>NC_135829.1:9025441-9653331 GCF_964213995.1 Mustelus asterias
CCATTTGCCATTTTTCAGCCCAGCTTTGCATCCTATCTATGTCTCTTTGCAGCCTACAACAGCCCTCCACCTCATCCACTACTCCACCAATCTTGGTGTCATCAGCAAATTTACTGATCCACCCTTCAGCCCCCTCCTCTAAGTCATTAATAAAAATCACAAAGAGCAGAGGACCAAGCACTGATCCCTGCGGCACACCGCTAGCAACCTGCCTCCAGTCCGAAAATTTTCCATCGACCACCACCCTCTGTCTTCGATCAGACAGCCAGTTACCTATCCAATCGGCCAACTTTCCCTCTATCCCACACCTCCTCACTTTCATCATAAGCCGACCATGGGGGACCTTATCAAACGCCTTACTAAAATCCATATATATGACATCAACTGCCCTACCTTCATCAACACACTTAGTTACCTCCTCAAAAAATTCTATCAAATTTGTGAGGCACGACTTGCCCTTCACGATTCCGTGCTGACTATCCCGGATTAATCCGCATCTTTCTAAATGGTCGTAAATCCCATCTCTAAGGACCTTTTCCATCAATTTACCAACCACCGAAGTAAGACTAACCGGTCTATAATTACCAGGGTCATTTCTATTCCCTTTCTTAAACAGAGGAACAACATTCGCCACTCTCCAGTCCTCTGGCACCATCCCCGTGGACAGCGAGGACCCAAAGATCAAAGCCAAACGCTCTGCAATCTCATCCCTTGCCTCCCAAAGAATCCTAGGATATATTTCATCAGGCCCAGGGGACTTATCGACCTTCAGTTTATTCAAAACTGCCAGGACATCCTCCCTCCGAACATCTATTTCCTCCAGCCTATTAGCCTGTAACACCTCCTCTTCCTCAAAAACATGGCCCCTCTCCTTGGTGAACACTGAAGAAAAGTATTCATTCATCACCTCGCCTATCTCTACTGACTCCATACACAAGTTCCCACTACTGTCCTTGACCGGCCCTAACCTTACCCTGGTCATTCTTTTATTCCTCACATAAGAGTAAAAAGCCTTGGGGTTTTCCTTGATCCGACCCGCCAAGGACTTCTCGTGTCCCCTCCTAGCTCTCCTAAGCCCCTTTTTCAGCTCATTCCTTGCTAACTTGTAACCCTCAATCGAGCCATCTGAACCTTGTTTCCTCATCCCTACATAAGCTTCCCTCTTCCTTTTCACAAGACATTCCACCTCTTTCGTGAACCATGGTTCCCTCACTCGGCCATTTCCTCCCTGCCTGACAGGGACATACCTATCAAGGACATCCAGTATTTGTTCCTTGAAAAAGTTCCACTTTTCATTAGTTCCTTTCTCTGACAGTTTCTGTTCCCAACTTATGCCCCCTAATTCTTGCCTAATCGCATCATAATTACCTCTCCCCCAATTGTAAACCTTGCCCTGCCGTATGGCCCTTTCCCTCTCCATTGCAATAACAAAAGACACCGAATTGTGGTCACTATCTCCAAAGTGCTCTCCCACAACCAAATCTAACACTTGGCCCGGTTCATTTCCCAGTACCAAATCCAATGTGGCCTCACCTCTTGTCGGCCTATCCACATATTGTGTCAGGAAACCCTCCTGCACACACTGCACAAAAACTGCCCCATCCGAACTATTTGACCAACAAAGGTTCCAATCAATATTTGGAAAGTTAAAGTCCCCCATGACAACTACCCTGTGACCCCCACACATATCCATAATCTGCTTAGCAATTTCTTCCTCCACATCTCTATTACTATTTGGGGGCCTATAGTAAACTCCTAACAACGTGACCGCTCCTTTCCTATTTCTAACCTCAGCCTATATTACCTCAGTGTGCAGATCCCCCTCGAAGTGCCTTTCCGCAGCCGTTAAACTATCCTTGATTAACAATGCCACTCCTCCACCTCTTTTACCAGCTTCCCTACACTTAGTGAAACATCTATACCCCGGAACGTCCAACAACCATTCCTGTCCTTGTTCTACCCACGTCTCCGTAATGGCCACAACATCGTAGTCCCAAGTACCAATCCAGGCCCCAAGTTCATCTACCTTGTTGCGGATGCTCCTTGCATTGAAGTAGACACACTTCAACCCACCTTCCTGTCTACCGGTACTGACCCTTGACCTTGATACCTTCCCCAATACCTCACCACCCTCAACACTGACTTCTGGACTACAACTCCTTTTCCCACTCCCCTGACAAATTAGTTTAAACCCCCCTGAAGAGCCGTAACAAATTTCCCTCCTAGGATATTGGTGCCCCTCTGGTTCAGGTGCACCCCGTCCTGTTTGTACAGGTCCCACCTTCCCCAGAATGTGTTCCAATTATCCACGTATCTGAAACCCTCCCTCCTACACCATCCCTGCAACCACATGTTTAACTGCACTCTCTCCCTGTTCCTCAACTCGCTATCACGTGGCACCGGCAACGTACCAGAGATGACCACATGTTTTGTCTTGGCTCTCAGCTTCCAGCCCAGCTCCAGGAATTCCTGCTTTAAATTCCCGTCCCTTCTCTTACCTATGTCATTGGTACCAATGTGTACCACGACTTGTGACTGTTTCCCCTCCCCCTTCAGAATCCGGAAAACATGGTCTGAGACGTCACGGACCTTGGCATCCGGTAGGCAACATACCATCCGTGAGTCTCTTTTGCTGCCACAGAACCTCCTATCTATCCCTCTAACTAACGAGTCCCCAATAACTATTGCCCTCCCGCTCTGCCCCTTACCCTCCCGAGCCACAGAGACGGACACAGTGCTGGAGATCCTCTCACTGCGGCTCACCACTGGTATGTCATCCCCCTCAACCGTATCCAAAGCGGAATACTTGTTGCTAAGGGGAACGACCACAGGGGATCCCTGCACGGACTGCTTCCTCCCAGCCCCTCTCACCATCACCCATCTGTTTTCATTCCTCGGAGTAACTGTTTTCCTAAAGCTTCTGTCTATGGCCACCTCTGCGTCCCTAATGATCCTAAGTTCATCCAACTCCAGCTCCAGTTCCCTAACACGGTTTTGGGGGAGCTGCAGATGGGTGCACTTCCCACAGGTGTAATCAGCAGGGACACAGTCGTCGTCCCTCACCTCAAACATAGTGCAAGAGGAACATAGCACTGCCTGCACACCCATCCCCTCTAGATACCTTGCCAGTACCAGGTAGAAACAGCAAAAATGAATTAAACTCACCCCTGCTCGCCCTGTCCCCGAAGCCCTGTGAGCCAAAGCCTTATAGCTCACACTCTGCTTCCCACGCACTCAAGCCCTGTGAGCCAAAGCCTTATAGCTCACACTCTGCTTCCCACGCACTCCACTGCCCGCTCCCGACGCTGCCCGCTGTATACTGCAGCCTACCTTTTATACTTCACGCGCTTAAAAAACCCTTCCCAGACTCCTTAGCAGCCCACTTCCAGTTTTCACTTTAAACTTAAAATACTACTGCAAAAGTAAAGGCCAAAAAAAACCACACACTAGCTGACTAATTAAATAAATAAACAATTCAATTAATCTCTCACCAGCACTGCTGCCTCCAATCACTCCCTCTCAGCTTGCTCCAGTGGAACAAGTTACTGTGAAAATGCCCTAGTCGCCACACTCCAGCACCTGCTTGGGTGGGTGACACAGTGGGTTAGCACTGTTGCCTCACAGCACCAGTGACCCGGGTTTGATTCCCGGCTCGGGTCACTGTCTGTATGGAGTTTGCACGTTCTCTCCGTGTCTGCGTGGGTTTCCTCCGGGTGCTCCGGTTTCCTCCCACAGTCCGAAAGACGCGCTGGTTGGGTGCATTGGCCGTGCTAAATTCTCCCTCAGTGTACCCGAAATAAACTTTAACTGAGGGAGAATTTAGCATGGCCAATGCACCCTAACCAGCGTGTCTTTCGGACTGTGGGAGGAAACCAGAGCACCCGGAGGAAACCCATGCAGACACGGGGAGAATGTGCAAACTCTGCACAGACACTGACCTCAGCTGGGAATCAAACCCGGGTCCCTGGTGCTGTGAGGTAGCAGCGCTATCTCAGCAACAACAAAATAAAATGCTGCACAACTCCAGATTGGTGACCTGTGGGCTTTTTCCTTAAACCACCTCTTCACGACTACCACCCGACTCTCCAATTACCACCCCTGGCCAGGGATCAGCTCTGGCTATTTGGATTCCTGATGCTTTGCCTCCGGGTAATCAGTCAGACAACACCGAGGCCGCACGCTAGATTGCTGCCAAAACAAGATTAACTGCACAGGAGGAACATTAAAGAGGCCAGCTCCCTCCTCAGTGTCCAAGCAAAAACCCCTTCAAGAAAATACAGGGAATTTCAAAACTCCGACTCGATATTAAGTTGATCTTTCTCTGCACCCTAGCTGTGACTGTAACACTAAATTCTGCACCCTCTGCTTTCCTTCTACCCTATGTACTCTATGAACAGTATGTTTTGTCTGTATGGTGCGCAAGAAGCAATATTTTTCACTGTATCTCAATACATGGGACAAATCAAATCAATAGTCACTGTACGCCAGAGTAAATCCTGAATACACCAGTGACCAGGTATTTGACTTGATTTCATTGGGATGGAGTGAAAAGTATTGTTTCTTGCGTGCTACACAAGCAAAGCATACCATTCATAGAGTGCATAGGAGAGAAGGAAAGGAGGGGGTGCAGAATGTAGTGTTACACTCACAGCTAGGGAGCGGAGAAAGATCAGGTTAATATTTGATTCGATTTATTATTGCCACATATTGGGATACAGTGAAAAGTATTGTTCCATGCGCGCTATAAAGGCAAAGCATACCATTCATAGAGTATGTGGGGGAGAAGGAAAGAAGAGGGTGCAGAATGTAGTGTTACACTCACAGCTAGGGAGCAGAGAAAGATCAACTTAATATTTGATTTGATTTATTATTGTCACATGTATTGGGATGCAATGAAAAGTATTGTTTCTTGGTCTTGGGGGAGTCCAGAACTAGGGGTCATAGTTTGAGGATAAGGAGTAAGCCTTTTAGAACTGAGGTGAGGAGAAATTTCTTCACCCAGAGGGTGGTGAATGTGTGGAATTCACTCCCACAGAAAGTAGTTGGGGCCAAAACGTTGTGTGATTTCAAGATGAAATTAGATATAGCTCTTGGGGCTAAAGGGATCGAGGGATATGGGGGGGAAAGGGGGATCAGGATGTTGAATTCGATGATCAGCCATGACCATAATGAATGGCGGAGCAGGCTCGAAGGGCCAAATGGGACAGCACGGTGGCACAGTGGTTAGCACTGCTGCCTCACAGCGCCAAGGACACAGATTCAATTCTGGCCTCGGGTCATTGTCTGTGCGGAGTTTGCACATTCTCCCCGTGTCTGCATGGGTTTCCACCGGGTGCTCCAGTTTCCTCCCACAGTCCAAAGATGTGTGGGTTAGGTTGATTGGCCATGCTGAATTGCCCCTTAGTGTCAATGGATTAGCCGGGTAAATATATGGAATTATGGGAATAGGGCCTGGGTGGGATTGTTGTCGGTGCAGACCCGATGGGTCGAATGGCCTCTTCTGCCATTCTGGGTATTCTATGATTCTACTCCTGCTTCTCGCTTCGAAGTTTAATATACAGACAAAGCATACTGTTCATAGAGTACACAGGGGAGAAAGAAAGGACACAGGTGTCCCAGTGTCCCCAGTTCTGTAGAAGGGTTGAAATGTTAACTCTGGTCTATTTTTCTCTCTCCACAGACGCTGCAGAGTTTATCCAACATTTTTCTGCCTTTTATTCCAGTTTATCCCTCAGACCCGTCACAGAGCAGCCTTCCCCACCTGTATTATAATTAGAAGGGCGGCACGGTGGCACTGCGGTTAGCACTGCTGCCTCACTGCACCAGGGACCCGGGTTCGATTCCCGGCTTGGGTCACTGTCTGTGCGGAGTCTGCACGTTCTCCCTATGTCTGCGTGGGTTTCCTCCGGGTGCTCCGGTTTCCTCCCACAGTTCCGAAAGACGTGCTGGTTAGGGTGCACCGGCCGTGCTAAATTCTCCCTCAGTGTACCCGAACAGGCGCCGGAGTGTGGCGACTAGGGGATTTTTCACAGTAACTTCACTGCAGTGTTAATGTAAGCCTACTGTTAACACTAATAAATAAACTTTAAAACTGCAGGTGATTATCGCCACTAAATACCTGAAGGTTATTAACTTATTTAATGTCGGGAGAGCTGGGTGGATTATTATCCTATTTATAATGCACTTTTAAAATTATAATTGGATAATTCTAGCCCATCTCAGATGGGGACTGGGGAGGGGTGACCTTCTATCGGGGCAGGACTTGTTAAAACCTATTCAGGATATAGACCAAATAAGCTGTGTCCCTTCTAGGTTTAAAAAAAAATGTCTCCCAGGATATATAATTGGAGATTTCAATGCCTTTGTAGTTGATGAGACGGTGCTTGCTGTGTGACTCTGCAAGTTCTGAGGCTGCAGTGCCAATAAGCGATAAATCAGAAAGCAGCTTCCCCCTTTCAGACACCTGACTTGTTGTCCTGGGGAAGAGATTAAGAAAGATAACCTTTCCGCACGCAAGGCTGTCTAAGAAGTGCTCGGGGCTAAGATTGCAGTGAAGCAATCGCTGGGAGCCTCTTCGCTGTTCTCTCCCTCCCGGACACTCAGCTGTAAATTATGCAGAAGGCGAGCACCACATACAAGATACCCTACAGCTGTGCAAGTTTACTTAAGACTTCATAGCATTGAACTATTTGGCTCAACTCTTTCTTAAAAAACAAAAAAACTTGGTTTGTTTGTGCTCTGGGTATTAAAATACAGGAAGGAAGCGTTTAAACAATCAGACCTCTTTGTGTCAGTGCAGGGGAATCAATAATCCTGGGTGCAAAGATCCAGTAATAGCGGCTAAGCTCCAAACTCATGTGCGTGTCAATGGCTCGTATACATTCGCTGAGTTATAGCTAACCTGGATGGCAACGTTTATCTCTGCCTGATAACACAGCCGTCCCAGTATCACCCCCACCCCCCTCCCTTCCCCAAACACACACACACATACACAGTGGTCCCAGTGTCACCCACCCCCACACAGTGGTCCCAGTCCCCCCCCCACCCCCCCCGCCCCGCCACACACACACACACAGTGGTCTCAGTGTCTCATCCACCCCCCACACACAGTGGTCCCAGAGTCCCATCCCCCCCCCCACCCCCTCCCCACACAGTGGTCCCAGTGTCCCATCCCCACACACACACACAGTGGTCCCAGTGTCCCATTCCACCCCCCACATACAGTGGTCCCAGTGTCCCATTCCCCCCCTCACACAGTGGTTCCCAGTGTCCCATTTCTCACCCCCCACACACACACACAGTGATCCCAGTGTCGCATTCCCCCCTCCCCACACAGTGGTCCCAGTGTCCCATCCCCCCCCCCCACACACACACACACACACAGTGGTCCCAGTGTCCCATTCCCCCACCCCACACACAGTGGTCCCAGAGTCCCATTCCCCCCCCCCCCCTCACACAGTGGTCCCAGTGTCCCATTCCCCCCCCCCCTCCTCACACAGTGGTCCCAGTGTCCCATTCCCCCCCCCCCCCAACACACACAGTGGTCCCAGTGTCCCATTCCCCCCCCAACACAGTGGTCCCAGTGTCCCATTCCCCCCCCCCCCCGCCTCACACAGTGGTCCCAGTGTCCCATTCCCCCCCCCTCACACAGTGGTCCCAGTGTCCCATTCCCCCCCCAACACAGTGGTCCCAGTGTCCCATTCCCCCCCCCCCCGCCTCACACAGTGGTCCCAGTGTCCCATTCCCCCCCCCTCACACAGTGGTCCCAGTGTCCCATTCCCCCCCCAACACAGTGGTCCCAGTGTCCCATTCCCCCCCCCCCCCAACACACACAGTGGTCCCAGTGTCCCATTCCCCCCCCCCAACACAGTGGTCCCAATGTCCCATTCCCCCCCCCCAACACAGTGGTCCCAGTGTCCCATTCCCCCCCCCCCCAACACACACAGTGGTCCCAGTGTCCCATTCCCCCCCCCCCCTCACACAGTGGTCCCAGTGTCCCATTCCCCCCCCCAACACAGTGGTCCCAGTGTCCCATTCCCCCCCCACAACACACACAGTGGTCCCAGTGTCCCATTCCCCCCCCCAACACACACAGTGGTCCCAGTGTCCCATTCCCCCCCCTAACACACACACACTGGTCCCAGTGTCCCATTCCCCACCCACACACACAGTGGTCCCAGTGTCCCATTCCCCCCCCCCAACACAGTGGTCCCAGTGTCCCATCCCCCCCCCCAACACAGTGGTTCCAGTGTCCCCATTACCCCCCCGCCCCCCCCCCCCCCCCATACACACAGTGGTCCCACTGTCCCATTCCACCACCACCCCAACACACACACATAGTGGTGTCTGTGTCCCATTCCCCCCCCCCCCCCCCCCACCAACAGAGTGGTCCCAGTGTCCCACACCCTCCCCCACAACACAATGGTCCCAATGTCTTTCTCCCCACCTCCCTGACACAGTGGTCCCAGTGTCTCCCCCACCACAGTGGTCCCAGTATACCCCATTTACAGTGGTCGCTCCCCCAAGACAGTAGTCCCAGTGCCTCCACCCCGGCAGAGTGGTCCCAGTGAACCCCCTGACGCAGTGCTCCCAGTTTCCATCCTCCCGAACACAGTGATTTGATTTATTGCCTGCTTCCAAACCATATCACAATGTCAAAGCAATTTGATTTGATTTATTATTGTCACATGTATTAACATAGTGAAAAGTACTGTTTCTTGCGCGCTATACAGACAAAGCATACCGTTCATAGATTACACAGAAGAATACCTACAGTACAGAAGGAGGCCCGTTTGGCCCATCAAGTCTGTACCAACCACAATCCCACTCAGGCCCTATTCCCGTAACAGCACACATTTACCCTGCTAATCCCCCACACACTAGGGGCAATTTAGCATGGGCAATCGACCTAACCCGCACTCACATCTTTGGACTGCGGGAGGAAACCGGAGCACCCGAAGGAAACCCACGCAGACACGGGGAGAATGTGCAAACTCCACACAGACAGTGACCCAAGGCTGGAACTGAACCTGGGTCCCCGGCACTGTGAGGCAGCACTATGGCTAGCCACTGTGCCACCGTGCCGCCCATAGGGGAGAAGGAAAGGACGCAGTAGTCCAAGTGTCATTCCACCCTCCCCTCCCCCACCGACACAGTGGTCCCAGTGTCCGTCGCCTCACACCAACAGTTAGTCACCATGGACAGAATGATGGTCTCCAATGCTCCCTCATTATTTAATTCCACACCCACCTCACAAAATAAACACCACTTCTTTCAGTTGAGTGAACTATTTGATCATATTAATCCAAAAATCTTTTTTGTTTTGACTTGTTAGTAATGTTCTGGTGCGTGGAGAAGATTTGAACATCTCTTGAATAAATTACAACTCAGTCCCCTGAATTTGAGATTGAATCTGATCAACAGCCCTGTAGGTGAGCTGAGCTTGCAGGGACAGGACGGGCTGAATGGCCTCCTTCTAGCACATTGTCTCTCTCATACCTGAAAACTATCATAATGTATAACCTTCAGGAGGTTGCGGACAGGCGGTTCAAAATTGGGGAGGGGGTAGAGACGGGACTAATAACCCAGACACCTAATACTCTGGGGACATGGGTTCAAATCCCAGCAGGGCAGCTGGTAGAATTTGGTTAATCAATCTGGAATATAAGGCTACTCTTAATAATTGTAACCATGAAGCTATCTCCAATCATTGCAAAAACCCATCTGGTTCACTAATGTCCTTGAGGGATGTATTTTCAATAATTGGAATGAAGGTTTTTTTTTTGCCAGGCTAGAATTGTGGAAATCTTGAGGGAGAATGGGCGGCACGGTGGCACAGTGGTTAGCACTGCTGCCTCATAGTGCCAGGGACCTGGGTTCGATTCCAACCTCAGGTGATTGTCTGTGTGGAGTTTGCACATTCTCCCTGTGTCTATGTGGGTTTCCTCTGGGTATCCGGTTTCCTCCCACACTCCAAAGATGTGCAGGTTAGGTGGATTGGCCATGGTAAATTGCCCCTTAGTGTCTAAAAATGTGCAGGTTAGGGGGATTGGCCATGCTAAATTGCCCTTTAGTGTCTGGGGGACTAGTAGGGTAAATACAGGGGGTTGTGGGAATAGGGCTTGGGTGGGATTGTTGTCAAGACAGGCTCTATAATTGGAATGAAGGGTTTTTTGGCCTCCTTCTGCACTGTAGGGATTCTATGATTCCAAATCAAAGTCTGGTCATAATTGATGTAAGAATTCCCCTCAACCAATATGGAAAGCTTTGTTGTGTACAGTGACATTTGATTTACCCATATCCAGGAAGTTTAGGTGTTAATGGATAGACACCGGACTTGGGGAGCACCAAATAAAACCCAAAGTTTATTTACTATGTATCGTTGGTATGTATCGTGGCTTGTTCAACCACGACTATTAAGAGGACTTTAGCCTAGAGACTTCCCTGGAGTGGAATGAAAGAAATCTTAGCCCCTTTTACAGATGCATCATAGAAAGCATCCTTTCTGGATGTATCACAGTTTGGTATGGCTCCGGCTCCGACCAAGATCGTAAGAAACGACAAAGGGTTGTGAACGTAGCCCAGTCCATCACGCAAACCAGCCTCTCATCTGTCGACTCAGTCTACACTTCCTGCTGCCTCGGAAAAGCAGCCAGCATAATCAAAGACCCCACGCACCCCAGACATACTCTCTCCCACCTTCTTCCGTCGGGAAAAGGATCTCGTACCAACCGACTCAAGAACAGGATAAAAGCAAATTACTGCGGATGCTGGAACCTGAAACCAAAAGAGAAAATCTCAGCCGGTCTGGCAGTATCTGTAAGGAGGTAAAAGAGCTGACGTTTCAAGTCAAGATGACCCTTTGTCAAAGCTTCTTCCCTGCTGCCATCAGACTTTTGAATGAACCTACCACATATTAAGCTGATCTTTCTATGCACCCTAGCTATGACTGTAACACTATATTTTCACAGTACCTTCATTGCAGTGTTAATGTAAGCCGACTAATAAATAAACTTTAACTACATTCTGCCCCCTCTCCTTTCCTTCTCCCCTATGTATTCTATGAACGGTATGCTTTGTCTGCATAGCACGCAAGAAACAATACTTTTTTCACTGTATACTAATACATGTGACAATAATAAATCAAATCAAAGCCTTGTGAAGGCGTTACCTTCTAAATTCCATTGTTGGCTGATTAATCACAGTGCTGTGTTCAGAGATGGAATGACCTGCTTCCAAAGTTCCATCCACTGGTACCCATCGCTCCTCAGGAGCACGGTGTCACAGTGGTTAGCACTGCTGCCTCACAGCGCCAGGAACTCGGGTTCAATTCCGGCCTTGGGTCACCGTCTGTGTGGAGTTTGCACATTCTCCCCATGTCTGCGTGGGTTTCCTCCGGGTGCCTCCCACAGTCCAAAGATGTGTGGGTTAGGTGGATTGGCCATGCTAAATTGACCCTTAGTGTCTGGGGGACTAGCTAGGGTAAATGCATGGGGTTAGGGTCTGGGTGGGATTGCGGTCAGTGTAGACTCGATGGGCCAAATGGCCTTCTTCTGCACTGTACAACTATATGTCTATGTCTCCCCACCTCCAATGAGCAGCCATTATAGAATCCTAAAATCCTACAGTGTAGAAGGAGGCCATTCAGCCCATCGAGTCTGCACCGACCACAATCCCACCCAGACCCTATCCCCATAACCCTATGCATTTTACCCTAGCTAGTCTCCCTGACTAAGGGACAATTTAGCATGGCCAATCCACCTAACCTGCACATCTTTGGACTGTGGGGGGAAACCAGAGCACCCGGAGGAAACCCACGCACACACGGGGAGAATGTGCAAACTCCACACAGACAGTGACCCAAGGCGGGAATCGAACCCAGATCCCTGGTGCTGTGAGGCAGCAGTGCTAACCACTGTGCCACCGTGCCGCCCTAATTAGTTGTGCACTAGATGACTAATGCAGGATTGAGCCCCCATATTGCATGGGGTGCAGCACGACTAAATGCGCGGGTGCATTGCCACCATGCACCTGCCCACAGCTCGAACGCAATCGAATGGTGGTTTCATTAATTGCGGATGTGGCAACTGCTCATTTTCTCTGCAAGGCACTATGATCGACATCGAGGCAGGTGAGTCACAAGTCATGCGGGTCACATTCTCAGACACAGCTTCCAGGTAATACCTTCCAGCAACTGCAAGAGTTTCGACTTCAGCTGTGAGACGCATATGCGTCCTCCACAGGGCAGCTCAGCCTAAGCAAGGAATCTTGAGGTCCTAAACAGCCACATACCAGTTTTACTCATCACCACCTATATAATCAAGGTGCTCACATGAGGCATTTTAACAATGATGTTTGCCAGCCATGGTCCTCCTAGGAGGTGATGGCCCAGTGGTATTATTGCTAGACTATTAATCCAGTAACTCAGCTAATGTTCTGGCGGACCTGGGTTCGAATCCCGCCATGGTGGAATTTGAATTCTATTTTAAAAAATCTGGAATTAAGAATCTACTGATGACCGTGGAACCCCATTGTTGATTGTCGGAAAAACCCATCTGGTTCGCTAATGTCCTTTGGGGAAGGAAATGTCTGACCTACATGTGACTCCGGAGCCACAGCAATGTGGTCAACTCTCAACTGCCCTCAGGCAACTAAAGTTCATTTATTTATTAGTCACAAGTAGGCTTACATTAACACTGCGATGAAGTTACTGAGAAAATCTGCTAGTCGCCACACTCCGGCACCTGTTCGGGTACACTGAGGGAGAATTTAGCATAGCCAATGCACCTAACCTGCACATCTTTGGACTGTGGGAGGAAACCGGAGCACCCGGAGGAAACCCACGCAGACATGGGGAGAATGTGCAAACTCCACACAGACAGTGACCCAAGCCGGGAATCGAACCCAGGTCTCTAGAGCTGTGAAGTAGCACTGCTAACCACTGCACTGCCCATGCCGCCCCTGCAGGAGAGGTGGATTGGCCATGCTTAAATTGCCCCTCCATGTCAGGTGGATTAACGGGGTAAATACATAGAGTTACAGGGATAGGGCCTGGGTGGGATTCATAGAACCATAGAACCCCAACAGTGCAGAAGGAGGCCATTTGGTCCATCGAGTCTGCATCGACAACAATCCCCCCAGGCCCTATCCCCGTAACCCCACATACTTAACCTGCTAATCCCCCTGACACTAAGGGGCAATTAAGCATGGCCAAACAATCTAACCTGCACATCTCTGGAGTGTCGGAGCACCCGGAGGAAACCCACGCAGACACAGGGAGAACGTGCAAACTTGACCCAGGCAGTGACCCGAGGCTGGAATTGAACCCGGGTCTCCAGCAATTGTTGGTGGTGCAGGTTAGATGGGCCGAATGGCTTCCTTCTGTACTGTCGGGATTCTATGATTCTAACATCTCACCTGGTTTTATGATTCTAAGATTCATGAATGCATTGCTTTGTTCAAACTGGCTGCTGCATTTCCTATGTTATAATTGGTGAAAACACTTCAAGCATCCTTCATTGAAGGATGAGCAACTTTAAAGTCATGAAAGGCGCTACTTAAATGGAAGTCGCTCGTTTAGGCAGAGTAAGGGGGGAAATGGGGAAGAATGTTTGGGGAGACTCATTTTTCATTCGTTCATGGGATGTGAGCTTCGCTGGCTGGACCAGCAATTATTGGCCATTCTTGAGGGCATTTAAGAGTCAACCACATTGATTTGATTTATTATTGTGACCATGTATTGGTATACAGTGAAAAGTATTGTTTCTTGTGTACTATGAAGCATACCGTTCATAGAGTACATAGGAGAAAAGGAAAGGAGAGGGTGCAGAATGTAGTGTTACAGTTATAGCTAGGGTGTAGAGAAAGATCAATTTAATATAAGGTAGATCCATCCTTATATTAAAAGAAAGTAGGTCAGGGAAGCAATGGCCTAGTGGTATTATCGCTAGACTATTAATCCAGAAACTCAGCCAGTGTTCTGAGGATCCAGGTTCGAATCCCGGCAGATGGTGGAATTTGAATTCAATAAAAAAAAATCCGGAATTTACCAGAGATGAGGGGTGTTGATTATGAGGAGAGACTGAGCAGATTGGGTTTGTACTCGTTGGAATTTAGAAGGCTGAGGGGGGATCTTATAGAGACCTATAAGATAATGAAGGGGCTGGATAGGGTAGAGGTGGAGAGATTCTTTCCACTTAGAAAGGAAGCTAGAACTAGAGGGCACAGCCTCAAAATAAAGGGGGGTCAGTTTAGGACAGAGTTGAGGAGGAACTTCTTCACTCAGAGGGTGGTGAATCTCTGGAATTCTCTGCCCACTGAAGTGGTGGAGGCTACCTCCTTGAATATGTTTAAATCACGGATAGATGGATTTCTGATCGGTAAGGGAATTAGGGGTTATAGGGATCAGGCGGGTAAGTGGAACTGATCCACTTCAGATCAGCCATGATCTTATTGAATGGCGGGGCAGGCTCGAGGGGCTAGATGGCCTACTCCTGCTCCTATTTCTTATGTTCTTAATTAAGAATCTACTGATGACCATGAAACCATTGTCGATTGTTGGAAAAACCCATCTGGTTCACTAATGTCCCTTTAGGGAAGGAAATCTGCCGTCCTTACCTGGAATGGCCTTACATCTGACTCCAGAGCCACAGCAATGTGGTTGACTCTCAACTACTCTCGGACAATTAGGGAATGGGCAATAAATGCTGGCCAGCCAGTGAAGTCCATGTCCCATAAATGAATAAGGCAGGGAAGAGGCTGTGGCTCTGGAGTCATATGTAGGTCAGATCAAGGAAGGATGGCAAATTTCCTTCCCGAAAGGACACAGTGATTAGCACTGCTGCTTCACAGCTTCAGGGACCCGGGTTCAATTCCCGGCTTGGGTCACTGTCTGTGTGAAGTTTGCATGTTCTCCCCGTGTCTGCGTGGGTTTCCTCCGGGTGCTCCGGTTTCCTCCCACATTCTGAAAGACGTGCTGGTTAGGGTGCATTGAGCTGAACAGGCGCGGGACTGTGGCGACTCGGGGAATTTCACAGTAACTTCATTGCAGTGTTAATGTAAACCTTACTTGTGACTAATAAATAAACTTTAACTGTTTAAATTAACTTTAACTTTTTAGTGACCCAGATGGGTACTGGCACAGTTCATCTCCTTTCGCCTGATATAGAAACTATTTTAAATGAAGAAGTTGAAGTATTTTGCCCCCATATGGGGTCCTCCATCAAGCCCAAAATGAGCAAAGTGCATAAAATGGGAGTGGCACGGTGGAACAGTGGTTAGCACTGCTCCCGCAGTGGTTTGCCTCCCACAGTCCAAAGATGTGCAGGTTAGGTTGATTTTGGAGGGCCGACGGGCCTGTTTCCTGTGCTGTACTGTTCTTTGGCCATGCTAAATTGACCCTAGTGTCAGCGGGACTAGCTAGGGTAAATATGAGGGGTTACAGGAATTGGGCCTGGGTGGGATTATGGTCGGTGCAGACTTGATGGGCCAAATGGCCTCCTTCTGCACTGTCGGGATTCTACTTTGGGCTTGCACTTGCTGGAGTTTAGAAGGATGAGCGGGGATCTGATCGAGGTATATAAAATACTAAAAGGGATTGATAAAGTAAATGTAGACTAAATGTTTCCCCTTGTGGGACAATCTCGAACAAGAGAACAAAGAACAAAGAAAATTACAGCACAGGAACAGGCCCTTCGGCCCTCCAAGCCTGCACCGACCAAGAGGTCACAGGTATAGGTTGAGAGGCGGTAGATTTAAAACTGAGATGAGGAGGAACAACTTCTCGCCCCATAGCGCGGTTGAGTCTGAATCATTGAATGGTTTCAAGAAGGAGATAGATATATTTCTAATTTTAAAAGGGGTTAAAGGGATATGGGAACAGGTGGGGAGGTGGATTGGAGACCAGGGAGAGATCAGGCATGATCTGATCGAGCCTGCTCCGCCATTCAAAGGGCTGAATTTGCCTACTTCCGCTCCTAATTCCTATGTTTCCTTGTCATGGGGGGCGTGTTGGAAGGGGGAACGTTATACATACTGCCCTTTGCTGTGTTGATACAAAGTCTTTTGCGAAATGAAGGATTATAATGTATGATATATGAAAGATAAGTGTATAATTAAAAGCATCAGGAACTAAACACATGTTTTGAATCTGGATTCAGACAGGGAATAAGTGGGCAGGCTCTGGATTCCCATCTGCTTCCATCATAATAGATCTGAAGTAGCAACTATTGTTTACATCAGGCACGCATGATCAATACACCACAATTAAATTACATGTTTATCAAAAGTAGGCTAGACTAGCATTAAAAATCGAGTATCAGACATCAGTAACACTGCCGATAATGTGTACTAATAATCATAGAATCCGACAGTGCAGAAGGAGGCCATTCAGCCCATCGAGTCTGCACCGAGCACTATCCCACCCAGGCCCTATCCCCATAACCCCATGCATTTACCCTAGCTGGTCCCCCTGACACTAAGGGGCAACTTAGCATGGCCAATCCGCCTAACCCGTAATCAAAATACATATCCTGTGCGATGATTATTGTTCAAAGGTCCAGTTGAGCGTCTTTCCCAATCATAATGTGTGATAATTACTTGTGCTCTGTTAATTGGAACTACTTAGCAGGGGAAATACATGGGGTTACGGGAATAGGGCCTGGCTGGGATTATGGTCAGTGCAGACTCGATGGGACAAGTGCCCTCCTTCTGCACTGTAAGGATTCTATGATTCTAATTATATTTCTCTTTTAGTTTAGTTTAGGGCAGCACAGTGGTTAGCACTGCTCCCTCCCAGTGCCAGGGACCCGGGTTCAATTCCCAGCTTGGGTCACTGTCTGTGCCGAGTTTGCACGTTCTCCATGTGTGTTTCCTCCGGGTGCTCCGGTTTCCTCCCACAGTCCGAAAGACGTGCTGGTTAGGGTGCATTGGCCATGCTAAATTCTCCCTCAGTGTACCCGAACAAGCACCCAAGTGTGGCGACTAGGGGATTTCCACAGTCACTTCATTGCAGTGTTAATGTAACCCTACTTGTGACACTAATCAATAAATATAGAAGTTAATTTATTAGTGTCACACGTATCCCTATCCCCATAATCCCACACAAATACCATGGCCAATCCACCTAACCTGTACATCTTTGGACACAAAGGGGCAATTTTACATGGTCAATCTACCTAACCTACACATTTTGGGACACCAAGGGGCAATTTAGCATGGCCAATCCACCTAACCCGCACATCTTTGGACTGGAGCACCCGGAGGAAACCCATGTAGACATGGGGAGAACGCACAAACTCCACACAGGCAGCAACCCAAGGCCGGAATTGAACCTGGGTCCCTGGCGCTGTGAGGCAGCAGTGCTAACCCACTGTGCCACCAGTCGTGGTTTAATGAGACACTGCTTTGATCAGATCACTTCCAAAAGTGCAGCATCCAGATTTGGCCACTCAGCTGTGTGAAAGGTATTTCAAAGCACTGGAGGCAGTATGGACAAGAGCTAAATAACTTGGTCCTTTCTTCGGGAGATGGATGTAGGAGGATAGAGTAGAGAAACCTCATCTTGTCAGCCTTGAAAAGAGATAAACGTCAGCAACAAAGTGGCACAAGTAAATCTAGAACATTACGTCAATTCAAACATGACGGGAAAACAGAACCATGGAATGATAATAGCACAGAAAGGTTATTTGGCCCATCATGCTTGTGCTTGCTCTTTGAAAAGCCTTTCTAATTAGTCCCACATCCCTGCTCTTTCCCCACAGCCCTGCAAAGACCATAAGACCATAAGACATAAGAGCAGAATTAGGCCACTCGGCCCATCGAGTCTGCTCCGCCATTCAATCATGGCTGATATTTTTCTCATCCCCATTCTCCTGCCTTCTCCCCATAACCCCGATCCCCTTATTAATCATAATAACCTATCTATCTCTGTTTTAAAGACACTCAATGACCTGACCTCCACAACCTTCTGCAGCAAAGAGTTCCACAGATTCACCAATCTCTGGCTGAAGAAATTCTTCCTCATCTCTGTTTTAAAGGATCGTCCTTTTACCCTGAGGTTGTGCCCTCTGGTTCTAGTTTATCCTCCGAGTGGAAATATCCTCTCCATGTCCACTCTATCCAGGCCTCGCAGTATCCTGTAAGTTTCAATAAGATCCCCCCCTCATCCTTCTAAACTCCAACGAGTACAGACCCAGAGTCCTCAACCGTTCCTCATACGACAAGCTCTTCATTCCAGGGATCATTCTTGTGAACCTCCGCTGGACCCTTTCCAAGACCAGCACATCTTTCCTTAAACATGGGGCCCAAAATTGCTCACAATGTGTGGCAAACCTTTCCCCCTTCAAGTATTTATCCAAATCTCTTTTGAAATTCATTATTGTCTGCTTCCACCACACTATCAGGCAATACATTACAGATTGTAGCAACTTGCTGTGTTACAGGGGAGGCGATTGTGGTACTATGCTAGACTATTAATTCAGAAACTCAGCTAATGTTCTGGGGACCCGGGTTTGAACCCTGCCACGGCAGATGGTGGAATTTTTTTAAAATCTGGAATTAAGAATCGACTGATGACCATTGTTGATTGTTGGAAAAACCTATCTGGTTCACTAATGTCCTTTAGGGAAAAAAATCTGTTGTCCTTACCCGGTCTGGCCTACATGTGACTCCAGAGCCACAGCAATGTGGTTGACTCTCAAATGACCTGGGACTTGGCCGAGTGAGAAACTCAGTTCAAAGGCAACTTCAGAAAGAATCTTCCCAATGGTGGGGGAGTCCAGAACTACATAAGAACATAAGAAATAGGAGCAGGAGTAGGCCATCTAGCCCCTCGAGCCTGCCCCGCCATTCAATAAGATCATGGCTGATCTGATAGTGGTTTAGTTCCACTTACCCGCCCGCTCCCCATAACCCTTAATTCCCTTATTGATCAGAAATCTATCTACCTGTGACTTAAACATATTTAACGAGGTAGCCTCCACTGCTTCAATGGGCAGAGAATTCCAGAGATTCACTACCCTCTGAGAGAAGAAGTTCCTCCTCAACTCTGTCCTAAACTGACTCCCCCTTATTTTGAGGCTGTGTCCTCTAGTTCTTGTAGACTAGACGTCATAGTTTGAGGATAAGGGGTAAATCTTTTAGAACTGAGGTGAGGAGAAATTTCTTCACCCAGAGGGTGGTGAATGTGTGGAATTCACTACCACAGAATGTGGTTGAGGCCAAAATATTGTCTGATTTCAAGGAGAAATTAGATATAGCTCTTGGGGCTAAAGGGATCAAGGGATATGGGGGGAAGTGGGCGATCAGGATATTGAGTTTGGTGATCAGCATGGGACGGCACGGTGGCACAGTGGTTAGCACTGCTGCCTCACAGCACCAGGGACCCGGGTTCGATTCCCGGCTTGGGTCACTGTCTGTGTGGGAATTTGCACATTCTCCCCATGTCAGCATGGGTTTCCTCCGGGTGCTCCGGTTTCCTCCCACAGTCTGAAAGACGTGCTGGTTAGGTGCATTGACCATGCTAAATTCTCCCTCAGTGTATCCAAACAGGCGCCGGAGTGTGGCGACTAGGGGATTTTCACAGTGACTTAATTGCAGTGTTAATGTAAGCCTACTTGTCATAGAGTCATAGAGGTTTACAGCATGGAAACAGGCCCTTCGGCCCAACTTGTCCATGCCGCCCTTTTTTTAAAAAATCCGTAAGCTAATCCCAATTGCCCATATCCCTCTATACCCATCGTACCCATGTAACTAAATGCTTTTTAAAAGACAAAATTGTAGCTTCCCTCAAAACTGGCAGCTTGTTCCAGACACTCACCACCTTTGTGTGAAAACATTGCCCCTCTGGGACACTTTTGTATCTCTCCCCTCTCATCTCAAACCTATCCCCTCTCGTTCTAGATTCCTCTACATAAAGTAGCCATGATCAAATTAAATGGTGGAGCAGGCTTGAAGGGCCGAATGGCCTACTCCTGCTTCTAGTTTCTATGTTTCTAACTTGGAATGGGCAATAAATGATGGCACAGCCAGCAGTATCCAGGTCCCACAAATGAATTAAAAAAACAATTGCTCCTTTAGCACAGATGCCAGGAAACACTTCACACTAAGAGTACTCAACGCTTGGGAGCCGACCTCCAGGTAAGTTGTGGCAATGAAACCTCGAGATGATTCCTTTTTTTTTTAAATAGTTGAATTGGGAGTGTAGGATGTTTTTAGATGGATGAACTGACTTACCCACCTCATCTGTATTTATCTCACGATCTCGCCTTAACATAGCAAACAATTTCCTGTGATTGCCATTTCCAGTCAGAACGCATTTAAGTTTTTTTCCAGCGAGCAATCAAAGGAAATTTTCCAGCCGCATTTACAATGTCACGAAAACAGACACTAGAGAAAATCTCCCTTCCCCCGCAACGCTCCTTCAATTTTCCTCATTGTGGCAGCAATTTTGGAAGAGAGGGAAGAGAAAAAACATAACATGTCACACTTTGAGGGTGGGTGGCACAGTGGTTAGCACTGCTGCCTCACAGCGCCAGGGACCCGGGTTTGATTCCCAGCTTGGATCACTGTCTGTGTGGAGTTTGCACGTTCTCCCCGTGTCTGCGTGGGTTTCCTCTGGGTGCTCCTGTTTTCTCCCACGCTCCAAAGATGTGCAGGGGAGGTGGATTGGCCATGCTAAATTGCCCATTAGTATCCAAGATGTGCAGGTTAGGTGGATTGGCCATGCTAAATGACCCCTTAGTGTCCATAGGAATTTAAAGCAGACATATGCACAGTGGCACAGTGGTTAGCACTGCTGTGTCACAGTGCCAGGAACCCGGGTTCGATTCCTGGCTTGGGTCACTGTCTATGCAGAGTTTGCACATTTTGATTTGATTCATTATTGTCACATGTATTAACATACAGTGAAAAGTATTGTTTTTTGTGCGCTATACAGACAAAGCATACCGTTCATAGAGAAGGAAAGGAGAGGGTGCAGAATGTAGTGTTACAGTCATAGCTAGGGTGTGGAGAAAGATGAACTTTATGCGAGGTAGGTCCATTCACAAATCTGATGGCAGCAGGGAAGAAGCTGTTCTTGAGTCAGTTGGTACGCGTTCTCCCCCTGTCTGCGTGGGTTTCCTCCGGGTGCTCTGGTTTCCTTCCACAGTCCAAACAAAGACGCGTTGGTTAAGTTGATTAGCTGTTGTGAAATTGACCCATTTGATCTTCAGGTACACTTAACTGCCTCATCATTTCACCAAATTTCATTTTGAATAATAGTAAAGGTTTTTTATCTTAGAATCATAGAATCCCTAAAGTGCAGAAGGAGGCCATTCGGCCCATCAGGTCTGCACCGACCACAATCCCACCCAGGCCCCATCCCCATAACCCCATGCATTTACCCTAGCTAGTCCCCCTGACACTAAGGGGCAACTTAGCATGGCCAATCCACCTAACCCGCACATCTTTGGACTGTGAGAGGAAACCGGAGCACCCGGAGGAATCCCATGCAGACATGGGGAGAACATGCAAACTCCACAAAAGCAATGACCCAAGCCGGGAATCAAACCCAGGTCCGTGGCGCTGTTTCTTGCACTCTTGGTCAGAGCAGGAGCCATGACAAGTTATGATACATCTGGAAAGGATGATTTCTATAGTGCATCTGTAAAAATTGGTGGAAGTTATAGTGGACATGCAAATTTCCTGAGAAAGTAGAGGCGTTGGTAAGCTTTCTTAACTATAGCGTTGGCATGGAGGGACCAGGTTGTTGGTAATTTCGGCACCTAAGAACTTGAAGCTCTCGACCATTTCCACTTCATCCCATAAGTGACCATGGCTGCTATGGGGATTGAACCCACGCCACTGGTGTCATTCCACATCATACTCTATCCATCTATTCAACTGAGCTAATCGGGGTCCCACTCTAAATTGGGTTACTATTCAAAACATGTAGTGTGTCAAGATACATTGGAAGAGAAGACTAATTCGCCCCTTCAAGGCTGTTTTGTCCATTCAATGAAATCAATAAGGAATAAGGATCCATTCAATGAGGAAATTTGGCATGTCCGCTATGACTCTCACCAACTTTTACAGATGCCCCATAGAAAGCATTCTTTCTAGTTGTATCACAGCTTGGTATGGCTCCTGCTCTGCGCCCAAGACCACAAGGAACGACAAAAGGTCGTGAATGTAGCCCAATCCATCACGCAAACCAACCTCCCATCCATTGACTCTGTCTACACTTCCCACTGCCTCGGAAAAGCAGCCAGCATAATTAAAGACCCCACGCACCCCGGACATTCTCTCTGGAGCTGTGAAGCAGCAGTGCTAACCACTGTGCTACCGTGCCGCCCTATGGATGGGAGGCTGGTTTGCGTGATTGATTGGGCTACATTCACGACCTTTTATAGTTTCTTACGGTCTTGGGCAGGGCAGGAGCCATACCAAGCTGTGATACAACCAGAAAGAATGCTTTCTATGGTGCAGCTGCAAACTTGGTAAGAGTTGTAGCTGACATGCCAAATTTCCTAGCTGCTCGAACTAGCTGCTCATTATGTAGCCTTGTAGGTTCCAGCAATTCAGAAACAGATCCAGGTAGCTTTTAAATGAGTTGAGTTTTTTAGCCTCAACCACCAACTTAGGCAGTGAATTCCAGACACCCACTACCCTCTGCATGGAAAAGCTTTTCCTCATGTCATCTCTAATTCTTTGATCAATCACCTTCAATCTATGCCCCCTCATAACTGAATCCTCAACTAGCGGAAACAAGTCGTTCCTGTCAAGGCCTCCCGTAATTTGCAGCACATATAGGAAAATGGGAAACACATAGCCTAGTGGTATTATCGCTAGACTATTAATCTAGAAACTCAGCTAATGTTCTGGGGACACGGGTTCGAATCCGCTGGTGGAATTTGAATTCAATTTTTAAAAATCTGGAATTAAGAATCTGATGACCATGAAACCATTGTCGGAAAAACCCATCTGGTTCACTAATGTCCTTTAGGGAAGGAAATCTGCCGTCCTTACCTGGTCTGGCCTACATGTGACTCCAGAGCCACAGCAATGTGGTTTATTCTCAAATGACTGGGAAATGGCCGAGCGAGACATTCAGTTCAAAGGCAACTTCAGAAAGAATATTCTCAATGGTGGGGGAGTCCAGAACTAGGAGTTATAGTTTGAGGATAAGAGATCTTTTAGAACTGATGACCATAAAACCATTGTCGGAAAATCCCATCTGGTTCACTAATGTCCTTTAGGGAAGGAAATCTGCCGTCCTTACCCGGTCTGGCCTACATGTGACTCCAGAGCCACAGCAATGTGGTTGACTCTCAACTGCCCTCGGGCAACTAGGGATGGATAATAAATGCTGGGCCAGCCAGCGATGCCCATGTCCCATGAATGAATAAAAAAAATGAAATGAGAATTGGAACAATACAGAGAAGATTAGCAAGGATGACACTCAAATTCCTGATGCATTCCTCATTTTTTCGGAACCGATTCTGGGAGTGGCTTAACTCTTCTTCAGGGATTAGGTGCAACATGCTGAGGGTTAATTTACATTTGTGTAAAAATGAAGCATATCTGAAACAAAAAACAAATTAGGTGTTGCCCTTCATATTGGCAAGAGGAACCACCAGTGAGGATCTTCCCAACAGTTCCAGCTGAAGACTGAAACACGGCAATTCATCTATTAAAGATTAGTCATAAATTCATAAGATATAGGAGCAGAATTAGGCCATTCGGCCCATCGAGTCTCCTCTGCCATTTGGTCACGGTTGATATGTTATGGCCTGGTTATGAACATTATGATGTGGAGATGCCGGCGTTGGACTGGGGTAAACACAGTAAGAAGTTTAACAACACCAGGTTAAAGTCCAACAGGTTTATTTGGTAGCAAAAGCCACACAAGCTTTCGAGGCTCTGAGCCCTGAGGGAGGGCTCAGAGCCTCGAAAGCTTGTGTGGCTTTTGCTACCAAATAAACCTGTTGGACTTTAACCTGGTGTTGTTAAACTTCTTACTGTATGAACATTATGACCAGATAATGTTTGTTTCTAAGGCGTTAGTTGAGGGATAAATGTTGGCCAAAGCCAAAAGCGTGGTCTCCCCAAAATATACTACCAAAACCATGAGACCTTAAGATATAGTAACAGAATTCGGCCATTCGGGTCTGCTCCGCAATTCGGTCATAGCTGATATGCTTCTCTTCCCCATTTTCCTGCCTTCTTTACATATATATAAAGTTGTTATATAGAATCTACAGTGTAGAAGGAGGTCTTTTGGCCCATCAAGGCTACACCATCTAAAATCCCACCCTATCCCCATAACCCCACATATTTACCCTCCTAATCCCCCTGACACTAAGGGGCAATTTGGCATGGCCAATCAACCTAATCTGCACATCTTTGGACTGTGGGAGGAAACCGGAGCACCCGGAGGAAACCCACGCAGACACGGAGAAAATGTGCAAACTCCGCACAGACAGTGACCCGAGGCCGGGAATTGAACCCGGCTCCCTGGCGCTATGAAGCAGCAGTGCTAACCACCGTGCCACCCTTCTCCCCATAACCCTTCAACCCATAACCAATTAAAAATCTGTCTAACTCCTCCTGAAAGTTACTCACTGTCCCAGCATCCACCGCACTTTGGGGTAGCGAATTCCACAGATTCACAACCCTCATTGTAAAGCTTGTATCCATATGTTTAGTTGCTGTGGGTTTGGCCAAATCTGTGTAATTTATCAGAGAATAAATTCAAATTCATATATAAAAACATTAGATCATCCCTTCACCTCCTCTTGCTTAGTTTGCCCTCCCCGAATACATCACCTCACAATTTTCCGGATTGAATTCCATTTGCCACTTCCCTGCCCACTCAAGCCAATCACTGATATCACCTAGAATCCACAGCTATCCTCTTTCACTCTCAACTAAACGGCCAATTTAACCCACGCAGCAACTTTTTAAGTCATTGGTGTACACTCCCAGATCACTCTGTTGATCTACCCCACCGAGATTCCCAACTTGCAAATAATGGGCGGCGCGGTGGCACAGTGGTTAGCACTGCTGCCTCACAGCACCAAGGACCCCGATTGAATTCCAGCCTTGGGTCACTGTCTGTCTGGAGTTTGCACATTCTCCCCGTGTCTGCATGGGTTTCCTCTGGGTGCTCCAGTTTCCTCCCACAGTCCAAAGATGTGCGGGTTAGGTTGATTGGCCATGCTAAAATTGTCCCTTAGTGTCAGGGGGATTAGCAGGGTAAATATGTGGAGTTGCAGGAATACGGCCTGGGTGAGATGGTGGTCGGTGCAGACTTGATGGGCCGAATGGCCTCCTACTGCACTGTAGGGATTCTATGATTTGATTTATTATTGCCACAGTCCAAAAGAAGTGCTGGTTAGGGTGCATTGGCCATGCTAAATTCTCCCTCAGTGTACCCGAACAGGCACCGGAGTGTGGCGACTAGAGAATTTTCACAGTAACTTCATTGCAGTGTTAATGTAAAGTAAAAAGTAAAGTTTATTTATTAGTCACAAGTAGGCTTACATTAACACTGCAATGAAGTTACTGTGAAAATCTCCTACTTGTGACTCTAATAAATAAACTTTAAACTCTCCCTCAGTGTACCTGAACAGGCACCGCCGGTGTGCGACGACTAGGGGATTTTCACAGTAACTTAATTTCAGTGTAAATGTAAGCCTACTTGTGACACTAATAAATAAACTCATAACTAAAACTTAAAACTTACTTGTCTCTAGGTAATGGAGAGAGGTTCCTTCCTGGACAATAGCTAATGACCAAATTTAGTTAATCAAGGTGAAAAAACCTTCAATATGATTCAAAATACCCAAACAGGCGACAGAGTGGGGAATTTTCACAGTAACTTCATTGCATTAACACTCCAATCACCTGATGAAGGAGCGGCACTCCAAAAGCGCGTGATTCCAAATAAACCTGTTGGACTTTAACCTGGTGTTTGTGAGGCTTCTTCCAGTGTTAATGTAAGTCTACTTGTGACACTGATAAATAAACTTTTTAAAAAACTTGAGCTTAATGTCTCTCTTGACAATCGAATTGTACCACTTCACTTGTATCTACCTGCAGCCTAATGTGCCAGTAACTTGCCGATTCTGCAAGTTGATTAACTTGTTGCAATCCTCCTCAGTGTGGGACCATCCCACAACGAAATCGTGGTTGCTGCCTGCCAATTTAGAAAAGTGATTCTGGGGACCAAATTGGCGATGGAAGGGCAGGAGATAGACATGGAGGAAGGGAGAGAGGTCGCAGAAGGGGGCAGCTGGGTCATCTTGGATTTGAATAGTGCAGGGTGCAGTCCATACCCCTCCCCGCGTTAACAGTAATAGTGAACAGAACCTTAAGCTAACTCTCTGGTGTTGGCTAATACCAGGCGTGCTCGCTCTCTCTCTCTCTCTCTCTCCCTTGCGTGACAGCTAGGGTCTAAGTTAAACCTCTTGACAGTCCCCGCTAACTGGGTGTGTGGTGATAAGTCAGGACTGCTGTTCTCTTCTGTGCGTTTGCACTCACGATCTGCACGCAACAGCGCGCGTTTAACCTCTTAAATAATTAGCGAAATATTCCTCTCCACGCCTTCGGTCCTCAAGCACGCATTTTGCCTTTGCAAAAAAAGTAAATAATTTGGCCACACGCGATGGAACAGTGGGGGAATTTCAACATCTGAAACTAAGATCCCATTATTAACCTGCGCTGGAGGGAGCTGGGGAAATAGATACTTGCACCAAGCTGTTGTGGGCTGAATTTACCATGTGTATTCCACAAGCAGAATAAGTTTCTCCCCTCCCAATCAATAACATGTACAATTTCATTCCACAAGCAGAATAAATCTCTTCCCCCTACATGGACAATTTAAAACAGAATTGAAACAATACTACCTCCACCTCATTCTCGATTGTACATTTCAAGGAGCGACTGGGGGCCACCCAATATTCGTTAATATTAGCCCCCTGCGCCCGAAAAACAGAATCAAATTTTAACTAATTGCCCCCAACTCAACCAAGTTATTGTGCCAAACATAGTTTCACGCATTTCGTCTCGCCCACCCCTCCCCAGACGAGGTGAGGCTTAGCAATGGGAGGCGAGTTTTTGCTGAATAATGCAATTTCTCGACAGAAAGCCAACATCGGAATAAGTTTCCCAAATTGATTTTAGCTTGAAGGAATTTGATTTTAGCTTGAAGGGGGGGGGGGGGCGGGAATGCATCTCGTTCATGCGGGGAGCCTCCAGACTAAAATGCATTCAACGAATAATTTAAGCTAACTATTGGAAAATAATGATAATATGTAACATCCTTTACCTGCCTATTAGGAATTTTACTTGGGGGGGCCCCCAACCAGTTGGATTCTTCATGGAACTTAAACCGCATAAAGCTAAATGAAGCTGATTTCCAACCCCTTTTGTCTCGTGTTGTGTTTACCAACTGTGTCATCCACACAGAATAAAATTATATATCTTTTCTGTTTTAATTACACATTTTCCCAGCTATGTGGGGTGGGGTGGGGGGGATATACAATCTGGAGACCACCAACAAAGGGAGGATAAAACAAACTGATCAATGTTTCGGGGAGAAAGAAAAGTGATGTGGTATCGTGTTTCCAAAAGCAAAAAAAAAAAAATTCCTCTTGTAAGTTAGTAAGTTTTTTGAAACTTGCGTGCAAAGGACCAAAGTGGATTTTTTTTTTGCCTATAGGGTAAAGCCGCTGAGAGGCTTCGCACGCGACCATGAACCAATCAGGTGAAGCACTTGCAATTTTTTAACACCCACAGAAAAAGTTAAAAATGTACAAAGTTTTAGGATAGTTCCAAACTGCCCTGGTCCCATTGTTCACCAATGAACTCAAAATCTGTTCGTGATATTGCAAACGACAGGTGTCAAAATGTGTGTGTGGGTGTGTGTGTCAGTGAGGGCATTTCCTTGGGGGGGGTGGGGTCATTTGATGGGTTATGTGTCATGAGAGAGAACACCTGGGAATTATTCTGAAAAAAATATATATTTCCGTTCACTTAAAAGTTTATTCATTAGTCACAAGTAAGGCTTACATTAACACTGCAATGAAGTTACTGTGAAATTCCCCCAGTCGCCACACTCTGGCGCCTGTTCGGGTACACGGAGGGAGAATTTAGCAACGGCCGATGCACCCTAACCAGCACGTCTTTCGGACTGTGGGAGGAAACCGGAGGAAACCCACGCTGACACGGGGAGAACGTGCAGATTCCACACAGGCAGTGACCCAAGCCGGGAATCGAACCGGGTCCCTGGTGCAGTGAGGCAGCAGTGCTAACCACTGTGCCACCGTGCCGCCCCTGACTTTGTGGGGGGGTGGGAGGTGTTACAGGCAGGCCCACTAAGTCATTCCACACAGGATAAATACTTAGACCATGAGGATGAAGTTTATATTTCAGCAGAGAGTTGACCTGAAAACTCAGGAAGGGCCAAGTCAGTCTGAGTAATGGCCAGGCACTCTGAGGAGGATACAGAACATAGATCGTCATCAGGACATATTTCCTCTCCGTGCTATGTATTGGACCCATTCTTCATGACGGCTGTGCAGCGCCAAGGACACATGGGAAGTTTCCCCCACCTCTCCCATTAGTTATACGTACACATTTTTACAGCACAGAGAGTAGCCTTCATGGTCCATCATGTCTGTGCCAGCCATCCAACACCTAACTATTCTAATCCCATCTTCCAGCACTTGGTCCCTTGCCTTGTGTGTTATGGCTCAAGGACTATGACTCTGACCAACCTTTGTAGATGCACTACAGAAAGCATTCTTTTGATTTGATTTGCTTTATTATTGTAACATGTATTAGCATACAGTGAAAGGTATTGTTTCTTGCCGCTATACAGACAAAGCATACCATTCATAGAGAAGAGAATGAGACAGTGCAGAATGTAGTGTTTATGGCTCCTGCTCTGCCCAAGACCACAAGAAACTACAAAAGGTCGTGAATGTAGCCCAATCCATCACACAAACCAGCCTCCCATCCATTGACTCTGTCTACACTTCCCGCTGCCTCGGCAAAGCAGCCAGCATAATTAAGGACCCCACGCACCCTGGACATTCTCTCTTCCACCTCCTTCCATTGGGAAAAAGATACAAAAGTTTGAGGTCACATACCAACCAACTCAAGAACAGCTTCTTCCCTGCTGCCATCAGACTTTTGAATGGACCTACCCTACATTAAGTTGATCTTTCTCGAGCTATGACTGTAACACTACATTCTGCACTCTCTCATTTCCTTCTCAATGAATGGTATGCTCTGCCTGTATAGTGCACAAGAAACAATACTTTTCACTGTATCCCAATACATGTCACAAGAAAAATCAAATCAAATGCTTCTTAAATGTTGTGAGGATTCCCACCTCTACCACCCTCTCAGACAGTAAGCAGGATATTACGGCCTTGCTCATCCTGAAAACATAACATCCCACCCGAGGATAATGGCCCTTCCCATGCTCCGCCCCTCACCCGCTCCGATTCCCATGGTGGGCGGGCCAGTAAAATTCCGGTCAGAGCGTTCCAGATTCCCATCACCCTCTGGGTGAAAAAGTTGTTCCTCAAATCCCCTTCCAAATCTCCTGCCCCTTACCTTAAATCTATGTCCCCCTCTGATTATTGACCCCTCTACTAAGGGGAAATGGTTTTTAAAGTTTATGCATTAGTGTCATAAGTCAGCTTACATTAACACCGCAATGAAGTTACTGTGAAATTCCCCCAGTCGCCACACTCCGGCGCCTGTTTGGGTACACTGCGGGAGAATTTATCATGGCCAATGCACCAAACCAGCACATCTTTCAGACTGTGGGAGGAAACCGGAGCACCCGGAGGAAACCCACGCAGACAACGTGCAAACTCTGCACAGATAGTGACCCAAGCCGGGAATTGAACCCGGGTCCTTGGCATTGTGAGGCAGCAGTGCTAACCACTGTGCCACCGTGCCACCCTAATTCTTCCTAGCTACCCTGCTCATAATTCTGTACAACTCGATCAGGACCCACCTCAACCTTCTCATGCTAAATTGCCCCTTAGTGTCCAAAGATGTGTAGGTTAGGTGGATTGGCCATGTTAAATTGCCCCTTAGTGTCCAAAGATGTGCAGGTTAGGTGGATTGGCCATGCTACATTGCCCCTTACTGTCCAACGATGTGTAGGTTAGATTGATTAGCCATGGGAAATGCCTGGGGGTACGGAGATAGGGTGGGGGTGAAGGCCTGGGTAAGAGGCCTTACTATCTGTAAGAAGTCTCACAACACCAGGTTAAAGTCCAACAGGTTTATTTGGTAGCACGAGCTTTCGGAGCGCTGCCTCATCATCAGGCGAGTCAACTGATGAAGGAGCAGCGCTCCGAAAGCTCGTGCTACCAAATAAACCTGTTGGACTTTAACCTGGTGTTGTGAGACTTCTTACTGTGCCCACCCCAGTCCAACGCCGGCATCTCCACATCATCAGTGTAATTAGGATGGAGATTGGCGCAAATGGGCAGAGTCAGAGCCCCTTCTCTCTGACTTAAATGAAACTTGATGGAAAAAAAAATCAGTGGATAGGAGGCAGGTTTGCATGATGGACTGGGCTATGTTCACAAAATTCTGTAGTTTCTTGCAGTTTTGGGCAGAACAGGAGCCATACCAAGATGTGATACATCCGGAAAAGATGCTTTCTATGGTGCATTTGTAACAATTGCCAGAAGTCTCACAACACCAGGTTAAAGTCCAACAGGTCTATTTGGTATCACGAGCTTTCGGAGTGCTGCTCCTTCTTCAGGTGAGTGGTGAAGAAGCAGTACTCCGCAAGCTCGTGCTATCAAATAAACCTGTTGGACTTTAACCTAGTGTTGTGAGACTTCTTACTGTGCCCACCCCAGTCCAACGCCAGCATCTCCACATCATAAGATACTCTCTGTTTGAGAGTTGGTGCAAATTCGATGGGCCAAATGGCCACTTCTGTACGATAGGGATTCTATGATTCTAAGATAAATCCTCATGGTTTCCCAGATCCAACAGCCCCCGGAACAAATAAACGCACCCACACTCCTGGAAGGGTTAATCTTTTTCAGAAAGATGTGCAGAAAAATCATGTCATCGTTATTTAAAAAAAATTACCTACAACCTCTGCAATGGCTGAAGCATTAAATGAGGTTGTTACACATCTGACTTTGATTGTTGTACAGATCAATGGCAAGAAGATAAATGTGAAACTGTCTCCATGATGAGAGTTGGAATAGCCTCCTGGCTAAGTGATAAGGCGTTTACTTTACACCTGGTCTATGCTGTAGTCCCAACCCAAGTGACACATTGTCCTACTCAAAGCTGTTTAATCTTTTCCACTTTACACCTTGATGTTGTCCCTTGATGAGTAAGTCAGCTCCGGTGTCCTGGCCAGTACCTACCCCTCAAGCCAGTATTTACCCCTCAATCACCATCACAAAGATAAATGATCTGATCACAGGATAAAAGCAAATTACTGCGGATGCTGGAATCTGAAACCAAAAGAGAAAATGCTGGAAAATCTCAGCAGGTCTGGCAGCATCTGTAAGGAGGCAAAAGAGCTGACGTTTCGAGTCCAGATGACCCTTTGTCAAAGCAATTAATCTTGGGGCTGATTCCTGCTTTGACAAAGGGTCTTCTGGACTCGAAACGTCAGCTCTTTTCTCTCCTTACAGATGCTGCCAGATCAGCTGGGATTTTCCAGCATTTTCTGTTTTTATTCAAAAAGTGCATCAGTGACAGTAAAACATCGTAAAAGCTGTTTATGTGAATGCGAGTCTATTTCTTTTACTTTTCACATGCTCTCCATTCTCTTACTGTCTGTGTGGAGTCTACACGTTCTCCCCGTGTCTGCGTGGGTTTCCTCCGGGTGCCCCGGTTTCCTCCCACAGTCTGAAAGATGTGCTGGTTAGGTGGATTGGCCATGCTAAATTCTCCCTCAGTGTACCCGAACAGGCGCCGGAGTGTAGGTGACGAAGGGATTTTCACAGTAATTTTATTGCAGTGTTAATGTAAGCCTTCTTGTGACACTAATAAATAAAATTAACGTTAAAAAAGTCTGCAAACACGTACCAACCAACTCAAGAACAGCTTCTTCCCTGCTGCCATCAGACTTTTGAATGGACCTCCCATAGATTGAGTTGATCTTTTTCTACAGCCTAGCTGTGACTGTAACACTACATTCTGCACCCTCTCCTTTCCTTCTCCCCTGCGTACTCTTTGAACGGCATGTTTATGTCTGTATAGCGTGCAAGAAACACCACTTTTCACTATATGCCAATACATGTGACAATAATAAACCAAATCAAATTACTATATTCTGCACCCTCTCCTTTCCCTCTCCCCATATACTCTTTGAATGGCATGTTCTGTCTGTATGGAGTGCAAGAAACAATACTTTCCACTGTACACATCTGACAATAATAACTCAAATCAATAAGTCTTTCTGTTTGACCGCTGTTCCATGGTATTCCCCATTTCTGGTATCCCTTCCACATCTTTTTCCTTCATCAGACCCCAGCTGCCTGGACCCTCAAATTCCTTCCCTAAACCTCTCTGCCTCTCTGCTCCCTTGCGAGGTTCTTTTAAAACCTACCCCTTTGACCCAGTTTTTGGTTACCCATGCTGGTCATCCTTTCGTGGCTGTCTTTGTTGGCTTTGTTGGATGATCATCCTGAAAATCACCTTGGGACATTTCATTTCAGCGGAAAACTGCATTTATCAGGTGACACAATAAAACATCCTGGAGAACTTTAAGGTGTCAAACAAAACTACATGAAAGGGCGCTATATAAATGTAAGCTGTTGTTCTCTCAAATGGATTAGCCTGACTGATTGGTTTACATCTTCTGTCCCAATGTCATATATCTATTTACATTTAAAATATTCATTTTTAGCATGAGCTACTAGTTTAAGCAATGCTCGTTGAGACATCATTTGCAATTTGTTGCCCTGCATTGTACATTAGACAATAATAAATCAAATCACTGAATGCACACAGTGAATATTACATGTTTCTCAGTTGTACTGAAGCATCTCAGAAGTACAACTTGTTCTATGTGGACAACTTATAAAAGAACTTTGCAACATTTCTTTGGCCTGTTATTAGGGATGGCACGGTGGCACAGTGGTTAGCACTGCTACCTCACAGCGCCACGTGCCTGGGTTCAATTCTGGCCTCAGATCACTGTCTGTGTGGAGTTTGCACAATCTCCCCGTGTCCTCCGGGTGCTCCAGTTTCCTCCCACACTCCAAAGATGTGCGGGTTAGGTTGATTGGCCATGCTAAATTGACCCTAGTTTCAGGGGGGATTAGTAGGGTTAAAGTGTGGGGTTACAGGAATAGGGCTGGGTGGGATTGTGGTCGGTGCAGACTCGATGGGCCAAATGGCCTCCTTCTGCACTGTAGGGATTCTATGATTTGTAAAACCATTGTAAAATGTCTGTTTCCTTTGCTGTATTAAAACATCTCAGAATGATTTTGATTTGATTTGATTTATTATTGTCACATGTATTAGTATACAGTGAAAAGTATTGTTTCTTGCGCACTATACAGACAAAGCATGCTGTTCATAGAGAAGGAAACGAGAGAGTGTAGAATGTAGTGTTACAGTCATAGCTAGGGTAGAAAAAGATCAACTTAATGTGAGGTAGGTCCATTCAAAAGTCTAATGGCAGCAGGGAAGAAGCTGTTCTTTCGTCGGTTGGTACGTGACCTCAGACTTTTGTATCATTTTCCCAATGGAAGAAGGTGGAACATAGAAACATAGAAACCCTCCAGTGCAGAAGGAGGCCATCCGGCCCATCGAGTCTGCACCGACCACAATCCCACCCAGGCCCTACCCCCACATATTTTACCCGCTAATCCCTCCAACCTACGCATCTCAGGACTCTAAGGGACAATTTTTAACCTGGCCAATCAACCTAACCTGCACATCTTTGGACTGTGGGAGGAAACCGGAGCACCCGGAGGAAACCCACGCAGACACGAGGAGAATGTGCAAACTCCACACAGACAGTGACCCGAGCCGGGAATCGAACCCGGGACGCTGGAGCTGTGAAGCAGCAGTGCTAACCACTGTGCTACCGTGCCGCCCTAAGAGAAAACGTTCAGGGTGATGGGGTCCTTAATTATGCTGGCTGCTTTGCCGAGGCAGTGGGAAGTGCGGACAGAGTCAATGGATAGGAGGCTGGTTTGCGTGATGGATTGGGCTACATTCACAACCCTTTGTAGTTTCTTGAGGTCTTGGGCAGAGCAGGAGCCATATTAAGCTCTGATACAACTGGAAAGTAAGCTTTCTATGGTGCATCTGTCAAAGTCGGTGAGATTCATAGCTGACACACCAAATTTCTTTAGTCTTCTGAGAAAGTAGATGGCTTTCTTAATTATAGTGTCGGCATGGGGGGACCAGGACAGGTTGTTGGTGATCTGGACACCTAAAAACTTGAAGCTCTCGACCCTTTCTACTTCGTCCCCATTGATGTAGACAGGGGCATGTTCTCCTTTATGCTTCCTGAAGTCGATGACAATCTCCTTTATTTTGTTGACATTGAGGGAGAGATTATTGTTGCCGCACCAGTTCACCAGATTCTCTATCTCATTCCTGTACTCCGTCTCGTCATTGTTTGAGATCTGACCCACTACGGTGGTGTCGTCAGCAAACTTGAAATTGGAGTTGGAGGGGAATTTGGCCACACAGTCATAGGTGTATAAGGAGTATAGTAGGGGGCTGAGAACACAGCCTTGTGGGCACCGGTGTTGAGGACAATCATGGAGGAGGTGTTGTCTATCCTTACTGATTGTGGTCTATGGGTTAGGAAGTTCAGGATCCAGTCGCAGAGGGAGGAGCCGAGGCCCAGGCCATGGAGTGTTACTTGATGTATGTAAACAAGCTGAATATTATTGCTTTTTGGCTGATGGTCATTTTGGAATAAGAACAAAGAGCAAAGAATATTACAGCACAGGAACAGGCCCTTCGGCCCTCCAAGCCTGCACCGACCATGCTGCCCAACTGAACTAAAACCCCCTACCCTTCCAGGGACCATATCCCTCTATTCCCATCCTATTCATGTATTTGTCAAGATGCCCCTTAAAAGTCGTATCTGCTTCCACTACCTCCCCTGGCAGCGAGCTCCAGACACCCACCACCCTCTGTGCAAAAAACTTGCCTCGTGCATCTCCTTTAAACCTTGCCCCTCGCCCCTTAAACTTCTGCCCCCTAGTAATTGACTCTTCCACCCTGGGAAAACCTTCTGACTATCCAGTCTGCCCAGGTCCCTCATAATTGTGTCGACTTCTATCTGGTCGCCTCTCAACCTCTGTCGTTCCAGTGAGAACAAATCAAGTTTGATTATAATGTTCTCACAGATTTACAAATAAAGTATATTTTTGGGAAAAAAAAGTTGCAAAAGATTGAGTTATAAGGAAATTACGATGTCAAGGGGGTTCTGGTGACATAAAGCACAAGTGATTCTTAGGTATCACCTGAAACATAAAACAAATGTAACCCATTATTTTTCACTGATAGGACAATAGGACATTGTTTGAGGCAATAAGTCAGAAATGAGAATCGAGTGAAATTCACACAAAGCAGATTGACTTTCCAACATCGAATAAATCACCACTTACAGCACTGAACTCAGAGACTGTAATATGAGATGAGAATATTTTGACACCAGGTGCAGGATAAATTCTTTCCTTTGTTTTCATTGTTGTAATCAGCCAATCCCTGCAAAATCTTCTTTATAAAATGCTGTGCTAAGAGGGACATGTAAATGGTTGTCTTACACAAAATGGGGCGGCACGGTGGTATAGTGGTTAGTGCTGCTGCCTCACAGTGCCAGGGACCCGGGTTCAATTCCTGGCTTGGGTCACTGTCTGTGCGGAGTCTGCACGTTCTCTACGTGGGTTTCCTCCGGGTGCTCCGGTTTCCTCCCACAGTCCAAAAGACGTGCTGGTTAGGGTGCATTGGCTGTGCTAAATTCTCCCTCAGTGTACCCGAACAGGAGTGTGGCGACTAGGGGATTTTCATAGTAACTTCATTGCAGTGTTAATGTAAGCCTACTTGTGACACTAATAAATAAAACTTTAACTTTAACACACCTAAGCTCAACAGATGCATTTACTTTTTTCCATGATCTTTTTATTAAATTCGTTCATGGGATGTGGGCATCGCTGGCAAGGCTGCATTCATTGTCCATCCCTAATTGCCCTTGAGAAGAAATTGGTTCAGGCGGCATGGTGGCACAGTGGTTAGCACTGCTGCCTCACAGCGCCAGGGACCCGCGTTCGATTCCCGGCTTGGGTCACTGACTGTGTGGAGTTTGCATGTTATCCCCGTGTCGGCGTGAGTTTCCTCCGGGTGCTCTGGCTTCCTCCCACAGTCCGAAAGATGTGCTGGTTAGGTGCATTGGCCGTGCTAAATTCTCCCTCAGTGTACCTGTGGTGAACCATAGATGGTTACCACTATGGGTACTGAACCATAGATGGTTATCACGATGGGTATTTGTACATATGTTACTCTTGTTACTGTTGGGGTTAGGGTTGGGGTGTTCCACCTGTTGGTATTGTTCTGTGGTACACTCCGTTTGGCTCCGCCTTCTTATAGGAGTATAAAGGTCACTGCACTTCCTAGTGACCCTTTAGTCTGGGATAGTATTGTTAAGCAGTATGCTCTATTCTTATTGCGAATAAAAGCCTTTATTCCTGGGTACGATCTAGCCTCCCGAGTGGATTAATCGCGCATCAATTTTATTCGCAATAAATTTTGTTCACAAAAGAAAATGGAGCAGATGCTGAAACCCGATTGGCTAACCTTGGATCCGCGTGCCGCGGGAGCGTCGAACACTTTCGACCATTGGTTGAAGTGTTTCCAAGATTACATCGACGCCTCGACAGCAGTCCAGACCGACGCCGACAGATTGCGGGTCCTCCACGCAAGGGTGAGCGACACTGTGTATGCAACAATCCGTGATTCCCAAGATTACAAAGAGGCCATCGAATTACTCAAGAAGCTGTACCATAAACCGCCAAATGAAATTCATGCTCGTCACCTATTAGCCACTCGACGGCGGCAGCCTGGCGAAACGACGGGACAGTACCTGCGCGAACTTCAGCAGCTAGCCAGAGCCTGCAATTGCAAGGAGGTGTCGGCTCCTCAATACACCAACGACCTTATCCGAGATGCGTTCGTGGCGGGAATCGGCTCATCCTATATTCGCCTGCGGCTGCTAGAGCAGGGTAACTTGGACCTGGCTAAGACGGTAGAATTGGCCGATGCGATGGAAATGGCCTCCAGAAGTCTTGAAACCTACCCCACCGACCACGTGAGAACATCGTGGCAAGTACAGCCACCGCCTCAACTGTACCCGGCGGCTCCTCGGAACTGCGCGATGATGCTCTCAACTTCAGACCTGACGGCTGCGGCAGCTCCAGGAGGCCCACGGTGCTATTTCTGTGGATTGGTGAAGCACCCTCGTCAGAGATGTCCGGCCAGGACAGTATTTTGCTCCGCCTGTGGGAAGAAAGGGCACTATGCAAAAGTGTGCCGAGCAAAGCCCCCTTCCAAGCCAAGCAGTGCTGCGTGTGACTCCCCAGGATCCGTCTCCTCGTCTCCGGCCTCGTCGATGTCCTCAACCACGTGCGATTCACGGGCGCCGCCATTCCTGATGACGCCGACGCAAGACACGTGCGACCTGCGGGTGCCGCCACTTTCAACGCCATCGACCACGTGCGATCCGTGGGCGCAGCCATTTTGGTCGACACCGGCCGCAGAAGACCAGCAGGGGTCCTCGTCGTCGACTATCTCAGCTGCCTGCAGTTACACTCGGGATCCAACAGTGGCATCAATCATCCTGGACCAGGCCAAGCCTCACAGACTCGACAAGTCCATGATGGACATAGAGGTAAACGGGCGCCTGATACATTGCCTGTTTGACAGCGGGAGCACGGAGAGTTTCATCCATCCGGATACAGTGAAACGGTGCGCTCTCCGTGTGCAAACTGTCAGGCAGACAATCTCTATGGCGTCGAGGTCCCGATCTGTTATTGTTCTTGGGAGCTGTGTGGTAACCTTAACGGTGCGGGGCACAGTTTACGAGAACTTCAGGTTCCTCGTGTTACCGCACCTTTGCGCTCCGGTACTCCTGGGACTAGACTTTATGGTCCACCTGAAGAGTGTGATCCTGCAGTACGATGGGCCACTCCCTCCACTTTCAGTGGGAGAACAGCAGCCTCCAAATTGTCCAGCGCGCTCCACATGCAGTCTCTCGACACTCAAAATTACCCCGCCTTCCTTATTTGAAAACCTTATGCCAGGCTGCAAGCCCATCGTGACTAAGAGCAGGCGTTACAGCGCTGAGGATCGGATCTTTATTCGATCTGAGGTTCAGCGGCTCCTCAGGAAAGGGGTCATTCAACCTAGCACTAGCCCATGGAGAGCACAAGTCGTGTTGGTCAAGACTGGAGACAAGCCCCGGATGGTCATAGACTATAGTCAGACCATTAATAGGTACACGCAGCTGGATGCGTATCCTCTCCCGCGCATATCTGACATGGTCAACCAGATTGCGCAGTACCGGGTGTTCTCCACCATCGACTTGAAGTCAGCCTACCACCAGCTCCCCATTCGCCCAGAGGACCGAAAATACACGGCCTTTGAGGCGGATGGCCGTCTCTACCACTTCTTAAGAGTCCCTTTCGGCGTCACTAATGGGGTCTCGGTCTTCCAGCGTGAGATGGACCGAATGGTGGACCAAAACGGGCTACGGGCTACCTTCCCGTACCTGGACAACGTCACTATCTGCGGCCATGACCAGCAGGACCACGACGCCAACTTCCAGAAGTTTTTACGCACTGTGTCTCTCCTGAACCTGACCTATAACAGGGAGAAGTGCGTATTTAACAAGCACCGCCGAGCAATCCTCGGATACGTGGTGGAAAACGGGGTCATTGGCCCCGATCCAGACCATATGCGTCCCCTCCTTGAACTTCCCCTACCCACTAGTATCAAAGCACTGAGAAGATGCTTAGGCTTCTTCACGTATTATGCACAGTGGGTTCCCCATTACGCAGACAAAGCCCGTCCGCTCATAAAGTCTACCTCTTTTCTCCTGACAGCAGAGGCTCGCCTAGCCTTTGAAGGGATAAAAGCCGACATCGCGAAAGCCACGATGCACGCTGTCGATGAGTCCATCCCCTTTCAGGTGGAGAGTGATGCATCTGATTTCGCCCTGGCCGCCACACTTAACCAGGCAGTCAGGCCCGTCGCCTTTTTCTCTCGCACCCTCCAAGGCCCTGAAATTCGGCACTCCGCTGTGGAAAAAGAGGCTCAGGCCATTGTGGAGGCCGTACGGCATTGGCGCCATTATTTGGCTGGCAAACGATTTACCCTGCTCACAGACCAGGGGTCCGTGGCCTTCATGTTCAACAACACGTTAAGGGGAAAAATTAAGAATGATAAAATCTTGAGATGGAGAATCGAACTCTCCACCTACAACTATGATATCATGTACCGTCCGGGGAAGCTCAATGAGCCCTCAGATGCCCTGTCGCGTGGAACATGTGCCAGTGTGCAGGAGGACCGGTTACAGGCCCTCCACAATGATCTCTGCCATCCGGGGATCACTCGGCTCTTCCATTTTGTAAAGGCCCGGAATCTGCCCTACTCCATCGAGGATGTCAGGTCGATAACTCGAAGCTGCCAGGTATGTGCAGAGTGCAAGCCGCACTTCTACCGGCCTGACAGAGCACACCTCATTAAGGCCACTCGCCCTTTTGAACGACTGAGCGTTGATTTCAAGGGCCCCCTTCCTTCGACAGATCGGAATGTGTATTTCCTCAACGTGGTTGACGAGTACTCCCGATTCCCTTTTGCCATCCCCTGTTCTGACATGTCCGCTGCCATGGTCATCAAAGCCCTGCGGAGTCTTTTTACCCTGTTCGGCTACCCCAGTTATATCCACAGTGATAGGGGTTCGTCGTTTATGAGCGACGACTTGAGGCAATACCTGCTGTCTAAAGGAATTGCCTCAAGTAGGACTACGAGTTACAACCCCAGGGGTAACGGGCAGGTCAAGAGAGAAAACGCTACAGTCTGGAAGGCTGTCTTACTGGCGTTAAGGTCTAGGGGTCTTCCAGTCTCCCGTTGGCAAGAGGTACTTTCTGATGCGCTCCATTCAATCCGGTCCCTCCTGTGTACGGCAACCAACGCTACCCCACATGAGCGGATGTTTACCTTCCCTAGGAAGTCTTCCTCTGGGACCTCACTGCCGTCTTGGTTGACGTACTCAGGACCTGTCCTCCTGCGGCGGCATGTTAGGGTCCGCAAGTCCGACCCTTTGGTTGAACAGGTCCTTCTCCTCCACGCCAACCCTCAATATGCCTATGTGGCATATCCTGACGGGCGAGAGGACACGGTCTCTATCAGAGATCTGGCGCCTGCAGGGGACCTGGAAACCCCTGTCACTCCCGCACCCCTGGTTAGGATTCCTTTGCCCATTCTCTCCCCTCCTGACACGGCGCGGGCAGCATTGGGACCTCCACTTAATTCTCTTACTCCCGTGTACAGCTTGCCTGAGTCCAGGAGATTGTCGCCACCTCGAGGTCCACAGGTGCGTGAGGAACTGGAGGAGTCACTGGACACTACCTTGGAGAGAGGGACACCACGGTCACCAGAACCGGCACTGGAGCCAGTGCTGCGGAGGTCGCAGAGACGGTGCGGACCTCCGATACGACTGAACTTGTGAACATATGGACAGTTCGTACTGTTTTTTTACCCCACCGGCCTTTGTTTTTAAAGGAGGGGTGAATGTGGTGAACCATAGATGGTTACCACTATGGGTACTGAACCATAGATGGTTATCACTATGGGTATTTGTACATATGTTACTCTTGTTACTGTTGGGGTTAGGGTTGGGGTGTTCCACCTGTTAGCATTGTTCTGTGGTACACTCCGTTTGGCTCCGCCTTCTTATAGGAGTATAAAGGTCACTGCACTTCCTAGTGACCCTTAGTCTGGGATAGTATTGTTAAGCAGTATGCTCTATTCTTTTTGCGAATAAAAGTCTTTATTCCCAGGTACGATCTAGCCTCCCGAGTGGATTAGTCGCACATCAGTACCTGAATAGGCACCGGAGAGTGGCGATTAGGGGACTTTCACAGTAACTTCATTGCAGTGTGAGGAGTTTGCACATTCTCCCCGTGTCTGCGTGGGTTTCCTCCGGGTGCTCCGGTTTCCTCCCACAGTCCAAAAGACGTGCTGGTTAGGTGCATTGGCCATGCTAAATTCTCCCTCAGTGTACCCAAACAGGAGTGTGGCGACTAGGGGATTTTCACAGTAACTTCATTGCAGTGTTAGTGTAAGCCTACTTGTGATACTAATAAATAAACTTTAAAAAATAAGGTAGTGGGGTGCTGCCTTCTTGAACAGCTGCAGTCCACATGCTGAGGACATTGTTAGGGAGGGAGTTCCAGGATTTTGACCCATTGACAGTGAAGAAATGACAATTTGTATCAGGATGTTGCCTGAATTGAAGTGGAACTTTCAGATGGTGGTGTTCCCATGTGTCTGCTGCCCTTGACCTTCTGGATGGTGGAGGTGTGGGTTTGGAGGAGCCTTGTCAACTTGCTTAGAGCTGGGAAACACTGCAGTCATGGTGTGCTGGTGGTTAAGGGAGTGAATGTTTAACGTGTCAATCAAGTGGACTGTTTGCCCTGGCTGATGTCAGAGTGGCATGGTGGCGCAGTGGTTCACACTGCTGCCTCACAGCACCAGGGTCCTGGGTTCAATTCCCGGCTTGGGTCACTGTCTGTGTGGAGTCTGCACATTCTCCCTGTGTCTGCATGGATTTCCCCCCACACTCCAAAGATGTGCAGGTTAGGTTGATTGGCCATGCTAAATTCCCCCTTAACTTCAGGGGGGACCAGCAGGGTAAATACGTGGGATTACGGGGTTAGGACAGAACCTGGGTGTGTGGGATTGTTGTCAGTGCAGGCTTGATGGGCCAAATGGTCTCCTTCTGCACTGTAGATTCTATGATTCTTGAGTATTGTTGGAGTTGCACTCTGCTATGCAAATGGAGAGTATTCTATTACACCCCTGTGCCTGTTAGATAATTAAAACGCTTTGGGGAACCAGGAGGTGAGTCACTCGCCACAGAATGTTCAGCTTTTGGTCTTCTGTTTTAGCCACGATATTTATATGGCTGGTCCAGTTTGGTTTCTAGTCAATGATAACCCCCAGGATGCTGATAATCTTCTTATTTAAAGAGAATATTTAAAGAAGGCTGATTCCTTTATTTTTAAAGTGCAATAGTCACAAGTAGGCTGACATTAAGTTACTGTGAAATTTCCATAGTCATCACACTCCGACGCCTGTTCGGGTACACTAAGGGAGAATTTAGCACGGCCAATGTACCTAACCAGCATGTCTTTCAGACTGTGGGAGGAAACCGGAGCACCCAGAGGAAACCCATGCAGACACGGGGAGAGCGTGCAGACTCCGCATAGACAATGACCCAAGCCAGGAATCGAACCTGGGTCTCTGGAGCTGTGAGGCAGCGGCGCTAACCACTGTGCCAACGTGCCGTCCCCTGGGATGGCAGGTCTGTGATATGAGGAGAAGAGACTAAGTCAGTTAGGGTTATATTCACTGGAGTTTAGAAGAGTAAGAAGTTTAACAACACCAGGTTAAAGTCCAACAGGTTTATATGCGAGATCTTCTTGGAGATCCTCTCCACTTGGATCCACTTGGACTTTAACCTGGTGTTGTTAAACTTCTTCCTGTGTTTACCCCAGTCCAACGCCAGCATCTCCATATCATGTTTAGAAGAGTGAGAGGGGATCTCATAGAAACTTATACAATTCTAACAGTGTTAGACAGGATAGATTCATAAAGAATGTTCCCGATGGTGAAGGGAGTCCAGAACTAGGGGTCATAGTTTGAGGATAAGGGGTAAACCTTTTAGAACTGAGGTGAGGAGAAATTTCTTCACCCAGAGGGTGGTGAATGTGTGGAATTCACTCCCACAGAAAGTAGTTGAGGCCAAAACGTTGTCTGATTTCAAGAAGAAATTAGATATAGCTCTTGGGGCTAAAGGGATCAAGGGGTATGGGGAGAAGGCGGGATCAGGATATTGAATTTGATCATAATGAACGGCGGAGCGGGCTCAAAGGGTCAAATGGCCTATCCTGCTTCTAGTTTCTATGTAGGACATTTGATAAGTTGCCTCATCAAAGGGTATTGTGGAAACTTTAAGCTCATGGTGTAAGGGAGTAACATATTGATGTGGATAGAAGTTTGACTAGTTAACAGGAAACAGAGACTAGGCACAATTGTTCATCTGAGTGTCAAATATGATGCTAAGGTTGTGAATGCTCTGCTTCAGGTGCAGTGAGCTGCCAGGGAGAGGGATAGAATCAGTGGCTCTGAGATAAAATTTGTAGCAGAGTCTGACAATATCAGCTTTGATGTTCTTGCTATTTAATTGGGGGAAATTTCTCCTCATCCAGCACTGTATTTCGAATAAGCAAGGGGAGGCATGGTGGCACAGAGTGCAGAATGTAGTGTTACAGTCATAGCTAGGGTGTAGAGAAAGATCAACTTAAGGTAAGGTAGGTCCATTCATAAGTCTGACAGCAGCAGGGAAGAAGCTGTTCTTGAGTTGGTTGGTATGTGACCTCAGACTTTTCTATCTTTTTCCTGAAGGAAGAAGGTGGAAGAGAGAATGTTCGGGGCGCGTGGTGTCCTTAATTTTGCTGGCTGCTTTGCCGAGGCAGTGGAAAGTGTAGACAGAGTCAATGGATGGGAGGCTGGTTTGCGTGATGGATTGGGCTACATTCATGACCTTTTGTAGTTCCTTGCAGTCTTGGGCAGAGCAGGAGCCATACCAAGCTGTGATACATCCAGAAAAAATGCTTTCTATGGTGCATCTGTAAACGTTGGTGAGAGCCGTAGCTGACATGACAAATTTCCTTAGTCTTCTGAGAAAATAGAGGCATTGGTGGGCTTTCTTAACTATAGTGTCGGCATGGGGAGACCAGGACAGGTTGTTGGTGATCTGGACACCTAGAAACCTGAAGCTCTCGTTCCTTTCTACTCCATTGATGTAGACAGGGGCATGTTCTCCTTTATGCTTCCTGAAGTCGATGACAATCTCTTTCGTTTTGTTGACTTTGAGGGAGAGATTATTGTTGCCGCACCAGCTCACCAGATTCTCTATCTCATTTCTGTACTTTGTCTCGTCATTGTTTGAGATCCGACCCATTACGGTGGTGTCATCAGCAAACTTGAAAATCGAGTTGGAGGGGAATTTGGCCGCACCGTCATAGGTGTATAAGGAGTATAGTAGGGGGCTGAGAACACAGCCTTGTGGGGCACTGGCGTTGAGGATGATCGTGGAGGAGGTGTCGTTGCCTATCCTTACTGATTGTGGTCTGTGGGTTAGGAAGTTCAGGGTCCAGTCACAGAGGGAGGAGCCGAGGCCCAGGCCACGGAGATGAGTTTCGTAGGAATAATGATGTTGAAGGCTGAGCTGTAATCAATAGGAGTCTGACTTGCTGAGATTTCTCCAACGTTTTCTGTTTTTATTTCAGATTGCAGCATGCCCAGTATTTTGCCTTAATACTTTTAAGTTTCCAGTGAGCATTAGTGAGTGGCGGAACTGATCCCGTGGGACTACATTTGAGACTGTGCCTTGACTTGAGTATCGCTGTTCATCGCGACTGTTTATTTTCCAAGCCAATTTTCTATCCGATTGGCCACTTCCTCACTAATTCCATGAACTTTCACCCTTGTAAACAATCAAGTCTAATACCTCCTGAAAGTCACGCTGTGCAGCGCAGTTTTTCAGATGCTAACTTAGTTGCTTGATTAGAAAGTGCCAATGGGCACAATTCCCTTCCCTGAATCCGTATGAACACATACCTGATCCAATTGTTGTTTTTCCAATCCTGGCAGATTGTTCTAAATTATTTGAAACGCAAACTCCAGTATCCTCTCCCTGTACAGCTTGAAATAATGGCCACGGGTTTCATAATGTACCAGCATCTATATCTTCCCTATAGAAGATACTAATTCATTGTTTGAATACAAGGTAGTTCCATTAACTGCACTGTAACTCATCTAAATTGCAGAGGATTCAGCCTTTTTCAATGAATCATTAAGAATTATTCTTCACAGAATCCCTACCATGTGGCAGGAGGCCATTCGGCCCATCAAGTCTGCACCAACCATAATCCCACCCAGGCCCTATTCCCATGACCCTTCATATTTACCCAGCTAATCCCCCCCCCGACACTAAGGTTAATTTTAGCATGGCCAATCAACCTAACCCGCACAGCGGTTATCACTGCTGCCTCACAGTGCCAGGGACCCGGGTTTGATTCCCAGCTTGGGTCACTGTCTGTGCGGAGTCTGCTCATTCTCCCCATGTCTGCATGGGTTTCCTCCAGGTGCTCCGGTTTCCTCCGACAGTCCAGCGGGTTAGGTGGATTGGCCATGCTAAATTGTCCCTTATTGTCGGGGGACCAGCTAGGGGAAACGCATGGGGTTGCGGGGGTAGGGCCTGGGTGGGATTGTGGTCGGTGCAGGCTCGATGGGCCGAATGGCCTCCTTCTGTACTGTAGGATTCTATGATCTTTGGAGTGTGGGAGGAAACCGGAGCACCCAGAGGAAACCCACGCAGACACGGGGAGAACGTGCAGACTCCACACAGACAGTGACCTGAGGCTGGAATTGAACCCGGGTCCCTGGCGCTGTGATGCAGCAGTGCTAACCACTGTGCCACCATGCACTCCTCTCCACTTGCACTGTCTGTACCTGTAAAGACTTGATTTCCTGAAAAGACTCGCATTCCAACCATTATCTTGCAATTGCGTCTGTGTCTATTTATGCCGTGTTTGTGAGACCTACCTCTCCAATCATCTGATGAAGGAGCAGCGCTCCGAAAGCTCGTGATTCCAAATAAACCTGTTGGACTTTAATCTGGTGTTGTGAGAAATCTAATACAGATAGATTTTTGTTCAACAAATGAGTCAATGGTTATGGGGACATTTGATTTGATTTCTTACTGTCACGTGTATTGATAAACAGTGAAAAGGATTGCTTCTTGCGTGCCAAACAGACAAAGCATACCATTCATAGAGTATATAAGGGAGAAGGAAATTTGAGGGTGCAGAATGTAGTGTTAGTCATAGCTAGGGTGTAGAGAAAGATCAGCTTAATATAAGGTAGGTCCATTCAAAAGTCTGACGGCAGCAGGGAAGAAGCTGTTCTTGAGTCGGTCGGTACGTGACCTCAGACTTTTGTATCTTTTACCCAACGGAAGAAGGTGGAAGAGAGAATGTCCGGGGTGCGTGGAGTCCTTGATTATGCTGGCTGCTTTTCCGAGGCAGCGGGAAGTGTAGACAGAGTCAATGGATGGGAGGCTGGTTTGCGTGATGGATTGGGCTACGTTCACGACCCTTTGTAGTTTCTTGCGGTCTTGGGCAGAGCCGGAGCCATACCAAGCTGTGAGGACATGATTATTATCATAGAAATCATAGAAACCCTACAGTGCAGAAGGAGGCCATTCGGCCCATCGAGTCTGCACCGACCACAATCCCACCCAGGCCCTACCCCCACATATTTACCCGCTAATCCCTCTAACCTACACATCTCAGGGGCAATTTTAACCTGGCCAATCAACCTAACCCGCACATCTTTGGACTGTGGGAGGAAACCGGAGCACCCGGAGGAAACCCACGCAAACACGAGGAGAATGTGCAAACTCCACACAGACAGTGACCCGAGCCGGGAATCGAACCCGGGACCCTGGAGCTGTGAAGCAGCAGTGCTAACCACTGTGCTACCGTGCCGCCCTATTATATTAGCCTTATCAGATGGTGAAGCAGGCTCAAGGGGTCGAATGGCCCTACTCCTTCCTGCTCCTTGTTCCTGTGTGTTCTCAGGGCAAAAAAAAATATTTGTACCAATGTAAATTAATGATCGAGATAAAAAGAAGGATCTGTACTTTACTAGCATCTTTTACAACCTCAGTATATCCTGAAGCATTTTACAACCAGTGAGGTACTCTTGAAGTGTAGTCATTGTTGTAACTTAGCAAACATGGCAGCTTATTTGTACATGAATGTCCCACAACAGCAATGTGAAAATGATCAGATAACCTGTTTGAGTAATGTTTGTTCAGGGATAAATATTGGCTTCTGGGACCAACTCCGCTGGTCTTCTTCGAACAGTGGCATGGGATCTCCTGCAATCTCTTGAGAAGGGAGACTCTTTTTATTCATTCATTGGGACATGGGCGTCGCTGGCTGGGCCAGCATTTATTGCCCATCCCTAGTTGCCCTTGAGAAGGTGGTGGTGAGCTGCCTTCTTGAATCGCTGCAGTCCACATGCTGTGGGTTGACCCACAATGCCGTTAGGGATGGAGTTCCAGGATTTTGACCCAGCGACTGCGAAGGAACGGCCGATATATTTCCAAGTCAGGATGATGAGTGGCTTGGTGGGAACTTGCAGGTGGTGGTGTTCCCATGTATCTGCTGCCCTTGTCCTTCCAGATGGAAGTGGTCGTGAGTTTGGAAGGTGCTGTCTAAGGATCTTTGGTGAATTGCTGCAGTGCATCTTGTAGATAGTACACACTGCTGCTACTGAGCGTCGGTGGTGGAGGGAGTGAATGTTTGCAGATGTGGTGCCAATCAAGCGGGGCTGCTTTGTCCTGGATGGTGTTGAGCTTCTTGAGTGTTGCTGGAGCTGCACCCATCCAGGCAAGTGGAAAGTATTCCAGGTGGATTGGCCGTGTTAAATTGCCCCTTAGTGTCAGAGGGACTAGCTCGGGTAAATGCATTGGGTTATGAGGATAGGGCCAGGTGGGATTGTGGTCGGTGCAGACTCGATGGGCTGAATGGCCTCCTTCTGCACTGTAGGACTCTATGATCTATGATCACACTCCTGACTTGTGCCTTGTAGATGGTGGATAGGCTTTGGGGAGTCAGGAGGTGAGTTACTCACCGCAGTATTCCTAACCTTTGACTTGCTCTGTCGACACCTTATGAATAAAAATGCACCTCCAACCGTGCAGCATTCCCTCAGTACCACACAGGTGGTTTGTATGCTTAGGGTCTTGGACCTTTTGACTCAGAGGGGAGAATTGCTACTCATTGAACCACAGCTGATATATCTATAGGCATAGGTAGCTATTATTGCCTTTGGACAGGCACCAATATTGGAGGCCAGATCCAAACTTAGATTGCACAGACAGATTAGAATTGTCCCTCCCTTCAACACACAAAGGCCTATGAAGCTCAGGGTAATACTTGGCACAATTTTATAAAAGTTTATTTATTAGTGTCACAAATAGGATTACATTCACACTGCAATGAAGTTACTGTGAAAATCCCTCCGTCGTCACACTCCGACGCCTGTTTGGGTACACTGAGGGAGAATTTAGCACGGCCAATGCGTCCTAACCACCGCGTCTTTCGGACTGTGGGAGGAAACCGGAGCACCCGGAGGAAACCCATGCAGACACGGGGAGAATGTGCAGACTGCACACAGACAGTGACCCAAGCCGGGAATCGAACCCAGGACCCTGGCGCTGTGAGGCAGCAGTGCTAACCCACTGCGCCACCCACTGCGTGATGCACTTTGCCTTCATTCTTAGGGTTTGCACTCACAAAGAAGATTTTCCTGATCTTGGCCAAATCAAAAAACAAAGTTTCCTCCAGTTAAAACACTCGTCTTGAATAAATACAAGAAATTGCTGACTGAATATCAAACTTTCTGCTTGTCCAATTTTCAGAGTGGGTAAATAGAATGCAGATTTAAACCCCAAAGGCGCTTCTTCTGCAGTGCTTGTTTAGGTTAAATTCCAGGAACCACAGATTCACCCACAGCATTTACACAATTAAACTTGGCCACTCCATCCCAGTGACCGGGATTGTCAATCCTGATTTCCTTCACAGTTTAAGGGAGCTGTTCTCAGTTGTCCAAGGGACTGGTGCACAGCTGCTGGCTTTGCATAAAAATAGCAAACACTCTTTTCTAAAGATGGCTTTCACTGTTTTACAGCAAGAATAAAGTGAAAGTATAAATTCCTTTGATTAACACTGCAATGAAGTTACTGTGAAAATCCCCCAGTCGCCACACTCCGGCACCTGTTCGGGTACACTGAGGGAGAATTTAGCACGGCCAATGTACCTAACCAGCACATCTTTAGGACTGTAGGAGGAAACTGGAGCACCTGAAGGAAACCCACGCAGACATGGGGAGAATGTGCAGACTCCGCACAGACACTGACCGAAGCTGCATATCGAACCTGGGTCCCTGTTGCCACAGCTGAGGTGAGCTAACTTAGCATAGACTTAAGGCTGGGGAGACAATGGCCTCGTGGTATTATCGCTAGACGATTAATCCAGAAACTCAGCTAATGTTCTCGGGACCTGGGTTTGAATCCTGCCACAGCAGATGGTGAAATTTGGATTCAATAAAGAAAATCTGGAATTAAGAATCTACTGATGAAACCATTATCGATTGTTGGAAAAACCTATCTGGTTCACTAATATTCTTTAGGGAAGGAAATCTGCCGTCCTTACCCGGTCTGGCCTACATGTGACTTCAGAGCCACAGCAATGTGGTTGACTCTCAACTGCCTTGCAAGGGCAACTAGGGATGGGCAATAAATGCTGGCCAGCCAGCGACGCCCATGTCCCATGAATGAATAATGAAAAAAAAGACAGCAGAATCTGGCCTGTGTGGCTTAGTTACCCCACCGGCTCTGAGCCAAGTTCTTCAACTCACTCCTCATTTTCTCCCTATGGTGTCAGCCGGGGTTCAATTGGTAGCACTCTTAGCAGGAGGCTTCATAGAATCCCAGAATCCCTACAGCACTGAAAGAGGCTATTCAGCCCATCAAGCCTGCATCAACAATCCCACCCAGACCTCATCCCCATAACCCCACATATTTACCCTGTTAATTCCGCTGACATTAAGGGGCAATTTAGCATGGTGAATCCACTTAACCCACACATCCTTGGACACTAAGGGGCAATTTAGCATGGCCAATCCACCTAACCTACACATCTTGGGACACTAAGGATCGATTTAGCAGAGCCAATCCACCTAACCTGCACATCTTTGGACTGAGGGAGGAAACCAGAAGCACCCAGAGGAAACCCACGCAGACATGGGGAGAATGTGCCACTCCATACAGACAATCACCCAAGATTGCAATTGAACCCGGGTCCTACTGAAAATGATTGCAATCACATAAAGATTGAATATGTTCAAATAAAGTGGAGTCTACGATGCTACATCCACCTGAGACGGGACTAGGCTAAGTGTCTCATCCAAAATATAGTCTCCCTGTCAATGTAGTACTCACTCACTACTGCACTGGAGTGTCAGCCACGATTGTTGAGCTTGAACCCTGGTGTGGAATGGTGGCACAGTGGTTAGCACTGCTGCCTCACAGCGCCAAGGATCCAGGTTCGATTCCAGCCTCAGGTCACTCTCTGTGTGGAGTTTGCACATTCTCCCTGTGTCTGCATGGGTTTCCTCCGGATGCTCCAGTTTCCTCCCACGCTCCAAAGATGTGCGGTTTAGGTGGATTGACCGTGCTAAATTGCCCCTTAGTGTCAGGGGGATTAGCAGAAAAAATACATGGGGTTATGGGGATAGGGCCTGGGTGGGATTGTTGTTGGTGCAGGCTTGATGGGCCGAATGGCCTCCTTCTGCACTGTAGAGATTGTATGTTTTGAAGAAATGAATTAGAAATAGCACTTGGGGCAAAGGGGATCGAAGGATTTGTCGGGGGGGGGGGGGGGGGGTGGTGTGGGCGGGGGGAGGTTGGATCGGGCTATAGAGTTGGATGATTAGCCATGATCATAATGAATGGTGGAGCAGTATTGAAGGGCTGAATGGCCTCCTCCTGCTCCTATTTTCTATGTTGCTGTGTATGAGATCCCACGGTACTATTTCGAGGAAGAGCAGGGGAGTTCCCCTGGAGTCCTGACCAACATTCATCCCTCAACCAGCATCACAACCTGCTGAAGAGTCATCCAGACTCGACACGTTGGCTCTGTACTTTCTCCACAGACGTTGTCAGGCCTGCTGAGGTGTTCCAGAATTTTCTGTTCTTGTTTCACAATCATGTCATTGTCAGACAAAACTGGAAAATGCTGGAAAAATCTCAGCGGGTCTGACAGCATCTGTGGAGAGAGGATAGAGCCAACGTTTCAAGTCTGGATGACTCTTCACCAGAGCTCATGTCGTTATCACATTGCTGTTTGTGGGGGGCGCTGTGTGTGCGAATTAGCTCCTGCATAAAAATGTAAAGTTTATTTATTAGTCACAAGTAAAGCTTACATTAACAGTGCAATGAAGTTACTGTGGAATTCCCCTAGTCGCCACACTCCAGCGCCTGTTTGGGTCAATACATCTAACCAGCACGTCTTTCAGACTGTGGGAGGAAACCGGAGCACCCGGAGGAAACCCATGCAGACACGGGGAGAATGTGCAGACTCCGCACAGACAGTGACCCAAGCCGGGAATCAAACCTGGGTCCCTGGCGCTCTGAGACAGCAGTGCTAACCACTACGCCACCCAGACGGAGGATGAGGGGTGACCTAATAGAGGTGTATAAAATTATGAAAGGCATAGATAGGGTGAACGGTGGGAAGCTTTTTCCCAGATCGGTGGTGACGTTCACGAGGGGTCATAGGTTCAAGGTGAGGGGGGGCAAGTTTAACACAGATATCAGAAGGACATATTTTACACAGAGGGTGGTGGGGGTCTGGAATGCGCTTCCGGGCAGGGTGGTGGAGGCGGACACACTGGGAACGTTTAAGACTTATCTAGGTAGCCACATGAATGGAGTGGGAATAGAGGGATACAAAAGAATGGTCTAGTTTGGACCAGGGAGCGGCGCGGGCTTGGAGGGCCGAAGGGCCTGTTCCTGTGCTGTATTGTTCTTTGTTCTTTGTTCATATCCTACTTTAGAATAAAGACAGTACTTTAAAAGTACTTCATTGGCCGCCAGGCACTCCGGGACATCTTATGGTTGTGTAAGGCGCTATATAAATGTAAGTTTTTCTTTTTTTTCACCCCCCCACCTCAGGGGAGGCAGTGGCAGGAGGAGCAGGTGGCATAACAGCTGTGTCAGAGCCAGGATGAACCACTCAGAAACAGACAGACTTCACACACTGATACCCAGGACAGATGACAGTATATCACACCACTCACCTGAACTTCAGTCAGCGGCTGGCTTCAATGTGATTCTAATCTCCTCCTTGCACTGTGTTAACATTCCCGTTTATAGTACTTCAAAGTTGTTTTAGGCCCGGATTACAGCATCTTATCAGCAGTAAGGGCAGCGCAGAAAGTACAATTCAATCCACAATGTTCCATTTTAGTACACAGTGCTGATAAGAGTGATTTGCCAGGGAGAGTGACTTAATATTGAATTGACATGCAAACAGCATTTTGTATTCGTACAGCGTCTGTGACATAATAAAACTTCCTGAGACGCTCCACAGGTTGTGTTATAAAACAGCACTTGGCTCCGAGCCACGGCAGGAGATAGTAAAATGATTTGAACTGTTCCATGCAAGTGGAAGTTGTTCAAGAGCGCAGTATATGGCACTCCACATGCTATTCATAAGAACATAAGAAATAGGAGCAGGAGTAGGCCATCTAGCCCCTCGAGCCTGCCCCGCCATTCAATAAGATCATGGCTGATCTGACGTGGATCAGTACCACTTACCCGCCTGATCCCCATAACCCTTAATTCCCTTACCGATCAGGAATCCATCCATCCGCGCTTTAAACATATTCAGCGAGGTAGCCTCCACCACCTCAGTGGGCAGAGAATTCCAGAGATTCACCACCCTCTGGGAGAAGAAGTTCCTCCTCAACTCTGTCTTAAACCGACCCCCCTTTATTTTGAGGCTGTGTCCTCTAGTTTTAACTTCCTTACTAAGTGGAAAGAATCTCTCCGCCTCCACCCTATCCAGCCCCCGCATTATCTTATAAGTCTCCATAAGATCCCCCCTCATCCTTCTAAACTCCAACGAGTACAAACCCAATCTCCTCAGCCTCTCCTCATAATCCAAACCCCTCATCTCCGGTATCAACCTGGTGAACCTTCTCTGCACTCCCTCCAATGCCAATATATCCTTCCTCATATAAGGGGACCAATACTGCACACAGTATTCCAGCTGCGGCCTCACCAATGCCCTGTACAGGTGCATCAAGACATCCCTGCTTTTATATTCTATCCCCCTCGCAATATAGGCCAACATCCCATTTGCCTTCTTGATCACCTGTTGTACCTGCAGACTGGGCTTTTGCGTCTCATGCACAAGGACCCCCAGGTCCCTTTGCACGGTAGCATGTTTTAATTTGTTTCCATTGAGATAGTAATCCCATTTGTTATTATTTCCTCCAAAGTGTATAACCTCGCATTTCTCAACGTTATACTCCATTTGCCATATCCTCGCCCACTCACTCAGCCTGTCCAAATCTCTCTGCAGATCTTCTCCGTTCTCCACACGATTCACTTTTCCACTTATCTTTGTGTCGTCTGCAAACTTCGTTACCCTACACTCCGTCCCCTCCTCCAGATCATCTATATAAATGGTAAACAGTTGCGGCCCGAGTACCGCTCCCTGCGGCACGCCACTAGTTACCTTCCTCCAACCGGAAAAACACCCATTTATTCCGACTCTTTGCTTCCTGTCGGATAGCCAGTCCCCAATCCACTTTAACACACTACCCCCAACTCCGTGTGCCCTAATCTTCTTCAGCAGCCTTTTATGGGGCACCTTATCAAACGCCTTTTGGAAATCCAAAAACACCGCATCCACCGGTTCTCCTCCATCAACCGCCCTAGTCACATCTTCATAAAAATCCAACATGTTCGTCAAGCACGACTTTCCCCTCATGAATCCATGCTGCGTCTGATTGATCGAACCATTTCTATCCAGATGCCCTGCTATCTCCTCTTTAATAATGGATTCCAGCATTTTCCCTACTACAGACGTTAAGCTGACCGGCCTATAGTTCCCCGCCTTTTGTCTCCTTCCTTTTTTAAACAGCGGCGTAACATTAGCCGTTTTCCAATCAACCGGCACTACCCCAGAATGCAACGAGTTTTGATAAATAATCACTAACGCATCCACTATTACCTCTGACATTTCTTTCAATACCCTGGGATGCATTCCATCCGGACCCGGGGACTTGTCCACCTTCAGTCCCATTAGTCTACCCAGCACTGCCTCTCTGGTAACATTAATTGTATTAAGTATTTCTCCTGCTGCCAACTCTCTATCGTTAATATTTGGCAAACTATTTGTGTCCTCCACCGTGAAGACCGACACAAAAAACTTATTTAAAGACTCAGCCATATCCTCATTTCCCACTATTAACTCCCCCCTCTCGTCCTCCAAGGGTCCAACATTCACTCTAGCCACTCTATTCCTTTTTATATATTTATAAAAACTTTTACTATCATTTTTTATATTAATTGCTAGCCTAGCTTCATAGTCTATCCTTCCTTTCTTTATCGCTTTCTTAGTCTCTCTTTGTTGTTTCTTAAATTTTTCCCAATCACTTGTTTCTCCACTATTTTTGGCCACTCTGTACGCAGCTGTTTTTATTTTAATACACTCCTTTATTTCCTTCGTTATCCACGGCTGGTTCTCCCTTTTCTTACAATCCTTGTTTTTCATCATAGAATCCCTATAGTGCGGAAGGAGGCCATTCGGCCCATCGAGCCTGAACCGACAGCAATCCCACCCTATCCCCGTAACCCCACCTATTTATCCACCATTGACGGCCCAGTGGTCAGCACTGCTGCCTCGCCAACCCGGATTCCCTTCCTGGCTCAGGTCGCTGTCTGTGTGGAATTTGCACATTCTCCCCGTGTCTGTGTGGGTTTCCTCCGGGTGCTCCGGCTTCCTCCCACAGTCTGAAAGGCGTGCTGGTTAGGGTGCATTGGCCATGCTAAATTCTCCCTCAGTGTACCCGAACAGGTGCCGGAGTGTGGTGACTAGCGAATTTTCACAGTTACTTCATTGCAACATGCAATCAAAGAACAAAGATCAATACAGTACAGGAACAGGCCCTTTGGCCCTCCGAGCCCGCGCCGCTCCCTGGTCCAAACTAGACCATTCTTTTGTATCCCTCCATTCCCACTCCGTTCATGTGGCTATCTAGAAAGTCTTAAACGTTCCCAGTGTGCCCGCCTCCACCACCTTGCCCGGCAGCGCATTCCAGGCCCCCACCACCCTCTGTGTAAAATACGTCCTTCTGATATCCGTGTTAAACCTCCCCCCCTCACCTTGAACCTATGACCCCTCGTGAACGTCACCACCCGACCTGGGAAAAAGCTTCCCACCGTGCTCCAGTTTCCTCCCACAGTCCAAATATGTGTGGGTTAGGTGGATTGGCCATGCTAAATTGCGCCTTAGTGTCAGGGGGACTAGCGAGAGTAAATGCATGGGGTTATGGGGATAGGGCCTGGGTGGGATTGGGGTCAGTGCAGGCTCGATGGGCCGAATGACCTCCTTCTGTACTGTAGGATTCTGTGAATGCAGTGTTAATGTAAGCCTACTTGTGACACTAATAAATAAATTAAACTGTAAGTCCCCCTGACACTAAGGGGCATTTTTCTTTTGCATGGCTAATCAACCTAACCCACACATGTTTGGACTGTGGGAGGAAACCGGAGCACCCGGAGGAAACACAGGCAGACACAGGGAGAACGTGCAGATTCTGCCCAGACCGTGACCCAGGCCAGGAATTGAACACGGGTCCCTGGCGCTGTGAGTCAGCAGTGCTGACCACTGTGCCACCCATCAAGTTTTGGGGAAACTATCTATTCCTATATCAATAGTACGAAGTCTCACAAAACCAGGTTAAAGTCCAACAGGGTTATTTGGAATCACGAGCTTTCGGAGCTCTGCTCCTTCATCAGGTGAGTGGAGAGGTAGGCTCACAAACACGGTATATATAGACTCACTTGCAAGATAATGGTTGGAATGCGAGTTCTTTACAGGCAATCAAGTCTTTATAGGTACAGACAGTGCGAGTGGAGGGAGGGACCTGTTGGACTTTACCTAGTGTTGTGATACTTCTTACTGTGCCCACCCCAGTCCAACGCTGGCATCTCCACATCATATATAAGCACGTTAGTTATTTTTTTCAAAGATAGGAAGTCTTTGCACCTATTCGTGGTCCTCTAACAGTTAAGAACTCCACCTTCTCGTGTGTGTTAATAGCAGCCATGATGTGGAGATGCCAGCGTTGGACTGGGGTAAGCACAGTAAGAAGTCTCATAACACCAGGTTAAAGTCCAACAGGTTTATTTGGTAGCAAATACCATAAGCTTTCGGAGCACAGCTCCTTCGTCAGATGGAGTGGATATCTGTTCTCCAACAGTGCACAGACACAGAAATCAAGTTACAGAATACTAATTAGAATGCAAATCTCTACAGCCAGCCAGGTCTTAAAGGTACAGATAATGTGGGTGGAGGGGGCATTCAACACAGGTTAATGAGATGTGTATTGTCTCCAGACAGAACAGCTTGTGAGATTCTACAAGCCCAGGAGGCAAGCTGTGGGGGTTACTGATAATGTGACATAAATCCAACATCCCGGTTTAGGCCGTCCTCATGTGTGCGGAACTTGGCTATCAGTTTCTGCTCAACGACTCTGCGCTGTTATGTGTCATGGAGGCCGCCTTGGAGAACGCTTACCTGAAGATCCAAGGCTGAATGCCCGTGACTGCTGAAGTGCTCCCCCACAGGAAGAGAACAGTTTTGCCTGGTGATTGTCGAGCGGTGTTCATTCATCCGTTGTCGTAGCGTCTGCATGGTTTCCCCAATGTACCATGCCTCGGGACATCCTTTCCTGCAGCGTATCAGGTAGACAACGTTGGCCGAGTTGCAAGAGTAGGTACCGTGTACCTGGTAGATGGTGTTCTCACGTGAGATGATGGCATCCGTGTTGATGATCCAGCACGTCTTGCAGAGGTTGCTGTGGCAGGGTTGTGTGGTGTCGTGGTCACTGTTCTCCTGAAGGCTGGGTAGTTTGCTGCGGACAATGGTCTGTTTGAGGTTGCGTGGTTGTTTGAAGGCAAGAAGTGGGGGTGTGGTTAATAGCAGCGACAGGATAAGAGTCAGGTTACAGCACAAGATTGTCAACAATTGTCAATTACTCGCAGTGGAAAGTCGACTTTCCATTGTATTCGGTTACCCTTCTCGTTGCTTTGTTTCAACCGCACAATGCAGGGCAGTCCAGCCAACGAGTGAAGATTTTCCAATTCCATTGCATACTGCATGCCCAGAATGAGAGATGGGAAACACTGTCACAGGCTACAATAAGAAGTCTCACAACACCAGGTTAAAGTCCAACAGGTTTATTTCTTTAACCTGGTGTTGTGAGACTTCTTACTGTGTTCACCCCAGTCCAACGCCGGCATCTCCCCATCAGGCTACAATCAACAGTGAACATCTTTTGGCACCCTGCAACAACTGTAACACGTGGTGGCCAACTTTAATATTGCAACCCCTGGCGGGTTGGATAAGAGTTAGAACTGGCAAGTTATTTCCCCTGGTGTTTCAAGCTGATCTTTGCACATGACTGTCTACGATCGAGGGTTTCTAGAAGTGTGGCTCCCTGCGTGTGGGTTACCTGCGGTCTATCCTCGACTTATTTACCAAGGCTTGCGAGAGGACCAGCAGCGTGTTTGATGTACTAGTTGCCTCCCAGTTGCCTTTCGACATGACATACCTGACACACTTGGCTCAGACCACATTGCTGTCGAACAGGCACATCAAGCCTTTCAAAGGCTCAGCCTCGCGTGTGAATGGAAACGCTGTGTGTTGTGTCTGTGTGTGGCTCAATCACGCTACACAGAGCATGTCAATGGGATTTGATGATAAAAGGGTCACTGCCGCCGCCCTTCCTCCCCCCCCCACCTCCAAAGGCAGCTTACCTGAGCTGTAGGTTTTTTTTTAGATATATATACCTCTTAAACTCCCATAGGTAGTTGACAAAATAATCCACTTTGCCCGTCTCATTGCTGTTTGCACCTAGATCAACTTGGTTGTAGAATCAGAGGCAGGGGAGAAGGCCATTCAGCCCACTTGTCCATGTCAGCCCTCTGCAAAAAGCAACCTGGCCGCACCAAAAAACAGAAAATGCTGGGAAATTCGCAGCAGGACTGACGGCATCTGTGGAGAGAGAATAGAATCATAGAATCTCAACAGTGCAGAAGGAGGCCATTCGGCCCATCGCGTTTGCACCAACTACAATCCCGCCCTATTCTTGTAACCCCACATATTTACCCTGCTCGTCCCCCTGACACTAAGGGTCAATTTGGCATGGCCACTCCACTTAACCTGCACATCTTTGGACTGTGGGAGGAAATGGGAGCACCCGGAGGAAACCCACGCAGACACGTGGGAGAACGTGCAGACTCCGCACGGACAGTGACCCAAGCTGGGAATCGAACCTGGATCCCCGGCGCTGTGAGGTAGCAGCGCTAAACCACTGTGCCACCAATGGAGCCAACCATAAGACATAGGAGCAGAATTAGGCCACTCGGCCCATCGAGTCTGCTCCACCATTCAATATTGGCTGATATATTTCTCATCCCCATTCTCCTGTCTTTTCCCCATAACCCCTGATCCCCTTAATAGGGGATCGACTCAAAACAACGTTCCGACTCCAAACATTAGGCGGGACTTTTCAATCCCGCCTGCCCCAAGGCTGGAAAATCCTGCCCAAGGTCAACGGACCTTTGCATGATCCCCCCTCCACCCCCTCGCTAGGATTCCCGTGGTGGGCGGGATGGGAAAATTCCATCCATTCTCTCTCAACGAGTCATCCAGACTCAAAACGTTGTCTCAATTCTCTCTCTCCACAGCTGCTGTCAGACCTGCTGAGATTTTCCAGCATTTTCTGCTTTTGTTTCAGATTCCAGCATCCGCAGTAATTTGCCTTAATCTTAGTAATTTGCTGGTCTGTTTTCCCAATTAACTTTACAGCGCTGAATCACACGCTGAGGCAACGCATTCCAGCTCCTAACCACTCGCTGCAAACTTTTCCCCACACTGCCCTTGTATTCCTTTGCCTGTCATCTTTTAAGTTTAAGTTTTTAAAGTTTATTTATTCGTGCCGCAAGTAGGCTCGTATTAGCACTGCCACGAAGTTACCGTGAAAATCCCCTAGTCGCCACACTCCGGCACCTGTTCGGGTACACTGAGGGAGAATCTAGCACGGCCAGTGCACCTAACCAGTGGAAGGAAACCGGAGCACCCAGAGGAAACCCACGCAGACACGGGGAGAATGTGCAGACTCCGCACAGAATTCTCCCTCTGTGTGGAGTTGGCACGTTCTCCCCGTGTCTGCGTGGGTTTCCTCCCACAGTCTGAAAGACGTGCTGGTTAGGGTGCATTGTAAGAGTTTTAACAACACCAGGTTAAAGTCCAACAGGTTTATTTGGTAGCAAATGCCATTAGCTTTCGGAGCGCTGCTCCTTCGTCAGATGGAGTGGAAATGTGCTCTCAAACAGGGCACAGAGACACAAAAATCAAGTTACAGAATACTGATTAGAATGCGAATCCCTATAACCAGCCAGATCTTAAAGCTACAGACAATGTGGGTGGAGGGAGCATTAAGCACAGGTTAAAGAGATGTGTATTGTCTCCAGACAGGTGCATTGGCCATGCCAAAATCTCCCTCAGTGTACCCGAACTGGCGCTGGAGTGTGGCGACTAGGGGATTTTCACAGTAACTTCTTTGCAGTGTTAATGTAAGTCTACTTGTGACACTAATTTAAAAAAACTCGGTGAAAGATGCTCTTTGGTCTGCCAGAAACTTGTTGGTTTTGTTACTACAAAGAGTTGTCCCAGACTGGGTGTTGCAGACTGACCCCTTCGATGAATAAAGTATATTTTTGCAAATAAAAAATGAAGGTTGGGTGAGATAGAATCCGCTGGATTTTCAGGTAAGAATACGTGAGCTAAGCGGGTATCCACCAAGTGCCACTCCATCTGCACCAAAGGAAGGGCAAACGAAGGGAAGTCGAGATTGATAATTCTGGTCGCTTCTGTATCTCCGATTTTAGTCATTCCACTATTGCCACCCCTGCCCTCAGCTACCCAGACCCAATCCTCTGAAATTCCTTCTCTAACCCTCTCTGCCTCTCTCTCCTCTTAAAGACCCCCCTTACAACACCTGGCCTGAATCTCCCTGTGGAGCTTGGTGACAATTAAAAAAAAACTTTATTTACTAGTGTCACAAGTAAGGCTTACATTAACACTGCAATGCAGTTACTATGAAAATCCCCCAGTCGCCACACTCCGGCGCTTGTTCGGGTTAATGCACCTAAACAGCACAGCTTTCAGACTGTGGGAGGAAACCAGAGCACCCGGAAGAAACCCAAATAGACGTGAGGAGAACATGCAAACTCCACACAGACAGTGACCCAAGCCGGGAATCGAACCCGGGTCGCTGGCGCTGTGAGGCAGCAGTGCTAACCACTGTGCCACAGTGCTGCCCAAATTGCTGTTTGTAGATGCTCCTGTGAAGTGCTTTTACTCTGCTTTTTTACTATGTTGATTTTGATTTGATTTATTATTGTCACATGTATTAAAATACAGTGAAAACTATTGTTTCTTGTGCGCTATACAGACAGAGCATACCATTCATAGAGAAGGAAAGGAGAGAGTGCAGAATGTAGTGTTACAGTCATAGCTAGGGTGGAGAGAAAGATCAGCTTAATGCGAGGTAGGTCCATTCAAAAGTCTGATGGCAGCAGGGAAGAAGCTATTCTTGAGTCGATTGGTACGTGGCCTCAGACTTTTGTATCTTTTTCCCAACGGAAGAAGGTGGAAGAGAGAATGTCCAGGGTGTGTGGGGTCCTTGATTATGCTGGCTGCTTTTCAGAGGCAGCGGGAAGTGTCGACAGAGTCAATGGATGGGAGACTGGTTTGCGTGATGGACTGGACTTCGTCCACGCCCCATTGTAGTTTTGTGTGGTCTTGGGCAGAGCAGGAGCCGTACCAAGCTGTGATACAACCAGAATAAATGTTTTCTATGCTGCATCTGAAGGGGCTGCATGAATAAATATTGTTGTTTTCCCATACTAAGAAGGAATTGCTGTGGCAATCCATATAGTGAAGTGTTCATTTTAACATTGCCAGCATTCAGATAGAGGAGGGTCGGAAAGGATGATCTATCTGGAGTTTAGAGGAAGTAAGAGAGAAAGGCAAGAGAAGTAACAAGCATAGCAAGATTAACTTGAGAACATTTGTGAATGAGTAAGAGGCTGGAGGCTAAAAGGCAAGAGAATGATTTGTAATCAGATAGCGTTAGAAGCAACTTGCCCAAGCACGTATAATTAGTTAGTTCAATATAATTGTAATCAAGTTTTGGGGGCAACAGGTTGCTGTCACATTCTCTCCATCATATACACCTCCAACGTCTAACTCTATAGAACATCAACTGCTTCCACCTGACCCTTGCTCCATCTCATCTCCAGATTCAACTCATTCTGGCCATAAATGTCAAGATAGAGGCAAAATATGGCAGATACTGGAATCTGAAACAGAAACAGAAAGTGCTGGAAAATGTCAGCAGGTCTGACAGCATCTGTGGAGAGAGAATAGAGCCAATGTTTCGAGTCAGGATGAGCTTTGGTCAGACCTGGCGAAGCGTCATTATGAATATGTTTAAAGCGCGGATGGATGGATTCCTGATCGGTAAGGGAATTAAGGGTTATGGGGATCAGGCGGGTAAGTGGTACTGATCCACGTCAGATCAGCCATGATCTTATTGAATGGCGGGGCAGGCTCGAGGGGCTAGATGGCCTACTCCTGCTCCTATTTCTTATGTTCTTATGTTCTTATGTCATCCAGGCTCAAAACGTTGGCTCTATTCTCTCTCCACAGATGCTGTCAGACCTGCTGAGATTCTCCACAAATGTCAGCTAATCTGAAGATCTTTTATTCTATCCCACACCAAGTCCTACTAAACAATCACGCCTGCCTTTGCTGGCCTATATTGTTACCCACATCTCCCAAGACCTCAAATTTGGAAGTCCCATCCTTGCATTTACATGCTTTCATGGTCTACCCACTCCTCCAGCCCCGCAACCCCTCCAGAATTCTGCTTCCATACACTCCCCTATTGTAGTCCCACACTTTATCTCACCACTTTATCTCATCTCTCTCCGTGTAAAATTTATTTTTGTGCGGGTTAGGTTGATTGGCCATGCTGGATTGCCCCTTGGTGTCGGGGGACTAGCTAGGGTGAATGCATGGGGATAGGGCCTGGATGGGATTGTGGTCAGTGCAGACTCGATCGGCCAAATGGGCTCCCTTTGTACTGTAGGGATTCAAGAGGCAACTAGATAGATACATGAATAGGCAGGAAATAGGGATATGGACCACACACAGGCAAGAAAATATTAGAGAGGCATCTGTGTCGGCACAAACTTGGGCCGAAGGGCCTGTTCCTGTGCTGTACTTTTCTTTGTTCTTTGTTCACTGCTAGCCAAGCTTTCAGCCCAGCCTCTGGCATTCCTTCCATAAACCTTCTTTAATTCTCAAAATATGCCTCTTTGGTCAACACTTGCCAATCCCTTGTTTGATTTCATAGAATCATAGAATCCCTACAGTGCAGAAGGAAGCCATTCGGCCCATCGAGTCTGCACCGACAACAATCCCACCCAGGCCCTCTTCCCGTCACCCCACATATTTACCCCATTAATCCCTCTAACCACGCATCCCAGGACACTAAGGGGCAATTTATCATGGCAAATCCACCTAACCCGCACATCTTTGGACTGTGGGAAGAAACCCACGCAGACAGGGGGAGAACGCGCAAACTCCACACAGACAGTGACCCAAGCCGGGAATCGAACCCGGGTCCCTGGAGCTGTGAGGCAGCGGTGCTAACCACTGTGCCACCCCTATTTGATTTGATCACATGAATTGGGATACAGAGAAAAGTATTGTTTCTTGCGTTTCACAGACAAAGCATATCATACATAGAGTAAAATTACTGTGGATGCTGGAATCTGAAACCAAAAGAGAAAATGCTGGAAAATCTCAGCAGGTCTGGCAGCATCTGTAAGGAGATAGCTTTGACAAAGGGTCATCTGGGCTCTAAACCTCAGCTCTTTTCTCTCCTGACAGATGCTGTCAGACCTGCTGAGATTTTCCAGCATTTTCTTTTTCCGTACATAGAGTACATAGGTTTAAAGTTTATTTATGAGTGTCACAAGTAGGCTTACATTAACACTGCAATGAAGTTACTGTGAAAATCCCCTAGTCGCCACACTCCGGCGCCTGTTTGGGTACACAGAGAGAATTTAGCACGGCCAATGCACCCTAACCAACACGTCTTTCAGGACTGTGGGAGGAAACCAGAGCACCCGGAGGAAACCCACGCAGACACTGGGAGAACGTGCAAACTCCACCCAGACAGTGACCCAAGCCGGAAATCAAACCCGGGTCCCTGGTGCTGTGAGGCAGCAGTGCTAACCACTGTGCCACAGGGGAGAGGGAAAAGAGAGGGTGTAGTATGTTGTGTTACGGTCATAGTTAGGGTGTAGAGAAAGATCTGCTTAACATATGGCAGGTCCATTCAAAAGTCTGATGGCAGCAGGGAAGAAGCTGCTCTTGAGTCGGTTGGGACGTGTTCTCAGACTTTTGTATCCTTTTCCCAACGGAAGAAGATGGAAGAGAGAATGTCCGGGGTGCGTGGGGTCCTTGATTATGCTGGCTGCTTTTCCGAGGCAGCGGGAAGTGTAGACAGAGTCAATGGATGGGAATCTGCTTTGTGTGTTATTTGCTTCGTGATTAGTATTTACTCTGATTACGCCTCTGAAGGAATTTGGGAAGTTTTCTTTCTGGGTTAAGGCATTTTATAAATATGAGTTCTCATTTGGCACATTATTGATTACGACCTATCTCAGCATAGAAGAGATACACCTCATAGAAGAGTTGCTGAAGGCAGTAAAGGAAATTTCCCAAGTAGTAGCAGTAACTAATTGGCAATGCACCAAACCATATGTCAGGAACTGCAGATATTCTGAGCCAATTGTTGCTTCTGGTAGTCAAAATAAATTTCCAGGGACACTTGTGTAAAAGTCCCCCAGCCTCTAGCCAGATAATATAAGTGGGCGAACAATGTTTGGGACATTTCACAGGCCCATCAATCTTCTGCATTTTTGTCATTTAAAACTATCAACTTCGACCCAAAATAACATTTAAGGATAGAATTTGATTGTTTTATAAAGAACTCGGAGATTGAGCAAATCAAGGGAGAACCATGCATTAAGTTGTCGTATGCACTGAACACCTAAACCAATTTGCCTGGTCTCGAGGGCATTGGCTACGAGGAGAGGTTGAATAAACTAGGATTGTTTTCACGGGAAAGACGGAGGGTGAGGGGAGACCTGATAGAGGTCGACAAAATTTTGAGAGGCAGGGTGGATAGTCAGAGGCTTTTTCCCCAGGGTGGTAGTGTCAATTACAAGGGGCACAGGTTCAAGGTGAGAGGGGGAAAGTTGAAGGGAGATGTGCGAGGGAAGTTTTTCACACAGAGAGTGGTGGGTGCCTGGAACGTGCTGCCAGAGGAGGTGGTGGAAGCAGGCACATTAGCAACATTTAAGAGGCATCTGGGTACATACATGAATAGGGAGGGAATAGAGGGATACGGATCGAATAAGGACAGAAAGTTTTTGTTTCAGTTTAGTTAGGGCATCATGATTGGGATGGACTTGGAGGGCTGAAGGGCCTGTTCCTGTGCTGTACTTTTCTTAGTTCTTAAAACTGGACTCTTTGGATTTATTGTGGATGATATGGCATCTGCTCCTGCTGTATGACTCCTGCTCTGACCAAGACCACAAGAAACTACCATGGTTGTGAACGTAGCCCAGTGCATCACGCAAGCCGCTTCCCATCCATCGACTCCGTCTACACTTCCTGCTGTCTCGGAAAAGCAGCCTGCGTAATCAAGGACCCCACGCACCCCGGACATTCTCTCTTCCACCTTCTCCCATCGGGAAAAAGATGCAAAAGTCTGAGGTCACGTACCAACTGACTCAAGGACAGCTTCTTCCCTGCTGCTGTCAGACTTTTGAATGGACCTACCTTATATTAAGTTGATCTTTCTCTACACCCTAGCTATGACTGGAACACTACATTCTGCACCCTCACCTTTTCTTCTCCCCTGTGTACTCTATGAACATAAGAACATAAGATCTAGGAGCAGGAGTAGGCCATCTGGCCCCTCGAGTCTGCTCTGCCATTCAATAAGATCATGGTTGATCTTTTTGTGGATTCAGCTCCACTTACCCACCCGCTCATCATAATCCTTAATTCTTTTACTGTTCACTTAATTCTTTTACTGTTCAAACGGTATGCTTTGTCTGTATAGTGCGCAAGAAACAATACTTTTCACTGTACCCCGACAATTAATCAAATCAAATCAAAGAGATCCACATGACAATATGACTTCAAGGCCTTTTTTACTCATTCATGGGACATGGGCATCGTTGGCTGGGCCAGCATTTATTGCCCATCCCTAGTTGCCCGAGGGCAGTTGAGAGTCAACCACACTGCTGTGACTCTAGAGTCAGACCGGGTAAGGACGGCAGATTTCCTTCCCCAAAGGACATTAGTGAACCAGATGGGTTTTTCCGACAATGGTTTCAGTTTGCTCATTTGTTACCATTTCAAAATTTCAATATTGGCATCACATAATCCTGGGTTAGACAGAGAACTACCCAGTTTCATACTAAAACCTCTTCTTTGCCCTGAGATATACCTTAAGTCAAAGAGCAACCTCATTTTCTTCAGTTATTCCCCAGAACAACTGACATGAGGATCTCACTTAACGAGGTTGTAAATGGTCGACAAGAGAGAGGGGTTTGAGCCTTCAATCATTTGGTTTGAAACTGGTCAAACTCATTTCACACAAGGTCTATTCAGCCAAGAGAAAAGAAGACTCTCATTTCATTAGTTGGGTTGGAAAATAAAGGATGCAGCGTTTTCCGAGATGGTTCAATTTGGCTCCAGTATACTTGGGAGAGGTCAGGTGGATTGGAAGACAGGGGTAGAAAAGTAGTTAGGGTTTCCATTTAACCGGTAATTCTTGTCGGAAACTGAAAGGTAAGGAAAGCAATGAGATTGGCTCTCCTGGCCTCTCAAAGGGTCCAATGACCTTGCAAAACCCAGTGTCCAGGCGCACAGGAATGGTCAATGTTTGGAGCTACTCAAGGGTAGGCGACGCCTGTTTAAAAGTTTATTTATTAGTCACAAGTAAGGCTTACGTTAACACTGCAATGAAGTTACTGTGAAATTTCCCCAGTCGCCACAGTCTGGCGCCTGTTCGGGTCAATGCATCTAACTGGCACGTCTTTCAGAATGTGGGGGGAAACCGGAGCACCCGGAGGAAACCCACGCAGACACGGGGAGAATGTGCAAACTCCACACAGACAGACAGTCACCCGAGGCTGGAATCGAACCGTGGCGCTGTGAGGCAGCAGTGCTAACCACTGTGCCACCCTTAAAAGTCCTGTACAGATGGGGCTGTTCAGGTGTTCCATGCTGGGGTTGCCAGCATTGCTTATTCATGTATTTATTTATTAGTGTCACAAGTAGGCTTACAGTAACAATACAATGAAGTTACAGTGAAAATCCCCCCAGTTGCCATTCTCCGGCGCCTGTTCGGGCACACTGAGGGAGAATTTAGCACAGCCAATGCATCTGACCTGCACGTCTTTCGGACTGTGGGAGGAAACCGGAGCACCCGGAGGAAACCCACACAGACACGGGGGAAAACATGCAGACTCCACACAGGCAGTGACCCAAGCTGGGAATCGAACCCGAGTTCCTGGTGCTGTGAGGCAGCGGTGCTAATCACTGTACCTCCGTGCTGTCCTAAACAGATAAATGTGCAAATTAAATCAGTGGAGAAGCTTGATAAGCGGTTTTCATTGCAGGGTCTTTGAAGAACGATACTTGTAGGTTTCAGTGACCAACAGAATCCTTCGTAGGAACATTCTTACTCAGGAATCATGCCTTATTCATTATGAAGTTATGAATGAGGAAGTGAAAGCAAAAACGGGGCCAAAAGTGCTGCTGTGCTGTTCATTGTCAATTATTTTGCAATGTTGGATAAGTATCGTAAAAGAGCTTTCCATTTCATAAAGATATAAAAACTTCTGTAATATCTTTCACTGTGGCATCAAGGGGTTAATGTTTCGCAACCAATGAAATATTTTTAAGTGGTCAATGTAGACTAATGTATACATTAGCCAATGGTAGAGTCCCAAAACCAGCAAGGAGAAAAATGGCCCAATAACTTGTCTTTGATGAAGTTGTTTAAGAGATAAAATGCTGGCCCGGACACTCAGGGCCCTATTTTACCACCGCGTCACGGAAACGTGGTAAAGTTGGGACCATTAATACGATCCGCGCCCGCGTCGGCGCAGATGACCCACTTTACTGAGACCCGGGAATGGCCGCGATCTGATTCGTGCCCGAAACGGGCGCAACGGTGATTTAAATGCATTTGCATGCATTTAAATTGAATTAGTGAACTGCCCGCCCAACTTTATCAGCATTTCCCCCTTTACCGCCGTGTTCGCCGATCCGGAATCGTGCCGAAATGGACCTGCTAAATAAAAGTCTGAATCGGGCGCTCCAGCTGCTGAAGAGGCGAGTTCAGAGTTTCCAACGGCACTCTGACTCAGAACGGTGGTGGGGGGGGGAGGAGGGAGGCAGGTCAGATCATTCTCGGGTGGGCGGGGGGAGGAGGGGAGTGAGGCCAGATCATTCTCTGGTTCGGGGGGAGGAGGGGAGAGAGACCAGATCATTCTTGGGGGGAGGGAGGGGGTGGGAGTGAGGCAAGATCATTCTCGGAGGGGGATGGGAGTGAGGCCAGCTCATTCTCTGGGGGCGGGGGGGAATGAGGCCGGATCATTGTCTGGTTGGGGGAGGTGGGGTGGGGAGGTCCGACCATTGTCTGGTAGGGGAGGGGGAGGGCCGATCGTTGTCTTGTGGTGGGGGGTGGGGGGGAAGGCCGATCGTTGTCTGGTGGTGGGGGTGTGGGGGAGGGGGAGGGCCAACCGTTGTCTGGTGGGGGAGGGGGAGGGCCAATCGTTGTCTGGTGAGGGGGTGGGGAGGGAGGAGGAGGCGGGTCAGATGTTCCTCTGGGGGGGGGAGGGGAAGGGAGGTCAGATCATTCTGGGGGTGTGGAGGAGTGAGGCCAGATCGTTCTGGGGGGGGGGGGGGAGGGAGGAGGAAGGCGGGTAAGATGTATCTTGGGTGGGGGGGGGCCCAATTGCTCACTTGTGCGGGGGGGGGAAGATGGATCTCTGGTGGGGGGCAGGGGGGTCCGCTGCCACTCTGCGGGCGATCGGTGAGGGGAAGGGAGCAGGGGGTCGTGATTGGTCTGGGTAGCGGGCGGATGGGTGGATAAGGGGGACAGTGATGTCTGTGGGGGCCATCTCTCCTGCTTTTCGCTCCCAGGCCGCTTTCTCCACTTTTTGTGTCCCGGGAGCGATCTGACACGGGCGCGCTTTTACAAATTTGTTTCTCATTGCGCATGCGCAGTTCAGAGCTCCGATCGTTTCGGGCACGCTAAGCCCCGCCCACAGCGCGATTCAGACCTGCGATTTTTTTATTCAGGCTGAGTGCTAACGGGGGCGCCTGAAAGCAGATCTCCAAGTCGGATCTGAATTGCGCCCAGATTCAGCACTGAGAATGAAAATGGTAAAATCAGGCCCTCAATCTTCCCTGCTGTTCTTAGTGTCATGGTTTAACGTCACAGCTCAGGGAGGGGCAATGGCCCAGTCGTATTATCGCTAGACCATTAATCCAGAAACTCAGCTAATGTTCCGGGGACCCGGGTTCGAATCCCGCCATGGCAGATGGTGGAATTTGAATTCAATACAAAAATATCTGGAATTAAGAATCTACTGATGACCACGAAACCATTGTCGGAAAAACCCATCTGGTTCACTAGTGCTCTTTAGGGAAGGAAATCTGCCGTCCTTACCTGGTCTGGCCTGCATGTGACTCCAGGGCCACAGCAATATGGTTGACTCTCAACTACCCTCCAAGGGCAACTAGGGGTGGGTAATAAATACTGGGCCCAGCCAGTGACGCTCATGTCCCACGAATGAAAAATAAACTGTACATCCCACAGCGTAGCACCCACATAGTACTGGACTGAGGTGTTAGTCCAGATTATATGCAAAGGCCCCTAGAGTGAGGCTTGAACCTTTTTGAGTAGGTACGAGTCAAAAATGCCACCAATAACACTGAAAGCACATAAAGGAAACACCATTCAATTAACGGTAAACATTATGGAAATTACATGTTCATGCAGCAGTGTGGACACTCCAATAGCAAGCAATCAAAGAACCAACTTCTCAAAGTAAAGGTTTTATAAAGAAACTTCATTACAACACCACTTGGGCCATGCCCTGAGTGACAAAAGCTCCCATAATCCCCATCTGCTTCCTATTTATACCGGGTCACCTGGACCACCACATCGTGTTGCCATTGGTTATGTTGTAACAGTACATTCCGTGATAATAGTCGGAAACACTGGAGGCAAGTAGGGTCCCAGAGGACTGGAAAGTCGCGATTCTAGCACCGCTGTTTAAGAAGGGAGGGAGGCAGCAGACGGGAAATTATAGGCCGGTTAGCCTGACTTCAGTCATTGGCAAGATTTTAGAGTCCATTATTAAAGATCAGATCACGGAGTACTTGGAAGTGCATGATAAAATAGGAGTGAGTCAGCACGGTTTCATCAAGGTGAGGTCATGTCTGACAAATCTGTTAGATTTCTTTGAGGAGGTAACAAGGAAGTTAGATAAAGGAGAACCAGTGGGCGTGATTTATTTAGATTTCCAGAAGGCCTTTGACAAGGTGCCGCATAGGAGACTGTTTAATAAGTTAAGAGTCCATGGTATTAAGAGTAAGATCCTGGCATGGATAGAGGATTGGCTGACTGGCAGAAGGCAGAGAGTGGGGATAAAGTGGTCTTTTTCAGGATGGCAGCCGGTGACTAGTGGTGTGCCTCAGGGGTCAGTGCTGGGACCACAACTCTTCACAATATACATTAACGATTTGGAGGAAGGAACTGAAGGCACTGTTGCTAAGTTTGCAGATGATACAAAGATATGTAGAGGGACAGGTAGTATTGAGGAAGCAGGGGGCTGCAGAAAGACTTGGACAGGTTAGGAGAGTGGGCAAAGAAGTGGCAGATGGAATACAATGTGGAAAAGTGTGAGGTTATGCACTTTGGAAGGAGGAATGGAGGCATAGACTATTCTCTAAGTGGGAAAATGCTCAGGAAATCAGAAGCACAAAGGGACTTGGGAGTCATTGTTCTAGATTCTCTTAAGATTAACGTGCAGATTCAGTCAGCAGTTAGGAAGGCAAATGCAATGTTAGCATTCATGTCGAGAGGGCTAGAATACAGGAGCAGGGATGTACTTCTGAGGCTGTATAAGGCTCTGGTCAGACCCCATTTGGAGTATTGTGAGCAGTTTTGAGCCCTGTATCTAAGGAAGGATGTGCTGGCCTTGGAAAGGGTCCAGAGGAGGTTCACAAGAATGATCCCTGGAATGAAGAGCTTGTCATATGAGGAACGGTTGAGGACTCTGGGTCTGTACTTGTTGGAGCTTAGAAGGATGAGGGGGGATCTTATTGAAACTTACAGGATACTGCGAGGCCTGGATAGAGTGGACGTAGAAAGGATGTTTCCATTAGTAGGAAAAACTAGAATCAGAGGGCACTACCTCAGGCTAAAGGGACAATCCTTTAAAACAGAGATGAGGAGGAATTTCTTCAGCCAGAGAGTGGTGAATCTGTAGAATTCTTTGCTGCAGAAGGCTGTGGAGGCCAGGTCATTGAGTGTCTTTAAGACAGAGGTAGATAGGTTCTTGATGAATAAGGGGATCAGGGTTATGGGGAAAAGGCAGGAGAATGGGGATGAGAAAAATATCAGCCATGATTGAATGGCGGAGCAGACTCGATGGGCTGAGTGGCCTAATTCTGCTCCGATGTCTCATGGTCTTATGGTCTTATAGTTTTTGATTTGATTCATTATTGTCACATGTATTGGGATGCAGTGAAAAGTATTGTTTCTTGCGTGCTATACAGACAAAGCATACCATTCATAAAGTACATGGGGGAGAAGGAAAGGAGAGGATGCAGAATATAATGTCACAGTCATAACTAAGGTGTAGAGAAAGATCAACTTAATATAAGGTCCATTCAAAGGTCTGACGGCAGCAGGGAAGAAGCTGTTCTTAAGTCAGTTGGTACATGATCTCAGACCTTTGTATCTTTTTCCCAACGGAAGAAGGTGGAAGAGAGAATGTCCGGGGTGCGTGGGGTCCTTGGTTATGCTGGCTGCTTTTCCGAGGCAGCGGGAAGTGTTTACAGAATCAATGGATGGGAGGCTGGTTTGCATGATGGATTGGGCTACATTCTCAACCCTTTGTAGCTTCTTGCGGTCTTCGGCAGAGCAGGAGCCATACCAAGCTGTGATACAACCAGAAAGAATGCTTTCTATGGTGTAGCTGTAAAAATTGAGAAGAGTTGTACATCACAAGAATGATCACACTTTATGGGAAGAGAAAGATCAGCTTAATATAAGATAGGCCCATTCAAAAGTCTGATGGCAGCAGGGAAGAAGCGGTTCTTGAGTTACTTGGTACGTGACTTCAGACTTTTGTATCTTTTTCCCAACAGAAGAAGGTGGAAACATAGGCTGCGAATCTCCCAAATGTGCTGAATTGGCGGGAAAGCTGTTCTAAATCCCGATTGTTCTGTCAGTTCAGCTTCTCACCTGAATCTCCGCACTCCGTGCACTGCAGAGGTCCCACTCGTGAATCTTATTAAAAGCCCAGGGGGCGCTGCCTATTCGCTCTGGAGTTTGACAGTTCTGGAACTCTGCGCATGCGCAGTGGCCCCAATCTGTCAGACTCCCCGTTTGCTGGCCAGCCCGGGACCCCCGCAGTGCTGCCCTTCCAGTCACCCCCATGGCCCAGTCGCAGCCCCCACAACAATTCCTGGGCCAGCCCTGACCCCCGCCCCAGAGCACCCCGATGTCCAGCCCAACCCCCCACAGCAGTGGCGATCCCCCACCCTCCTCACCCCGGCAGACCTCCCCCCCGCTGGCCCCCCTGCCCCCCCGGCTCCGGGGTCAGACCCGTCCTGGAAGGTAGGTCTCCCCCGCAGACCACCACCCCCAGCCCGCCCCAATCGCTGCCCTCCCTCAAGCCCAGACCGATCGCCATGCAGAGTGGGAGCGAGACACCCCCACCCCCACCAATTGCTCCTAGGCCCCACCCACAATAGGCCGCACCCACCCCCCTTGACACTGCCTGGTGCTTGCTGGGCAGTGCCAAGGTGCCCCTAGGCATGGGCACTTTGCCCCTTGGGCAGTGCCAGGGGGGCATAGGCTGGCACTGCCAGGGTGCCCATGCCTAGGGGGAACCACCCCCCCCCCCGCCACCCGACCCCATGGGGGGGCCCCCGATTGCCCCCCACTTCATTCTGGCAGGGTCTCTCGCTAGCTCCCCGAAGTTAGTCTAAACCCCGCCAGACTGAAGTACTCCTGGCGGGGTGGGAGATTCAATCAGGACCGGTAAGTTCCCGATAATTACATTTAAACTACATTTAACACATATTAAAAACAGATTCAAATCACTTGCCTGCCTTCCCCGCTGGTTTCCAGCGTGGTCTGACCGGCGACTGTTCGCCGGCTCTGGGAGATACGCTTGCGTTCCCGGCGCATACGCAAATCCCGGAACAAGGCCAGTGATGCACATCCCCCATCCCAACCCGCCCAACTCCTCGGAATGGGAGAATCGCGGCTGGTTTGTTTGGATTGCGTGGTATCTTCAGTTGGCTATTTTAATGGGTTAATGCCTCTTTGCGAAGCAAGACACAAAAATGTATTAAACATATATTACTCATGTTACCAACACTAATTCCTATTATTTGACCTTATTTGCACAATATAGTGCAATAGCAATCGCCAACTTGCCCCTTGGGCAGTGCCAGGGGGCATAGGCTGGCACTGCCAGGGTGCCCATGCCTAGGGGGAACCACCCCCACCACTTGTTATGAGCACAGTCCCAAGTGAAACCTCTGTGTTAGACAGAAAATGATTTTATTCTGCCCATCAGTGATAATATAGCATAGCTGAACAGACACCAAATATTGTTGGACTTGAAATTAATTGTCATTCCAATTCTGTGAGAAAACTGTCTTGGATCCTGGCCACTTACTCTGTGAAAAGAACAGTATCCTTGTTGACTTGTTTCTGCTCGTTTGGGAGAGCAAATTGCCAAATGGGTCACAACTGATCAAAAATTTGGTTTATCAAATTGAACCTGTGCTGTGATGGTCCCATCACGTTATGACCATGGGGCTGGCACGGTGGCACAGTGGGTTAGCACTGCTGCCTCACAGCGCCGGGGACCTGGGTTCGATTCCCGCCTTGGGTCACAATCTGTGCAGAGGGACCTGGGTGTACAAGTCCACAGATCCTTAAAGGTGGCAGCGCAGGTGGAGAGGGTGGTCAAGAAGGCATATGGCATGCTTGCCTTCATTGGACGGGGCACAGAATATGAAAGTTGGCATATGATGTTGCAGCTGTATAGAACGTTGGTTAGGCCACATTTGGAATACTGCGTCCAGTTCTGGTCGCCACACTACCAGAAGGACGTGGAGGCTTTGGAGAGAGTACAGAAAAGATTTACCAGGATGTTGCCTGGTATGGAGGGTCTTAGCTATGAGGAGAGATTGGGTAAACTGGGGTTGTTCTCCCTGGAAAGACGGAGGATGAGGGGCGACCTAATAGAGGTGTATAAAATTCTGAAGGGCATAGATAGTGTGAACAGTGGGAAGCTTTTACCCAGGTCGGAGGTGACGAACAAAAGGGGCCACGGGTTCAAGGTGAGGGGGGCAAGGTTCAACACAGATGTCAGGGGGACATATTTTACACAGAGGGTGGTGGGGGCCTGGAATGCACTGCCAAGCAAGGTGATTGAGGCGGACACGCTGGGATCGTTTAAGACTTATCTAGATAGCCACATGAACAGACTGGGAATAGAGGGATACAAACGAATGGTCTAGTGGGGCACATGAGCGGCGCAGGCTTGGAGGGCCGAAGGGCCTGTTCCTGTGCTGTATTGTTCTTTGTTCTGCATGTTCTTCCCATGTCTGTGTGGGTTTCCTCCGGGTGCTCCGATTTTCTCCCACAGTCCAAAAGACGTGCTGGTTAGGTGCATTGGCTGTGCTAAATTGACCCTTAGTGTATCAGAACAGGCACCAGAGTGTGGCGACGAGAGGATTCTCACAGTAACTTCATTGCAGTGTTAATGTAAGCCCACTTGTGACTAATAGATAAAGTTTAAACAATGATCCCATGACAATTGGGAGATTCCGGGACACTAAGGGGCAATTTGTACATGAGATTTACATGTACAATGTAAATGTAGTTTAGTTTATTTATTAGTGTCACAAGTAGGCTTACATTAACACTGCACTGAAGTTACTGTGAAAATCCCCTAGTCGCCACACTCCGGCACCTGTTCGGGAGAATTTAGCATGGCCAATGCATCGAACCAGCACATTCTTAGGATTTTGGGAGCACCCAGAGGAAGCCCCACGCAGGCACGGGGAGAATGTGCAAACTCCACGCAGACAATGACCCAAGCCGGGAATCGAACCCGGGTGCCTGGCGCTGTGAGGCAGCAACGCTAACCATTGTGCCACCTGTTCAGATATAGGGAATGGCAAGGAGCGGGTGGTAATCCAACACAGAAAAGAACATCAATAGTTTTAACAAGATGACCTAATTACTTCAAGACTGAATCTCAACAAGGGCTGTGAAAATGCAGCAGACCAATGTACATGCTTTGTAAATGCTGGAAGGAGGACATACACGGCAAGAGGTTCGCTCATCTCCATTGCAACTAAGTCATAGTCAACGAAGATCAGCATATGTGGTGTAGTCATCGCAAGCTAACAAAGATTGAGTTACAAGTTGGCAAACATGTTTAATTAGTCAGACAAAAAAATTGGAGCCGAGAATCACTTTCTTTGTAAATCAAAGGTAACCAGCCTTTTAGGTTGTAGGGTGGCACAGTGGTTATCACTGCTACCTCACAGCTCCAGGGACCCGGGTTCGATTCTGGCTCAGGTCACTGTCTATGCGGAGTTTGCATCTTCCACCCGTGTCTGCGTGGGTTTCCTCCGGGTGCTCCGGTTTCCTCCCACACTCCAAAGGTGTGCAGGTTAGGTGCATTGGCCATGCTAAATTGCCCATAGTGTCCCGGGATGTGTAGGTTAGAAGGTTAGCGGAGTAAATATGTAGGATCACGGGGATAAGGCCTGGGTGGGATTGTTGTCGGTGCAGACTCGATGGGCCGAACAGCCTCCTTCTGCACTGTAGGGATTCAATGATTCCATGATATATCTGAATAAAGAACATTGCTTCTTGGGTGAGTATAAGTTCTCAATATATAGTTAATAAATTTTAACATTTTCAAAATTCATTCGTGGGACATGGGCGTCGCTGGCTGGCCAGCATTTATTGCCCATCCCTAGTTGCCCTTGAGGGGCATTTGAGAGTCAATCATATTGCTGTGGCTCTGGAGTCACATGTAGGCCAGACCAGGTAAGAACAGCAGATTTCCTTCCCTAAAGGACCAGATGGATTTTTTCAACAATCGACAATGGTTTCATGGTCATCAGTAGATTCTTAGTTCCAGATATTTTTTATTGAATTCAAATTCCACCATCTGCCGTGGCGGGATTCGAACCCGACTCCCCGGAACATTAGCTGTGTTTCTGCATGAATAATCTTGCGATAATACCACTAGGACATTGCCTCCCCGATATACAACCACTTCTTTATTCATGTGGTGGTAAAAAACTTGAGTGTTGATGAAAAAATATAGTTTGTCAAAGCTTTTCATCTTGGACTCATCTTGAATGGAATGGCTATCAGCTGGACAAAATAAGTGATAGCCATTCGCTGATTCCTTTCTCAGGGCAATGCCTTGACCAATCAGAGTCAAACTGTCTGATTTAAATTCTCAAACAACGCTTGACACGATTAATTGGTTTATTCTTCATAGCAACTCGTCCACCTCTGGGGACCCGCATTCGAATCCCACCACGGCAGATGGTGGAATTTGAATTCAATAAAAATCTGGAATTAAAAGTCTAATGATGACCATGGAACCATTGTTGTAAAATCCTATCTGGTTCACTAATGAAGGAAGGAAATCTGCCATCCTTACCCATCCAACCACTGCCATGTGGTTGACTCTTAAATGCCCTCAGGGATGGCCCAGTCAGCGATGCCCACGTCCCATGAACAAATAAATGAAAAAAATCGTGCTGATGGGTGGGAGAAGAAAAGCTTCGACAGTGGTTAGCACTGCTGCTTCACAGCACCAGGGACCTGAGTTCGATTCCCGCCTTGGGTCACTGTCTGTGTGGAGTTTACACATTCTCCCCGTGTTTGCGTGGGTTTCCTCCGGGTGCTCCGGTTTCCTCCCACATTCCAAAGATGTGCGGGTTAGGTTGATAGGCCATGACCAATTGTCCCTTAGTGTCAGGGTAAATACATGCGGCTATGGGAACAGGGGCTGGGTAGCGTTGTGGTCGGTGCAGGCTTGATGGGCCAAATGGCCTCTCTGAACTGTAGGGATTCTACGGATTCTATGAAAATATCTCATTTCAGTAATACTGATAAATCTTTGTAATTTAATCATCAAAGTAATTAAAATATTAGACAGTGGAAATTCCTCTCACTGACTGCATTGGAACTAAATATCAGACGCTTCTGTATAATGGACAACACATCCAATACTGCCCAGTTGAGACAAATTACCCTGAGGCTTTCTGGATTCACGCGCTGTTATCAGATGGAGATGTTCAATTCTTATCCTTTTACATTAAGGGGATGGTCATCTGTGTCACTTATTTAGTTGACTATCATCCCATCCACACCTCATAACCACTGCATCTTAAAATTTATTTATTAGTCAGCAGTAGGCTTACATTAACACTGCAATGAAGTTACTGTGAAAATACCGTAGTCGCCACACTCCGACGCCTGTTCGGGTACACTGAGGGAGAATTTAGCATGGCCAACGCACCTAAACAGCACATTTTTCGGATTGTGGGAGGAATCCAGAGGAAACCCATGCGGACACGGCGGGGAGAACATGCAGACTCCGCACAGATAGCAACCCAAGCTGGGAATCGAACCCGGGTCCCTGGCGCTGTGAGGCAGCAATGCTAACCACTGTGCCACCGTGTCGCCCCTTGTGGCAGTACCATTATCAGTACCATTAGATGTCATTTCATCTCCCTGCACAAATTCACCTGCATCATAGTCTTACTGCACACTTCAGAATGATCACATCATTGGAAAACTTCTGAGCTGATGATTTGTCTTGTTCCAATAGTTACTGGTTACTAAGTTAGTGGATGACACAGGTAATTAAATCTGGAGTCCAAAAATGTGCGGGTTAGGTTGATTGACCATGGTAAATTGGCCCTTAGTGTCAGGAGGACTAGGCAGGGTAAATACATGGGGTTATGGGGATAGGACCTGGGTGGGATTGTGGTCGGTGCAGTCTCGATGGGCCGAATGGCCTCCTTCTGCACTGTAGGATTCTATGATTCTATACACAGCAAAGTGTGACCAATAAGATGTTTTCAAATCATAATATTAAAGTCATTTCCTGCCTGATTATGGCATTCAGCATTGATGAAATAAAGATGCCGGTATCATTGCAAGATTTAGTTGGACAACAATAAATTGACATTCACATTGTACAGCTGGTGTGCAGATTGGGGATCTGCATGGTGGAATTGCGACTGGGCCTGGTGATTCTTGCCAGGAGAAGCTCCACCAGCAAGATATAATTTGTCAACTCCTGGGCGGCACGGTGGCACAGTGGTTAGCACTGCTGCCTCACAGCGCCAGGGATCCAGGTTTGATTCCGGCTTTGGGCGACTAGCTGTGTGAGGTCTGCACATTCTCCCCATGTTTGCGTGGGTTTCCTCCGGGTGCTCTGGTATCCTCCCACAGGCCAAAGATGTGCGGGTTAGGTGAATTGGCCTTGATAAATAGCCTCTTGGTGTCCAAAGATGTGCAGGTTGGGTGGATTGGTCATGCTAAATTGCCCCTTTGTATCCAAAGATGTGCAGGTTAGGTGGATTGGCCATGCTAAATTGCCCTTTAGTGTCCCAAGATGTGCAGATTAAATGGATAGGCCGTGATAAATTGCCCCTTTGTGTCCAAAGATGTGCAAGCTATGTGGATTGGCCATGGTAAATTGCCCCTTAGTGTATAAAGATGTGCAGGTTAGGTGGATTGGCCATGGTGAATTGCCCCTCAGTGTCCAAAGATGTGCAGGTTAGGAAAATATGTGGCGTAAATATGTGGGCCTATGGGAATAGGGCCTGGGTAAGTCTGTCGGAGAGTCGGGGCAGAATCAATGGGCCAAATGGCCTCCTTCTGCACTGTCGAGATTCTATTCTGTGATTTTTTTTCTGGAATGTGCATTTGTAGAGAACATGTGGAAAGAGACACAAGGACATCATTGTTGAGGTTCATCCCAAGAGGTTGCAAAACAAGGAAGTCTGTTCTCCGGAATGTTCCAGGAATGCATGCTGCTGTTGAAAGGCCATCAGTTCAATGAAAGATGTTCTCTAGTTTGCCTGAAAGTTATTTGTCTTCCTTTACAAGGAACTACATTCTAAAGTTCAGCGTGTGCTGAAGGACATAGTGAAGCTTGAGCAGCTATTGCAAAGGCACAATGGGGAATTACACTCATGTCACAGGACTGGAACCAGCAGAAAACCCCTTGGCCTATGTTTTGCCAGGAAACATTTTTTTAATTATTCAAACGTGGGACATAGGTGTCACTGGCTGGCCAGCATTTATTGCCTATCCCGAGTTGCTCTTGTTGAGAGGGCAGTTGAGAGTCAAACACATTGCTGTGGCTCTGGAGTCACATATAGGCCAGACCGGGTAAGGACGGCAGATTTCCTTCCCTAAAGGGCATTAGTGAACCAGATGAGTTTTTCCAACAATGGTTTCATGGTCATCAGTAGATTCTTAATTTCAGATTTTGTTTCAGATTTCAGAAATTGAATTCAAATTCCACCATCTGCCGTGGCGGGATTCGAACCTGGGTCCCCCAGAACAGAGCTAACAGTGGTTAGCATTGCTGCCTCACAGCGTCAGTGACCTGAGTTCAATTCCGGCCTCGGGTCGCTGTCTGTGCAGAGTTTGCACATTCTCCCCGTGTCTGCGTGGGTTTCCTCCGGGTGCCCCGGTTTCCTCCCACACTCCAAAGATGTGCGGGTTAGGTGGATTGGCCGTGCTAAATTGACCCTGGTGTCAGGGGATTAACAGGGTAAATATGTGGGGTTATGGGAATAGGGCCTGGGTGAGATTGTGGTCGGTGCAGACGCGATGGGCCGAATGGCCTCCTGCACTGTAGGGATTCTATGATCGGCTGAGTTTCTAGACTAATAATCTAAAGATAATACCACTCGGCCATCACCTCCTGACAGATTTCCTTTCCTAAAGGACATTAGTGAGCCAGATGGGTTTTTCTGACAATGGTTTCATGGTCATCGGCAGATTCTTAACTCCAGATATTTTTTTATTAAATTCAAATTCCACCAGCTGCCGTGGCGGGATTCGAACCAGGTGCCCAGATCATTAGTTGAGTTTCTGGATTTACTTATGTAAATGTAGATGCAATTTGTATGTTAAATGAAGCAAGGCACGCTTGACTGCCGTGTATTCTATTTAACCCAAAGTATTTGTTTACAAATTTTATGAATGAAGCCTGTTTTGGAAAAGAATGACTGCCAAGGGAGGCTCTTGCCGACTTAATGCCATGTTCTAATCTCTCGTGCTTGCCCAGGTCATCATGGACTGTGGCCATGCAGTGTCCATCAGTTAGCTTGAAGTGGCGACATGGGGGCACAGTGCTGCCTCACAGTGCCAGGGATCCGGGTTCAATTCCGGCCTTAGGTGACTGTCTGTGTGGAGTCTGCACATTCTCCCCGTGTCTGCGTGGGTTTCCTCCGGGTGCTAGAGTTTCCTCCCACAGTCCAAAGATGTGCTGGTTAGGTACATCGGCCGTGCTAAATTCTCCCTCAGTGTACCCGAACAGGCACCGGAGTGTAGCGATTGGGGGATTTTCACAGTAAGTTCATTGCAGTGTTAATGCAAGCCTACTTGTGACACTAATAAAATTAAACTTAAAGTAAACTTAAAAACGTAATCTCAATTCCGGCCTCGGGTAAAGTTTATTAATTAGTCGCAAGTAAGGTTTACATTAACACTGCAATGAAGTTACTGTGAAATTCCCCTAGTCGCCACACTCTGTTCGGGTCAATGCACCCTAACCAGCACGTCTTTCAGAATGTGAGGGGGAACCGGAGCACCCGGAGGAAACCCACGTAGACACGGGGAGAAGGTGCAGATTCCACACAGACAGTGACCCAAACCAGGAATCGAACCCAGGTCCCTGGTGCTGTGAGGCAGCAGTGCTAACCCACTGTGCTACTGTGCCGCTATCGTGCTGCTGTGACTGTGTGTGTGTGGAGTTTGCACATTCTCCCCGTGTCTGCGTGGGTTTCCTCCAGGTGCTCCGGTTTCCTCCCACAGTCCAAAGATGTGCGGGTTAGGTGGATTTGCCGTGCTAAATTGCCCCCTAGTGTCAGGGGGATTAGCAGGGTAAATACATGGGGTTATGGGGATAGGGCCTGTGTGGACGTGATGGGCTGAATGGCCTCCATCTGCACTGTCGGGATTCTATGATTTTATGAAGTCTTCCACTGATGGAAACACAGCACACTGATTGCTTCAAAGATACAAATGATCGATGGTTATTCACATTCACTGTCATATATTTTAATTTGAAAACACTGCATTATAGCCAAGGTCAATTATCTACTACCAAAACAGAAAATGCTGGAAAATCTCACCAGGTCTGCACTGCTGCCTCACAGCGCCAGGGACCCGGGTTCAATTCTGGCCTTGGGTCGCTGTCTGTGTGGAGTTTACACTTTTTTAAAAAAAGTTTATTTATTAGTGTCACAAGCAGGCTTACATTAACACTGCAGTGAAGTTACTGTGAAAATCTCCCCGTGATTGGGTGGGTTCCTCCAGGTGCTCTGGTTACCTCCCACTGTCCAAAGATGTGCAGGTTAGGTGGATTGGCCGTGTTCCATTGTCCCTTAGTGTCCCAGGATGTATAGGTTCATAGAAATCCTACAGTCCAGAAGGAGGCCATTCGGCCCATCAATACTGAACCGACAATAATCCCACCAAACCCTATCCCCCCCGTAATCCCACCTATTTACCCCACTAATCCCTCTAACCTACGTATCCTGGTTCGGTGGATTGGCCACGCTAAATTGCCCCTTAGTGTCCCAAGATGTGTAGGTTAGCCGGATTAGTGGGGTAAATGCATGGGGTTACAGGGATAGGACATTGGGTGGTCTGGGAAAGATGCTCTGTCGGAGAGTCAGGGCAGACCTGATGGGCCCAGTGGCCTGTTGCACAAAAGGGATTCTATGATTCTATGATATGTGGAGAGAGAATAGAACAAGCGTTTTGAGTCAGAATGATCCCCAGCTTGACTCGAAACGTTGGCTCTATTCTCTCTCCACAGATGCTGTCAAACCTGCTGAGATTTCCCAGCATTTTTCTGTTTTTGTTTCAAATTCCAGCATCCGCAGTATCCTGCCTTTATTCAATTATCTTTGGCTTCAGAGAATTGGCTTTGTCAATATTGTTTCTGAGGTTTTTATTTCTATGTTCACCATTGACTAGGGATTTCAACTTAAAATATTTGTGTCCAGATTGAATTAGACGTTTCACAGTGATTCTCATTTACATTTGAGGCACGCGGGCACAGTGGTTAGCACTGCTGCCTCACAGCGCCAGGGACCCGGGTTCGATTCCCGGCTTGGGTCACTGTCTGTGTGGAGACTGCACGTTCTCTCCCGTGTCTACGTGGGTTTCCTCCGGGTGCTCTGGTTTCCTCCCACAGTCCAAAGATGTGTGGGTTAGGTGGATTGGCCATGCTAAATTGCCCCTTAGTGTCAGGGGGACTAGCTAGGGTAAATGCATGGGGTTAAGGGGATAGGGCCTGGGTGGGATTGTGGTCGGTGCAGACTCGATGGGCTGAATGGTCTCCTTCTGCACTGTAGGGATTCTATTCTGTGATTCTATGATTTGTATCCCTGAGATAATAGTATGACCAGAAAATGACTTAACACTTCCTTCTTTTTTGCATGATTTTATCATTGCTGGATCCAGATTTCACTGACGGTTTTGTGCTACCAAATAAAACCACTTTCATTTTGATCTAATTAATACTGGCTGCAGGCAGATGTGTTTGAAAGTCTCAGTGACAGCGTAGTAAAGATTTTGGATTCACTGCAAGGCGCTGCTCCATCTGTTCCTTGGCCAGAGGCTCCTTCAGAGCCAACCACACTGCTGTAGGTCTGGAATCATATGTAGGCCAGACTGGGTAAGAATGGCAGATTTCCCCCCCCCCCCCCCCGTGTCCTGAAGGCAATAGCGAGCCAGATGGGTTTTTATGACAATGGTTACCATGGTCATTATTAGGCCATTACTTGGCACAGTGGTTAGCACTGCTGCCTCACAGCGCCAGAGACCCGGGTTTGATTCCCGGCTTGGGTCACTGTCTGTGGGGAGTTTGCACATTCTCCTCGTGTCTGCGTGGGTTTCCTCCGGGTGCTCCAGTTTCCTCCCACAGTCCAAAGATGTGCGGGTTAGGTGGATTGGCCATGATAAATTGCCCCTTAGTGTCAGGGGTACCAGCTAAGGTAAATGCATGGGTTGTGGGGATAGGGTCTGGGTGGGATTGTGGTCGGTGCAGACTCGATGGGCCGAATGGCCTCCTCTGCACTGTAGGATGCTATGACTGTATGCTATGACTAGGCTTTTAATTCCACATTTTTGTAAACATGAGGATTCAAATTTCACCATCTGCCATGGTGGGATTCGAATCTGGGTCCTCAGAGCATTAAATTGAAAGTTTATTTATTAGTATCATAAGTAGGCTTATATTAACAATGCAATGAAGTTAAGCTCTGGCGCCTGTTCGGGTTACACTGAGGGAGAATTTAGCATGGCCAATGCACCTAACCAGCACGTCTTCCGGACTGTGGGAGGAAACCGGAGCACCCGGAGGAAACCCGCACAGACACTGGGGGAACGTGCAGACGCTGCACAGTGACCCAAGACCCACTGGCGCTGTGAGGCAGCAGTGCTAACCGCTGTGCCACCCAAAGAGATCTTCTCAGTGGAAACTCCTCCTGCCCTGTAACCATCCAATGCTTCTGTATTCCTTCCACACTTGTCAAACTCCCAATTTCATTCACTGCATCATTGGAGGTCATGTCTTCAGCCAAGTAGGCCACATTCTCTGGTACTGTGTCCCCAAATCCTTTTGCCTCTCCTTTAAGAGCTTCTTAAAAGCTGCTTCTTTAGTCATCTGTGCTAAAGTCCCTTTTTTATATTCATTCGTGGGACCTGGGTGTCGCTGGCTGGGCCAGCATTTATTGCCCAACCCTAGTTGCCTGAGGGCATTTGAGAGTCAATCACATTGCTGTGGCCTTGGAGTCACATGTAGGTCAGACCAGATAAGGACGGCAGATTTCCTTCCCTAAAGGACACTAGTGAACCAGATGGGTTTTTCCGACAATCGACAATGGTTTCATGGTCACCAGTGGATTCTTAATTCCAGATTTTTTAAAATTGAATTTAAATTCCACCATCTGCCATGGCGGGATTCGAACCCGTCTCCCCAGAACAGAGTTAACAGTGGTTAGCACTGCTGCCTCACAGCGTCAGTGACCTGAGTTCAATTCCGGCCTCGGGTCGCTGTCTGTGTGGAGTTTGCACATTCTCCCCGTATCTGCGTGGGATTCCTCCGGGTGCTCCGGTTTCCTCCTACACTCCAAAGATTATAGGGTTAGGTTGATTGGCCATGCTAAATTGACCCTAGTGTCAGGGGATTAGCAGGGTAAATATGTGGGGTTATGGGAATAGGGCCTGGGTGGGATTGTGGTCAGTGCAGACGCGATGGGCCAAATGGCCTCCTTCTGCACTGTAGGGATTCTATGATTAGCTGAGTTTCTGGATTAATAGTCTAATGATAATACCACTCGGCCATCACCTCCCCCGCCGAGCTTCATTGGCTCAATGCCACCTTTTGACTCATCGGTGACGGTGTTGGGGTGTCTGTGCCATTAGTATTGAGGGCAAGAATGGTGACTCTACTGCCACTTTTAGTGCTTTGCAGACATTTGGTTGCCCACGCAGGTCAGCAGGGAAAATTTGGCACATCTCAGTCACACCTACGGTGAGTTATCCACCATCACATTCAGAGTGGCGCCAAAAGAGCAATGTTTCTCACGAACATCGTTGTTATCAGTGTCAGACCTAACTTATCAGTCGGAGTCCAGCTATCTCAAGCAATCTCCCTGCTTTTTCAGCGCTGTACTCCAGGCTGTTTTATATTTGTGTTTAGCATCAACCTTGGCACCCAGGACAAAGTAGCTACGAATGCCAGGAACAAACTATAAAGGGTTATCGAAAACTTGGATGAACAACATGAAGAAGGTCCCATCAATAAAATGAGCGTGACCTGCGCAGTGTTGGCATAACTTCCAGTTCTGATTAACTTCTCTTGTTCTGTGTGTCTTTGGCTGGACTGTCCTCTGCACATATGAAAAGAAAGCATTTGGGGATTGCGTTGAATTTTTTGTCATGCTGAATCAGCAGAATCTGATCTCTGCAACCCTGCAAGCATAAACAGACCTTCCCTGTAGAGGTTTCTGGCTTATTAATATCCAACTTTATGTCCAATTTGCACTTGCTCCTAATTAAATTTCATTGAGTGAATGGGGTTGATTTCATTGCACCTTCCTCATCATGAGTACAGCATATCCATGCAAGGGTAAGCTATAACAAATCACGTGTTGAATTGCTGGAAGGCTGCTGGAAAATTCACCCAGCCTTCCTCCCTTGTACAAATGCACAGTACATTCATCCCGCAGTAATTTGATACCACCACGGTGGCACAGTGGGTTAGCACTGCTGCCTCACAGCGCCAGGGACCCGGGCTCAATTCCCGGCTTAGGTCACTGTCTGTGCGGAGTTTGCACCTTCTCCCCCGTGTCTGCGTGAGTTTCCTCCGGGTGCTCCGGTTTCCTCCCACAGTCCGAAAGACGGGCTGGTTAGTAAAGTTTATTCATTTATTGGTCACCAGTAAGGCTTACATTAACACTGCAATGAAGTTACTGCGAAATTTCCTTAGTCGCCACACTCCGGCGCCTGTTCGGGTCAATGCACCCTAACCAGCACGTCTTTTAGAATGTGGGAGGAAACCGGAGCACCCGGAGGAAACCCTCGCAGACACGAGGAGAATGTGCAAACTCCACACAAACAGCGGCCCAAGCCAGGAATCTGACCCAGGTCCCTGGTGCTATGCGGCAGCAGTGCTAACCATTGTGCTACCGTGCCGCCCATACTGTGGTTACGTACATTGGCCATGCTAAATTCTCCCTCAGTGTACCCGAACTGATGCTGGAATGTGGCGCCTAGGGAATTTTCACAGTAACTTCATTGCAGTGTTACTGTAGAACTTACTTGTGACTAATAAATAAACTTTAAACTTAAAAAAACTTCACTTAAGGCACAAGGTTCAATGTAAATGATAAGGCAGATCATGTTCACTGAACACCAATTGGTCCTCCAAGGGGGGGGTGGCACGATGGCACAGTGGTTAGCAACACTGCCTCACAGCGCCAGGGACCCAAGTTCAATTCTGGCCTCGGGTCGCTGCCTGTGTGGAGTTTGCACTTTCTCCCCGTGTCTGCTTGGGTTTCCTCCGGGTGCTCCGGTTTCCTCCCACAGTCCAAAGATCTGCGGGTTCGGTTGATTGGCCATGCTAAATTGACCCTAGTGTCAGGTGGATTAGCAGGGTAAATATGCGGGGTTACGGGAATAGGGTGGGATTGTGGTTGGTGCAGACTCAATGGGCCAAATGGCCTCCTTCTGCACTGTAGAGATTCTACGATTCTAAAAAAACAAGCAGTGCGTTCTGTATCCTGTCGTGATCTATGGTGTCAACAACAGGCTTCACCTACCTAGCTGGGGGGGGTAGAGCAAAAAGTGTAAGTTTGCTCTGCAAATAATGGACACCTGAAATGAGTTTCCAGCAAACTCATAACTGTCATGGACTGCTACAATCTTCAAAAGCAGTCCTTGAAAGTGCTTTATGATTGTGTGAAAACTCACACTTGTGACATGCCTTGAGGTTCACTCCAGCTGTCTCGCTGCTTGTAATACTTACAGAACGACAGAGAAATGAGGACTCATTAAAGTGTGGATTTCATTCCAATGATTAACTAACAGAAGTTGGTTCGTAACAAGTGGCCAAAAGGGGGCATGAGGAAGGAAATGAGAGCTATTGAAAGAAACAGTTGGATTTTCATAGCTTTTCATCCAACCTCTCAGAAGAACCTAAGAGCATCTCATGTATGACTAATGGGGAGGCGATGGCCTAGTGGTATTATCGCTAGACTATTAATCCAGAGACTCAGCTAATGTTCTGGGGACCTGGGTTCAAATCCCGCCACGGCAGATGGTGGTATTTGAATTCAATATAAAATATCTGGAATTAAGAATCAATTAAGATGATCATAGAAACCCTACAGTGCAGAAAGAGGCCATTTGGCCCATCGAGTCTGCACCGACCACAATCCCACCCAGGCCCTACCCCCACATATTTACCCACTAATCCCTCTAACCTACGCATCCCAGGATTCTAAGGGGCAATTTGTAGCATGGCCAATCAACCTAACCCGCACATCTTTAGACTGTGGGAGGAAACCGGAGCACCCGGAGGAAACCCACGCAGACACGAGGAGAATGTGCAAACTCCACACAGACAGTGACCCAAGCCGGGAATCGAACCCAGGTCCCTGGAGCTGTGAAGCAGCAGTGCTAACCACTGTGCTACCGTGCCACCCTGGGCATGAAACCATTGTCAGATAAACCCATCTGGTTCACTAATGTCCTTCTAATGTAATCTGCTGTCCTTACCTGGTCTGGCCTATATTTGACTCCAGAGCCACAGCAATGTGGTTGACTCTCAACTGCCCTCAGGCAAAGCTTATTTATTAGTGTCACAAGTAGGCTTACTACAATGAAGTTACTGTGAAAATCCCCTAGTCGCCACACTCTGGCATCTTTTCGGGTACACTGAGGGAGAATTTAGCATGGCCAATGCACCTAACCAGCACCATCTTTTGGACTGTGGGAGGAAACTGGAGCGCCCGGAGGAAACCCACGCACAGACACAGGGGGAACGTGCAAACTCCGCACAGACAGTGACCCAAGCCAGGAATCGAATTTGGGTCCCTGGCGCTGTGAGACAGCAGCGCTAACCACTGTGCCACCCAGTGATGGGCAATAAATGCTGGCCAGTCAGTGACACCCCGTGTCCCACGAATGAATAAAGAAAACTATAGTCCATGAGTATTCAGATTGAGAAGCTCTGCTTGCTACTGAATGGGGTGCGCAAGGGTTAACACCCCTTTTCTTTGACATGCAGGTAGTGTAACATGATTTTCAGTTTGATGAGATCTTTCAATCACTACAGGTGGACATCATGACTTATCTGAAACCATCTTTAGTCCGGTCACACCAGAGCAGAGCGCACCACAGCTATAGCGGAGAAGGTTGATGGCACTCAGAGGCCAAGTTAGAATTTTATTTGAAGATTACCAGTGAGACCACTGTCCTTGAATGACATCATGACCTGTTGCATGAGAAGCCAGGCCAGTAAAGTCAAGTCCACACGCAATGCTCCAGAAGTGCACTAATCATTAACTATTTGTTCTTTGGAAAAACAGCATCAAGGGCATTCGATGTGGAACTAGCTTGGGTCACACAGAGTACAAAACCTATCTTTTGAATAAGTCATTCCTCAAAACCACTCATCCACAACCTTAAGGTCTCTTTATCAAAAGGAAGTTGGCCTCAACAAGTTTTATAGTAAATAATTATTTTTTATTTTATGCTTTTTAAAGAATTAAGAACTCAACAAGTTGCACAACAAGTGCGTTCACACTCCCCAAATTAGGTGATTCCCACAGTGCTTAATAAATTGCAGCGTGAATCTGGAGTCCAGGCCTGATTCAATTCTGCGGGGAAAGTAGAATCAGGACTTCATTTTTTTTAATATTAGTGTCACAAGTCGGTTTACATTGACACTGCAGTGAAGTTACTGTGAAAATCCCCTAATCGCCACACTCCGGCTCCTGTTCGGGTACACTGAGGGAGAATTTAGCACGGCCAATGCATCTAACCAGCATGTTTTTCGGACTGTGGGACGAAACCGGAGCACCCGGAGGAAACCCACGCAGACACTGGGAGAAGGTGCAAACACCACCAAAGATGTGCAAGTTAGGTGGATTGGCCATGCTAAATTATCCATTATTGTTAGGGGCATTTGCAGGGTAAATATAGGGGCTTACAGGGATAGGGTGGACTCGTTGTCGGTGTAGGCTGAATGGGCTGAATGGCCTCCTTCTGCACAGTAGGGATTCTATGAAACCGAAGCGCCCAGAGGAAACCCACGGGGAGAATGTGCAGACTCCACACAGACAGTGACCCAAGCCGGGTATCGAATCCGGGTCCCTGGCGCTGCGAGGCAGCAGTGCTAACCACTGTGCCACTCCTTCCTGGGCCATAGTCACTTGGGGGTGACAACACATGGGGGTTTAAATCCAACGCTGGATCAAAGCATGATTTACAATAAGTGCTTCTTTGGACCCAAGGCACTTTTTGAACCTACTTGATCTCAGTTTAAATTTTCGGCTATCTGGAGAGGTACACGTACACAGAAACTGCCTGCTGGCTTGGACCATCAGAATCGCAGTCAGGCAGGAGCCAAGCTATGTAAACACAGTTCTGCCTGGCTGGAACACAAACTCTAGCTACCTGCTTTAGTCTTCAGATAACAGAAAGAAAGAATTGCGACTTAAACTGTCACTTCAAGGCAAGAAGTAGCAACATGGCGGAACAGTGGTTAGCGCTGCTGCCTCACAGCGCCAGGGACCCGGCTTCGATTCCAGCCTCGGGTCACTGTCTGTGTGGAGTCTGCACATTCTCCCCTGTGTCTGCGTGGGTTTCCTCCGGGTGCTCCAGTTTCCTCCCACAGTCCAAAGATGTGCAGGTTAGGTGGATTGGCCATGCTAAATTGCACCTTAGTGTTCAAAGATGTGTCGGTTAGGTGGATTAGCCATGGTAAATGTGTGGGGCAGGGATTGGGTGAGGGAAGATAGCCTAGGTTTTAAAGTTTATTTATTAGTGTCACAAGTAACATTAACACTGCAATGAAGCTACTGTGAAAATCCCCTAGTTGCCACACTCTGGCGCCTGTTCGGGTTACACTGAGGGAGAATTTAGCACGGCCAATGCACCCTAACCAGCATGTCTTTCGGACTGTGGGAGGAAACCGGAGCACCCGGAGGAAACCCACGCAGACACGGGGAGAATGTGCAAACTCCACATAGGCAGTGACCCAAACCGGGAATCAAACCCGGGTCCCTGGTGCTGTGAGGCAGCAGTGCTGACCACTATGCTGCCGTGCTAGTAAAATACTCTGTCAGAGAGTCGGTGCAGATGCGATGGGCTGAATGGCCTCCTTCTGCCCTGTCCGGATTCTATGAAGTTCAGCAACTTTAGAATTTGACCTCCTCCTCCATCTTAAACCCATTTTGAATATGCATAGAATAATAGAATCCCTACAGTGCAAAAGGAGGCCATTCGGCCCATCAAGTCTGCACCGAACACAATCCCACCTGAGCCCTATCCCCATAACCCCACACATTTATCCTGCTAATCCCTCTGACACCAAGGTCAATTTAGCATGGCCAATCAACCTAACCCACACATCCTTGGACTGTGGGAGGAAACCGGAGGAAACCCACGCAGACACAAGGAGAATGTGCAAACTCCGCACAGACAGTGACCCGAGGCCGGAATTGAACTCAGCTCCCTGGCGCTGTGAGGCAGCAGTGCTAACCACTGTGCCACTGTTCCGTACATGTATGACCTCAATGCAAAACACTCCCTCCCTCTCCCCCAGCTGGCCATCTATCTTTTGTTCTCAAAGTTTCTACATCTTGTTGCAGTTTCTATATTCTCCCTCCTTTCCATTCTGACTCGAAATGTTAATTCTGTTTCTCTCCTGATAGATGCTGAGTTTTTCCAGCGTCCTCGGTTCTTGTCTCCCATTCCAGCATCCGCCCTAATCAGGCATTGGTTGAAGGATAATTATTGGCGAGGACATCGGAGAGGAATTCCCTGCTGTTCCTTTGAAATAGTGCCGGGGTGGGCTCTTTTACATCCAGCTGGTGGGGAGTCTCAGATTAATGCCCCATCTGACTGAGCTGTCCATCCGTCACCCGGTGGGGTGGCACGGTGGCACAGTGGTTAGCACTGCTGCCTCACAGCGCCAGGGACCCCGGTTCGATTCCCGGCTTGGGTCACTGTCTGTGTGGAGTTTGCACATTCTCCCCATGTCTGCGTGAGTTTCCTCCGGGTGCTCCGGTTTCCTCCCACAGTCCAAAGATGTGCGGGTTAGGTGGATTGGCCATGCTAAATTGCCCCTCAGTGTCATGGGGACTAGCTAGGCTAAATGCATGGGGTTACGGGGATAGGGCCTGGGTAGGATTGTGGTCAGTGCAGACTCGATGGGCCAAATGGCCTCCTTCTGCAGTGTGGGGATTCTATGAACAGAGTGTCAGCCTGGATCCCAGATCCAAATCCCTGGACTTCTATTTGAACCCACAAATTTCCTCCATGCTGAGCTAAGAGCGCTACCAGTGAACTCAGGCGAACGCCCCGTTATCGGAGGAGATGCATTTTCAGAGATTCCATCCTTTCGGGTGAGAGGTCGAACCCAGATTTTACCTCCTGAAACAGGGGGACGTAAGGAGGTCCCATGCAGCTAGTTGAACAGTTGGCAACACCAGGAAATTAGGCCGATTCATTCCCACTCTCATTGCTTAGTGTGGGATCCTGCTGTGCATCCTGATGGTGGAGGGAGTGGTGATGTAATTGGACTAGTAATCCGGAGGGTCAGGCTCACGGGGATAGCTGGTGGAATTGAAATTCAATTCATAAAAATCTGGAATGGGAAGCTAGTCACAGGAATGGTGACGATGAAACTAACATTGATTGTTGTAAAATCCCATCTGGTTCACTAATGTCCTTTAGGGAAGGAAATCTGCCATCCTTACCTGGTCTGGCCTACATGTGACTCCAGAGCCACAGCAATGTGGTTGACTCTCAAATGGCCTCTGAAGTGGCCCAGCAAGACATTCAAGATAACCAATTCTGACCTCGCTAAAATCAACTGTCAGGTCAAGCTCAAGAGGGGCTGCAATGCCTTATCTTGTCAGCTTGGATCTTGTTTGCCTCTCTTCATAGAATACCGACAGTGCAGAAGGAGACCATTCGGCCCATCGAGCCCGCACCGACAACAAACCTATCCAGGCCCAATCCCCGTATTATCACAGTAACTTCAATGCAGTGTTAATGTCAGCCCATTTGTGACACTGATAAAATAAGGGAAGCGTTTGTTATCCATCCCACCCAGGCCCTATCCCCGTAACCCCACACATTTACCCTGTTAATCCCCCTGACACGAAGGGGCAATTTAGCATGGCCAATTCACCCTAACCTCCACATCTTTGGACAGAGAGAGGAAACCGGAGCACCTGGAAAAAAATCTCAGCAGGTCTTACAGCATCTGCGGAGAGAGAATAGAGCCAGTGCTTTGAGCCTGGAAGACCGTTCGTCACTCTGACAAAGGGTCACCCAGAGTCGAAACATTGGCTCTATTCTCTCCCCACAGATGCTGTCAGATCTGCTGAGTTTCTCCAGCATTTTCTGTTTTTGTTTCAGCTTCAAGCATCGCAGTATTTTGCCTTTACCATAGAAATTCCTGGCATCAGACTTGAGCTTGATGTTCAGAATTTGAATCAGAAGGAGGCCATTTGGCCCATCGAGCCTGCACCAACAGCAATCCCACCCAGGCCCTACCCCCACACTAAGGGGCAATCAACCTAACCCGCACATCTTTGGACTGTGGGAGGAACTTCAGAAGTATTTAATTGGCTGTGAAGGCTTTTATTGGGGAGGGGGGAGTGGGTGAAAATCAGTTGGTATAAGTGCGAAGTCTCACTTTTCATCGAATCATAGAATCCCTACAGTGCAGAAGGAGGCCATTTGGCCCATCAAGTCTGCACCGACCACAATCCCACCCAGGCCCTATTCCCGTAACTCCACATATTTATCCACCTAGTCCCCCAGACACTAAGGGTCAATTTAGCATGGCCAATCAACCTAACCCGCACTGTGGACTGTGGGAGGAAACTGGAGCACCCAGAGGAAACCCACGCAGACATGGGAAGAACGTGCAGACTCTGCACAGATAGTGACCCAAGGCCGGGAATCGAACCCGTGTCCCTGACGCTGTGAGACAGCAGTGCTAAGCACTGAGCCACCATGCTGCTGTGCGGGTTTGGTGGATTGGCCAAGTTAAAATTAACCCTAGTGTCAGGGGGATTAGCAGGGTAAATGTGAGGGGTTGCGGGAATAGGCCCTGGGTGGGATTTCTTTTTAAAGTTAAAAAGTTTATTTATTAGTCACAAGTAAGGCTTGCATTAACACTGCAATGAAGTTACTGTGAAACTCTTCTCGTAGCCACAGTCCGGCTCCTGTTCGGGTCAATCCACCTAACCAGCACATCTTTCAGAATGTGGAAGGAAACAGGAGCACTTGGGGCGGCACGGTAGCACAGTGGTTAGCACTGCTGCTTCACAGCTCCAGGGACCTGGGTTTGAATCCTGGCCGGGTCACTGTCTGTGTGGAGTTTGCACATTCTCCCCGTGTCTGCATGGGTTTCCTCCGGGTGCTCCGGTTTCCTCCCACAGTCCAAAGATGTGCGGGCTAGGTTGATTGGCCATTCTAAATTGCCCATTAGTGTCCCGGGATGCATAGGTTAGAGGGGTTAGTGGGTAAATATGTAGGAATATGTGGATAGGGCCTGGGTGGGATTGTGGTTGGTACAGACTCGATGGGCCGAATGGCCTCTTTCTGCACTGTAGGATTCTATGATTCACCCGGAGGAAACCCATGCAGACATGGGGAGAACGTGCAAAGTCCGCACAGACAGTGACCCGAGCTGGGAATCGAACCCGGGTCCCTGGCGCTGTGAGGTAGCAATGCTAACCACTGTGCCACCGTGCCAAACCAGGGTTTGAGCTCAACAATCACAGCTGACACTCCAATGCGGTATTGAGTGAGTACCGCATTGTCAGGGAGGCTATATTTTGGATGAGACACTTAACCGGGTTCCGTCTCGGGTGGGTGTAGTGTGGTAGGCTCCATTTTGTTTTAAGAGAGAGGGGAGGTTGACTGGGTTTTGGTTCTATCATTTGGTTAGTGGGGTGCATGAAGGTGGGGTGGCGGGGGGGTGGGTGTTGGGTGCTTTGCAGTAAGCCAAAGCAACATGTCAAAAAAGCGAACTTTTGCACTAAAGGTCACTCTCTGTCTGTCACCACGAGTGAGATGAGTGAGATGGGAATGGCAATAAAACTGGTCACACGCAAACACGGCGAGAATGGCCGGAGGGGGCCAGAGAATGGCTCGCTTATACAGTCGCTGTATACCAACACCAATGTTATTCTTACTTGGCCACATTCCATTAGCCAAGTTGTTAAGAGGACCAGAGGAACAAAAGTGCCAAGAACTTTCCCCACCCTTGGGCGACATCAGTTTATATAAAGTTTTATAAATGAGGTGGGGGGAGGGGGGGGGGGTGGGGGGAACTTTGGGGTGAAAAAATAGGCTCAAGTTAAAAAGGTGAAAGATAAAATAAATGTGGCAGGATTAAGCCCAGTCAACAAAGGGTCAATGAAGTAACCTGGCGTGCAAACAGCAGTCCTCCCACAACAAAATACCTTTGATAGTTTATCATCTTTTTTAAAAAAAAGAAGTGCTGGCAAAGAGGCTGGAGGCAGATCACTCTCACCTCGCCCTGCAGCAGCCAGGTAATGTGGAGGGGTGAACCCAATCTTTTATTAAATGGTGGAGGGACGGAACGCTGCAATGATATCTCCCGCTCCCACACAACGAGAGAGCATTTTTATCATTTTGTTTTAGAAACATAGAAAAACTACAGCACAAAACAGGCCCTTCGGCCCCACAAGTTGTGCCGAGCATATCCCTACCTTCTAGGCCTACCTATAACCCTCCATCCTACTAAGTCCCATGTACTCATCCAGGAGTCTCTTAAAAGAACCCTATTGAGTTTGCCTCCGCCACCACTGACGGCAGCAGTTTTAAACTTGAGAAATGCGGTTCTAAAGCCTTTGGTCTCTCACACGCTTGTCAGTTGTCAAAAAGAGACTGGCTTGAGATTGAGGAGGCACGGTGGTCCAGTGGTTAGCACTGCCACCTCACAGCGCCAGGGACCCGGCCTCGGGCCACTGTCTGTGTGGAGTTTGCACATTCTCCCCGTGTCTGCGTGAGTTTCTTCCAGGTGCTCCGGTTTCCTCCCACAGTCCAAAGATGTGCGGGTCAGGTGGATTGGCCATGCTAAATTGCCATTTAGTGTCCAAAGATGTGCAGCTCAGGTGGATTGGCCATTGCTAAATTGCCCCTTAGTGTCAGGGGGACTAGCTAATGGGGATAGGGTCTGGCTGGGATTGTGGTCGGTGCAGACTCGACGGGCTGAATGGCCTCCTTCTGCACTGTAGGGATTCTATGATTATATGATCTGTTACCCATCCTGAAATGCGCTGCCACTTTTACCAAACAACTCACTTAAAACGTATTTTCCTGCTCCAGATTCCTGGCTGCTGGTGGCCACATTAGACTTGGGGGTGGGGGTGGGGCGTTATTTTTTGGCTCCCCACTCCCCCACCCCATGTTGCCAGCTGAGCTAGTACACTGCACTTTGGAGAGGCTCAGTTCCTGACAATACAGAGGAACTTGGACAGACATACCGAAACTAAATGGCAGCGAGTATCACTCGTCACTCAGCTCCTGGCACCAAGTAGCCCTCTCACGCTAACACATGCTCCCTACTTTATAACAGTGATGGCACTTCAAAACCACTTCACCTGCACTGCAGTTTGGGACGTTCCAAAAGGCACTATGCAAATGCAAGTCTTTTGATTTGAATTTGATTTGATTTATTATTGTCACATGTATTAACATACAGTGAAAAGTATTGTTTCTTGCGCGCTATACAGACAAAACATACTGTTCATAGAGAAGGAAAGGAGAGAGTGCAGAATGTAGTGTTACAGTCATAGCTAAGGTGTAGAGAAAGATCAACTTAATGCAAGGTAGGTCCATTCAAAAGTCTGACAGTATTGGGATACAGTGAAAAGTATTGTTTCTTGTGCGCTATACAGACAAAACATACCGTTCATAGAGTATATAGGGGAGAAGAAAAGGAGAGGGTGCAGAATGTAGTATTACAGTCATAGCTAGGGTGCAGAGAAAGATCAAGGCCAGAATTCTCCCATCATGTCCACCACTGGAATTCTAGCGGATGGGGGGGGCAGACGATGTAAGGGCCCATTAAAGTCGGGCGGGAATCTTCACTTTTCAATGACCACGGCCGGAGAATCCGCCCCAACTTAATGCGAGGTATAAGTATATATTATAAATATATTATAAAAGTATAAGATACTTTTGTATCTTTTTCCCGATGGAAGAAGGTGGAAGAGAGAATGTCTGGGATGGGTGGGGTCTTTGATTATGCTGGCTGCTTTTCCCCGAGGCAGCGGGAGGTGTAGACAGAGTCAATGGATGGGAGGCTCGTTTGCGTGGTGGACTGGGCTTCGTTCACAGCTCTTTGTAGTTTCTTGTGGTCTTGGTCAGACCAGCCATACCAAGCTGTGGATACATCCGGGAAGGTTGCTTTCTTTGGTGCATCTGTAAAAATTGGAGAGAGTTGTAACAGCCGTGCTGAATTTCCTTAGCCTCCTGAGAAAGAAGTGGCGTTGGTGGTTTTTCTTAACTATAGTGTCGCCGTGGGGAGACCAAGACAGGTTGTTGGTGACCTGAACACCTAAAAACTTGAAGCTCTCGACCATCTCCACTTCACCGTTGATGTAGACAGGGGCTGTCCTCCCTTCTTTTTTTTAACTCCATCCTTAAAGTTACAAAGCCAATGCTCAGAATGGACCGGGTAAATCCAAATCCATTCCTTGCTTGATCCAAAAACCAAATTCAAAATCCAATTGAATCCAATTCAAGGTCCCTACAAGAGAGACAAACAAAATCCAAGCTGACAAGATAAGGCATTGCACCCCACCTTGGATTTGATCTTAGCCAGAGTTGTCAACTGACCTCAACTACCTCAAGGTTTCTTCCCATGACTCCCCCCTTCCCCCACTGGGCCCCAGCTATTGGCCAACACATCCACCCTTGTAACCTCACACCAATTGGAAAGCAAGAAAGACTCATGAACCAACAGGGTGTTACTTGATAGTCAGCTCCCCCCACCCCTCCTCATTTTTGATATTTTTTATATGTGGTAAAGATAAATGAAAACAAACATCTTTTTAAAAATGCCTTGATGATTTAGCACTGCTGCCTCACAGCACCAGGGCCCAGGCTCAATTCCCGGCCTCGGGTCACTGCCCGTGTGGAGTTTGCACGTTCTCCCAGTGTCTGCGTGGGTTTCCTCCAGGTGCTCCGGTTTCCTCCCACAATCCAACAATGTGCGGGTTAGATGGATTGGCCGTGCTAAATTGCCCCTTAGTGCCGAAAGATGTGCGGGTTAGGTGGGTTGGCCATGCTAGATTGCCCCTTAGTGTCCAAAGATCTGCAGGTTAGGGGGATTGGCCATGCTAAATTGCCCCTTAGTGTCCAAACATGTGCGGGTTAGGTGGATCGGCCATGCTAAATTGACCCTTAGTGTCTAAAGATGTGCAGGTTAGGTGCATTGGTCATGCTAAAATTGCTCCTCAGTGTCCAAAGATGTGTAGTTTAAGTGGATTGGCCATGTTAAATTGCCCCTTAAGTGTCCCAATTTAGGGGGATTATCATAGAATCCCTACAGTGCAGAAGGCAGCCATTTGGTTCATCGAGTCTGCACTGACCACAATCCCACCCAGGCCCTATCCCCATAACCCCATGCATTTACTCTAGCTAGTCCCCCTGACACTAAGGGAGACTTTGGACTGTGGGAGGAACCAGAGCACCCGGAGGAAACCCACTCAGACACGGGGAGGACGTGCAGACTCCGCACAGACAGTGACCCCAAAGCCGGAATCGAACCTGGGTCCCTGGCGCTGTATGGCAGCAGTACTAACCACTGTGCCACCATGCCGCCCTAATTAGTGTGGTAAATATGTGGGGTTACAGGGTTAGGGTCTGGATGGGATGCTCTGTTGGAGAGTCGGTGCAGATCTGATGGGCCGAATGGCCTGCATCTGCACTGTCGGGATTCTACGATTTCCTCTATGATTTTTTTGCCCGGGGTCGTGAACACAGCAGTCTCCTGGACATAGATCTTCAATTCCTGGAGACTCCAGGCTAATCCTGGAAGGTTGGCTAACCCACTGCACACAGTGAAACTGCAGTTTAAAAGTGCCAATTGTGTCCACTAAATGAAATTAAGCAACTTTTAAGAACCGAGAGAGTTTCTTTGAGAAAAATGTGACGGCGGATGCTGTGCCTATGTGAAGATTAGCAGCCAGAAAACTCTGTGCATGTATCCCAACACGTGCACACATTTCCTTTAGGACTGAACTTACTACGTCCAGGTCCAAATCTAGCCCAGTGACTCTTGGCTTAATTGCTGCATAATTATAGCTGAGAATTTCCTGCAATGTTAACGGTGCGAGACCACACAGGATATAGATACGCTGCACAAAGCAGATGGGGAGTTGAACACACTGAAATATTACTGTTGCCCTGAAGAGTTTAAAGCTTATTTATCAGTGTGACAAGTAGGGTGGCACAGTGGTTAGCATTGCTGCCTCACAGCGCCAGGGACCTGGGTTCGATTCCCAGCTTGGGTCACTGTCTGTGTGGGGTTTGCACGTTCTCTCCGTGTCTACGTGGGTTTCCTCCGGGTGCTCCATTTCCTCCCACACTCCAAAGATGTGCGGGTTAGATGGATTGGCCATGCTAAATTGCTCCTTAGTGTTGGGGATTAGTAAAATAAATACATGGGATTAAGGGGCTAGGGTCAGGGTGGGATTCTTGTCGTTGCAGACTCAATGGGCCAAATGGTCTCCTTCTTCACAATAGGAATTCGAGGATTCTAGGAGATTAAGTTTAAAGCTTATTGATTGGTGTCATAAGTATGCTTATATTAACACTGCAATGAAGTTACTGTGAAAATCCCCTCGTCACCACACTCCAGCACCTGTTCGGGTACACTGAGGGAGAATTTAGCATGGCCAATACAGCTAACCAGCACGTCTTTTGGACTGTGGGAGGAAACCAGAGCACCTGGAGGGAACCCATGCAGACATGGGGAGAACGTGCAGACTCCGCACAGACAGTGACCCAAGCTGGGAATTAAACCAGGGTCCCTGGCACTGTGTGGCAGCAGTGCTAACCACTGTGCCACCGTGCCACCCCAATACTTGGGAGGGGTGCCCAGCATAAATCTCAGTCCAACCACCTCCCTCCCACCACCAAACTCCACTATGTAATTAACATTTAAAGTGACCTAGAGGTGGGAGTGATCCCAGTAGAAAGGAGAGAGTTGGGATGAGTTGATTCTCTCTATCAGCATGGATTCCCAATCAAAACAGCTTGTGATGAAAGATTGCAAGGAGAAAATACAGTGTCACATGGGAAAATACCTGATCACACCAGGGTCTTACAACACAGTGGGGAAAGGAACTCTGAGTGAGAATTCACCTCATTTACAAAGCACCTTTCATGAATTTCAGATGCACCATAGAAAGCATCCTTTCAGGCTGTATCACAGCTTGGTGTGGCTCCTGCTCTGACCAAGACCGCAAGGAACAACAAAAGGTCGTGAATGTAGCCCAATCCATCACGCAAATCAGCCTCCCATCCACTGACTCTGTCTACACTTCCCACTGCCTCGGCAAAGCAGCCAGCATAATTAAGGACCCCACGCACCCCGGACATTCTCTCTTCCACCTTCTTCCTTCGGAAAAAAGATACAAAAGTCTGAGGTCACGCACCAACCGACTCAAGAACAGCTTCTTCCCTGCTGCCGTCAGACTTTTGAATGGACCTAGCTTGCATTAAGTTGATCTTTCTCTACACCCTAGCTATGACTGTAACACTACATTCTGCACTCTCTCATTTTCTTCTCTATGAACGGTAAGTTTTGTCTGTATAGCGCGCAAGAAACAATACTTTTCACTGTATGTTAATACATGTGACAATAATAAATCAAATCAAAGTCCAATCATTCTTGTGATGTACAACTCTCACCAACCTTTACAGATGCACCATAGAAAGCATCCTTTCTGGTTGTATCTCAGTTTGGTATGGCTCCTTCTCTGCTCAAGACTGCAAGGAACTAAAAAGGTTTGTGAACGTAGCCCAGTCTATCACGCAAACCAGCCTCCCACCCACTGACTCCATCTACACTTCCTGCTGCCTCAGAAAAGCAGCCAGCATAATCAAGGACCCCACGCACCCCGGACATTCTCTCTTCCACCTTCTTCCATCGGGAAAAAGATACAAAAGTCTGAGGTCACGTACCAACCGACTCCAGAACAGCTTCTTCCCTGCTGCCGTCAGACTTTTGAATGATCCTATCATGTCTTAAGTGTTAATGTAAGCCTACTTGAGACACTAATAAATAAACTTAAACTTTAAAAAGTCTGAGATCATGTACACGCAGACACGGGGAGAACGTGCAGACTCCACACTGACAGTGTGACCTCAGACTTTTGTATCTTTATCCCGACGGAAGAAGGTGGACGAGAGCATGTCCCATGTTTTGGGATACAGTGAAAAGTATTGTTTCTTGCGTGCAACACTGACAAAGCATACCGTTCATAGAGTACATAGGGGAAAAGGAAAGGAGAGGGTGCAGAATATAGTGTTACAGTCTTAGCTCGGGTGCAGCGAAAGATCAACTTAATGCGAGGTAGGTCTATTCAAAAGTCTGATGGCAGCAGGGAAGAAGCTGTTCTTGAGTCGGTTGGTCTGTGTTATCAGACTTTTGTGCCTTTTTCCTGACAGAAGAAGGTGGAAGGTGCGTGGGGTCCTTGGTTATGCTGGCTGCTTTTCCGAGGCAGCGGGAAGTGTACACTGACACCACACACCAACCAACTCAAGAACAGCTTCTTCCCTGCTGCCATCAGACTTTTGAATGGACTTATCATATATTAAACTGATCTTTCTCTACACTTTCGCTATGACTGTAACACTAGATTCTGCACCCTCTACTTTCTTTCTCCCCTATGTACTCTATGAATGGTATGCTTTGTCTATATGGCACGCAAGAAACAATACTTTTCACTGTATCCAAATACATGTGACAATAATGAATCAAATCAAATCGAACAGAGTGGCCAATTTTCACACAACATGAAGAGCAAGCTCATTTGTTTTATTGTCATTGGTTCAGGGATAAACATTGACCAGGACACCAGGGAGAAGTCCCCTGTTCCTGTTCAGGGTGGTATCCTCCAGCCCAGAGGGCTGTTAGAGCCTCCCCTTCACTTCCCATCGGCTAGTCTGTCACCGGAATTCTTGATGTGGAGATGCCGGCGTTGGACTGGGGTAAACACAGTAAGAGTTTTAACAACACCAGGTTAAAGTCCCAACAGGTTTATTTGGTAGCAAGTGCCATTAGCTTTCGGAGCGCTGCCCCTTCGTCAGATGGAGTGGAAATGTGTGATATCCACAGATATCCACTCCATCTGACGAAGGAGCAGCGCTCCGAAAGCTAATGGCATTTGCTACCAAATAAACCTGTTGGGACTTTAACCTGGTGTTGTTAAAACTCTTACTGTGTTTACCGGAATTCTACCACTCCTCCCGCCCCGGGAATCGGACTGGGTGAGGGGCGGAGAATGGGAAGGTCCGTTGACCTCGAGTCGGATTTTATGGTTTCGGGACGAGCGAGGTGGTCAAATCCCACCATGTACCTCTAACAGAGCAGCACTCGCTGAGCACTGCACTGCGTCTCCTGCCAAAGCAACATGGCCGCCTGAGTGTGTGCATTGGTCAGCACGGACATCAGTCCGGTGTGCCCAGCCTGCCAGAGGGCCTTTAAATAGAAATATGTTTAGCCTTCAGTAACGGCACCCCATTTTGTTACACAGCACAAGGAAGTAAAAGAATCATAGAATCTCTACAGTGCAGAAGGAGGCCATTCAGCCCATCAGGTCTGCACCAACCACAATCCCACCCAGGCCCTATCCCCGTAACCCCGTGTATTTACCCTGCTAGTCCTTCTGACACCAAAGGGCAATTTAGTGTGTCCAATCCCCCAAACCTGCACGTCATTGGACACTAAAGGACAATTTAGCATGGCTAATCCACCTAAACCGCATGTCTTTGGGCTCTAAGGGGCAATTTAGCATGGCCAATGCACCTAACTTGCATATCTTTGGAGTGTGGGAGGAAACTGGAGCACCCGGAGGAAACCCACGCAGGCCACGGGGAGAACGTGCAGACTCCACACAGAAAGTGACCCGAGGCTGGAATGGAACCTGGGTCCCTGGCGCTGTGAGGCAGCAGTGCGAACCACTGTGTCACCCACCACGGTTCCAATGTACCGGCCATAAAGACAGAGGGCAGAGTGAGAGACAAGAGTCAGAGTGAGTTACGGCTGTGAGACACAGATGGACGGACAAAATATTGGTTCCAGAAAACCTTGTGAAATCCCAATTTACCTGGAAAACATCCAATGGAAAGACAGATGATGCATTCTGATCAGGGATAAACACAGTATTAATCTCACCTTCACCCATATTTAACCCTCTCTTGCCAATTGAAATCTGCAGATTTCAGACAAACTTGCTGCCTTTTAATGAGTGACTTTGTGTGATGGGCTTTTGTTCTGAGCACAGAGCTTACTGTTATTCATTTCGTGATTCAAGTGAAATGAAGTGGTGTGAGAATGTTTTGATCTGCGGGCTCCAGTACATGCACACCGGACAACCTCAATCCCTTTGAGGTGAAATTGGGTTTCATGTTTCACATGGCAGAGAAACACTGGAGCTGATTGTGTGTGGTTTTGGCAGTAAAAGGCGGCACGGTGGCACAGTGGTTAGCACTGCTCCCTCACAGCGCCAGGGACCTGGGTTCGATTCCCGGCTTGGGTCACTGTCTGTGCGCAGTCTGCGCGTTCTCCCCGTGTCTATGTGGGTTTCCTCCCACAGTCTGAAAGACGTGCTGTTAGGGTGCACTGGCCATGCTAAATTCTCCCTCAGTGCACCCGAACAGGCGCCGGAGTGTGGCGACTGGGGGATTTTCACTGTAACTTCATTGCAGTGTTAATGTAAGCCTACCTGTGTGGTGAACCATAGATGGTTACCACTATGGGTACTGAACCATAGATGGTTATCACTATGGGTACTTGTACATATGTTACTCTTGTTACTGTTGGGGTTAGGGTTAGGGTTGGGGTGTTCCACCTGTTGGTATTGTTCTGTGGTACACTCCGGTTGGCTCCGCCTACCTATAGGAGTATAAAGGTCACTGCACTTCCTAGTGACCCTTTAGTCTGGGATTGTATTGTTAAGCAGTATGTCTATTCTTGTTGCTAATAAAAGCCTTTATTTCCCGGGTCCGATCGAGCCTCCCGAGTGAATTAATCGCGCATCAACCTGTGACACTAATCAATAAACTCAAAGTCAAACACAGCCCTGAGCACTGCAATGGAATCACCAGCCTAGATTCTGTTCTGGGCCTTGAACCCACAACCTCCTAATGTTGGGATGAGATTGTTACCCATTTAGCCACAGCTGATGCCTCATAATTAATTCAGGGTGCGGCATGGTGGCACAGTGGTTAGCACTGCTGTCTCACAGCGCCAGGGACCCGGGTTCGATTCATGACTTGGGTCACTGCCTGCGTGGCGTTTGCACGTTCTCCCCGTGTCTGCGTGGGTTTCCTCCGGGTGCTCCGGTTTCCTCCCACAGTCCGAAAGATGTGCGGGTTAGGTGGATTGGCCATGCTAAATTGCCCCTTAGTGTCTGGGGGACTAGCAAGGGTAAATACATGGGGTCAATTTAGCATGGCCAATCAACCTAACCTGCACATCTTTGGAGTGTGGGAGGAAACCGGAGTGCCCGGAGGAATCCCACGCAGACACAAGGGAAATGTGCAAACTCCACACAGAGAGTGACCCGAACTGGAATCGAACCCGGGTCCCCGTTGCTGTGAGGCAGCAGTGCTAGCCACTGTGCCACCTTGCCACCCCGGTGAAGGTGCAAAATATATTTACAATGATGATACAGGGGGTTGGAGTTGGGGTTATGCTGCAACTGTACAGGACCTTGGTGAGACCACATTTGGAATATTGTGTGCAGTTCTGGTCACCTCACTATAAGAAAGATGTGGAAGCGCTGGAAAGGGTGCAGAGGAGATTTACCAGGATGCTGCCTGGTTTGGAGGGTAGGTCTTATGAGGAAAGGTTGAGGGAGCTAGGGCTGTTCTCTCTGGAGCGGAGGAGGCTGAGGGGAGACTTAATAGAGGTTTATAAAATGATGAAGGGGATAGATAGAGTGAACGTTCAAAGACTATTTCCTCGGGTAGATGGAGCTATTACAAGGGGGCATAACTATAGGGTTCATGGTGGGAGATGTAGGAAGGATATCAGAGGTAGGTTCTTTACGCAGAGAGTGGTTGGGGTGTGGAATGGACTGCCTGCAGTGATAGTGGAGTCAGACACTTTAGGAACATTTAAGCGGTTATTGGATAGGCATATGGAGCACACCAGGATGATAGGGAGTGGAATAGCTTGATCTTGGTTTCAGATAAAACTCGGCACAACATCGTGGGCCGAAGGGCCTGTTCTGTGCTGTACTGTTCTATGTTCTATACCAGAACTGTGATGTTACAATTATCAAGGAAGACCGAACAGGTTGGGCCTCCTCTTGTGAAATGAAAAGATTGAGGTATCACTTAACAGAGGTTTTAGGATTACGAGAGTTCGACAAAAAATATTTTTTCTCTTGGGGGAGTCCAAAATCTAAGGGCCACGACTGCAAGGCAGTCTCCAATAAATCCAAGAAAGAATTGAGGAGGAACCAGAGAGTGGTTAGGAAGTGGAACTCACTGCCACATGGAGTTGTGGTGAACTGCATTGGTGCATACTTACCTGGGCAGGGCAGAGTGAATGGTCAGGCAGACTGATCTCCCAGCTGGGGTAGAGTAAAGGGTCAGCTTAAACTGAGGCTTCACCTGATGCAGTTTTTCAAAGCCATCCCGGCCTTTTGGCTAAGATGAAGCGTTAGACCAAGCCCCGGATGGGGTACAGTGCCTCATCCTGTCAGCTTGGGCAGCACAGTGGTTAGCACTGCTGCCTCACTGCGCCAGGGATCAATTCCAGTCTCAGGTCACTGTCTGTGCAGAGTTTGCACATTCTCCCCGTGTCTGCATGGGTGTCCTCCGGGTGCTCCGGTTTCCTCCCACAGTCCAAAGATGTGCGGGTTAGGTGGATTGGCCATGCTAAATTGCCCCTCAGTGTCAGGGGGGACTAGCTAGGGTAAATGCATGGGGTTACGGGGCTAGGGCCTGGGTGGGATTGTGGTCGGTGCAGGCTCAATGGGCCAAATGGGCTCCTTCTGCACTGTAGGGATTCTATGATAAATTGCCCTTAGTGTCCAAAGGTATGGAGGTTAGGTGGATTGGCCATGCTAAAATGCCCCTTAGTGTTCAAAGATGTGTAGGTTAGGTGGATTGGCCATGCTAAAATGCCCCTTAGTGTTCAAAGATGTGCAGGTTAGGTGGATTGGCCATGCTAAATTGCCCCTTAGTGTCCAAAGATATGCGGGTTAGGTGGAATGGCCATGCTAAATTACCCCTTAGTGTCAGGGGGACTCGCTAGAGTAAATGAATGGGGTTTCAGAGATAGGGCCTGGGTGAGATTTGTTGTCGGTGTCGGCTCATGGGCCGAATGGCCTCCTTCTGCACTGTAGGGATTCTATGATTCTATGTTTGATCGGGCCCAAAGTGGGATGCAATGTCGTGTCTTGTCTTGTCAGCTTAGATTTCCAAGTTTGGTTTGTCATGCTGTGATGATCATGATTGGACTTAATTTGAAAAATCTTTTTTGATTAGAATTAAAGTACCGAAAGGTACCAAAAAAAACTGCGTAGGTGCATTCAAGGGAAAGCTAAATGTATGTGAGGGAGAAAGGAATAGTAGGATATGCTGATGGATTTATAAGGAGTCGGGTGGGAGGATGTTCCTGTAGACATAGGGCAGGTTTTCTGGCCAGGTGCGTCTCATAGAAACCCTACAGTGCAGAAGGAGGCCATTCGGCCCATCGAGTCTGCACTGACCACAATCCCACCCAGGCCCTACCCCCACATATTTTACCCACTAAGCCCTCTAACCTACACATCTCAGGATTCTAAGGGGCAATTTTTAACCTGGCCAATCAACCTAACCCGCACATCTTTGGACTGTTGGAGGAAACCGGAGCACCCGGAGGAAACCCACGCAGACACGAGGGGAATATGCAAACTCCACACAGACAGTGACCCGAGCCAGGAATCGAACTCGGGACCCTGGAGCTGTGAAGCAGCAGTGCTAACCACTGCGCTACCGTGCCGCGTCTGATATCAGAGATTCCGCCCGAGATCAATGGCCCTGTAAATGGTTGCCAAGTTTTCTGTCCCACCTGCTACGATTCCAGCAGGACTGGAAAAAGTACTCCATAAACACCAGCATAGACTAGGGCGGCACAGTGGTTAGCACTGCTGCCACACAGTGCCAGGGACCCCAGGTTCGATTCCCAGCTTGGGTCACTGTCTGTGTGGAGTTTGCACATTCTCCCCGTGTCTGCGTGGGTTTCCTCCGGGTGCTCAGGTTTCCCCCAACAGTCCGAAGGGATGGAGTGCTGTCTCGGAACTCAATATGATGGGATTCAAGATCCGCATGTGCTTTTTTTAGTCCGTTAGACAAAGAATGTGGTGATAAATTAAAGAGGGGGGAATGTTACCAAAAATAGATTATCTAAAACTTTGATTTGATTTGATTTATTGTTGTCACATGTATTGGGATACAGTGAAAAGTATTGTTTCTTGCGCGCTGTACAGACAAACCTTGAATCGAGTTAGGTGCATTGGCTGTGCTAAATTCTCCCTCAGTGTACCCGAACAGGCGCTGGAGTGTGGCGACTGGGGGATTTTCACAGTATCTTCATTGCAGTGTTAATGTAAGCCTACCTGTGGCACTAATAATTACACTTTAAACTAGTTGGGCCAAATGGCCTATGCTGTAAATTCAATACAGTTCCATGAAATATGATTGTCTATGTCATTTTATATTTCTAAATCAGCAACTAATGCGATCCTTAATTGAGCCTACCGTTAAAGTAAAGTTAAAGTTCATTTATTTGCCACGGGGCTCACATTAACACTGCAATGAAGTTACTATGAAAATTCCTAGTCACCGCACTCTGGCGCCTGTTCGGGTACACTGAGGGAGAATTTAGCACGGCCAATGTACCTAACCAGCACGTCTTTCGGACTGTGGGAGGAAAACGGAGCACCCGGAGGAAACCCACGCAGACACGGTGGGAACGTGGGGACTCTGCATAGACCCAAGCCAGGAATCAAATGTAGAAATCACTGGCACTGTGAGGCAGCAGTGCTAACCACTGTCACCGTGCCGCCCTTTTGTATCTTTTTCCCGTTGGACGGAGGTGGAAGAGAGTATGTCTGGGGTGCATGGGGTCCTCGATTGCGCTGGCTGCTTTACCGAGGCAGCGGGAAGTGTAGGTGAAGTCAATGGATGGGAGGCTGGTTTGAGTGATGGACTGGGCTACATTCATGACCTTTGTAGTTTCTTGCGATCTTGGTCAGAATGGTTGATCAGGGGCAAGCCTGGAACCACATGCACTAATCTCACAAAGTGCCAGCCTCACTTTAAAAGTAGTTACTATCTCAAGAGGTACATGTCCCTTGGCATTGCACATGGACTTCTGATAAAGTGGGATGAGAGACATGAAGACCAGGGCTGTGGAAATAATTCAGTTCCCAATTTGAAGTTCTACTTTGTCTTTACTTTGACTAATAGTGTACAAGGATTAAGGATTTGCAGACAGGAAATGCACGCAAGTGCAAGACTTTTACCACATTATAGACATTTAACTTGCTTCGCAAACTCAGTGTTTACAATGGAGGGCAGTGTAATAAGTCATCAGAGGTAAAAGCCCCATCACAAAATTTCCTTTATTTACAAGATCCAATAATACTATACAGAGAACTCTCAGTGTACAGTTTACATCAGGAGTGCAGAGGGACTGACACTCCTGTTTAAGCTCACGATGCTCCACTTCTCCAGCTTCCACCCTTAAAGAAGCCATCCCCTATGGACAAGCCCTCCGTAAACACAGGATCTGCTCAGATGAGAAGGATCGCAACAGATACTGAAAGATGCCCTCATAAGAACAGGATATGGCGCTCAACTCATCGATCGACAGTTCCGACGCCCCACTGCGAAAAACCGCACCGACCTCCTCAGAAGACAAACACGGGACATGGTGGACAGAGTACCCTTCGTCGTCCAGTACTTCCCTAGAGTGGAGAAGCTACGACATCTTCTCCAGAGCCTTCAACATGTCATCGATGAAGACGAACATCTCTCCAAGGCCATCCCCACACCTCCACTTCTTGCCTTCAAACAACGGCACAACCTCAAACAGACCATTATCCACAGCAAACTATCCAGCCTTCAGGAGAACAGTGACCACGACACCACACAACCCTGCTACAGCAACCTCTGCAAGTCGTGCCAGATCATCGACACGGATGCCATCATCTCACGTGAGAACACCATCCACCAGGTATACGGTACATACTCTTGCAACTCGGCCAATGTTGTCTACCTGATATGTTGCAGGAAAGGATGTCCCAAGGCATGGTACATTGGGGAGACCATGCAGACACTACAACAACGGATGAATGAACACCACTCGATAATCATCAGGCAGGAGTGTTCCCTTCTTGTTCTTGGGGAACACTTCAGCAGTCACGGGCATTCAGATTCTGATCTGCGGGTAAGCGTTCTCCAAGGCGGTCTTCATGACAACGCAGAAACTGATAGCCAAGTTCCGCACACATGAGGACGGCCTCAACCGGGATCTTGGGTTCATGTCACACTATTTGTAACCCCCACGACTTGCCTGGGCTTGCAAAATCTCACTAACTGTCCTGACTGGAGACAATGCACATCTCTTTAACCTGTGCTTAACACTCTCTCCACTCACATTATCTGTACCTTTAAGACTTGATTACCTGTAAAGACTCACATTCCAACCATTATCTTGTAAATTGAGTTTGTGTCTGTATATGCCCTGTTTGTGAACGCCACTCCTCACTCACCTGATGAAGGAGCGAGACTCCAAAAGCTTGTGCTGCCAAATAAACCTGTTGGACTTTAACCTGGTGTTGTGAGACTTCTTACTGTGCCCACTTCAGTCCAACGCTGGCATCTCCACATCATGACTCCTGTTTAAGTACAGAGCAGGGGGCTCCCTGATTGGACCATCAATTAGGGGGAGTTCATATTCAAACAGGCCAACCTCAATTGCCTGATTAAAGACATCACAGGCAGGCAAAAGACTTCTGTATTTTTATAGTCTTTCTCAATAAACACCTTTATTTCTCACACGGGGAAAGCAACATCCAAAACAGTGGTTAGAACTGCTGCCTCACAGCATCAGGGACCCGGATTCAATTCTGGCCTTGGGTGACTGTCTGTGCGGAGTTTGCACATTCTCCCCGTGTCTGTGTGGGTTTCCTCCTATACTCCAAGGTTGTGCAGGTTAGATTGATTGGCCATGCTAAATTGTCCCTTAGTGTCTAAAGATGTGTAGGTTGGTGGATTGGCCATGCTAAATTGCCCCTCAGTGTCCAAAGATGTACGGGTTAGGGGGTTTGGCCATGCTAAATTGCCCCTTAGTGTCAAAGGGATTAGCTGGGTAAGTATGTGGGGTAACAGGGATGGGGCCTGGGAGGGATGCTCTGTCGAAGAGTCGGTGCAGACTCAATGGGCCGAATGGCCTCCTTTTGCACGGTAGGGAACAGAGATGCACGATCTCTGCATGCTGTTCTGCATTATGGTTAATGGTGCATGTGTGCCCCAGAGAAATGTTATTTGAAGGGCAAATGCAGAACAATGTATTCAAAATGTTAATGTATATTGGGGGTAGGGGGGGGCGGCACAGTGGCACAGTGGTTATCACTGCTGCCTCAGATTGCCAGGGAGCTGGGTTCAATTCCCGGCTTGGCTCACTGTCCGTGTGGAGTTTGCACATTCTCCCCGTGTCTGCGTGGGTTTCCTCCGGGTGCTCCGGTTTCCTGCCACGGTCTGAAAGACGTGCTGGTTAGGGTGCATTGACCCGAACAGGCGCCGGAGTGTGGCAACTAGGGGAATTTCACAGTAATTTCATTGCAGTGTTAATGTAAGCCTTACTTGTGACAAATAAATGAACTTAACTTATCGACAGCTGTTTGCATAAACCACAACAATATTTGGCGTGTCAAGTCTCAAGTTCATGCTGCAGTCCCATAAGTCTGCCATGGCTGGCATCTTATCAATAATAAAGTTGCTCATGCTGTTTTTAATTGGAATTCCAGGAAATGCAGGAGCATTTTAGCTTCAATTATTATCTGATCTGCCTTCCATTTAGGGAAGTCCCTTCATTCTGTGCTGATTCATAACTCAATCCGACTGAGCTCAGGAACTCAGCTGATACAGGATCATGCTTTTAAAAAAAGACATTAGTTTCCCCAATTGCCTCAGTGAATCCAGGCATCATCTGATCTGGTATTGAGCCACACCAGTTGCAACTCCTCACCAAGGCTGGTTTGGCAACAGCTCCCAGACCCTCCACTTCCAGGTTCTCCTCCAAGTCACACATTACTCTGACTTAGAAATGTCTCATCATTCCTTCACCACGGTGGGTCAAAATCCTGGAGCTCCCTGCCTAACAATAATTTGGGAACACCTTCATCATGTGGGTGTGCATCTTGGGGATAGTGATCATAATTCTATCTCCTTCACGATAGCATTGGAAAGAGATAGGATCAGGCAGGCTAGGAAAGTGTTTCTCTGGAGTAAAGGGAAATACAGTGTCATCAGGGAGGAAATTAGACGGGTAAATTGGAAGGAGGCATTCTTGGGGAAAAGTACCGAAGGAAAGTGGAGGATTTTCAAGGAATGTTTGTCTGGAGCTCTGCATGACAACGTTCCGATGAGACAGGGGGGTGTTGGTAGGGTACGGGAACCGTGGTGCACGAAGGTTGTGATGAACCTGGTGAATAAGAAAAGAGAGGCGTACAGAAGGTTCAGAGAGCTAGGAGGTGTTAAGGATTTAGAGGAGTATACGGGATGTAGGAAGGAGCTTAAGAAGGAAATTAGGAGAGCGAGAAGGGGTCATGAGAAGACCTTGGCGGGTAAGATTAAGGAGAATCCCAAGGCTTTCTACAAATATGTCAAGAGTAAAAGGATGAGATGTGAAGGCATAGGACCCTTAAAAGGTGAAGGGGGAAAAGTTTGTGCGGAACCGTTAGAAATGGCGGAGGTGCTTAATGAATACTTTACCTCGGTATTCACGGTGGAAAGGGATCTGGGTGGTTGTACTGCTGGTTTGCGGTGGACAGAAAGGATCGAGCATGTGGACATAAAGAAAGAGGATGTGTTGGAACTATTGAATGGCATCAAGGTTGGTAAGTCGCCGGGACCGGATGGGGTGTACCCCAGGTTACTGTGGGAGGCGAGGGAGGAGATTGCGGAGCCTTTGGCGATGATCTTTGCATCGTCGATGGAGACGGGAGAGGTTCCGGAGGATTGGAGGATTGCAGATGTGGTCCCTATATTCAAGAAAGGGAACAGGGACAGCCCGGGAAATTACCGACCGGTGAGTCTAACCTCAGTGGTTGGTAAGTTGATGGAGAGGATCCTGAGAGACAGGATTTATGATCATCTAGAGAAGTTTAGTATGATCAAAAGTAGTCAGCACGGCTTTGTCAAGGGCAGGTCGTGCCTTACGAGCCTGGTTGAGTTCTTTGAAAATGTGACCAAACACATTGACGAAGGAAGAGCGGTGGATGTGGTCTATATGGACTTCAGCAAGGCGTTCGATAAGGTCCCCCATGCAAGACTTCTTGAGAAAGTGAGAGGGCATGGGATCCAAGGGGCTGTTGCCTTGTGGATCCAGAACTGGCTTGCCTGCAGAAGGCAGAGAGTGGCTGTGGAGGGGTCTTTCTCTGCATGGAGGTCAGTGACCAGTGGAGTGCCCCAGGGATCTGTTCTGGGACCCTTGCTGTTTGTCATTTTCATAAATGACCTGGATGAGGAAGTGGAGGGATGGGTTGGTAAGTTTGCTGACGACACCAAGGTAGGTGGTGTTGTGGATAGTTTGGAGGGATGTCAGAAGTTGCAGCGAGACATAGATAGAATGCAAGACTGGGCGGAGAAGTGGCAGATGGACTTCAACCCGGATAAGTGTGTAGTGATCCATTTTGGCAGATCCAATGGGATGAAGCAGCAGTATAATATGAAAGGTACCATTCTTAGCAGTGTAGAGGATCAGAAGGACCTTGGGGTCCGGGTCCATAGGACTCTTAAATCGGCCTCGCAGGTGGAGGATGCGGTCAAGAAGGCGTACGGCGTACTAGCCTTCATTAATCGAGGGATTGAGTTTAGGAGTCGGGAGATAATGCTGCAGCTTTATAGGACCCTGGTTAGACCCCACTTGGAGTACTGCGCGCAGTTCTGGTCACCTCATTACAGGAAAGATGTTGAAGCCATTGAAAGGGTGCAGAGGAGATTTACAAGGATGTTGCCTGGATTGGGGGGCATGCCTTATGAGGATAGGTTGAGGGAGCTTGGTCTCTTCTCCCTGGAGAGACGAAGGATGAGAGGTGACCTGATAGAGGTTTACAAGATGTTGAGAGGTCTGGATAGGGTAGACTCTCAGAGGCTATTTCCAAGGGCTGAAATGGTTGCTACGAGAGGACACAGGTTTAAGGTGCTGGGGGGTAGGTACAGAGGAGATGTCAGGGGTAAGTTTTTCACTCAGAGGGTGGTGGGTGAGTGGAATCGGCTGACGTCGGTGGTGGTGGAGGCAAACTCGTTGGGGTCTTTTAAGAGACTTCTGGATGAGTACATGGGATTTAATGGGATTGAGGACTATAGATAGGCCTAGAGGTAGGGATATGATCAGCGCAACTTGTGGGCCGAAGGGCCTGTTTGTGCTGTGGCTTTCTATGTTCTATGTTCTATGTGAACTACAAAGGCCATGGCTCACGACCACCTTCTCTGGGTGGCATGGTGGCACTGCTGCCGCACAGCGCCAGGGACCCAGGTTCGATTCCCAGCTTAGGGTCACTGTCTGTGCGGAATCTACACGTCCTCTATGTGTCTGCGTGGGTTTCCTCCCACAGTCCGAAAGACATGCTGGTTAGGTGCAATGGCCGTGTTAAATTCTCCCTCGGTGTACGTGAACAGGCGCCGGAGTGTGGCGACTGGGGGATTTTCACAGTAACTTCATTGCAGTGTTAATGTAAGCCTACTTGTGATACTAATAAATAAACTTAAACAAATGCAAATTAGGAATGTGCAATAAATACTGGCCTGGCCAGCAACACCCACATCCCATGAACATTTTTAGTTTAAAAGCATGACTAGAAAAGCCCACATTTGATCCAAGGTCTACAACCAGTTAGCTAATCTTCCAGAAGTAGCAGAAGTTCTATAATTGGCTTCATATCCACAGGTTAATGGAAGGAAACAATAGACGATGTTACCCCTGCCGTAGTTCTTCAGTGACTCCCAATGTAAAGGGAACTGGATGAAGACAAGACCCTGACCTTCCTGTCACTTGCCATTTCTTGATTTGATTTGATCTGATTTGATTTATTATTGTCACATGTATTAACATACAGTGAAAGGTATTGTTTCTTGCGCGCTACACAGACAAAGCATACTGTTCATAGAGAAGGAAAGGAGAGAGTGCAGAATGTAGCGTTACAGTCAAAGCTAGGGTGTAGAGAAAGATCAACTTAATACAAGATAAGTCAATTTAAAAGTCTGACAGCAGCAGGGAAGAAGCTGTTCTTGAGTCGGTTGGTACGTGTCCTCAGACTTTTATACCTTTTTCCCGAAGGAAGAAGGTGGAAGAGAGAATGTCCGGGGTGCGTGGGGTCCTTAATTATGCTGGCTGCTTTGCCGAGGCAGTGGGAAGTGTAGACAGAGTTAATGGATGGGAGGCTGGTTTGCGTGATGGATTGGGCTACATTCACGATTTTTTGTAGTTCCTTGCGGTCTTGGGCAGAGCAGGAGCCATACCAAGCTGTGATACATCCAGAAAGAATGCTTTCTGTGGTGCATCTGTAAAAGGTGGTGAGAGTTGTAGCTGACATGCCAAATTTCCTTAGTCTTCTGAGATGGTAGAGGCGTTGGTGGGCTTTCTTAACTATGGTGTTGCCATGGGGGGGACCAGGACAGGTTGTTGGTGATCTGGACACCTAAAAACTTGAAGATCTCAACCCTTTCTACTTCGTCTCCGTTGATGTAGACAGGGGCATGTTCTCCACTATGCTTCCTGAAATCAATGACTATCTCCTTCATTGTGTTGACATTTCAACTCACCATCCTGCTCTCACGCCATCACGTCTGTCCTCGGCCTGCTGAAATGTTCCAGTGAAACCCAGCACAAATTGAAGGATCTTCCTCCACATCCACGCATATTCCGATAGGCAAGTTACAACCTTCCGTACTCAACATTGCGTTCACCAACTTTAGACCGTGAACTCTCTCCTTCATCTTGACTCCCTTTTATCGTGTCTGATTTCAAGAAGGAATTAGATATAGCTCTTGGGGCTAAAGGGATCAGGGGTATGGGGGAGAAGGGGAGGATCAGGATTTTGAATTTGATGATCAGCCATGATCAAAGTGAATGGTGGAGCAGACTCGAAGGGCCGAATGGCCTCCTCCTGCTTCTAGTTTCTATATTTCTATGTGTCCTAATGACACACCTGTTGACCCTGCCAAGTCATAGAATCATAGAATCCTACAGTGCAAAAGGAGGCCATTCGGCCCATCGAGTCTGCACCGACCACAATCCCACCCAAGCTCTATCCTCATAACCCCATGCATTTACCCTAGCACTGAAAGGGAATTTTAGCCTGTGGGAGGAAACTGGAGCACCCAGAGGAAACCCACACAGACACGGGGAGAACGTGCAAACTCCACTCATGATAGTGAGAGGTAGTGGGATTTTCTCTTTCTGGGCAGCACAGTTGCACAGTGGTTTGGGCGGCACGGTGGCACAGTGGTTGGCACTGCTGCCTCACAGCGCCAGGAACCCGACTTGGGTCACTATCTGTGCGGAGCTTGCACGTTCTCCCCGTGTCTGCGGGGGTTTCCTACCGGGCACTCTAGTTTTTCCCACAGTCCAAAGATGTGCAGGTTAGGTGGATTGGTCATGCTAAATTGCCCCTTGGTGTCAGGAGGATTAGCAGGGTAAATAGGGATTACGGGGAAACAGGGATACAGGGTAAATGGGGTTACGGGGATAAGGTCTGGGTGGGATTGTTGTCGGTGTAGGCTCGATGGGCCAAATGGCCTCCTTCTGCACTGTAGGGATTGCATGATTCTATGACCTGAGGCTGGAATTGAACCCAGGTCTCTGGCGCTGTGAGGCAGCAGTGCTAACCACTGTGCCACCATTCCGCCCACAGATGTCAGTCTTCAGCTAATTTGATTCACTCCATGTGATATCAAGAAATTGCTGAGGACACTGGATACTGGAAAGACTATGGACCTTGACGACATTCCAGTTATTGTACTAATGACTTCTGCTGTGGCCCTAGCCAAGGTGTTCTAGTACAGCAATAACCTATTCACTGATGCTCAGTTTAGGTTCTGCCTGGACCATTCAGCCCCTGACATTACAACATTGGTCATAAAATGTACAGAAGAGCTAAACCCAAGAGGTGAGGTGAGAGTGACTGGCCTTAACATCAAGGCTGCATTTGACCAAGTGGAGCATCAAGGAGCTCTTGCAAAGCTTAAGTCAATGGGAATCACAGGGAAGACTTTCCACTGGTTGGAGTCATACATAGAATCCATAGAATCCCTACAGTGCAGAAGGGGGCCATTTGGCCCATCAAGTCTGCACCGACCACAATCCCACCCCGCCCTATCCCCATAACCCCATGCATTTACCCTACCCAGTCCCCCTGACATGAGGGGGAAATTTAGCATGACCAATCCACCTAACTCACACATCTTTTGGACTGTGGGAAGAAACCGGAGCACCCGGGGGAAACCCACGCAGACACAGGGAGAACGTGCAGACTCCACACAGACTGTGACCCAAGCTGGGAATCGAACCCGGGTCCCTGGCGCTGTGAGGCAGCAGTGCTAACCACTGTGCCACTATGCCACCCCACCACGTAGCACAAAGCACATAGAACAAAGGAAGATGGTTGTGGTTGTTGGAGGGCAATCATATCATAGAATCATAGAATCCTACAGTGCAGACAGAGACCATTCGGCCCATCGAGTCTGCTCCGACACAGTCCCACCCAGGCCCTATCCCCATAACCCCATGCATTTACCCGAGCTAGTCCCCCTGACACTAAGGGACAATTTAGCACGGCCAATCAACCCAACCCGCTCAACCCCGCATATCAGTCTCAGATTCTTGCTGCAGGAGACCATGTGGCTCATGTCCCAGGCTAACCACTTTCAGCTGCTTCACCCATCACCCCCCACCCCCCTCTCCCCACCCCTCCCCCCACCCGCACCCCCACCCACCAGCCCCCCCTCACTCCACCCTCCCATCATAGCGTCAGGAGTGGAGATGTTCACTGATGATGGCGCAACGTTCAGCTACTCCTCGGACAATATTCAGGCTTGGGCTGATAAGTGGCAAGTTACATTCGTGCCACATAAGTGCCAGACAATAACCATCTCCGGCAAAAGAGAATCTAACCATCTGCCCTTGACATTCAATAGCATTGGCATTGTTAAATCCACACTATCAACACCCTGGGGATTACCATTGACCAGAAACTGAACGGAACCATATAAATACTATGGTGACAATAACAAGTGTAATAAGTCTTCGAAGGCTGAAATCCCTTCAATAAAATCCCTTTACTTACAATTCCAATAGCAGAACACAGAGTGCTATCAGTCAGCAGTCTACCTTCGGGAGTGCCAGAGGAACTGACACTCCCAGTTAAATACTCCCTGATTGGCCCATTAATTGGATCCTTAATCAGGGATGTCTTTCGACACCAACCAAGTAAACAAATTCAAATTAACTTAGGGACAAATTAAAAGGGGCAGCTCCCCAAAAGGAAGGGGGAACAGCCCGAACCAAAAACAAAGTCGAAAGGAAACTTAAAACATCAAACCAAAAGGTGATTATCAGGGTCGATAATACACCCCAGCCCCTGCGGTGCCCAGCGGTCGCGGAAGGCGTCAACCGCGCCCGTGGACACCGCATACTCCCTCTCCAGAGACACCTGGCCGCGAATGTAGCCGAGGTAGAGGGGCAGACAGTCAGGATGGACGGCCCCGTCGATCGCCCGCTGCCTGGACCTATTGATGGCGCGTCTCGCCAGGCCCAGGAGCAGGTTCACGAGGAGGTCGGCATCCCGACCCGCCCCTCTCCGCACCAGGTGATCCTTAATCAGGGAGTTCATACTCCAATAGGCCAACCTCAATGGCCTGATTGAGGTCATTACAACAGGTCAGAGGCTAGGAATTCTGTGGCAAGTAACTCACTTCCTGACCCACCACCTCCACCCCCTCTGCCCCCCCCCCCTCCGTCCTCCCTCCCCTCCCTCCCCCTCCCTCCCCCCTCCCTCCGCCCCATCCCCCTACCCCCCTCCCCCCCTCCCTCCCCCCCCTCCCTCCCCCTCCCTCCCCTCCCTCCCCCCTCCTCCCCCACCCCAAAGCCTGTCCCCCATCGACAAGGTACAAGTCAGGAGTGTGATGGAACACTCACCACTTACCTGGAGAATGCAGCTCCAACAACACTCAAGAAGCTCAACGTCAACCAGGACAAAGCAGACTGTGCCCCATCCACCACATTCAACATTCACTCCCTCCACCAGCGACGCGCAATGTGTACCATCGGCAAGATGCACTGCAGCAACTCATCAAGGCTTCTTAGACAGCATCTCCCAAATTCCTGACCTCTACCACCCAGAAGGACAGGGGGACAGATACACGGGAACATCACCACCTACAGGATCCCCTCCAAGTCACACACCATCCCGACTTGGAGAATTTAGTTCAGTTGGGCAGCATGGTTGGTGCAGGCTTGGAGGGCCGAAGGGCCTGATCCTGTGCTGTAATTTTCTTTGTTCGTTGTTCTTTATATATTGGCCATTCCTTCACTGGATCAAAATCCTGGAACTCCCTCCTGAACATAGCTACACCCAACGGTTCAAATAGACAGCTCATCAGCATCTTCTCAAGGGTAAATAGGGATGGGCAATAAAAGCTGGTCTAGACAGCAATACCAGCATCTCATGAACAAATGGAACAAAAATCAGTTGAGATGAGAATAGCCAACCATATGGAAAAGGCACAACACTTATTCCATCACAGCATCTGTAATGATTTGAAAATTTTTGTCTCCAGCCTTTTACCTAATCTCAATTCTATTTATGTTGATTGTACTCACATGAATAATGTACTTTGATAGGCCTTTCTCCATTTTGAGTCAGTGTTTAGAGTTTAAGTTCAAGGTTTGTTTATCAGTATCACAAGTAGGCTTACATTAACACTGCAATGAAGTTACTGTGAAATTCCCCTCGTCGCCTGTTCAGGTACACCGAGGGAGAATTTAGTGCGGCCAATCCACCTAACCAGCACATCTTTCGGACTGTGGGAGGAAACAAGAGGACCTGGAGGAAACCCATGCAGACACGGGGAGAACGTGCAAACTCCACACAGACAGTGACCCAAGGCAGGATTCGAACCCAGGTCCCTGGCGCTGTGAGGCAGCAGTGCTAACCACTGTGCCACCGTGCCGCCCAGTGCTTTACTATGAAGAATTGATTTGAAGTAACACACCGGGGTGATTTTTCCTGTCCTGTCCACCACGGGAATCGAAGCGGGTGGGACAAGGACCATGTAAAGGTCCGTTAACCTCGGGCGGGATTTTTCCATTTCAGGGGGAGCGGGGCCGGAAATTCCCACCCATTCAAGTTCTGATGCCATTATTTTGTAAAATTAGAACCTCAACAGTCACAACAATTTGGAGTATAATGAGGGAAAATGTGAAATTGTCCAATAAAGTTAAAGTTAATTTATTAGTGTCACAAGTAGGATTACATTAACACTGCAATGAAGTTACTGCAAAAATCCCTTAGTCGCCACACTCCGGCACCTGTTCGGGTACACTGAGGGAGAATTTAGCATGGCCAATCCACCTAACCCGCACATCTTTGGACTATGGGAGAAATCCGGAGCACCCGGAGGAAACCCACGCAGACTCAGAGAGGACGTGCAAACTCCACACAGACAGTGACCCAAGCTGGGAATCGAACCCAGGTCCTTGGCGCTGCGAGGCAGCAGTGCTAACCACTGTGCCACCGTACCGTCCCTAAATACCTAAATCGTGAGAGATTGCTGAACTCTGAGGGACAGAGGGCCAGTGTAAAGCACCTTGAGATATCCGGTGCTCAGGTAAGGTGCTAAATATTTTCTTTTATTGATGGGAAATGGCCATTCGGACTGACATCTTCAATTCTGTGTTGACAGAGGAAGGAAAAGACCAGAGTTTCAACTGTGTTCAATAACATGCTGTGTAAAACACGGGACGATGGGGGTGGGTGTCGGAGCAAATTGTAAACCAGTGGGAGCCCGGCAAAAGTTTGGATAGTTGCGGACAATCTGAGAAGCAAAGCCACCTTTAGACAGTGACAAAGTAAGGCAGGGCAGGAAGATGAATGATGGTTTCAGTCCTAATGTATTGTTTGCGAATCCTAATGTCATGCGGTACCGAAGGAGATCATTTGGCCCATTGTGCCAGTGCCAACCGTTTGAAAGAGCTTTGCGATTCATTCAACTCCCCTATTCGCTCCCCACAGTCTTGAACATTATTTTCACCCCCTAGTTTGGACAATCAACACTGCTTGAACAGAGTTCCATAACCCTCTGCCTCTGGACACAAGAAGACATTCCATTCCAGTATCACTTCTCGGCCTTTTGTCTAAGATCAAGCATCAGATCATAGTATCATGGAACCCTACAAGTGCAGAAGGAGGCCATTTGGCCCATCGAGTCTGCACCGACCACAATGCCACGCAGGCCCTATCCCCATAACCCCGCTTATTTACCCTGCTAATCCCCTGACACTAAGGTGCAATTTCGCATGGCCAATCCACCTAACCCGCACATCTTTGGATCTTGAGCCCGAGATGGGGTGCAATGCCTCATCTTGTCAGCTTGGGTCTCGCTTGTCTCTCTTGTGGGAACCATGAATTGGATTCAATTGGATTTTAAATTTCGGAGCAAGCAAGGAATGGATTTGGGTTTGCCCGCTCCATTCTGAGCATTGGCTTCATAACTTTGAGATTGGAGTAAAAATTAAACCGTCTAAATGACTTTTCTAACAGTTCTGTTGGTAAACTGGAATTGATGTGGACAGTCGAGCAATTCCTCAATTTAAAAACAATCACCTGTGTGATCAAATCACTCCAAGCATTCATCCCTTCCAAGATCTCCACTTACTCCCGAGGAGGTTTGCCAGATTGATTCCGGGGATGAAAGGGTTGATGTATGAGGAGAGATTAAACAGTTTGGGCTTGTACTCGCTGGAGTTTAGAAGGATGAGGGGGGATCTGATTGAGGTATATAAAATATTAAAAGGGATTGATAAAGTAAATGTAGACCAAATGTTTCCCCTTGTGGGATAATCGAGAACAAGAGGTCACAGATATAGGTTGAGAGGCGGTAGATTTAACACTGAGATGAGGAGGAACTACTTCCCGCAGAGGGTGGTGAATTTGTGGAACTTGCTGCCCCATAGCGCGGTGGAGTCTGAATCATTGAATGGTTTCAAGAAGGAGATAGATATATTTCTAATTTAAAGAAAGGGATATGGGGAACAGGTGGGGAGGTGGATTTGAGACCAGGGAGAGATCAGCCATGATCTGATTGAATGGCGGAGCAGGCTCGAAGGGCTGAATTTGCCTACTTCTAGCTCCTAATTCCTATATTCCTATCTTCCAGCCCTACAACTCTTGGAAATGTCTGCATTTCTCCGGTTGTAGCTTCTTGTGCATCTGTAATTTCCTTTGCCCCTCCTTCAGTGGCTGTGATTCCGGCGGCCTGTTCCCCAAGTTCTGGAATTCCCTTGTAAAAATCTCCACTTCCTCTTTAAACCTACCTCTCTGACCAAGCTTTTGATCAGCTGTCCTCATGTCTCCATGTGTGTCACTTTTTGTCCCAGAGCCTCGGGCTGTTTTACCGTGTTAAAGGCATTATATAATGCATGTTGTTGTTGTTGTGAGACTTAAACTCACATTTTATCAGAATCTGGCAAAACAAGTTTCAGACGCAATCCGAGAAGTAACGCCACCTTTAGACAGTTGCAAAGTGAGGCAGAACAGGGAAATGAGTTATGGTTTCAGTTCTAATGTATTGTTTGCTAATCCTAATGTCATGCAGCACTGAAGGAGGCCATTTGGCCCATTGTGCCAGTGCTAGCTGTTTGAAAGAGCTTTACAATTCATTCAACTCCCCTATCCTTTCCCCATGACCTTGAACATTGTTTTCACCCCCTTTACACATGAACATAGAATCCCTACAGTGTAGAAGAGGCCATTTGGTCCATCGAATCTGCACCGACTCTCCAACAGAGCATCCTACCCAGGGCCTATCACCGTGACCCCACCAATTTACCCTGCCGATCGCCCTGACCTACATATCTTTGGACACTAAGGGGCAATTTAGCATGGCCAATCAACCTAACCTACATATCTCTGGACACTAAGAGACAATTTAGCATGGCCAATCCACCTAACCCGCACATCTTTGGACACTAAGAGACAATTTAGCATGGCCAATCCACCTAACCCGCACATCTTTGGACACTCAGAGACAATTTAGCATGGCCAATCCACCTAACCTACACATCTTTGGACACTAAGAGACAATTTAGCATGGCCAATCCACCTAACCTACACATCTTTGGACACTAAGAGACAATTTAGCATGGCCAATCAACCTAACCTACATACCTTTGGACACTAAGGGACAATTTAGCATGGCCATTAAATAAACCTGTTGGGCTTTAACCTGGTGTTGTTAAAACTCTTACTGCAATCAATCTAACCCAGACATCTAGCTATGACTGTAACACTACATTCTGCACCCTCTCCTTTCCTTCTCCCTTATGTACTCTAGGAATGGTATGCTTTATCTGTATAGTGCGCAAGAAACAATACTTTTCACTGTATACTAGTAAATGTGACCAATACATCTGGTTTCCTCCCACAGTCCGAAAGACATGCTGGTTAGGTGCATTGGCCATGCTGAATAACAAATCAAATCAAATATCTTTGGACTGTGGGAGGAAACTGGGGCACCCGGAGGAAACCTACGCAGACGCAGGGAGAATGTGAAAACTTCACACAGACAGTCACCCGGGGCCGGAATTGAACTCGGGTCTCTGGCGCGGTGAGGCAGCAGTGCTAACCATTGTGCCATTGTGCCACCCATAATTTCCCCGATGAATGTGATGATTGAATCTGCTTTCAATACCATTTCAGCGAGTGCATTTCAGATTTGAACAACTTGCTGCATAAAAATGTTATCCCGCATCTCCCATCTCATGTTAAAAATTAATTTTGTAAATCCTGATGACCATAACCAGACTGTGATAAGTGTGAAAATAGGCTCTTGCCTTTGTCTTATGGTGTTCAATAAACTATCTGCTTCACCTCTGTGTAACAAGGAATTGAAGCACGATGTGACTACAAGTTTACGAGTGAGATTTTATGGCCTCACTTGCCCTGAAACCCTAAAATCCTGCCCGGGGTCAATGGATCTTTCCACGATCCGCTGTCCCCTCCGATTCCCGTGGTGGGCGGGGCAGTAAAAGTCCGGCCTATTTTAAAGCAGAACTGCAGGCACTGTACGAGCCTGGCTTCAGACATTTGCTTATTGCTCTCTCCAAAAAGAGAATCAACCTTGTGAAATTGCATATAACATATATTTATTTATTAGTCACAAGTAAGGCTTACATTAACACTGCAATGAAGTTACTGTGAAATTCCCCTAGTCGCCACACTCCGGCACCTGTTCAGGTACACTGAGGGAGAATTTAGCACGGCCAATGCACCCTAACCAGCATGTCTTTCGGGCTGTGGGAGGAAACCGGAGCACCCGGAGGAAGCCCACTCAGACACGGGGAGAACGTGCAAACTCCACACAGACAGTGACCCAAGCCAGGAATCGAACCCGGGTCCCTGGCGCTGTGAGGCAGCAGTGCTTACCACTGTGGCACCGTGCCACCCCAAGGTTGAATATAAAGGCAAAATGCTGTGGATGCTGGAATCTGAAACTAAAACAGAAAATGCTGGAAAATCTCAGCAGTTCTGACAGCGTCTGTGGGGAGAGAATAGAGCCAACGTTTCGAAACTGGATGTCTCGTGGGTTGAATTTTGTTAATTTAACTATGTGGGAAGCTTATTCTGGTGCCACTGAATCTCACAAGTCAGTGGCAGCTCCTTCCTCCTGCCCAATATTCCCACTGCGATAAAATAGAGTCATAGAGTTTCACAGTACAGAAAGAGGCCCTTTGGCCTTGTATGCAAGGGCATTTCAAGTACTCATCTAAACGCTTCTTCAATGTTGTGAGGGTTCTCGCCTCTACCACCCTTTCAGGCAGTGAGTTCCAGATTCCCATCACCCTCTGGGTGAAAAGGTTTTGCCTCAAATCCCCTCTACCTTACTCTGACCGTAAATCTATGTCCCCTCTGGTTATTAATCCCTCTAGTAAGGGGAAAAGTTTTTTCCTGTCTACGTCCCACATAATTTTGAACACCTCGATGACGTCCCACTCAGCCTTCACTGCTCTAAGGAGGGTGACCCCAGCTTATCCAGCTTCTCTTCATAGAATCCCTACAGTACAGGAGGAGGCCATTTGGCCCATTGAGTCTGTACCAACCACAATCTCACCCAGGTCCTACCCCCGTAATCCCACACATTTACCCAATTAATCCCCCTGACACTAGGGTCAATTTAGCGCGGCCAATCCACCTAACCCGCACATCTTTGGACTGTGGGAGCAAACCAGAGCACCCGGAGAAAACCGGAGCACCCGGAGGAAACCCACGCAGACATGGGGAGAAAGTGCAAACTCCACACAGACAGTGACTGAGGCCGGAATTGAACCTGGGTCCCTGGCGCTATGAGGCAGAAAATGCTAACCGCTGTGCCACCACGCTGCTCTTCATAGCTGAAACACTCCAGCCCAGGCAGCATCCTGGTGAATCTCCTCTGCACCCTCTCTAGTGCACTCACATCTTTCCTAAAATGTGGTGACCAGAACTGCGCACAGTACTCTAGCTGTGGCCTGATGGGCATTTTATACAGCGCCATCATAACCTCTCTGTTCTTATGTTCTGTGCCTTGGCTAATAAAGGCAAGTATCCCCTATGCCTTCCTAACCACTTTATCAATCCGCCTGACTCCAACCCTGCCTCAGCTCCTCTGCTGCTAAAGCTCTCACTGATGCCTTTGTTAACTCTCGACTTGGTGATTCCAATGCCCTCCTGGCTGGCCTCCCATCTTCCGCTGTACAGAGACTTGCACTCATTGAAAATCGGCATGCATATATTAACTGATATCGAATTGCTTTCGTGCATCATCCTATTGCTTGTTGACCTACATTTATTCCAGGTCTGGCAACTCTTCAATACTCAAATCCTCACCCTGCCTTTACAAATCCCTCCATCCCTCACATCTCCTGTGGTTCGTGTATCTATTTAAATTGATTTTAATTTGATTTGATTTGATTTGTTATTGTCACATGTATTAACATACAGTGAAAAGTATTGTTCCTTGCGCGCAATACAGACAAAGCATACCTTTCATAGAGAAGGAAAGGAGAGAGTGCAGAATGTAGTGTTACAGTCATAGCTCGGGTGCAGAGAAAGATCAACTTAGTGTGAGGTGGATCCATTCAAAAGTCTGATGGCAGCAGGGAGGAAGCTGTTCTTGAGTCGGTTGGCACGTGACCTCAGGCTTTTGTATCTTTTTCCCGACGGGAGAAGGTGGAAGAGAGAATGTCCGGGGTGCATGGAGTCCTTAATTATGCTGGCTGCTTTTCCGAGGCAGTGGGAAGTGTAGACAGAGTCACGCTGGTTTGCGTGATGGACTGGGCTACATTCACAACCCTTTGTAGTTCCTTGCGGTCTTGGGCGGAGCAGGAGCCATACCACGCTGTGATACACCCGGAAAGAATGCTTTCTCTGGTGCACCTGTAAATGTTGGTGAGAGTCGTAGGGAACATGCTAAATTTCCTTAGTCTTAGTCTGATAATGCTCTTCTTAGGTGCCCTGGGGTGTTAAAGGCACGATATAAATGCAAGAAGTTGTGCGTGTTGTTAGAAAGCTATATTAACAGAACCGATAATGGAATGAGAAAGTGGCGGATAAATATTTGCAACAACAAAGATAAATATGTTTTGATAATGGCCAAGTGCAGCTGGCTGCAGTGTGGGGTTACTGCAGCTATATAAATATATAACAGTTTCCAAGCAGCTGATGTCAGCTGTAGCATTTTTGTCTCTAAGTCAAAGGATTGTGGGCTCCAGTCCCACTGCAGAGAATTGAGCACCAGAATCTAAGCTGACACTCCAGTGTGACACTGAAGGAGTGCTACACTGTCAGTGGTGCTGCCTTTTGGACAAGACATTACAGTGAGGTCTTGCCTCCAATACCCTCCCCCCACACCCCCCACCGCCCCCCCGGCTTGTGGCGGCCAAGCATTTGTAGCGACATCGCTATTTGGTCCTTCGATGTCGATTCTTCTTATCATTGTGAAGCAGAATTCACCAAGCGTTGGATTTTTCACCCATTAATAAGGAACGTGAGCTGGGTTTAGACCATCGTGAGATAGGTTAGCTTTACCCTTTTGATGATTACAAAGTGTTGTTGAAATAGTAATCCTGCTCAGTACAAGAGGAACCGCAGGTTCCAACATTTGGTGTAAGTGATTGGCTGAACAGCCAATGGTGCGAACCTACCATCTGTGGGATTATAACTGAATGCGTCAAAGTCTGAATCCCTCCTCTGCTTCCCCCTACCCCCCTCACCCCCTCTTCCCCCGTTCCCTTCAGGTGGACATAAATCGTAATCATTATCTCATAATGGGGCGGCACGGTGGCACAGTGGTTAGCACTGCTGCCTCACAGCGCCAGGGATCCAGGTTCCATTCCAGCCTTGGGTCACTGTCTGTGCGGAGTCTGCACATTCTCCCCATGTCTGCGTGGGTTTCCTCCGGGTGCTCCGGTTTCCTCCCACAGTGCAAAGTTGTGCAGGTTAGGTGGATTGGCCATGCTAAATTGCCCCTTAGCGTTCAAAGATGTGTAGGTTAGGCGGATTGGCCATGCTAAATTGTCCCTTAGTGTCCAAAGATGTGTAGGTTAGGTGGATTGGCCATGCTAAACTGCCCCTTAGTGTTCAAAGTTGTGTTGGTTAGATAGATTAGCCCTAGTAAACATGTGAGGTTACGGGGATAGGGTGGGAAAGGGCCTGGGTAAGGCACTCTATCAGAGAGAGTCAGTGCAGACTCAATGGGCTGAATGGCCTCCTTCTGCAGTGTAGGGATTCTATGAAATCATAGATACCAGAGTAGACTCAATGAGCCCAGTGGGCTACTTCTGCTCCTATGTCTTCTGGGAAGCACACAGGTGGCACAGTGGTTAGCACTGTTGCCTCACAGCACCAGGGACCCGGATTCGATTTTGGCCTTGGGTGACTGTCTGTGTGGAGTTTGCATGTTCTCCCCTTGCCTGCCTGGGTTTCCTCCGGGTGCTCCAGTTTCCTCTCACAGTCCAAAGATGTGTAGGTTAGGTGGACTGGCCATGCTAAATTGTCCCTTGTTGTTCCAAAACCCATAGATTAGTGGGATGTGTGGGGTAAATGCATGGGGTTAAGGGAATGGGGTGGACCTGGGTAAGCTACACTGTGAGTCAGTGCAGGCTCGATGGGCAGAATGGCCTCCTTCTGCACTGTAGGTATTCTATTCTAAGGAGGTTTTCCCCTAATGGCAGGCCAATATTGTTCAGACTGTTCATCCAACAGTAAGGATACTTCAGTTGCAAGCAATAAAAGAACTAACTTCAGAAAGTAAATCAAAGAAAAAGGTTTCATAGCGAAACTTCATTGCACCAACACTCAGGCTACATCCTGGGCCACACAAGCTTACCACAATTCCCACCCACTTCCTATTTATACCAAGTCAGCTGGTTTGGTATTGGTTACAGTATAACAGATTCCAATGTAATCATTATATGGAGATGCCAGTGTTGGTCTTGGTTGGACATTATATGGAGATGCCAGTGTTGGTCTTGGTGGTCCCGTTGTTTAAGAAGGGTAGCAGGGATAACCCAGGAAATTATAGGCCGGTGAGCTTGACGTCCGTGGTAGGGAAGTTGTTGGAGAGGATTCTTAGAGACAGGATGTATGTGCATTTAGAACGGAACAATCTCATTAGTGACAGACAGCATGGTTTTGTAAGAGGGAGGTCGTGCCTTACAAATTTGGTGGAGTTTTTTGAGGAAGTGACAAAAACGGTTGATGAAGGAAGGGCCGTGGATGTCGTCTATATGGATTTCAGTAAGGCATTTGACAAAGTCCCACATGGCAGGTTGGTTAAGAAGGTTAAGGCTCATGGGATACAAGGAGAAGTGGCTCGATGGGTGGAGAACTGGCTTGGCCATAGGAGACAGAGGGTAGTGGTCGAAGGGTCTTTTTCCGGCTGGAGGTCTGTGACCAGTGGTGTTCCGCAGGGCTCTGTACTGGGACCTCTGCTATTTGTGATATATATAAATGATTTGGAAGAAGGTGTAACTGGTGTAATCAGCAAGTTTGCGGATGACACGAAGATGGCTGGAATTGCGGATAGCGAAGAGCATTGTCGGGCAATACAGCAGGATATAGATAGGCTGGAAAATTGGGCGGAGAGGTGGCAGATGGAATTTAATCCGGATAAATGCGAAGTGATGCATTTTGGAAGAAATAATGTAGGGAGGAGTTATACAATAAATGGCAGAGTCATCAGGAGTATAGAAACACAGAGGGACCTAGGTGTGCAAGTCCACAAATCCTTGAAGGTGGCAACACAGGTGGAGAAGGTGGTGAAGAAGGCATATGGTATGCTTGCCTTTATAGGACGGGGTATAGAGTATAAAAGCTGGAGTCTGATGATGCAGCTGTATAGAACGCTGGTTAGGCCACATTTGGAGTACTGCGTCCAGTTCTGGTCGCCGCACTACCAGAAGGACGTGGAGGCATTGGAGAGAGTGCAGAGAAGGTTTACCAGGATGTTGCCTGGTATGGAGGGTCTTAGCTATGAGGAGAGATTGGGTAGACTGGGGTTGTTCTCCTTGGAAAGACGGAGAATGAGGGGAGATCTAATAGAGGTATACAAGATTATGAAGGGTATAGATAGGGTGAACAGTGGGAAGCTTTTTCCCAGGTCGGAGGTGACGATCACGAGGGGTCACAGGCTCAAGCTGAGAGGGGCGAAGTATAACTCAGACATCAGAGGGACGTTTTTTACACAGAGGGTGGTGGGGGCCTGGAATGCGCTGCCAAGTAGGGTGGTGGAGGCAGGCACGCTGACATCGTTTAAGACTTACCTGGATAGTCACATGAGCAGCCTGGGAATGGAGGGATACAAACGATTGGTCTAGTTGGACCAAGGAGCGGCACAGGCTTGGAGGGCCGAAGGGCCTGTTTCCTGTGCTGTACTGTGCTTTGTTCTTTGTTCTTTGACAGGATGAGACGTCACACGACACCAGGTTATAGTCCAACAGGTTTATTTGAACTCTGTATTCTGAGCTAAGCAGTATGTTTTGATTTGATTTGATTTGATTTGATTTATTATTGTCACATGTATTAACATACAGTGAAAAGTATTGTTTCTTGCGCGCTATAAAGACAGAGCATACCGTTCATAGAGAAGGAAAGGAGAGAGTGCAGAATGTAGTGTTACAGTCATAGCTAGGGTGTAGAGAAAGATCAACTTAATGCAAGGTAGGTCCATTCAAAAGTCTGACAGCAGCAGGGGAGAAGCTGTTCTTGAGTCGATTGGTACGTGACCTCAGACTTTTGTATCTTTTTCCTAACGGAAGAAGGTGGAAGAGAGAATGTCTGGGGTGCGTGAGGTCCTTAATTATGCTGGCTGCTTTGCCGAGGCAGCGAGGAGTGTAGACAGAGTCAGTGGTTGGAAGTCTGGTTTGCGAGATGGATTGGGCTACATTCATGACCGTTTGTAGTTCCTTGTGGTCTTGGGCTGAGCAGGAGCCATACCAAGCTGGGAAACAACCAGAAAGAATGCTTTCTATGGTGCATCTGTAAAAGTTGGTGAGAGTCGTAGCTGACATGCCAAATTTACACAGTGTGTGTTCAGTATGCACTTCATAAGCTCTTATAGTAAGGAAATGTGTCATTAAACTCATCACATACACAGCCGCCTATATATTCTGTGCCCACGGGCCTCTCTCCACTTCATCTGATGAATGAGCAGCACTACAAAAACTTGTGACTTCAAATAAACCTGTTCGACTGTCGGCTCTGACGAAGAGTCATCCAGACTTGAAAAATTGGCTCTATTCTCTCTCCACAGATGCTGCCAGACCTGTTGAGACTTTCCAGCATTTTTCTGTTTCTGTTCAACTCTAACCCGGTGTCGTGTGACGTCTCATAATGTTATCTTTGGTTAGATTACAACAGATTATTTTTTAAAGTTTATTTATTAGTGTCACAAGTAGGCTTACATTAACACTGCAATGGAGTTACTGTGAAAATCCCCAAGTCGCCACACTCCACTTACAAGGCAGCACGGTGGTTAGAACTGCTGTCTCACAGCGCCAGGGACCTGGGTTCAATTCCTGGCTTGGATCACTGTCTGTGTGGAGTTTGTACGTCCTCCCCGTGTCTGCGTGGGTTTCCTCCGGGGGCTCTGGTTTCCTCCCACAGTCCAAAAGACATGCTGATAAGGTGCATTGGCTAAGTTCTCACTCAGTGTACCCGAACAGGCACCAGAGTGTGGCGACTATGGGATTTTCACAATAACTTCTTTGCAGTGTTAATGTAAGCCTATTTGTAACACTAATAAATAAACTTTTCCAGCGCCTGTTCGGGTACACTGAGGAAAAATTTAGCATAGCCAATGCACCTAACCAGCACGTCTTTCAGACTGTGGGAGGAAACCGGAGCACTCGGAAGAAACCCACGCAGACATGGGGGAGAATGTGCAGACTCCGCACAGACAGTGACCCAAGCCGGGAATCGAACCCGGGTCCCAGGCGCTGTGAGGCAGCAGCGCTAACCACTGTGCCACCTGTCATTGGTTACGTAATAGCACAGATCACATGGCCATTACCTTATTCCTGTTTGTGGGGTACAAGTTGATCGCTGTACTTCAAAAAGTAATTCATTCGCTGGAAAATGCTTCTGGCACACCCCGGTGTCGTGTCAGGCACTGAGTAAACGCGAGCCTTTTTTTAAGCTGCGGTTGTACTTACGCATAGTCATCACTGGGCTCACTTAAGCCTTTCTTTCCACCTTCCTTAAGATTCAGAATGGCTCCTTTCCTTCATTTGCTCACACCGCGCTCTGCAATGGAAACATTTTCTCAATTCTGAATCAGAAGTGACACCTTGCACTTGGTTTCATAAGACATCAGCTGCTTCGGAAAATGTCACAAGCTTTAAGTGAAAATAAACTTCAGTTTCTAATCTGAACATGGCATGCCACACATGTTGATGAGTCAATTCTAATTAGCGAGTTAAAACATTCTCAAGTCACTTATAACTTAATGAATGGCATCAACGTACAATTTTCCACCATATAATTTGACTGTATGTACCTATGTCAGCAGCATTCAACATTATATATGTTTTCCACTTCTCCGCATTCTGAGCTGAACAAAGTGTGTGTCCAGTATGCACTTCATAAGCTCTTAAAGTAAGGAAATATGTCATCAGACTCATCACATGCACAGTGAAAAAGCTATTCAATCAGGGGAGCCAGTGGTTTAGTGGTATTGTCACTGGATTGGTAATCCAGAGGCCCAGGGTGCACGGTGGCACAGTGGTTAGCACTGCTGCCTCACAACGCCAGGGACCCGGATTCAATTCCCGGCTTGGGTCACTGTCTGTGTGGAGTTTGCACATTCTCTCCTGTGTCTACGTGGGTTTCTTCCGGGTGCTCCGGTTTCCTCCCACACTCCAAAGATGTGCGGGTTAGGTGGATCGGCCAAGCTAAATTGCCCCTTAGTGTCAGGGGGACTAGCTGGGGTAAATGCATGGGGTTATGGGGATAGGGCCTGCGTGAGATTGTGGTCGGTGCAGACTCGATGGGCTGAATGGCCTCCTTCTGTAGGGATTCTATGATTCTGGGGACCGGGGTTCGAATCCTACCATGGCAGATAGTGGAATTTGAATTCAATAAAAATATGGAATTAAAAGTCCATGAACTATTGTCGTAAAAACCCATCTGGTTTGGAAAGGAAATCTGCCATCCTTACCTGGTCTGGCCTTCATGTGACTCCAGACCCAGAGATGGGCAATAAATGCTGGCCCAGCCAGCGATGCCCACATTCCATGAAGGAATAAAAAGCAAAGCCTCATTCCACTGCCCTTTCCCCATATTCCTTAAGGAAAAAACATCCAAATATTTCCCCTCTGAAAGCCATAATGGATTCTGCTTCCATCACTGTTTCTGGGAGAACACTCAATATCCTGGCAAACTTTTATATTGTGAAAAAGAATCTCTGAAGCTGACCAAGACAACTATCATTGATGGTTGTCATAGAATCCCCACAGTACAGAAAGAGGCCATTCAGCCCATCAAGCCTGCACCGACAATAATCCCACCTGGGCCTTATCCCCGCTACCCCACACATTTACCTCACTGATCCCTCTAACCTGCACATCCCAGGACACTAAGGGGCAATTTAGCATGGCCAGTCAACCTAACCTGCACATCTTTGGACTGTGGGAGGAAACCTGAGCACCCGGAGAAAACCCAGGCAGACACGGGAAGAACGTGCAAACTCCACCCAGTGACCCGAACCGGGAATCAAATCCATGTCCCTGGTGCTGTGGGGCAGGGACCACTGTGCCACCCTTGTCAAAGAAAACCTGTCTGGTTCACCAATGTCCTTTCGGGAAGGAAATCTGCTGTCCTTATCCGGTCTGGCCTACATGTGACTCCAGAGTCACAGCAATGTGGTTGACTCTTAATGGCCCTCTGAAAAGACACAGTGTGCCACTCAGTTCAAGGGCAATTAGTGATAGCTTTGCCAACGATGCCCACATCCTATCAAAGAGTAAAGAAAAAATGGACAAATTCCATCATAGCAACCAAGACAATCTGCAACATTCGAAATTAAAAATTTAATTGATACCATCTCCCAATGTTAATGGAATCTGTAAAAAAAATTACAGGATCTGGAACTGGATCTGGATCCGTATCTTTGCCAAAAACAAATCAGTTCTTCCTGGAAACCATACCTGTTACCAGGTTTTGTTGAAATCTGCCTATTAGCTTTTGAGATATATTGTTATTGGGCAAACAGACTAACAGGAGTGAATACATTATCTGTACCCACTTTCAGTGGTGGAAGTAATAACTATATACAGCACAGCAATATCATTACTAATAATTAAATCATAATGCGATTGTGATTGTCACTTACCACCTTAATACACTGCAGTGCTCACTCTCGATGGGCTGGCCTCTCTGCAGGACAGCAGACTTGTTAGAAACTCCAGTTACATTAGCTTATGATAGAATTAGTGTATACTGATTACTGTACACTGATGGAATTAGGGGCAGCACGGTGGCACAGTGGTTAGTACTGCTGCCTCACAGCGCCAGGGACCCAGGTTCAATTCCAGCTTCAGGTGACTGTGTGGAGTTTGCACATTCTCCCCATGTCTGCGTGGATTTCCTCCGGGTGCTCCAGCTTCCTCCCGCAGTCTATAGATGTGCAGGTTAGGTGGATTTACCATGGCTAATTCACCTAACCAACACATTTTGGAACACTTAAGGGACAATTTAGCATAGCCAATGCATGTGGTTATGGGGATAGGGCCAGGTGAGATTGTGGTCGGTGCAGACTCGATGGGCCAAATGGCCTCCTCCTGCACTGTAGAACATAGAACATAGAACAGTACAGCACAGAACAGGCCCTTCGGCCCACGATGTTGTGCCGAGCTTTATCTGAAACCAAGATCAAGCTATCCCACTCCCTATCATCCTGGTGTGCTCCATGTGCCTATCCAATAACCGCTTAAATGTTCCTAAAGTGTCTGACTCCACTATCACTGCAGGCAGTCCATTCCACACCCCAACCACTCTCTGCGTAAAGAACCTACCTCTGATATCCTTCCTGTATCTCCCACCACGAACCCTATAGTTATGCCCCCTTGTAATAGCTCCATCCACCCGAGGAAATAGTCTTTGAACGTTCACTCTATCTATCCCCTTCATCATTTTATAAACCTCTATCAAGTCTCCCCTCAGCCTCCTCCGCTCCAGAGAGAACAGCCCCAGCTCCCTCAACCTTTCCTCATAAGACCTACCCTCCAAACCAGGCAGCATCCTGGTAAATCTCCTCTGCACTCTTTCCAGCGCTTCCACATCCTTCTTATAGTGAGGTGACCAGAACTGCACACAATATTCCAAATGTGGTCTCACCAAGGTCCTGTACCGTTGCAGCATAACCCCACGGCTCTTAAACTCCAACCCCCTGTTAATAAAAGCTAACACACTATAGGCCTTCTTCACAGCTCTATCCACTTGAGTGGCAACCTTTAGAGATCTGTGGATATGAACCCCAAGATCTCTCTGTTCCTCCACAGTCTTCAGAACCCTACCTTTGACCCTGTAATCCACATTTAAATTAGTCCTACCAAAATGAATCACCTCACATTTATCAGGGTTAAACTCCATTTGCCATTTTTCAGCCCAGCTCTGCATCCTATCTATGTCTCTTTGCAGCCTACAACAGCCCTCCACCTCATCCACTACTCCACCAATCTTGGTGTCATCAGCAAATTTACTGATCCACCCTTCAGCCCCCTCCTCTAAGTCATTAATAAAATTCACAAAGAGCAGAGGACCAAGCACTGATCCCTGTGGCACTTCGCTAGCAACCTGCCTCCAATCCGAAAAATTTCCATCGACCACCACCCTCTGTCTTCGATCAGACAGCCAGTTACCTATCCAATCGGCCAACTTTCTCTCTATCCCACACCTCCTCACTTTCATCATAAGCCGACCATTCATCATAAGCCGACCATAAGCTGTAGGATTCTATGATTCTCTTAAGAGGAAGGGGAAGAGAAACCATTAACGGTGATTCTCTGGCTAAGTCTGGATAGGTTAGACTGGAACCAGGCAAATGTAGTCCCACCCAGCAGGAGAACAGTAGAGAGGCAGTGGAGAAAGATGGTGTGAGGAACCTTGGCAAAGGTTGCAGACAGATCAAGACGGCTGGGGAGGAACCAGTGACATAGGATGCCATTTGCGATTTTGAGAAGAGATTTGATACCATGGTGGAGAGGCAGTAGCGCAATGGTAGTGTCACTGGCGAGTAATTCAGAGACCCAAGGTAATGCTCTGGGGACCCGGGTTCGAAACCCATCATGGCAGACATTTTTTTATTCATTCATGGGACTTGGGCGTCACTGGCTGGGCCCAGCATTTATTGCCCATCCCTAGTTGCCCGAGGGCAGTCGGGAGTCAACCACATTGCTGTGACTCTGGAGTCACATGTAATCCAGGCCAGATAAGGACGGCAGATTTCCTTCCCTAAAGGACATTAGTGAACCAGATGGGTTTTTCCGAAAATTGACAATGGTTTCCATAGTCATCAGTAGATTCTTAATTCCAGATATTTTTTTATTGAATTCAAATTCCACCATCTGCTGTGGCGGGATTCGAACATGGGTCCCCCAGAACATTACCTAAGTTTCTGGATTAATAGCCTAGTGATAATACCACCAGACCATTGTTGGACAAATGAAATTTGAATTCAATAAAAATCTGGAATTTTTTTTAAAAAGTCTACTGATGACCATAAAAACCATTGTCGATTGTTGGAAAAACCATCTCGTTCACGGATATCCTTTAGGGAAAGAAATCTGTGTCCTTACCTGGTTTGGCCTACATGTGACTCTAGATCCATAGCAATGTAGTTGACTCTTTGATTTGATTTGATTTATTATTGTCACATGCATTAACATACAGTAAAAAGTATTGGTTCTTGTGCACTATACAGACAAAACATACCGTTCATAGAGAAGGAAACAAGAGAATGCAGAATGTAGTGTTACAGTCATAGCTAGGGTGTGGAGAAAGATCAACTTAATCCTAGTTAAGTCCATTCAAAAGTCTGATGGCAGCAAGGAAGAAGCTATTCTTGAGTCAGTTGGTACGTGACCTCAGACATTTGTACCTTTTTCCTGACGGAAGAAGGTGGAAAAGAGAATGTCCAGGGTGCGTGGGGTCCTTAATTATGCTGGCTGCTCTGCTGAACTGCCCTTGGCAACTGGGGATGGACAATAAATGATGCCCACATCCCATGAACAAATGGAAAAAAAAAGGTTGGAGAGATTCAAACATAGACTTTCAGGAAAGTTGGGCACAGATCTGGGAGACCACAACACAATCCAGTTTACAAGGATGTAGGGGACATATGTTACTGGATGGGAAGGGCGATTACACCAGATTTGAAGGCGAGAGAAACAGTAGCCTAAGACAGAGAATCGTTAGCAATATCGGCTAACATGGGATCCAGGAAAGTTGGGTGGTCAGCAGTTTAATGGGAAGATGGTTTGGAGAGCAGGAGATGGGGCTCACAAACAAGATAAGCTTGGAGAGGGGATGAAGTGGGATAGGGAAGGTCTACTATGGGGATGGGTTAGGGAGAAGGAGGGAAGTGGCAGAGGTGCCTGATCAGAAGGTCTTACAGTGCCAAAGAAATGGGTTCATGTCACACTACATGTCACCTCCACCATTTGGCCTGGGCTTGCAAAATCCTACTAACTGGCCTGGCTTGAGACAATTCACACCTCTTTAACCTGTGATTATCCCTCTCTTCACTCACATTGTCTGTACCTGTAAAGACTCGCATTCCAATCATTATCTTGCAATTGTGTCTTGGCCTATATATGCCGTGTTTGTGAAACCTACCTCTCCACTCACCTGATGAAGGGGCAGCGCTCCAGCAGCTTGTGATTCCAAATAAACCTGTTGGACTTTAACCTGGTGTTGTGAGACTTCTTACAGTGCCAAAGAAGTCCATGAGTTACTTGTTGTTGAAGGTGAAGGTTGAGGAGGTATGGGATAGACAGACACATTATGTGTGGAGAGTTTGTACCACATGATGCAACACACTGCCTATCTCGCCCATCTTGTAATCCTTACTCTGAATGTATTGCATCTGTTGGTATGAGTCAGGGGGCAGTGTAGCCAAAATTAATCACGGCTTCTTGCCTCATTTTCACTCCCCCCTCTATTTCTGATCCTTACCTTTCTGTCATTGGGAGAGAATGCTGTGGATGACAGTTGCCTCACTGGTATCTGGTCCAAGTACCAATTAATAAATGGCACTAATGGCTGGGTTATTCGACCATAGCGGTCAAAGTAAATATGATGGTGTCCCATCCTTAATGCAACCTGAAAGGTTGGCATGGGAAGAGTTCATTAACCCTCCCCGCCCAACTCCCCACTAATTACAACCATAAAGTGACCATGTGGATTGGGGGCTTGTTTTCAAGAGTTTTGATTTCAGTTTTTTATTGTTACATGTATTGGGATACAGTGAGAAGTACTGTTTCTTGCGCGCTATACAGTCAAAGCATACTGTTCATAGGGTAAGTTTTAAGTTTAAGTTTGTTTATTAGTGTCACAAGTAGGCTTACACTAATGCTGCAATGAAGTCACTGTGAAAATCCCCTCGTTGCCACACTCCAGCGCCTGTTCGGGTACACCAAGGGAGAATTTAGCATGGCCAATGCACCTAACCAGCACATCTTTTGGACTGTGAGAGGAAACCGGAGCAACCGGAGGAAACCCACGCAGACACGGGGGAGAACGTGCAGATCCACACAGTGACCCAAGCCGAGAATCGAACCCGGGGTCCTGGCGCTGTGAGTGCTAACCACAGTGCTACCATGCCACCCATAGTACATAGGGGAGAAGGAAAGGAGAGGGTGCAGAATATGGTGTTACAGTCAGAGCTTGGGAAGAAGAAAATGCGTTAAAATTGAACCCACGGATGGGAAGTGGGACCAAAAGAGAAAATGCTGGAAAATCTCAGCAGGTCTGGCAGCTTGTGTAAGGAATCATAGAATAGAATCCCTACAGTGCAGAAGAAGGCCATTCAGCCCATCAAGCCTGCACTGGCCACAATCCCACCCAGGCCCTATCCCCATAATCCCATGCATTTACCCTAGCTAGACACTAAGGGGCAATTTAGCATGGCCAATCCACCTAATCCGCCCACCTTTGGACTGTGGGAGGAAACTGGAGCACCCGGAGGAAACCCACGCAGATGCGGGAAGAATGTGCAAACTCCGGTTGGTTGGTGCAGACTTGGAGGGCCAAAGGGCCTGTTCCTGTGCTGTAATTTTCTTTGTTCTTTGTTCTGTGCAGACAGTGACCCAAGCCAGGAATCGAAACCAGGGCTAACCACTGTGCCCACCCTGCCGCCCTGGAGGGGAAAGAGCTGACGTTTCGAGTCCAGATGACCCTTTGTCAAAGCTGGAAGTGGGATATAGCTGCGTGGAGCCTAAATCACATTTCGTCCAGTTGGTCACTCATTGCATTGGGGTGAGCAGAGAGAGGCTACAGTTAGAATTCAGTGTATAAATATTCACCTGCTTCCTCTGCTGCTCTCTTTGCTTCTGGACTATTTGAACTTGCTTAAGAATGTCAGGACAAGAGGAGTAGCAATGTAAAGGGCGGGTACTCGGCTGCGTGACTCTCCCCAGAATCCGCTAAACTCCTTGCAGGCGAGCGTGCAAACGTCCTCGGAGTGCCTCTTGCTTGGCGAGGGGAGGGTTGCACGATTTACAACCGGCTCTCACGCAATCTCTATAGGTTAACTCCGACAAGACCTCAGTGGGTCGTTTTTTCTCTCTCTCTCTTCTTCCCACCTCTCGCCCAGCTGAGCAGATCGCTGGCTTGCACGCGATGGCAAGACCTTATTTAACAAAGGATATAAACGCTCGTAAAACAGTCAACTTCTTTCGTGTTTAATCTGATTTCCCCCACCCATCACTGTCCGGTCTAACAAAGTACACTTATCTATGTTTGCACTAAGGTTGGGATCACAGTGCAGGTGAAGGAGAATTCCAACTCCCTAGAAGTGTAGCTTTTCAAACGCACCCTTCTCAGTGGGGTCAGAGTATGAGACTTAAAAGCTCATTTCTCCTGGACTACGTGTTGACTTATTGATGCTAAATTTCTACATGCTTCCCTGCCCTGATGCATGATTTTTTTTCCAATAACTTGCACTGATTTTTTTTTTTAATTTAGGATGCGGGGAGAGGGAGAGGCATTGTACCAATATGTGCAGAGAATGGGTTGGGGGGGGGGGGGGGGGCATTTTTCAATTATTTGCGCAGATTCTGAAATGCCTAAGGTTTAAAAGCAATAGCTGGGCCATTACACAGGGCAGTTAAAGTAAAAAATAAAGTTTATTTATTAGTCACAAGTAGGCTTACACTGCAATGAAGTTACTGTGAAATTCCCCTAGTTGCCACACTCCCGGTGCCTGTTCGGGTACACTGAGGGAGAATTTAGCATGGCCAATGCACCTAACCAGCGCGTCTTTCGGACTGTGGGAGGAAACCGGAGCACCCGGAGGAAACACAGGCAGATACAAGAGGAGTGTGCAAACTCCACACAGACAGTGACCCAAGCCGGGAATCGAACCCGGATCCCTGGCGCTGTGAGGCAGCGCCACCGTGCCAGCTCTTAAGAGTCAACCACATTGGCGGCATGGTGGCACAGTGGCTAGCACTGCTGCCTCACAGTGGCAGGGGCCTGGGTTCGATTCCCGGCTTGGGTCACTGTCTGTGTGGAGTTTGCACATTCTCCTCGTGTCTGCGTGGGTTTCCTCCAGGTGCTCCGGTTTCCTCCCACAGTCCAAAGATGTGTGGGTTAGGTTAGTTGGCCAAGGTTAAAAATTGCCCCTTAGAGTCCTGAGATGCGGAGGTGAGAGGGATTAGCGGGTAAATATGTGGGGGTAGGACCTGGGTGGGATTGTGGTCGGTGCAGGCTCGATGGGCCGAATGGCCTCCTTCTGCACTGTAGGGTTTCTATGATTTCTATGTGGAGTTGGCACATTCTCCGCTTGTCTGCATGGGTTTCCTCCAGGTGCTCCGGTTTCCTCCCACAGTCCGGAAGGTGTGCTGGTTAGGGTGCATTGGCTGTGCTAAATTCTCCCTCAGTGGACCCGAACAGGTGCCGGAGTGTAGCGACTAGGGGATTTTCACAGTAACTTCATTGCAGTGTTAAGCCGTAGAATCCCTACAGTGCAGAAGGAGGCCATTCGGCCCATCATGTCTGCACCAACCACAATCCGCAACACCACATCTTTACCCTGCTGATCCCCCTGACACTAGGGTCAATTTAGCATGGCCAATCCACCTAACCCGCACATCTTAGGAGTGTGGTAGGAAACCGGAGCACCCGGAGGAAACCCACGCAGACACGGGGAGAACGTGCAAACTCCACACAGACAGTGACCCAAGCCAGGAATCAAACCCTGGGTCCCTGACGCTGTGAGGCAGCAGTGCTAACTGTTGTGCCGCCGTGATGTAAGCCTACTTGTGACTAATAAGTAAACTTTATAACACCTTTACAATTACTGTACGTGAATGTGGATGGTGTGTTTTTTTATTCTTCCCTCGCTGCCTGTTGCTCACTGAATTGTTGGGATGCCATCTTTTCAGGCGACCTACTTTGGCATGGTGGTTAACACTGCTGCCTCACAGCGCCAGGGACCTGGGTTCAATTCCCAGCTTTTTGGGTCACTGTCTGTGTGGCGTCTGCAGGTTCTCCCCGTGTCTGCGTGGGTTTTCTCTGGACGCTCCGGTTTCCTCCCACAGTCCGAAAGACGTGCTGGTTAGGTGCTAAATTCTCCCTCAGCGTTCCCGAACAGGCGCCGGAGTGTGGCGACTCGGGGATTTTGACAGTAACTTCATTGCAGTGTTAATGTAAGCCTTACTTGTGACTAATAAATAAACTTTTAACTTTTTTTCCCCCCATTGCAATCGCGGGAGCAGACACAGTGAGAGAGAGGAACGAGAGAGTGTGTTATTCGCACGCAGTAATGAATGGGTTGCTGCTGTGACGGCTCTCGCTTCGGCTTGCATGCAAAGCAAAACATTTTTTTAGAAGGTTTATGACTATTGGATTGTTAAAGGTGGGGGGGGGGGGGATCTTTGTTTATTTAGAATTCTCACGCACTTATAAATGGAGCGGGGGACTTATGCCTGCCTCTCTCCCCTGGGTACAAAAAAAGGATCCGAAAACAAACCATTTTATTTATTTATGGATTAATTAATCTCGTGCATCAGAAGCCATGAGTGCGAGTTAAGGACTGTAGTGGGAGGGAATGTTAGAATGCCTTAAGTGCTGTTTTATGTTAAAACCGGCCACACTTAAGGATAGGGGAGTCGTGAAAGGTGTATTGGATTTTTTTTTAAACAACTACGCCTCTAACTACTCTCACATATCACAATTTAGAGATCTCAGATCTCTCTCTCTCACACACAAAATACCATCAAGGGATTTTTATGTGACAGTTGACTGTCTAATACTGCCTCTGCGTTGTGGGTGAAGCATTAATTAGGCTCTGCCTTGCGTGACTCCACACTTGCTACCTGAGTATTAAGGGGTCACCCCTTTGACCCCGAGCAGGAGTGATTGAAAGGCCGGGTGGATAGATAGCAGCTTAGAGCGCTGGAACAGCCGGATGACACGCTATCTCCTTGCACAGAAGCTATCATTGCACGGCAGAGCAAAAAGAGAAAATCGATCTGTCTGCATTACTGGCCCACAATCTTGCAAAGGCAAAAAAGATTTGACTTTTAAGCACGTAAACTTGAGGAGGGGGTGGCGGATTCACACACAAAAAAAAGTGTCAGGAAGGTACCAGTGCACCTTTCGGTCACTATGCCTCTGCTTGCCAGCCGGGGTAGTTATGGGAACAAGGAATGATTTGGCAAGAGTTTTACTGGTGTTTTCCTACTCAAGCAGCAGCCACTGTTAGCCGGAATCTTGCTCATTTTAGGCGCCATCAACTCTAAACTGTCCCAGTGCAAAAAAATGTTCCACAGCAGACCACCGACAGGAAAGAAAGAGTTTGTTCTATGTGTCCAAATTTTTTATTAATGAAAAGACGTAAATATTTTCAATGGGTAACCCGGCAGTCCACATAAAGTTTTCAAGTTTATTTAGTAGTGTCACAAGTAGGTTCACATTAACACGGCAGTGGAGTTACTGTGAAAATCCCCCAGGCTGTGTGCATCACCCAGGCTGTGCTTAATTGCCCCCGAAAACTCATCCTGGTCCGTGTTCAGCTTGTGGCTTTGACAGGGGATTTGAAATTGGACGGTTTGAAAGGAATAAGTCATCATTCTTTTCTAAGTAGCGCAGTCTATCCCTCTCTCTCTCTCCCTCTCTCCCCACTCTCCGTGTTAAAGGTTTTTTTTGTGGGATTCGATTGTCTTGGTCTGAGACGGTTGCGTGACTGGACAGCAGGGAGTTGGAGCTATCCTTCCCTCTCCGATGACACCCCATATCTTCATCTGCGGCTGGCACGCAATCGCTCTCTTGTCTCCCGGCGGCACGTAACACACAGAGGTCAAGCCGGCGACGCTGGCCTTTCACCCAGGCTAAGGGTTGGAACTTGTAATAATCATTCATCCTGTTAAATGCACCCCCCCCCCCCCCCCCGCCCACAGCCCCCCTCACACACACACACAGACACACACCTAATCACACACTGCTGCGCACCAAGCAGCTTTTGCATGAATACTCCTGGTAACAGGTGTACGCTTCGTCAATGCACTTGCTTCCGTAGATGTTAAAGTTTATTTATTAGTGTCACAAGTAGGCTTACATTAACACTGCAATGAAGTGAGTGTGAAAATAGAAGATTAAGAGCTGGCCATTGCGCACAATCGGCAATCTGTCTCTGTATTTCTCTGTGGGTCTTTCTGTCTCTCTGAGCATTTCTCTCTGTGTACCTGTGTCTCTCTCTGTCTCTCTGTGTCCCTCTCTGTCTCTGTGTTTCTCTGTATCTCTGTCTCTCTCTCTGTCTCTCTCTGTGTATCTGTGTGTGTCTCTCTCTCTCTGTATTTCTCTGTATCTGTGTCTCTGTGTATCTCTGTCTCTCTCTATCTCTGTATCTGTGTCTCTGTGTATCTGTGTCTCTCTCTGTCTCTCTCTGTGTATCTGTGTCGCTGTCTATGTATTTCCCTGTATCTCTGTCTCTTTCTCTCTCTCTTTGTGTATCTGTGTCTCTCTGTGTGTGTATCTGTGTGTGTTTCTCTGTCTCTGTATTTCTCTGTATCTGTGTCTCTGTGTATCTGTGTCTCTCTCTATCTCTGTGTCTCTGTGTGTCTGTGTCTCTCTCTGTCTCTCTCTGTGTATCTGTGTCTCTGTCTATGTATTTCTCTGTATCTCTGTCTCTTTCTGTCTCTCTCTGTGTATCTGTATCTCTGTCTATGTATTTCTCTGTATCTCTGTCTCTTTCTGTCTCTCTTTGTGTATCTGTGTCTCTCTTTGTCTCTCTGTGTGTGCATCTGTGTGTGTTTCTCTGTCTCTGTATTTCTCTGTATCTGTGTCTCTGTCTCTCTCTGTCTCTCTGTGTCTCTGTCTCTGTGTTTCTCTGTCTCTGTGTCTCTCTCTGTCTCTCTCTTTGTGTATCTGTGTCTCTCTGTGTCTCTGTATTTCTCTGTATCTGTGTCTCTCTGTGTCTCTCTGTCTCTCTCTCTTTGTGTATCTGTGTCTCTCTCTGTCTCTGCATTTCTCTGTATTTATGTGTCTCTCTCGGTCTTTCTGTGTCTCCCTCTTTGTGTATCTGTGTCTCTCTCTGTCTCTCTGTGTCTCCCTTTTTGTGTATCTGTGTCTCTCTCTGTCTCTCTGTGTCCCTCTCTGTCTCTGTGTTTTCTGTATCTCTGTGTCTCTCTCTGTCTCTCTCTGTGTATCTGTGTGTGTCTCTCTCTCTGTATTTCTCTGTATCTGTGTCTCTGTGTATCTATGTCTCTCTCTGTCTCTCTCTGTGTATCTGTGTGTGTCTCTCTCTCTGTGTATCTGTGTCTCTCTGTGTCTCCCTCTTTGTGCATCTGTGTCTCTCTCTGTCCCTCTGTGTCTCTCTCTGTCTCTGTGTTTCTCTGTCTCTGTCTCTTTCTGTCTCTCTTTGTGCATCTGTGTCTCTCTCTGTCTCTCTGTGTCTGCGTTTCTCTGTATCTCTGTCTCTTTCTGTCTCTCTTTGTATATGTGTCTCCCTCTGTCTCTCTGTGTCTCTCTCTCTCTATCTCTGTATTTCTCTGCACCTGTGTCTCTTTTTTTCTTAATGTCTTGTCGAAAATTATGGAATTTCTAAATTGCATCAAACAATTGTATAAATAAGTTATGATAGCCCGTGGAGGGTTATTTATGTGGTCAGCGCTTCTAATTTCGCTCATTATCTATAAACATGCCGGCAAAATCCAAGATGAGTAAATGTTAAATGTCTTTCAATAAAAATAAGTGCTTTCTTGCACTTTGATCAGACCCGAAACACTGTCTGAACGGAGCCTGGATGTGAAGCTCATCTGGTTGGCTGGGGTTTATTCAATTGTAATTAGTTTAGGATCTGAGGAACCCTCCAAATCGACCCCTTTCCACCCGGCCCTGATGAAGGGTCATCCAGACCCCAAACGTTGGCTCTATTCTCTCTCCTCAGATGCTGTCAGACCTGCTGAGATTTTCCAGCATTTTCCTTTCGCGTGTTCCACAGCTACTGAGAGGGGCGCCTCACTGGCATCAACCTTGTCCCTGGCACCCGCAGACATTCAGCAGTTTAAAGAGAGAGAGAGATGTACCTGGGCTCCCCTGATATGAGTCACCGAGAGAGAGGGGGGCAGCTCACTGAAGACACTTTGCATTTAATTTTATTGCTGCCCAAACAACAACAACAAGTGCACGGTGCAGAAGCGCCGGGCCCCAGAAAGAGAATCTAAACAAGCCGCAATGTGGCTCTGCGGGACTTCCTCACGGCATCCTACTCACCGGGGTGACATATAGGAGTTGGAATGCCGTAAACAATTATCACCGGGAGCAGAAACACCGCAGCATCCGTTCACGAGTTTCTTCCTTAAGTACATTTTAATTGAGTTTCCCAGATAATCAAATCATTTTTTTAAAGACATCATTACATACAGTACACGGATATATAATTGTCATAAAATATAGGTGCATATTCTATTTTGAATATATATTTTGAATAGCTTAATAAACACATAAGACATAAATTATTATGAAACTTAATTATAGAATATAAAACAATATAACATGTTAACTTTTGTCAAATATTTCATATATTTTGATAGTATTGTACAATTAAGAGTGTTCCCAGTGTTTTTGTAAGCAGCGGACGCCACAGTGGTTTAGCACTGCTGCCTCACAGCGCCAGGGACCCAGGATCGATTCCTTCTCTATGAACGGTATGCTTCGTCTGGATAGCATGCAAGAAACATACACTTATACATGTGGCAATAATAAATCAAATCAAATGACTATAACATGGGTGGCACAGTGGTAAGCACTGCTGCCTCACAGCGCCAGCGACCTGGGTTCGATTCCTGACTTGGGTCACTGTGTGTGTGGCATCTGCATGTTCTCCCTGTATCTGCGTGGGTTTCCTCCCACAGTCTGAAAGATATGCTGGTTAGGTGCATTGGCCATGTTACAATCTCCCTCAGTGTACCCGAACTGGCACCGGAGTGTGGCGACTAGGGGATTTTCACAGTAACTTCATTGCAGTGTTAATATAAGCCTACCTGTGACATTAATAAATAAACTTTAAAACACCCCATGTAAAATGTGAATGATATAAAATGACCTCTTTGCCATACAATCACAGCTATTAGAATCATAGAATCCCTACAGTACAGAAGGAGGCCATTTCGCCCATCAAGTCTGCACCGACTGCATCCCACGCAGGCCCTATCCCCATAACCCCAGGCATTTACCCTGTGAATCCCCCTGACACTGGGGTCAATTCAGCATGGCCAATCCACACATCTTTGGACTGTGGGAGGAAACCAGAGCACCTGGAGGAAATGGGGAGAATGTGCAAGAAAACACTGCCAAGGATGCAAAGCTCTCCTTGATGTATCAATGACCTGGAATTTGGGGCGCAGGGAGCAATTTAAAATATTTTGGATGATGTAAAACTTGGGAGTATTGTGAGCTGCGGTTGTGGGGGGGGGGGGGGGGGGGGTGAGGGGGGTGGTGTTAAAGTTTCAAAGTTCAAAAGGACCTGGACAAGTTGGTGGAATGGGAGGACAAGTGGCAGATGAAATGCGATGCAGATGAGTGTGAAATTATCCATTGGTGAAAGGATCGAGAAAGAGAGGGCACCGATATAAGGGAATCGGAAAAAGAAGCGATGGCGACATGAGGGAACACTGTTTTCCACAGCGAGTGGTTAGGATCTGGAATGCACTGACTGAGAGTGCGGAGGAGGCAGAATCAATTGTGGCTTCAAAAGAGAATCGGATCATTATCTAAAGAGGATAATTTCACTGGGCAAGGGGAGAAGGTGGTGTGTGGGGGTGGGGGTAGATTGCTAAGTGGGACTGGGTCAATTGATCTGGGCTAGCATAGACAGGACAGACTGAATGGCCTCCTTCTGCAGTGCAGCCAGTGATTTTATAACCAGTTCACCATTCAAAAGACAATGGGGTTAAGCTTCTGGCTAATAATCAAATCGAAAGGTCTGCGTAACAGTCCAGGTTGGCACTCTCTAGTGTGTTACTGGTGGAATGCTGCACAGTCAGCAAATGCAAGACCACCCCCCCCCCCCCCCCACCCCCCCACCCAACGTAACCATCCTGAAGCAGAGCAGGGGAGTTTTCCCTGCAACCAGAAGAGAAAATGCTGGAAAATCTCAGCAGGTCTGGCGCAGCATCTGTAATAGCCATGATGTGGAGATGCCGGCCTTGGACTGGGGTGGGCACAGTAAGAAGTCTCACAACACCAGGTTAAAGTCCAACAGGTTTATTTGGAATGACGAGCTTTCGGAGCGCCGCTCCTTCATCAGGCGACTCACCTGATGAAGGAGCAGCACTCTGAAAGCTCGTGATACCAAATAAACCTGTTGGACTTTAACCTGGTGTCGTGAGACTTCCTCCAGCATCTGTAAGGAGAGAAAAGAGCTGAGGTTTCGAGTCTCGATGCCCCTTCCTCAAAGCAGATCCCAGCATCCAAAGTCATTTGCTTTTATCTAGAGATTTCCCTGGAACCCGGGCCAACATTCATCCCTCCACCAACATCCAAAAAGCAGTTTATCTGCTCATTAACTCATTGCAGTCTGTGGGAGTTTGCTCTGCGCAAATTGGCTCCAAAGTTACAAATCAATAAAAGTACTGTCTTTGCTGTAAAGTGCTTTTGGGGGGGGGGGGGGGGGGGTGACCTGTGACAGTGACAGGCGTTATATAAATATTAGTCTTCACCTGACAGACTTGCTATGTGTTTGCAGCGTTCATTTGGCGTTGCCTCCAACTTCAATCATCAAATCGCCCCGAATAACTTCTTTTTAAAAAGTTTAAGCTTTCTTTGTTGCTTTTGGAACGCAACATGCCTTGAATGTGTTTGCACAGAAGTTCAAGGGAAACCTGGCGTCGGCTGGACACTGGGGATGGACTGCAGTGAAAATGTAGAGGTTCCCCCAGCCAATGATGCCAACATAATCTGGGTTATTAATTCGAGTTATTTAACTCCAGCGCCGCATTGGGTGGATTTTTCCCCGACCCCAGTTGCGAAATTCGCTGAGGGCTGGCACAGAATTGAGTCCGATCGCACTGGTACATGTGACCTGCAGCCAATCAGGCGCGCACAAGATGCTTATAAAAGGATGAATCTTGCACAGGATGCCTCACACACATGCACAGACACAGAGTGCCAGCACTCTGCAGAGGTAGCCGTTAGACTGCATTGCGTGCCAGCCAGTGTTGACTGTACTTGGGAGCGAAGAGGTAAGCACCTCAGGAATTTATCCCGAAGACGGGATTTTGTTTTTTTTTTCAGTGTGTCCTGCCACTGTGGAAATCTGCACGTTCTTTCTTCCAGTGCTGCTCTTTGAGGGTGAGTTTAAGAGAGTGAGAGTGTGTGTGAGAGAGAGAATGTGTGTGTTTGTGAGTGTGTGTGTGTGGAGAGTGTATGTGTGAGATTGAGTATGTGTGAGTGAGAGTGTGCGAGAGAATGTGTGTGTGTATATGTGGGTAAGAAAATGTGTGTATATGTGGGTGAGAGAATGTGTGTATATATGTGGGGTGAGAGAATGTGTGTATGTATGTATGTGTGAGTGAGAGAGTGTTCAGTGTGTGTGTGAGTGAGTGGGGATTATGAATCGCGGGCATTGCGCACAGTTCCAGACGCTGCCACTGCAATAGGGCGACATTACAATAACCTGTCCAGCTCTGCAGAACGGATCGTTTAGATCCGGAAGGTGAAAGCTGTCTCTCTCCACAGACGCTGCCAGCCCTGCTGAGTTTATCCAACACATTCTGTTTTCACAAGTTGGTGACATTGCTGGCTGCTTTTTTGTTTTTCTGGCTGAGTGCAAAAGGAGAGTAGAAAGTGTAGCAATGAAGTGGCGCTGTGTAGCATTTTAAACAGGTATTTATTTAAATCCCGAAGCTTGGGTGATGTTTGTGTGAGATTGAGTATATATGTGTGTGAGTGAATGGGTGAGTGTGTGTGTGTGTGTGTGTATGTGAGTTTTTCTGTGTATTTATTCAAATTCTGAATCTTGGGTGATGGAAGTGTTTGTGAGTGTGTTTATGTGTGTGTGAGAGAGAAAGAGAGTTGCTCTGTGTGGCATTTTAAGCAGGTATCTTGAATCTTAAATCCTGAGTCTTGGGTGATGTTTGTGTGAGATTGAGGGTGTGTGTGTGTGTGAGTATATGTGGGTGAGTTACCCTGTATACCATTTTAAGCAGGTATTTATTTAAATCCTGAATCTTAGGTGATTGTAGGAGATTGAGTATATGTGTGTATCAGTATGTGCGTGAGTGTGAGTGAGTTTCTGTGTACCATTTTAAGCAGGTATTTATTTAAATCCTGGATCTTAGGTGATGTTTGTGTGAGTTTGAGTATATGTGTGTGTGAGTAAGTGGGTGGGTGTGTGAATTACCCTGTGTACCATTTTAAGCAGGTATTTATTTAAATCCTGAATCGTAGGTGATGTTTGTGTGAGTTTGAGTATATGTGTGTGTGAGTATGTGAGTGAGTGGGTGTGTGAGTTACCCTGTGTACCATTATAAACAGGTGTTTATTAAAGTCCTGAATCTTGGGCGATGTTTGAGATCGAGGATGTGTGTGAGTATATGAGTGTGTGAGTGGGTATGTGTGAATGAGTGAGTGGGTGAGTGAGTGAGTTTCTCTGTGTACCATTTTAAGCAGGTATTTATTTAAATCCTAAATCTTGATTGATGTTTGTATGAGATTGAGGATGTGAGTGTATGTGAGTGGGTATGTATGAATGAGTGAGTTTCTCTGTGTACCATTTTAAGCAGGTATTTATGTAAATCCTGAATCTTGGATGGTGTGTGTGATGAGGGGCATCTTAAGGGCAGTTGAGTTGAGTGCTGCAGGAGCTGGAGGTTTGGGTTTTCTGAAGCTGAATGTCTCTCTCTGTGTGCCTGCCAGGTTCGACATGACTCGGAGCGTTGGCGCCGGGCTGGTGGCCAACCTGCTGGCTGGCTCGGTCACCGAGGTGTTCATCGGGCTGACCGTCTTCTCGCTCATCCTGCTGCTGATCCGCGCCCGCCGCGCCAGGATCCCCGAGGGGCTGAAGAGGCCGCCGCGGCCGCCCACCCTGCCGCTGATCGGCCACATCCTGCGGCTGGGGGCCAACCCGCACTTGAGCCTGACCGCCCTGGGGCAGGAGTACGGCCACATCTACCAGATCCAGATCGGGACGCGGCCGGTGCTGGTGCTGAGCGGCCTGGAGACCATCAAGCAGGCGCTCATCCGCCAGGGGGACGACTTCGCGGGCCGCCCCAACCTCTACAGCTTCAGGTTCATCAACGACGGCAAGAGCATGACCTTCAGCTCCGACGACTCGGAAGTTTGGCGGCTCCGGCGCAAGTTGGCGCACAACGCGCTGCGCACCTTCTCGGCGGACGAGTGCAGGAACTCCACTCACTCGTGCCTGCTGGAGGAGCATGTGTGCGGGGAAGCCCAGCAGCTGGTCCGCATCTTCGCCCACCTCATGCGGAGCCGCGGCGCCTTCGACCCGGTCCGCTACCTGGTGGTGTCCGTGGCCAATGTCATCTGCGCCCTGTGCTTCGGCAAGCGCTACAGCCACCACGACCAGGAGCTGCTCAACATCGTCAATGTCAGCGACGAGTTCGGCAAGACGGTGGCCTCGGGAAACCCGGCCGACTTCATCCCCATCCTCCGGTTCCTGCCCAATTACTCCATGACCAAATTCATCGCCATCAACAAGAGGTTCGTCAACTTCGTGGAGAAAATTGTCACCGAACATTACCGCACCTTCGACAAGGTATTTGACTTGAGTTTGACTTGATTCCATTTTGATTAGAATTTTATTCAATTTCATTTCATTTTGATTCAATTTCATTTCATTTTGATTCAATTTTGATTTGAATTTTATTCAATTTCATTTCATTTTGATTCAATTTTGATTTGAATTTTATTCAATTTCATTTCATTTTGATTCAATTTTGATTTGAATTTTATTCAATTTCATTTCATTTTGATTCAATTTTGATTTGAATTTTATTCAATTTCATTTCATTTTGATTCAATTTCATTTCATTTTGATTTGAATTTTATTCAATTTCATTTCATTTTGATTTGATTTTTATTAGGTTTCATTTCATTTTGATTCAATTTTGAATTGAATTTTATTCAATTCGTTTGATTTTTATTCACTTTCATTTTGATTCAATTTTGATTTGATTTTTCAATTTTAATTTGATTTTTATTTGATTTCATTTCATTTTGATTCAATTTGGAATTGATCTTTTTATTCAATTTTGATTTCATTTTTATTCAATTTTGATTTTTATTCGATTTCATTTAATTTTGATTCAATTTTGACGATTTTTATTCAATTTTGATTTCATTTTTATTTGATTTCATTTGATTTTGATTCAAGTTTGATTTGTTCTTTATTCAATTTTGATTTCATTTTGATTCGATTTTGATTTTATTCAATTTTGATTCCATTTTTATTTGATTTTGATTTGACTTAATTTTGATTAGATTTTGTTTTAATTTGATTTTATTTGATTCAATTTTGATCGATTTTCATATAATTTGCTTTCATTTTGATTTGATTTCATAGAATCCCTACTGTGCAGAAGGAGGTCATTCATCATCTCAAATCCGCACTAAGCATAATCCCCACCCAGGCCCTATCCCGGTTACCCAACATGTTTACCCTAGCGAGTCCCCTGACACTAAGGGGCAATTTAGCATGGCCAATCCACCTAACCCACACATCTTTGGACTGTGGGAGGAAACCAGAACACCCAGAGGAAATTTTGATTTGATTTATTATTGTCACATGTTTTGGGATACAATGAAAAGTATTGTTTCTTGCACTCTATACAGACAAAGCACGCCATGCATAGAGTACATAGGGGAGGAGGAAAGGAGAGGGTGCAGAATGTAGTGTTACAGTCATAGCTAGGGTGTAGAGAAAGATCAATTTAATATAAGGTAGGTCCATTCAGACATCTGATGGCATTTATTTTATGGGATGTGGCATCGCTGGCTGGGCCAGCATTTACTGCCCATTCCTAAGTGCCCTCCATTTCAGAGGGCATTTGATATTCAACCACATTGCTTAAAATCAAATCAAAATCAATCAAAGATGTGTGGGCTCGGTTGATTGGCCATGCTAAATTGCCCCTTAGTGTCCCAAGATGTGTAGGCTAGCGGGGTAAATGTGTGGGGTTCTGGGAATAGGGCCTGTTGTCTGTGCAGACAGAGGCAAGATATTAACACTGTTTCTGTGAAAATCCCCTGGTCGTCACACTCCGGCGCCTGTTCGGGTACACTAAGGGAGAATTTAGCACGGCCAGTGCACCTAGCCCGCACACCTTTGGACTGTGGGGAGAAACCGGAGCACCCGGAGGAAACCCACGCAAACATGGGGCCGAATGGCCTCCTTCCGCACTGTAGGATTCTGTGATTTCTATGAAAATTGAATCAAACTAAATCAAATCAAAACGGGGTAAGGACGGCAGATTTCCTTTCCTAAAGGAAGGGAAAGCAGGGGAGAAGATGGAGGGGGCCACGATGGAACTTATGTGGTGTAACATTTAGATCTTATCAGCTTGCGCCACCCCTCTCCTCTTGCTGACATTTTTATTTGCCTCTGTTTTTCAGGATAACATTCGCGACATAACCGATTCCCTGATTGATCACTGTCAGGAGAAGAAAGTGGACGAGAACGCCAATATTCAAATATCCGATGAAAAGATTGTCAACATTGTAAACGATTTATTTGGAGCTGGTAAGGATGACATGTTGTTTCTTTGTTTTTGTGGACCCAAGTTCCCAAACTGCAGCTGGGTTTAATTGATGAGTTTGCAAAACTTCGAGCTGTAATCGTGTGGGATGGTTTTGGATCAGATTTTTACACTTAAAGTAACTATGTCAAAACCCTTGGCAAATTGCCGCTTCCTTAATCCCCTTTGGAGACCCCCTTTGCAATGGAAGCCTTTTCGTCGGTGTTACTTACAAACAAGTCTTTTTTGTTGTTGCAGGTTTTGACACAATTACCACAGCGCTCTCCTGGAGTTTAATGTACCTGGTTAAATATCCCGACATTCAGAAGAGACTGCATGAGGAAATAGGTGTGTTTACCTTGCAGTGGGCATTTTTACTAGCCAGGCATTTTTCAACTGGGCTTTCCCATTCACAGACCTTCTGCTTTTCCCCATTTTTTCCTCTTTGCAGATGAGAACATAGGCAAAGATCGCAGCCCCAGGATATCGGACAGGTCGCTGTTGCCCTACACAGAAGCTTTCATCACGGAGACCTTCCGACACTCCTCCTTTCTCCCATTCACCATTCCTCACTGGTAAGACAGCTTGGCAATGGGAAGCATTTACGGCGGCACAGTGGTTAGCACTGCTGCCTCACAGCTCCGGGAACCCGAGTTCGATTCCCGGCTCGGGTCACTGTCTGTGTGGAGTTTGCACATTCTCCCCGTGTCTGCGTGGGTTTCCTCCGGGTGCTCCCGTTTCCTCCCACAGCCTAAAGATGTTCTGGTTGGGTGAATTGGCCGTGCTAAATTCTCCCTCAGTGTACCCAAACAGGCGCCAGAGTGTGGCGACTCGGGGATTTTCACAGTTAACTTCATTGCAATGTTAATGTAAGCCTACTTTTGATTAATAAATAAACTTTAACTTTATCATCTAGCTCAAAAGGAGGCCCATTTTACCTCGATGCGGGCTCTTTGAGTGACTCTTCAATTAGTCCCACTCTCCTGCCTTACTCCTCACTGCCTGTCATCATTTCAGATTATCATAAGAAATAGGGACAAGAATGGGCCATTCAGCCCCTCAAGCTTGTTCTGACATTCGTTAAGATCATAGCTGATCTGATTGTGATCTCAATCTCCCATAACCCCTTTGCAATCAGAAAGTTGTCTCAGTCCTGAATATCTTCAGTGACCCGCAGCCCCCACTGTTCTCTGGAGAGACCATTCCACAGATTAAAGACCCTCTGAGAGAATAAATTCTGTCTCATCTCTGCCTTCAATGGGAGGCCCCTTATTTTTAAACTGTGCCCCTAGTTCTGGATCCCCACCACAAAAGGAAACATCCTCTCAGCATCTACCCTGTCAAGCTTCCTCAGAATCCCATGTGTTTCAATAAGATCACCTCATTCTCCTAAACGCCAAAGAGTATAGGTCCAACCTGCTCCTAAGCCAACTTGTCGTCCCAGGAATCAGCACAGTGAACCTTCCCTGCACTGCCCCAAAGCATGTATGTCATTCCTCAAGTAAGTGGGCGGCACGGTGGCACAGTGGTTAGCACTGCTGCCTCACAGTGCCAGGCACCCCGGTCCAATTCCGGCCCTGTGTCACTGTCTGAGTGGAGTTTGCACTTTCTCCCCGTGTCTGCGTGGGTTTCCTCCGGGTGCTCCGGTTTCCTCCAAAGATGTGCGGTTTAGGTTGACTGGCCGTGCTAAATTGACCTAGTGTTAGAGGGATTAGCAGGGTAAATACATGGGTTTATGGGAATAGGGCCTGGGCGGGATTGTGGTCAGTACTGACTTGATGGGCTGAATGGCCTCCTTCTGTACTGAAGGGATTCTATGATGTGGTAAAGGGACCAAAGCTGTACATAATACTACATGTATAGTCTTACTAATGTCCTATACAGTTGTAGCAATACTTCTTTGCATTAAAGATCAACATACCATTTGCCTCCCTAATTAATTGCTGCATCTGCATGCTAACATTTTGTGATTCATATACAAGGACACCCAGATCCCTCTATACTGCAGCGTTCTGCAGTATCTCTCCTTTTAAATGCTCTGTTCCTCCTGCCAAAGTGGATAGCCTCACTTTATCCCATATTATACTTCATCTGCCAATTTCTTTGCCCGCTCACTTATCCTACCTATATCCCTTTGCAGACTCTGTGGGTGGGATTTTCCAGCTTCGCTCGCCCCAAGACCGGAAGGCCCAGCCCGAGGTCGACGGACCTTTGCATGGTGCTGTCCCGTCCGCTACGATTACCGTGGCGGGCGGGACGGGAAAATTCCACCCCGTATATCATCCTTGCAACTTGCATTCCTACCTATCCTTGTATCATCAACAAATTGCCAATAATAGTCGGTCCCTTCATCCAAGTCGCTAATATAGATTGTGTATAGTTGAGGCCCCAGTACAGATCCTTGTGGCACTCTGCTGTTTCCCAAATTGAAAATGACCCATTTTTCCCAAGTTTACTTACTGTTACCTAATCAATCCTCTATCCATGCTAATATATCATCCCTAACACCACGAGCCCTTACCTTGTACAGAAACTTTTTATGTGGCGTCAAATACATTACATTTTCTTGTTCTCCTTTATCCACCTTGCTTGTTACATCCTCAAAGAATTCTAATCAATTTGCCAAACACTATTTCCCTTTCACTGAACCAAATTGATCTGTCCCATTGTGTTAAGACTTTCCAAATGTCAGCCTTTAGTCTTGGGGCAAGATCTTACTGGCCGTTAATGCCACGCTCCCGCTGTAGCAAAGTCGGAGAATTCCTGCTGTAGCGGGATGGGAAAATCTCATTGGCATGAAGGGCTGTAATGTTCTGGCCTTAGTTTTCCTCGTAGCTTTCCTCCAGTGATTGTTTTAAGAATAGAATAGAATCCCTATGTACAGAAGGAGGCCATTCGGCCCATCGCATCTGCACCGACCACAATCTCACCCAGGCCCTATTCCTGTAAACCCACATATTTACCCTGCTAATCCCCTGACACTAGGGTCAATTTAGCATGGCCAATCAACCTAACCCGCACATCTTTGGAGTTTTAATTTCCTCCTTCCCCTTTGCCTCTTTATCATCCACCATTTCTGGTATGCTTTCCATGCCTTCTACTGTGGAGACACATTGAAAATACCTATTCAAAGTGTCTGCCATTTCCTTGTTTCCCATGCTAATTCCCCAGTCTTAGCTTCAATGGAATCAACATTTTAGCTACTCCCTTCCTTTTTATGCATTCTACCTTGTAGAAGCTTTTACTGTCTGTATTTATATATTTCCTGATATATTTCTGCCTTTAGAAATATTTATACAATTTCCTTTCTGAAGTTACTATCGAATCTGAAACAGTTGATGGATATTAATTGTCCTTGAACCCATATAAATAGGGGAGAGCTGAGACTGAGTTGAGACTGAACAAGTCAATAAACTGTCTCTATAAAGAAATGCTCTGTGCCTTAGTTCCAGCTTCATCAATGGATCCTGTTAACAGTCGCTTCCACCACTCTTTTTCTGGCAGCGCACTCCAAATGATAACAACTCAGACAGAATTCTTGAAAAGCACATCGCAGATCAGATTCAGAATGCTGACTCTGCTAGTTTATCCAGCAGGCTCGAGCACTGAATCATTCTGCTTCACCTTCCATCCCCATATCCCTCACCGACGAGGGCCAAAATCTCCCTCTGGAACCTCCTCATCACAACCTGAGCCTTTGGTCTTTCTTGAGACTTTAACATGATTTGATTTGATTTATTATTGTCACATGTATTAGTATACAGTGAAAAGTATTGTTTCTTGCATGCTGTACAGACAAAGCATACCGTTCATAGAGAAGGAAACGAGGGGATGCAGAATGTAGTGTTCGTCATAGCTAAGGTGTAGAGAAAGATCAATTTAGTGCGAGGTAGGTCCATTCAAAAGTCTGACAGCAGCAGGGAAGAAGCTGTTTTTGAATCGATTGGTACGTGACTTCAGATTTTTGTATCTTTTTCCCAACGGAAGAAGGTGGAAGAGAGTATGTCCGGGGTGAGTGGGGTCCTTAATTATGCTGGCTGTCTTTCCGAGGCAACGGGAAGTGTAGACAGAATCAACAGATGGGAGGCTGGTTTGAATGATGGAAGAGAGAATGTCCGGGGTGCGTGGGGTCCTTAATTATGCTGACTGCTTTCCCGAGGCAGCGGGAAGTGCAGACAGAGTCAATGGATGTGAGGCTGGTTTGAGTGATGGATTGGGCTACATTCACGACCCTCTGTAGTTCCTTGCGGTCTTGGGCAGAGCAGGAACCATACCAAGCTGTGATACATCCCATCTACCCTCTCAGGTGGACATAAAAGGTCCCAAGCTCCCCCCACCACACCAAGGTTTTGACCTATGTTCATCCCTCTTTGAATAGGGATTCTGAATTTGTCTTTGCTGAAACAAGTGACAGGGTCACTTACCTCATTGTTGATTGTGGAGAATTGTTGTTTGCAAATTGCCTGCCATGTTTTCCTTTAATCTGTCTCTTTCACTGTCTTTCTTTCTGTTAGAGGTTCCCTCCTTGCTATTCCATTTGGCCTAGAGGGATGTCCTCTAGAGGCTATTGCTGCACATTCTTCACTTTTGCGTAGTCTTCCTACATGGCGCAGCTCAGAGAAATAGCTCATTCATCAGTGGAGGCTAGCTTCCACAATGTAAAGCCTTGTATGCAGGGATCCTTCCCTGTGCCATTGGGAACCTGGGGCCCAGACAGCTGGTTCCCAATGAATAATTAAGCCAAGGGCGGCACGGTGGCACAGTGGTTAGCACTGCTGCTTCACAGCTCCAGGGTCCTGGGTTCGATTCCCGGATTGGGTCACTGTCTGTGTGGAGTTTGCACATTCTCCTCGTGTCTGCGTGGGTTTCCTCCGGGTGCTCCGGTTTCCTCCCACAGTCCAAAGATATGCGGGTTAGGTTGATTGGCCATGCTAAAAATTGCCCCTTAGTGTCCTGAGATGCGTAGGTTAGAGGGATTAGTGAGTAAATATGTAAGGATATGGGGGTAGGGCCTGGGTGGGATTGTGGTCGGTGCAGACTCGATGGGCCAAATGGCCTCTTTCTGCACTGTAGGGTTTCTCTGGTTTCCAGGTAACCAAACTATGAGTCTATTCGGTGGCCTGGAGCAAAATGTATTTTAATGTTTATTTACAGCGTCAGGGATTGCAGTGCTGTTCCCGCTCTTTGGAAAATAAGTTTCTGCTTCTTAACTTATTGATTAATTTTAATCAAATGCTCCTCATTGTTTATCAGGCATTTGGGGAAGGGGAGATGTGGGGGAGTGGGAGGAAATATCTCATTTGGAAAACCTTGGGGGGAATTTTCCCGTCCCATCTGCTACGGGAATCGTAGCGGGCGGGGGACGGACCATACAAGAGTTGAACTCGGGCGGGATTTTGGGGTGAGTGTGGCTGCAAAATTCCACCCCTTGTGTCCCTACTTCTGGGTCTAGTCAAAATTGTCACAAGTTCAGGGTGTGCGGGATCTGTGGGGAAGGATCACTCCAACTGTTTGCCCCTCTACTATCAGGTTTCATAGGATTCCTAGAGTGCAGAAGGAGGCCGTTCGACCCATCGAGCCTGCCCCAACAACAACCCCACCCAGGCTCTATCCCTTTAACCCTGCGTATTTACCCTGCTGGACCCCATGACACTAAGGGCAATTTAGCAGGGCCAATCAACCTAACCTGCATATCTTTGGACTGTGGGAGGAAACTGGAACACCCAGAGGAAGACACGGGGAGAACGTGCAAACTCCACACAGACAGTGACCCAAGGCCAGAATCAAACCCGGGTCCCTGGCGCTGTGAGGCAGCAATGCTAACCACTGCGCTGCCGTGCCGCCCCCTAGGAGACTTTTCATGCATTACCCACCAATAAACCTTTCTGACGCAGGATGTTTAAGTGGAGACATGGTACCAAAATCTCTGTTTTACATTTCAGCACGACGAAAGACACAGCACTGAATGGATATTTTATACCCAAAAACACTTGCGTTTTTGTGAACCAGTGGCAAGTGAATCATGACTTGTAAGTATTTCTTCTTCTTGAAATTGGGGATTTGAACTCTGTTGTTACAAAAACTTTCATGGTGAGAGTGGAAAAAAGTTTAGAAGTCTGAGTTGCAGTCAAGGTCATTTTGCCATTCCGAATTTGGATTTGCATTTTTTGCCTTTTAACCTTATCTGGGCTTTCCGACCACCCAAAGTTAATGTGAACTAAAATCACTGTAGAACACATAAGGGAGCATTCATATGGCCAATGTGCATCATCTTTAACTTATCACGCCTAGGATCTACAAAGAAGTGTGCAACCCTCATCCGGGCCCCCATAAAGGTTGCTTTGGTCTTTTTGTATACAGGGTAGGGGAGGAGGGTGTACGCAACAAACAATGAGAAGTGGGAAGATAAGGTTCTTGTTAAAATTCCTCGGCACGGTGGCACAGTGGGTTAGCGCTGCTGCCTCACAGCGACAGGGACCCGGGTTTGATTCCCGGCTTGGGTCATTGTCTGTGCGGGATCTGCACGTTCTCCCCGTGTCTGTGTGGGTTTCCTCCGGGTGCTCCGGTTTCCTCCCACACTCCAGTGGTGTGCGGGTTAGGTGGATTGGCCGTGCTAAATTGACCCTTAGTGTCAAGGGGATTAGCAGGGTGTAAATACTTGGGGTTACTGGGATTATTGTCGGCGCAGGCTTGATGGGCCGAATGGCCTCCTTCTGCACATGTAGGGATTCTTAGAAGGAGATGGGTAGATATTTTGAAAATCTTTTTCCTTTGATCCTTATTGGTGGGCAGTGCCAGCTGTTGCAGTTGGTATCTTTTCCCCATGTCAATATTTTTTACCCATAAAATGGTCAAATGAAGCAAAAATGCTACCTTTAATAATAGGGCTAGTTTTGGTGGTTTGGATGTGGGTTGAGTTGGTTTTGTAACACCATTGACAATTGTCTCTTAACTATGTATTTAGGATTATTAGACCACCTTTTGTGCTGTTGTATTGGTATTATTTTGCAAAGATGCAAGATAAATGATGGCGGCTGATCACAGTATTTCAATGAATGTTGCCAAAGAGATTCCAAGAGTCTTTTACATGAACACCTGAGCACATTATCCATGTTCCAACATCTGTAAATGCACAGGGTTACAGGGATAGGGCAGAGGGGAGGGAGGGCCTGGGTTAGATGCTGAGTCGGTGCAGACTCGATGGGCTGAATGGTCTCCTTCTGCACTGTAGGGAATTCTGTGGTTGGTAGTAGCACGTAGTGTATGTACTTTAGTATTGTCATTTCAGCTGCTTCAGTAGACCAAGTCCTTTTCATTACTCGTAATTTCAAGTGTTTGTCTTCGAGGCTGCAATCAATATTGCAGTTACCTGCGGAGTGTAATGTGTGGAATGCAAACTCTACTTGTACTGTCGCTTGGTCAAAATCCTGGAACATCCTCCCTAACAGCGCTGTGGATGTACCTACACCACATAAACAGCAGCGGGACCCGCGAGTCCCAGAGGTCATTGACAAAGGCATTCTGAACGTGTTAAAAAATGTGTTATGCTCTTCATGCCAATCAGCTCATTCTTAGCCCTCGGGGAGCAGTCTGGATTGACCTTGTTCTCTTCACATTTAAAAATATTTGTTAGAAGTAAGTGCCCTGTAGGGTGGCACGGTGGTTAGCACTGCTGCCTCTCAGCGCCAGGGACCTGGGTTCGATTCCTGGCTTGGGTCACTGTCTGTGTGGAGTTTGCACATTCTCCCCGTGCCTGCGTGGGTTTCCTCCCACAGTCTGAAAGACGCGCTGGTTAGGTGCATTGGCCATGCTAAATTCTCCCTCAGTGTACCCGAACAGGCGCCGGAGTGTGGCGATTAGGGGATTTTCACAGTAACTTTATTGCAGTGTTAATGTAAGCCTACTTGTGACACTAATAAATAAACTTTAAAATAGTGCGCATCTTATGAAAATCATTAGTTTGAATTTCATCAGGTGTTAAGGTGCTGAGTAAAAGATGAATGAAGCTTACAGCAGATGGATGGAAGAAAGTAAATTTGTCCTTTGGGGAAAATCATTTATTTTTTGACTTTCCCTAAGGTTCCCTTTGTCATTTAATCTTTCCGACCCTGCCAGATCAAAAGACGTGCATTGGCTATGCTAAATTCTCCCTCAGTGTACCCGAACAGGCGCCCGAGTGTGGCAACTGGCGGATTTTCACAGTAACTTCATTGCTGTGTTAATGTAAGCCTTTACTTGTGACAACAATAAATCAACTTAAACTGTTGACTGGAGCAAACTCAAAAGTCACATTGAATTAAGCTTTCTAAAGGGCACCCAGGATCCCTCTGCTTTAATGCACTGAGGAATTCAACTTGAAGCCGATTCTCTTTGTCATGCCAATTTCACACCAAAACTGTTTGACACCAACTTGAAAGAAAGCAGCGTGTAATCACATCTAGAGATGACCCCCACCCCTTTTGTGTTGTTAAACAAGATATTCTTTTCCGAATTTGTTTTGTGTAGGCTGCCTTGGCAGCTGCACTTTTTTTTTTAATCCCTCACTTTGTGGTTCGATATTGCATCAAAGTTCCGGATGCATAATCATTGGTAGTGTGAAAGTACCTCTTAAAGGATTGGCACAAGTTCAGCAGAGCTTTACTGCAGCTATACGCTGACTTACATCAGTGGAATGTGTGCAGATCACTGCACCAACACAGTAAAGATGCACTGTCAGGGACTAGTTACCTTTCTGTGGAGGTGAGCTAATAGACCATGTTTCCCTAGGGGCTGTTAAGGGTGCCAGGCTTTGATGTTTTAACTGTTTATTTAAAGGTCGATTAAACCGTGTTTGGAAATAAATGGTGACCTTTTTTAACACCGAGAAACAATTAGGAATTAGCGAGAGAGTAGAAAGCAGTGAATAATGGCCCCAGGAAGTTCCTTATTTGTTGTTATTACAGCTTGGCAATTACAACAACCTGAGTTTTTTTCAAGATGCTATAAATGATACAGGTATTGTGTTCTTCTCCGAAACAGTCTTACTGCAAAATCTGTTTTAAATTATTATTTTAAATGTCCACAAGCTGATCAGGCACCACTTTTTTTTTCCAGGCGCCTACATTTTTTTCATTTATGTGATGTGGGCGATGCTGGCTCAACCAGCATTTATTGCCCATCCCTAATTGTGCTTGCAAAGGTGGTGGTGAGCCGCCTTCTTGAACCGCTGCCATTTATGTGGTGTCGGTACACCCACAGTGCCGCCAGGGGAGGGTGTTCCAGGATTTTGACTCCAGCAACAGTGAAAGAGTGGCAATGTTGCTCCAAGTTAGGATGGTGTGTGACTTGAAGGGGAGCTTGAAGGTGGTGTCATATGCCTGTTGCTCTTGCCCTTCTAGATGGGTAGAGGCTACAGGTTTGGGACCTCCTGTCGAAAATGGAATGGTTCCCACATTCCCAATGTCAATCTTGTCATATACCACCTTCTTCCACATCCTAGGTGGTACAAAAATCAACATTCAGTTTTATTTGCTGGTGGAAGACAGTGTGAAAGAAAACCTATCTATTTAACATTGGGGAAGACAAATAAAATGTTAAACTTCAATCATGTGCAGCATTGTCACATGAATGGGAACATGTCCCAAACTCCATTCCCACTAGAGCCATTGTAGACAAAGCTCCATTGACCGCAGAGATAGTGTAATGACATCAATCCATTGAGGTTGGCCTATTGGAATATGAATTCCCTGATTAAAGAGTCAATTGATGGGCTAATCAGGGAGTCTTTTCCTTGTATTTGACTGGGAGTGTCAGTTCCTCTGACTAATAGCACTCTGTGTACTGCTGTTGGAATTGTAAATAAAGGGATTTTGGTGAAGGGACTTCTGCCTCCAAAGACTTATTACACATAGCAGCCGAGTTTCCACCCCTTTTCACTGTTCATCGATATCAGACGTGTATTGGAATCAGTGATGACATCCTTTTGTTGACCAGTTTCATTCATCATCCCACACTGAAGTTTGAAAGAATGTTTGGAGTAACAACACGATAGATAGGACAAGATGTGTTCGAAAACGATAGAGAGAACAGACAATGGGAGGGTTAGTGGAGATCATTTTAACTAAAGATGGTGGAATTGTTGACACCCTGATGCTGTTCCTTCCATTGACTTCAATAGAATTGGGGGGGGTGGCATACAATGGACAGCTAATTCAGTGTAACCTGTTCAATGTTCAAAGAGGCGGTGATGGTCTGGTGGTATTATCGCTAGACTTTTAATCCAGAAACTCCTCTTAATGTTCTGGGGACCCGGGTTCGAATCCCGCCACGGCAGATGGTGGAATTTGAATTCAATAAAAAGTATCTGGAATTAAGAATCTAGTGATGACCATGAAACGATGGTCGATTGTCGGAAAAACCCATCTGGTTCACTAATGTCCCGTTAGGGTAGGAAATCTGCCATCCTTACCTGGTCTGACCTACCCGTGACTCCAGAGTCATAGCAAAAATTGGAAATGTGTTTGACTGTCTGAGAGAATGAGAGGTCACAATTTTGGGCAAAGGTTCTTTAAATTTCTGCAACTCTCTTCCAGTTACTCCACAGTCTTAAGTCTATTGGCTGTGTTTTTGTTTCTAATGTCTTACTTCCAGCAGATATTTGCAACAATTAGCGCTGAAAGAGTTGAACTGTCTCATAAGTTGGCCCTGTATCTACTGGAGTTTAGCAGATTGAGAAGTGATCTTATTGAAACATCCTGAAGGGACTTGACAGGGTGGATGCTAATAGAATGTGTCCCCTAGAGACTAGAATTAGAGGAGACCATTTAAAAAAATAAGGGTTTTCCTATTTAAGATGGAGCCAAGGGTGGCACAGTGGTTAGCACTGCTGCCTCACAGCACCAGGGACCCGGGTTCAATTCTGGCCTCAGGTGACTGTGTAGCATTTGCACATACTCCCCGTGTCTGCATAGGTTTCCTCCAGGTGCTCTGGTTTCCTCCCACAGTCCAAAAGATGTGTGGGTTCGGTGGATTGGTCATGCTAAATTGGTCCTTAGTGTCAGACGAATTAGCGGGGATAGGGCCTGGGTGGGATTGTTGTTGGTTTTGGCTCGATGGGCTGGACGGCCTCTTTCTGCACTGTAGGGATTCTATGATATTCTAAGGAGATATTTCTCCTCTTGTGGGTCGTGAATCTTTGGAACTCTCTTCCCCAGAGGCAGACAGATTCTTGAGTAACAAGGGAATCAAAGATTAACGGGAATTGAGGCCACAATTCAATCAACCATGTGTGCGGCACGGTGGCACAGTGGGTTAGCACTGCTGCCTCACAGCTCCAGGGACCCAGGTTCAATTCCCGGCTTGGGTCACTGCCTGTGTGGAGTCTGCACATTGTCCCCGTATCTGCGTGGGTTTCCTCCCACAGTCCGAAAGACGTGCCGGTTAGATGAATTGGCCGTGCTAAATTCTCCTTCAGGTGTACTCAAACAGGCGCCGGAGTGTGGCGACTAGGGGATTTTCACAGTAACTTCATTGCAATGTTAATGTAAGCCTACTTGTGACAATAATAAATAAACTTTAAAAACTGTATTGAATGGTGGAGTAGGCTTGAGCGGCTGAATGGCCTACTCTTCCTAGTCTGTACATCTATGTCATTTTCCGGTTGGCATCGCATAAGGTACAGTTTAATTTCACCGCTTGTGCATTTCAGGACACTCTGGAAAGACCCGTTTGTCTTCTGCCCGGACCGGTTCCTAAACCCCGACGGAAAAAGCATCAACAAAGGGGAAACAGAAAAGGTGCTGCTATTCGGCATGGGGAAAAGGAGATGCATTGGGGAACCCATTGGCCGCATAGAAGTCTTCCTGTTTTTCACCACTCTTATCCAACAGCTGCGATTTGAGAAAGTACCGGGGCAGGACATTGATATGACCCCACAGTATGGACTGACCATGAAACACAAGAGGTGTGACGTGCAAGTGGTGGAGCGTTTCCCTGCCAAGGCTTCTGAATGAGCCGACAGTGTCTTAATTCTGCAGGAGCTAAATAAAGGAGAATAGAACTCTATTTTTGTACATTATAAATGCATACCAGTGGTATGAGGGAATAGTTATGCCTTAAATTGTAAGTTTTGTTATGTTTTAATGTAATACACTGCTGATGTGCCACTGATGCCTTGTATTTAAAATACCAATGAAGAATTATCTTACTGTATAAGCAGAACCGAAGAATGAAGAAAGTGAAGTTTGAGAACTGTATTCAAATGTATCTCATTTAACAATGTACTTGTATTTTTAAAGCATAAAATATTTTACTATCAAAAAAATCATGTAATAAGGGAGATATTAGACTGCTTCTTTATACTGTATAAAGGGACGTTCGTGATTTTTATACATATGAAATGTCAGATCAAACAGAAGAATGTTACGAGAAGAAATAAAATAATGTGAATTTACATAGAATCTTGCCACGTCTTCATGACATTGTAAAATATGTAACAACCGATAGATTACTTTTAAGAGGCAGTTACTGCTGCTTCGGCAGTGAAATGGGGAAAATTCTAGAACTGCACGGAGGAAAATGAAGGCAACAAATGCACAACCAATCTCTCGGCATTTGAAAAAGGACAACGCAGGTTAACTGCTCAGAAACAGACTCTTTATCAGAAGATGAGATGGAGATGCTGGCGTTGGACTGGGGTGGGCACAGTAAGAAGTCTCACAACACCAGGTTAAAGTCCAACAGGTTTATTTGGAATCACGAGCCTTCGGAGCGCTGCTCCTTCATCAGGTGAGTGGCTGCACTAACCACAATCCCACTCACCTGATGAAGGAGCAGCGCTCCGAAAGCTCGTGATTCCAAATAAACCTGTTGGACTTTAACTTGGTGTTGTGAGACTTCTTACTGTGCCCACACCAGTCCAACGCCAGCATCTCCACATCATGGCATACATAGGGAAGGAAAGGAGAGAGTGCAGAATGTAGTGTTACAGTCATAGCTAGGGGTGCAGAGAATGATCAGCTTAATGCGAGGTAGCTCCATTCAAAAGTCTGATGGCACTAGGGAAGAAGCTGTTCTTGAGTGGGTTGGGACGCGTCCTCAGACTTTTGTATCTTTTTCCCGATGGAAGATACTCAGAGTGGTTGGGGTGTGGAATGGACTGCCTGCTGTGATAGTGGAGTCAGACACTTTAGGAACTTTCAAGCGGTTATTGGATAGGCACATGGAGCACACCAGAATGATAGGGAGTGGGATAGCTTGATCTTGGTTTCGGACAAAGCTCAGCACAACATCGAGGGCCGAAGGGCCTGTACTGTGCTGTACTGTTCTATGTTCTATAAGAGAGTATGTCCGGAGTGCGTGGGGTCCTTGATTATGCTGGCTGCTTTTCCGAGGCAGAGGGAAGTGTAGACAGAGTCAATGGATGGGAGGTTGGTTTGAATAATTGACTGGGCTTCATTCACGCCCCTTTGTAGTTTATTGCGGTCTTGGGCAGAGCAGGAGCCATACCAAGCTGTGATACAACCAGAAGGAATGCTTTCTGTGGTGCATCTGTAGAAGTTGGTGAGAGTTGTAGCGGGCATGCTAAATTTCCTTAGTCTCCTGAGAAAGTGACGGTGTTGGTGGGCTTTCGTAACTATAGTGTCTGCATGGAGGGACTAGTAAGAAGTCTCACAACACCAGGTTAAAGTCCAACAGGTTTATTTGGTAGCAAATACCATAAGCTTTCGGAGCACTGCTCCTTCGTCAGATGGAGTGGAAATGTGCTCTCAAACAGTGCAAACAGACACAAAATCAAGTTGCAGAATACTGATTAGAATGCGAATCCTACAGCCAGCCAGGTCTTAAAGGTACAAGATTTATGTCACATTATCAGTAACCCCCACAGCTTGCCTCCTGGGCTTGCAGAATTTCACTAGCTGTTCTGTCTGGAGACAATACACATCTCTTTAATCTGTGTTTAATGTTCCCTCCACCCACATTGTCTGTACCTTTAAGACCTGGTTGGCTGTAGGATTCGCATTCTAATCAGTATTCTGCACCTTGATTTTGTGTCTGCACTGATTGAGAGTACATTTCCACTCCATCTGACGAAGGAGCAGTGCTCCGAAAGCTTATGGTGTTTGCTACCAAATAAACCTGTTGGACTTTAACCTGGCGTTGTGAGACTTATTACTGTGTTCACCCCAGTCCAACGCCGGCATCTCCACATCATGGAGGGACTAGCACAGGTTGTTGGTGATCTGGACACCAAAAAACTTGAAGCTCTCGACCATTTCCACTCTATTGATGAAACAGGGGCATACCCACCACTACGCTTCCTGAAGTTGATGATTATCTCCATGTTGTTGACATTGAGGGTGAGATTATTGTCATCACACCAGTTCCCCAGATTCTCTTTCCATTGGGGTCTCACTGTGCTTTACAGCTAATGAAGTACTTTTGTCATGCAGGAAACATGACAGCCAAGTTTGCATACAACAAAGCTCCCACCAATCACAATGTGACAATGATCAGATAATCTGTTTTTGTGATGTTGATTAAAGTGTTAAAGGTTAGCCAGAAACTGGGGATAACTGGCCTGCTCTTGGAAATACTGCCAATGGGATCATTCACATTCATCAGAACAGACACGGCTTCAGTTAAAAGCCTCATCTGAAAGACCCCACACACATGAAGAGAGGTTGGATAGGCTGAATGATGAATTGGGGAGGGAGGGTGGAGGATGTGGAGGGTACGAGAGTATGTGGAGTGGCTGCACGGTGGCACAGTGCGTTAGCACTGCTGCCTCACAGCGTCAGGGACTCGGGTTCAATTCCCACAGTTCGAAAGATGTGCCGGTTAGATGCATTGGCCGTGCTAAATTCTCCCTCCGTGTATCCGAACAGGCGCCGGAGTGTGGCGACTAGGGGATTTTCGCAGTAACTTCATTGCAGTGTGAATGTAAACCTACTTGTGACACGGATAAATGAATAAATTTTAAACTTTACTTTACAACATTGCTACTGATGGTGAACATAAGGACATAAGAACTAGGAGCAGGAGTAGGCCATTTGGCCCCTTGAGCCTGCTCCGCCATTCAATAAGATCATGGCTGATCTTTTTGTGGACTCAGCTCCACTTACCCGCCCGCTCACCATAACCCTTAATTCCTTTACTGTTCAAAAATTTATCTATCCTTGCCTTAAAAACATTCAATGAGGTAGCCTCAAATGCTTCACTGGACAGGGAGTTCAACAGATTCACAACCCTTTGTGTGAAGAAGTTCCTCCTCAATTCAGACCTAAATCTGCTTCCCCTTATTTTGAGGCCATGCCCCTAGTTCTAGTTTCACCCGCCAGTGGAAACAACTTCCCTACTTCTATTTTATCTATTCCCTTCATAATCTTATATGTTTCTATAAGATCTCCCCTCATTCTTCTGAATTCCAATGCGTATAGCCCCGGACTACTCAATCTCTCCTCACAAGCCAACCCTCTCAACTCCAGGCTCAACCTAGTGAATCTCCTCTGCAACCCCTCCAGTGCCAGTATATCCTTTCTCAAGTAAGGAGACCAAAACTGTACACAGTGAGTATGCCATCTGAGCCAAGCTTTTAATAGAGACAATTTTGGCAGCAAAGCATGTAAATCCATGCCATAAGGAAGTCTTGCTACTCAGGTGATGCAGCCAAAACAGACTTCATTTTCAGAACTTATGCCAGTAGTTGCAGAACTTTAAGTTCATTGAACTCCATTCTCATTAACAGTTGCCAACTAGTTGAACCAATTGTAGGTGCATTCTTAAGCTGCAACTCTGAGGCATGCGTTCCTTCAGAAGTGGACCTGGAGTTTCCACAAGGGCCGCAATGGGAAAACCCCATCAAGCAAGTGCGGAACATTGCACTGGTTTTGCTAAGATGAAGTTACACCCAAGCTTTTGAACAAATGAATGAGCATCAATGCACATGTGTAGTCTTCCAAAAATCAGCATAATCAAAAATATTACTTTTCCACAAATTTATTCATTAAATTTGTAAAGCACATTACAAATAGGGCGGCACAGTGGTTAGCACTGTTGTCTCACAGCGCCAGGGATCTGGGTTCGATTCCTCGCTTGGGTCACTGTTTGTGTGGAGTTTGCACGTTCTCCCCGTGTCTGCGTGGGTTTCCTCCGGGTGCTCCGGTTTCTTCCCACAGTCCAAAGATGTGCAGGTTAGGTGGATTGGCCATGCTACATTACCCCTTACCGTTCCAAGATGTGTGGGTTAGGTGGATTGGCCATGCTATATTGCCCCATAGTGTCAGGGGGTCAGACTAGAGTAAATGCATGGGGTTATGGGAATAGAGCCTGGGTGGGATTGTGGTCGGTGCAGACTCGATGGGCCGAATGGCCTCCTCCTGCACTGCAGGATTCTAGGATTACAAAATATTTCAACCTGAAATTTACAGAAAGTGCCATAGAACTCGATTTGACTCCACAGAGCGCGTTTCTCTCTGAGGTGCCTCAGCGCAATTTCAATACTAGTGTATTCATAGTCAATGTTAGGCATACAGCCCAGGCGGAGAAATCACAGTACATGAGGTTTAAGTGAGCACTTATAACAATTAAAACTTGCATTTGCCTTCACCAAAATGGGTATTTCCAAAATATGTAAAGACTTTTCCGAATTCAAATAGTTGAACATCATTGAAGTACGTTTTGGGTAAATGTGGCATCAAGTTGGCAGTTACCCCTTGCGACCAAAAGAGGGCCTATAATTTATGGCAATCCAATTAAACTGGATCTACAACTGCCACAGGCAGTCCCTTTAGCCTAGAAGTTGCTTTAAACAACTCATCACGGTCATCTCAAATTTACCGTTGGCACTTCAGTATTTACTAAGTTTGGGGAAGATTAGTGGTGAGTAATCGGGTATACCTTTTCAATAAATATGGTATTTTTCAATAAAGTTTTGGAAGAATTTACCTTGTCTTCAAATTTCTCTGCCTAATTTTATTACACTATTTAAAAACTGACCGTGAAACTTCAAACTGAAAACTTTTAACAGGAATTAACCGTTGGTTATTAAGATGGCTAAAGTTTTGGAGTAACTTCCTACCAAACTATGAAGAGAGAGATATGATGTGGCGTTGGACTGGGGTATGCACAGTAAGAAGTCTCACATCACCAGGTTATGATGTGGAGTTGCCGGCGTTGGACTGGGGTGGGCACAGTAAGAAGTCTCACAACACCAGGTTAAAGTCCAACAGGTTTATTTGGTAGCACGAACTTTCGGAGCGCTACCCCTTCATCAGGTGAGTGATGAAGGAGTGGCGCTCCGAAAGCTCGTGCTACCAAATAAACCTGTTGGACTTTAACCTGGTGTTGTGAGACTTCTTACAACACCAGGTTAAAGTTCAACAGGTTTCTCGCTCCACTCACACTCTGTACCTGTAAAGACTTGATTACCTATAAAGACTCACATTCCAACCATTACCTTGCAATTGTGTCTTTACCGAAATATGCCGTATTTGTGAACCTACCTCTCCACTCACCTGATGAAGGAGCAGCGCTCCGAAAGCTCGCGATTCCAAATAAACCTGTTGGACTTTATCCTGATGTTGTGAGACTTCTAAGAGAAAGATAGGAAGAAAGTGGGTGGCATGGTGGATAGTGGTTAGCACTGCTGCCTCACAGCGTCAGAGACTCGGGTTCAATTCCAACCTGGGGTGACTGTCCATGTGGAATTTGCACGTTCTCCCCATTTCTCCGGGTGCTCCGGTTTTCTCCCACAGTCCAAAGATGTGCAGGTTAGGTACATTGGCCATGCTAAATTGCCCCTTAGTGTCAGGGGGAGTTGCATGGTAAATGGGGTAGGGCCTGGGTGGGATTTTTGTTGGTGCAGCCTCGATGGGCTGAATGGCCTCCACCTGCACTGTAGGGTTTCTATGATTCTATGAAATAACTGAAAGGTATATATGCATAAGATTGTCTAAATGTTTTGACTTGATTAGCTACTTAGGCACATGCATGGAACTGCATGGTTATTTCTAAAGGTCAAATCAATTTTGTCATTAACTTACATGGGGCGGCACGGTGGCACAGTGGTTAGCACTGCTGCTTCACAACTCCAGGGACCTGGGTTCGAATCCCGGCTCGGGTCACTGTCTATGTGGAGTTTGCACATTCTCCTCGTGTCTGCGTGGGTTTCCTCCGGGTGCTCCGGTTTCCTCCCACAGTCCAAAGATGTGCGGGTTAGGTTGATTTGCCATGCTAAAATTGCCCCTTAGTGTCCTGGGATGCGTAGATTTGAGGGATTAGCGGGTAAAATATGTAGGGATATGGGCGTAGGGCCTGGGTGGGATTGTGGTCGGTGCAGACTCGATGGGCCGAATGGCCTCTTTCTGTACTGTAGGGTTTCTATGATTTCTATGATATATTGAAAACTGGAGTAAGGTTCTTCTTCCAATGCAACAATGCAAACATGGTCATTACAAATCCTCAGACCCATGAAATGTAATAGGGTTAATCAAAGAGTGAGAAACATAAATCCAAATGGAATAGCGTTGCCTGGAATTGGTGAATGTATGTGGTCCACAGGATACAATTTGGATAGGTCACTTGCCAGAATAACCTCAGTTAGGATATTTAGTGTGAAGATGTGCCATAGATGTGCGGGTTAGGTTGATTGGCCATGCTAACTTGCCATTTAGTTTTTTTTATTCATTTGTGGGACATGGGCATCGCTGGCTGGCCAGCATTTGTTGGACTGTAATCTGGTGTTGTGAGACTTCTTACTGTGTTTACCCCAGTCCAACGCCACTATCTCCACATCACAGCATTTATTGCCCTTCCCTAGTTGCCTGAGGGCAGTTGATAGTCAACCACATTGCTGTGGCTCTGAAGTCACATGTAGGCCAGACCAGGTAAGGACGGCAGATTTCCTTCCCTAAAGGACATTAGTGAACCAGATGGGTTTTTCCGACAATTGACAATGGTTTCATGGTCATTGGTTTCCACCATCGGCCGTGGCGGGATTCAAACCTGGGTCCCCAAAACATCAGCTGAGTTTCTGGATTAATAGTCTAGCAATAATACCACTAGGCCATTGCCTCCCCTTAAGAGTCAGGGGGATTAGCAGGGTAAATATGTGGGGTTATGGGGCCTGGGAGCAAGTTTGATGGCCTCCTTCAGCACTGTAGGGATTGACTTAATTGGTTTCAGCCATTCTTCTATGATTTATTGCTTTAATCTGTTCAGATATGTGACAGGAGAAACCTCGATGGTTCACTGGGTATAATGGATCGCCAGTGCCAAGGTCAGGAGGAAGTTTGAATCCGTCTAAGATGGCAACCATGCCAAGTTGGGAAATTCAACTCACTGGCTGGGATTTTCCGCTCCCAGCCATGTTGGGCGGAGTCGGCTAGGGGAGCAGAAAACATCACAAGAATGGTAAAGTTGTGTTTTGCATCAGTGCAAACGTGACACGATTGTCCCCTCCCTCTGTCAGTGATGGATTGCGTTTCTCGACATTAAACGTTGGGAAGATCATTATAATAAATGACGACATCATTATTAGTTGGAATCATACCCCCCGTCAAATAATCCTTCCAAGGCAGCATGAAGATTCCGTAAGAAGTCTCACAACACCAGGTTAAAGTCCAACAGGTTTATATGGCAGCACGAGCTTTTGGAGTCTCGCTCCTTCATCAGGTGAGCGAGTGCTGCCAAATAAACCTGTTGGACTTTAACTTGGTATTGTGAGACATCTTACTGTTGCTTACCCCAGTCCAACGCCAGCATCTCCACAGCATGAAGGCTGGCAGAGATGAACTAGGGAATTACAGACCGGTGAGTCTCATGCCAGTGGTAGGGAAACTATTGGAGAAAATTCAGAAGGAGAAAATGAATATCCACTTGGAAAGGCATGGGTTAATTCGGGATAGTCACATTGGCTTTGTCAGAGGCAGGTCATGCCTAACAAATTTGTTGAGAACTTTTCGAAAATGTGATCAAGTGTGTGGATGAGGGAAGTTCAGTCGATGTAGTTTATATGAATTTTAGCAAAGCTTTTGACAAGGACCCGAGTGCAGGAAAATGGGATTAACGCACCATTGGTGATAATTATTATCAGTGCAGACTGGATGGGCCGAAGGGCCTTTTCTGCGCGGTTTGACTTTCTACGACTCTGTGGCAGAATGTGTGAAGCCCGACTGATCTCCCAAGACATGCAGCTGGCGAACAGACAACCCAGGGAAGCTCAGGTGAGTGCAGTGCTCGGGGCAGAGGGGGTCATGCCTGGGCAAGTCTGTTCAAGAAGAAGCTCTATCACTTTCTCAGGGCACCACAGATGGGCAATAAATAAGGTCTCATCAGTACTTAATTAGACCTTAGTTAGGCCGCATTTGGAACATAGTGTTCAATTCTGGTTGCCACACTACCAGAAGGATGTGGAGGCTTTGGAGAGGCTACAGAAAAGATTTACCAGGATGTTGCCTGGTATGGAGGGCATTAGCTATGAAGAGAGGTTGGAGAAACTTGGTTTGTTCTCACTGGAATGACGAAGGATGAGGGGCGAACTGATAGAAGTCTACAAGATTATGAGGGGCATGGATAGAGTGGATAGTCAGAAGCTTTGTCCCAGGGGTGGGAGAGCCGATTACTAGAGGGCATAGGTTTAAGGTGTGAGGGGCAAGGTTTAAAGGAGATGTACGAGGCAAGTTTTTTACACAGAGGGTGATGGGTGCCTGAAACTCGCTGCCGGGGAGGGAGTGGGAGCAGATACAATAGTGACTTTTAAGGGGCGTCTTGACAAATAGATGAATAGCATGGGAATGGAGGGATATGGTCCCCGGAAGGGTAGGGGGTTTTAATTCAGTCGGGCAGCATGGTCGGTGCAGGCTTGGAGGGCCGAAGGACATGTTCCTGTGCTGTAATTTTCTTTATTCTTTGTTCCACTGCCCAAACACTGAAAACAATTTAACATGGGGAATGATTTGCTTCTTTAAGCATAAACTAAAGGCTCCCAGCCATGTCACCCATTGCCAATAATAAGTCACCACACAGTGTCCAAAATCAAAAGAATGCATTCATGATTCAATTGCCCTCGACGTGACTTTGACCGCACAGAGAATACAGAATTTCTGTGAACTGCGACAAATCATACAACACAATAACAATCAAGTTGTTTACTTAAGGTATTTGGATCAGGTTGCGAATACAGAAATTAAATATATTGCGCCGATGATATTTGATCATCCAGTCCTTATTTCGGTGTCAAGTACACATGTCATTACTCACTCACCCAGATTCCAAAGTTTCTGAGGAAGATTAGGTTCGAAAATCCTAGAGAGCATCTTAGGAGCTAAGATTCATTTTGGTCTTAGAAGGAGTTACTCATAATCAGAATAAGAAGGAAAGAGAAATACATCTGGGGCGCCATTTTCACTGCCTGTTGTGCTACTTGAGCAGCTGGAGAGCTGTGGCGGGATTCGCGACAGCTGATCGCGACTTTCTCAGGCCATTTTCTAATGGCATCACCAGCCTCGCGCTGGGAAACTGCACAAGGCTGATTACAATATTTACATTCAAATTTTAATATCGGGGCAAGTGTGCCCCTTGGGCAATGCCAGCCTCACACTGCCAGCCTGGCACCCTGGCACTGCCCACTGAACACCCTGGCACTGCCCACCGGCCTGTGCCAAAGGGGCAGGGCCTGCAAGGGGCAAGGCCAGACTGGAGGCAGGTCAATTGGTGGTGGTGCTGGTGCACAGTGATTTGGGGGGGGGGGGAGGGAGGGAGAAGGCGATTGGGGCTGGCCATGGGGAGTGGGGGGGCAGGGCTGGTCATGGGGGAGGGGCAATCGGGACTGGCCATGGGGAGTGGGGAGGCAGGGCTGGTCATGGGGGAGTGGCGATCGGGACTGGCCATGGGGAGTGGGGGGGCAGGGCTGGTCATGGGGGAGTGGAGATCGGGACTGGCCATGGGGAGTGGGGGGGCAGGGCTGGTCATGGGGGAGCGGCGATAGGGGCTGGCCATTGTGGGGGTGGAGGGGGTCAGGAAGCTGACGATTGGAAGGCCGGTGATGGGGGGGGCGGGGGGCAGTGCATATGCGCCAATCTCCCTACTGATGCCCGCCGCTCGGTGGGATGCAAAATGGGGTTATGATCTGAACTTGTTGGACTCAACAGTGAGTCAGATCATAACCCCATTTTGCATCCTTTCTCTTTGCCAATTTCAGTTTTCCTCTCAATTTTTCTCTTATTTTAGCCTTTGGATGGCAGATGTTCATCACTCCTCATCTAGACAGATCTTTTGTTTATCTACTTGTCCCTTTAGCACGTAGGTGGCACGGTGGCACAGTGGTTAGCACTGCTGCCTCACAGCACCAGCGAACCCGGTTCGATTCCCGGCTTGGGTCATTGTCTGTGTGGAGGCAACACGTTCTCCCTGTGTCTGCATGGGTTTCCTCCGGGTGCTCCGGTTTCCTCCCACAGTCCAAAGATGTGCAGGTTAGGTGGATTGGCCATGCTAAATTGCCCCTTAGTGTCCAAAGATGCGTGGGTTAGGTGGATTGGCCATGCTAAATTGCCCTTTAGTGTCAGGGGGATGAGCTACGGTAAATGCATAGGCTTATGGGGATAGGGAGGGATTGTGGTCAATGCAGATTCGATGGGCCAAATGGCCTCTTTCTGCCCTGTAGGATTCTATGATCTCACTCCCTGTTGCCTTGCATCACCAACGTTTTCGTCATTTAATCACTCCTCACCCCGCCACACCCTGCCTCAACTCTCTCCAACTGACACGCACGTGCACACTTACACACACGCACACCGAAATTCTATCACAGACCTTCCCTTTTGGTATTTTTCCACCTCCCCCTTCACTTGCTCAGAATCAATCATATTTCTAACTACAGTTCTGAGCCAAGTTCCACACACATGAGGACGGCCTCAACCGGGATCTTGGGTTCATGTCACACTATCTGTAACCATAACAACTTGCCTGGACTTGCAAAATCTCACTAGCTGTCCTGTCTGGAGACAATACACATCTCTTTAACCTGTGCTTAACGCTCTCTCCACTCACATCGTCTGTACCTTTAAGCCTTGAGTAGCTGTATTAGCATTGATTAGCTTGATTAGCATTCCAATTATTATTCTGTAAATTGAGTTTGTGTCTCTGTATGCCCTGTTTGTGAGCACGTCTCCCACTCCACCGGACGAAGGAGCAGCGCGCTCCGAAAGCTAGTGGCATTTGCTACCAAATAAACCTGTTGGACTTTAACCTGGTATTGTTAGACTTCTTACGGTGTTTACCCCAGTCCAACGCCGGCATCTCCACATCATATTTATACCTCAGCCAATGCCAAAAATACAGACTATCTGGCTATTCATTTCACTGCCATTTTTGGAACCTTGTGTGCAAACTGGCCACTGTATTTCTGACAGTACGACAGTCAGTATGCTTCAAAAAGTACTTCATTAGCTTGAAAGGTGTAATAAGTCCTCAGAGGCAGAAGTCCCTTCACCAAAATCCCTTCATTTACAAGTCTGACAACAGCATACAGAGTGATTTCAGTTTGCAGTCTACACTTAGAGTTCCAGAGGAACTGACACTCCTGGTTCATAGAAATCATAGAAACCCTACAGTGCAGAAAGAGGCCATCTGGCCCATCGGGTCTGCACCAACCACAATCCCACCCAGGCCCTACCCCCATATCCTTAAATATTTACCCGCCAATCCCTCTAACCTACGCATCTCAGGACACTAAGGGCAATTTTAGCATGGCCAATCAACCTAACCCGCACATCTTTGGACTGTGGGAGGAAACCGGAGCACCCGGGGGAAACCCACGCAGACACGAGGAGAATGTGCAAACTCCACACAGACAGTGACCCAAGCTGGGAAGCGAACCCAGGTCCCTGGCGCTGCGAAGCAGCAGTGCTAACCACTGTGCTACAGTGCCGCCCCTAAGTTAGGTACAAAACAAGATTGGCCCTGATTGGCCCATCAATTTGGCCCTTAATCAGGGAGTTCATATGCTAACAAGTCCCCCTGATTGAAGTTGTTACAAAAAGACATTAGGATGCTTGAGCTTGTGAAAGGTGCTATGTAAATGCAAGTCCCGAGCTTTCTTTTTATGTAGAACATTTCACTGGCATGAAGATGACAGTGTAACTGGGTACATAGTTCCACATTTCTTTCATTTTCCTGGCTACATTCTGAACCAGTTTTGATGTAAGGGTTGATGTTAGACACCTCGGCTATATGGGACTTTTTCTGAGATAATATTTCACACAGAACAGTTTGCTATCACAAATCTAGATCAGGTCATACATTTTACTGTTTATCTGCACTCGACTAATTGTATAACAACTCAACTTGTGGTATTAGATATTATCAAAAGCTGATAACATCACATCTTTGGGACAGGATGGAATTGTGGTTTGAAGTAGTGTGTGATTTTATCAGTTTTGTCCTACTGTCACACGATCTTTCTATTAACATAACAAAGTTTCCCTTTCACAGCTGCACGATACGTTGCTCGCACTTTACTAAAGGCAAAAGAAACAACTCCATGTGGGAAGGATTATAGAATGGATGATTTATGAGCAAATGGGCTTTGCAAATTGACTTTTCAGGTGTTAGTCAGCTTAACCTCTTTCAACTCTTCTGCCTTTTTTACAACGAATGACCCAAAGTTTCCTTTAGATTCCAATTGCATAAGGTATGCTTTTCCCTTTCGCTTCAATTCGCTGCCACATTCGATTAAATTCTCCCCCACAGTTCTGGTTAACATCACTGCAATCAATGGACGGCGCGGTGGCACAGTGGTTAGCACTGCTGCCTCACAGCGACAGGGACCCGGGTTCAATTCCTGGCTTGGGTCACTGTCTGTGCGGAGTCTGCACGTTCTTCCTGTGTCTGTGAGGGTTTCCTTCAAGTGCTCCAGTTTCCTCCCATAGTCCAAAAGACGTGCTGGTTGGAGTGCATTGGCTAAATTTTCCCACAGTGTACCCGAACAGGCGCCAGAGTGTGGCGACTAGGGGATTTTCACAGTAACTTCATTGCAGTGTAAGCCTACTTGTGACACTAATAAATAAACTTAAACTCATAGACAGTCTCTGTGTTACTGCTTGCCTTGTTGCCTTGCGGCGGCGGAGGTCCCCAGTGAAGGTCCCTCTATGGATGGAGGGATCCTCCCCCAGTACATCGGGGACCTGGGGTGGAGGCTAGTGCATGCAGCAATTCCATGCACCCGCAAATTGTACTGGTTCACGGGCTCCCAAGAAACCCAGAGGAGGAGTGCTCTCGCAACTCTACGGATGTCATGGTTGGTTGACATTGTAGCCAAGTGCTTTGCAATCCTACCCCCCTCCCCCAACCCCCCTCCAGACTTTGTGTGACCCCAGATTGAAAGTTTGGCTGGTTATGGAAGTTGAGTGGGGAGGTTTTGGGGAAAGGCTTCAGTTGTTGAGCAGGACTGAGATGGAGGCTTTATTTCTTGACCAGAACATGAGTTGAGCATTGGGGACAGGGGAGGGAATGAAAAGGCAGTTTCTCCAAAGAGAACCAAACACCTCGCCATTCATAGGCTTTGAGGCCTGGTCGTTGCTGCAAATAAGAGTAGTTTATTAGGCCACTCGCACCAACAGAAACAAACACAAACATTTAAAAGGGTCAGCTGTCAGAAATCAGTCTGCACTCCATGGCAGCCAATGCTGTCCCAGAGTTTGCCATTCCAAATACAACTGGGGGTGGTCGTCGGATCCACAGTTGGGAAGCTCTGCTGTGGCAAGCTCGAATCTCTGCCCTTGGGATTTACCTGAGGACTATTGCTAATAGATTGATTTGATTGATTTATTATTACTGTCACAAGTATTGGGATACAGTGAAAAGTATTATTTCTTATGAGCTGTTGCAGACAAAACATACCGTTCATGGACTACACAGGGGAGAAGGAAAGGAGAGGGTGAGGATATGGTGTTGCAGTTACCGATAGGGTGAAGAGAAAGACCAGCTTAACGTGTGACAGAACCATTCAAAAGTCTGATGGCAGCAGGGAAGAAGCTGTTCTTAAGTTGGTTGGTACATAGAAACATAGAAAAACTACAGCACAAAACTGGCCCTTCGGCCCCACAAGTTGTGCCGAACATATCCCTACCGTCTAGGCCTACCTATAACCCTCCATCCTATTAAGTCCCATGTACTCATCCAGGAGTCTCTTAAAAGACTCTAATGAGTTTGCCTCCACCACCACTGATGGCAGCCGATTCCACTCGCCCTCTGTGTGAAAAACTTCCCCCTAACATTTTCCCTGTACCTACCCCCCCAGCACCTTAAACCTGTGTCCTCTCATAGCAGCCATTTCCACCCTGGTAAAAAGCCTCTGAGAGTCCACCCGATCTATGCCTCTCAACATCTTATATACCTCTATTAGGTCTCCTCTCATCCTACGTCTCTCCAAGGAGAAAAGACCGAGCTCCCACAGCCTATCCTCATAAGGCATGCCACTCAATCCAGGCAACATCCTTGTAAATCTACGTGTTTTCAAATTTCTGTATCTTTTTCCCGATGGAAGAGAATGGAAGAGAGTATGTCCGAGATGCGTGGGGTCCTTGATTATCTTGGCTTCTTTCCCATGGCAGCGGGAAGTGTAGACGGAGTCGATAGATAGGAGGCTGGTTTGCGTGATGGATTGGGCTACATTCACAACCCTTTGTAGTTTCTTGTGGTCTTGGTCAGAGCCGGAGCCACACCAAACTGTGATACAATCAGAAAGTTTAAGTTTTTAAAGTTTAAAATTTATTTATTGGTGTCACAAGTCGGCTTACATTAACACTGCAATGAAGTTACTGTGAAAATCTCCTAGTCGCCACACTCCGGCATCTGTTCACCTGAGGGAGAATTTGGCTTGGCCAATGCATAAAACCGGCACATCTTTCGGAAACCAAAAGAGAAAATGCTGGAAAATCTCAGCTGGTCGGGCAGCATCTGTAAGGAGAGAAAAGAGCTGACGTTTCAAGTCCAGATGATCCTTTGTCTCTTTTCTCTTTGACTCTTTTCTCTCCTTACGGATGCTGCCAGACCTGCTGAGATTTTCCAGCATTTTCTCTTTTGGTTTCAGATTCCAGCATCCACAGTGATTTGCTTTTATCCACATCTTTCGGAAAGGGTGCTTTCTATGGTGTATCTGTAAAAATTGGTGAGAATCGTAGTGAGACAGGTATTCCAAAACTGGTGTCTTCACTCGGATGAGATGCTAGTCGAGGCAAATATGTTGCTGAGACCCAAGAATCGGTTCCCATCAATAACTTGGCCCCCAGGTTCTGGCCACACACTCCCAAGTTGATGCTGAGCCTCAGCCAGAATTCCCCCTCTATTTCTCCCATCGTACATTTGTCTTGCTAACACTAGGATGTTGCATATGAAACATGAAATTATTTCCCTTCTCCATGGTTATCTCCAATTGCAGCGGGATCTTGATCAATTGGGCCAGTGGGCTGACGAATGGCAGATGGAGTTTAATTTAGACAAATGCGAGGTGATGCATTTTGGTAGATTGAACCAGGGCAGGACTTACTCAGTTAATGGTAGGGCGTTGGGGAGAGCTACAGAACAAAGAGATCGAGGGGTACATGTTCATAGCTCCTTGAAAGTGGAGTCACAGGCGGACAGTGTGGTGAAGAAGGCATTCGGCATGCTTGGTTTCATTGGTCAGAACATTGAAAACAGGAGTTGGGACGTCTTGTTAAAGTTGTACAAGACATTGGTAAGGCCACACTTGGAATACTGTGAGCAATTCTGGTCACCCTATTATAGAAAGGATATTATTGGACTAGAGGGAGCGCAAAGAAGATTTGCTGGGATGCTGCCGGGACTTGATGGACTTGGGGAGAGGCTGAATAGACTGGGACTTTTTTCCCTGGAGCGTGGGAGGCTGAGGGGTGACCTTATAGAGGTCTATAAAATAATGAGGGGCATAGACAAGGTAGATAGTCAATATCTTTTCCCAAGGGTAGGGGAGTCTAAAACTAGAGGGCATAGGTTTAAGATGAGAGGGGAGAGATACAAAAGTGTCCAGAGGGGCAATGTTTTTCACACAGAGAGTGGTGAGTGTCTGGAACGAGCTGCCAGAGGTAGTAGTAGAGGCAGGTACAATTTTATCTTTTAAAAAGCATTTAGATAGTTACATGGGTACGATGGGTATAGAGGGATATGGGCCAAATGCGGGCAATTGGGATTAGCTTAGGGGTTTTAAAAAAAAGGGCGGCATGGACAAACTGGGCCGAAGGGCCTGTTTCCATGCTGTAAACTTCTATGACTCTATGTGTAGTTGGAACACAGTGTACTCTGTGCAGCTCAGTAATAACTCAAGATGTTCAGCAGGCAACATAATGAACAACGTCAAATGGCAGTGGCAATAAACATAACAATGATGGCCAGTTAATCAGTTTTACTGAGTAGTTTTAACTGAAGTAATTTTTTTTCATCAGGTTCTTGCGTGTCTCTATTACCAGTGCCAAGACCTCACCCCCTCGAGCTAGTTGCTGTAGTTCCTGTTGCTCTATTTCCACTGCACGCATATGTTCCTCATTAAGCTGCAGTTGCAATCCCTTCTGTATTGAACCATTGCCCTGCATGTAGAAAAATACCAACATTTTATACACCCTTAATGACTTATATGCAAAAATAATCACAAAATCAAGCAAGAAACAGTCAATTTAATCTCGGGAGTCCACAATTAGGTTCCATAACTGATCTGGTCTTATGATAGATAAATATCGTAATTCTAGACACATTTTCTCTGAATTTCTTCCTTTATTCTTTGACTGATTAACGCAGCAAAACGTTGCTTCGTCTTCCCCAGAGATCTGGAAAGGCTCAGGCAATGAGGAGGGTACAAAATTAGGATTGTTTCTTCAAAGTAAATGGATCTGATCTATTCATCTTCAGTCTGAAAGTACAGAATGCGTTGAGGCTGTTTTGGTGGTAGACTATTGACTCAAAGGTGACTGGAGTAATCAAAAACATCGCTGCATCATCAAGATGATTTCTGTAACCATTCATCCATTCGTTTGTTTGTTTTGATCTAGATCTACTTTTTGTCTTTTTTTTAACATCTCAAGACTATATTTTTCCATTCCATGTGGCATCAGTTATTGAAAGCATTCCCCACGGCATGTCCCAGCGACACTAGTAGCTTCTTGATTAATAAATATAACATTCTTCAAATCAAAAGTGAAGAAACTCACCCTGAAATTAAGCTTGATTGTTGTGCGAGCTCTCACTTGAAGAAAACAGTCTTGACCTTGCTGTGAACTAAAAAGGTAAGAGTGTTTGTGTAGTGGGGAAAGTTCAGTGACCTTTTATTCAAGGCACTGTAGGTTGCGGTAGTTGTTAATACACAGGGGGTTCTTACTACACCATGTATAGTTTGTAGTAACTTCATGCCATTATAATGAAAAAAACCTGAGTTTTTATGGAGTTTTCTTTAATGCAGAGACAATAACTACAAGAGAAAGAACACTGAACATTACAACTGAAGTGAAAGATATTGAAACCACATTTAGAAGTCTCACAACACCAGGTTAAAGTCCAACGGGTCTATTTGGTATCACGAGCTTTTGGAGCACTGCTCCTTCATCAGGTGAGTGGACAATTGGGTTCAAAAATAGAGATATATATATATATATAGACAAAGACTCAATTGCTCCAACTCTCCACTCACCTGATGAAGGAGCAGCGCTCTAAAAGCTCAGGATTCCAAATAAACCTGTTGGACTTTAACCTGTGAGACTCCTTACTGTGCCCACTCCAGTCCAACACCAGCATCTCCACATCATGGAAACCACATTTAAGATTACTTATTATCTGATGTGCAATCCTCAAGATTAGTGAAATATTCAATGAAATTTATGATCATAAATGCAAACATGTAGGGCTGTGCTTGTTGGAAAGCACCAAAATAACCTACATAGTATTTCTTCTTTGTTCCTCATGAATTTTCTCCTTTCTTCTCCGTGGTGGCACAGTGGTTAGCACTGCTGCCTCATAGTGCCAGGGACCCAGATCTGATTCCCGGCTTGGGTCACTGTCTATGCGGAGTCTGCGCATTCTCCCCGTGTCTCCGGGTGCTCCGGTTTCCTCCCACAGTCCGAAAGACATGCCGGTTCGGTGCATTGGCCATACTAAATTCTCCCTCAGTGTACCCGAATAGGCATCGGAGCATGGCAACTAGGTGGTTTTCACAGTAATTTCATTGCAGTGTTAATGTAAGCCTACTTGTGACACTAATAAACTAATAAATGTTGTTACAGACGAGATCATAAATTCTAGGGTATATTGTGAAGTTGGTCTAGACCCCAAGTTTTACATTTGATTTTGACATTAGTGTGAACATAAGGTGTTTCACTCGAGGTATGATTCAATAGACACACTAGGAAGCTTTTATTAAAACAAACTTTATTTAAGAACACAGTTAGAGTATAACAAGAAGAATTAGCATAACTTTTACCAATTGAAATACTTAAACATGACAAAGTATAATTCTTAACAGTTAGTTATCTCTATAGTTCCAATTTAAGCAATATCCCCAAAGGCATACATCCTTCTAAGTTAGCAGAAGAATAGATACGCTCACGTGGGTACTACATTTCCAGCATTTTAGCCCCTCTGGACAAATGCAGAAAGATACATATCTCCTGACTCCCATACAGCAGCCTCCAGGGGAAAATCTACCTTCAAGCAGCAGAACTTCGGAGAACGAGACTTACTTTCTGGCAGATCCCAGTCTCCAGATCCAGAGAGAGAAAGAGAAACACAGTCTCCAAATCCAGAGAGAGAAAGGGACACAGAGAAAGCAACCTCTCTCTAAAGATCCCAAGCAGCAACTAAACTTGTTTCTCTGCGTGAGCCTAGTCCCGCTGATTCAAGTGATTTTTCTTTCCTGTCAATGAACCTAATCAAGCCCTACTCTGAAAAAGACCAGGGAAAAACTCAAAAATAACAGAACAGCATCAGTCCAGACTAAAACAAACACTTTAAGCAATTAAGATCAATTATGCTGCTGCAGTAACAATAGGGACTGCCAGTTACAGACAAAGTGGCACCAGTTAATAGAACTGACTGCTAAAACAAGTCCTGCACAAGAAACATGACACAAATACATTTCTTAAAGGCACAGTATCATCTTAATACTGACTCAGTAGGTTACGGGTGCGGGATATTAGATGCTATCATTCAGTTAGGCCAGGTATTCATAATAAAATGGGCCAGTGGCCTATTCAGGTGTGAAGGACATCTAAGTCAAGCCCTTATATATATCAGGAAAGGATTGACAGATTTGTATATCAGCAAGTGGTTGACTGGCTGGATTGAGGTCTTTAGAAGTGTGAAAAGTATTGATAAAGGGAATACAGTGAGAATGTTTCCTATTGTAGAAAAGAGCATAACTGGAGACCATCAATACAAGATAGTCACCAAGAAATCCAACAGGGGATTCAGAAGAAACGTCTTTACCCAAAGAGTAGCGAGAATTTATAACTTGCCATCACAGGGAGTGGCTGAAGCAGGCTGCACAGTGGCATAGTGGTGAGCACTGCTGCCTCACAGCGCCAGGGTTCGATTCCTGGCTTGGGTGACTGTGTGGAGTTTGCACGTTCTCCCTGTGTCTGCGTGGGTTTCCTTTGGGTGCTCCGGTTTCCTCCCACAGTCCAAAGATTTGTGGGTTAGGTGGATTGGCCATGCTAAATTGCCCCTTAGTGTCAGGGGGACTAGCTAGAGTAAGTGCATGGGGCTATGGGGATAGGGCCTGGGCAGAATTATGGTTGGTGTAGACTTGATGGGCCAAATGGCCTGCTTCTGCACTGTAGGATTCTGTAGGATTCTATGAAATTTGTTTCAGGGGAAACTAGACAAGCCTATGAGGGAGAAAGGAATAGAGGTTGATGCTGATGCAGTTAGATGGGAAAAGATGGAGGCTTGAGATGGATGGCACGGTAGCACAGTGGTTATGGGCGGCACGGTAGCACAGTGGTTATGGGCGGCACGGTAGCACAGTGGTTAGCACTGCTGCTTCACAGCTTCAGGGACTTGGGTGCGATTTCCGGCTTGGGCCACTGTCTGTGTGGAGTTTGCACATTCTCCTCGTGTCTGCGTGGGTTTCCTCCGGGTGCTCCGGTTTCCTCCCACAGTCCAAAGATATGCGGGTTAGGTTGATTGGCCATGCTAAAATTGCCCCTTAGTGTCCTGGGGTGCATAGATTAGAGGGATTAGCGGGTAAAATATGTAGGGATATGGAGTTAGGGCCTGGGTGGGATTGTGGTCGGTGCAGACTCGATGGGCCAAATGACCTCTTTCTGCGCTGTAGGGTTTCTATGATTCTATGAGTGGATGCTTAAACACTGAAATGGGTTGGTTGGGCCAAATGGCCTGTTTCTGTGCTGTATATCCTACATAATCCTGTGTAAGCATTCCTAAGTGAGTTGTTCTAGTTGAGGTTCCTGCACTATATTAGGAACCATGGCTTATTTTCCCCACCCTAACCCAGGTGACGATGGTTAGTCGGCACAGACTGAGGAAAACAATATAAAAAGCTCACACTGCTCCTCTAATATAGGCGGTGGTGCGCTCTGTGGTGAGGACAGGTTCCATGTCCGTGGGAGGTGTTCCATTGGAGGGGAGGGTTCCGTGTCTGTCGGGGGGAGGGGGGTTGGAGGCGGAGGACATGGAATTCTGGACAACATACTTTGCTCAACTACTACCACCAAAGAACAAAGAACAGTACAGCACAGGAAACAGGCCCTTCGGCCCTCCAAGCCTGTGCCGCTCCTTGGTCCAACTAGACCAATCGTTTGTATCCCTCCATTCCCAGGCTGCTCATGTGATTATCCAGGTAAGTCTTAAGCGATGTCAGCGTGCCTGCCTCCACCACCCTACTTGGCAGCGCATTCCAGGCCCCCATCACCCTCTGTGTAAAAAACATCCCTCTAATATCTGAGTTATACTTCGCCCCTCTCACCTCGAGCCCGTGACCCCTCGTGAATGTCACTTCTGATCTGGGAAAAAGCTTCCCACCGTTCACCCTATCTATCCCCTTCATAATCTTGTACACCTCTATTAGATCTCCCCTCATTCTCCGTCTTTCCAGGGAGAACAACCCCAGTTTACCCAATCTCTCCTCATAGCTAAGACCCTCCATACCAGGCAACACCCTGGTAAACTTTCTCTGCACTCTCTCTAACGCCTCCACGTCCTTCTGGTACTGCGGCGACCAGAACTGGACGCAGTACTCCAAATGTGGCCTGACCAGCGTTCTATACAGCTGCATCATCAGACTCCAGCTTTTATACTCTATACCCCGTCCTATAAAGGCAAGCATACCATATGCCTTCTTCACCACCTTCTCCACCTGTGTTGCCACCTTCAAGGATTTGTGGACTTGCACACCTAGGTCCCTCTGTGTTTCTATACTCCTGATGACTCTGCCATTTATTGTATAACTCCTCCCGACATTATTTCTTCCAAAATGCATCACTTCGCATTTATCCGGATTAAACTCCATCTGCCACCTTTCCGCCCAATTTTCCAGCCTATCTATATCCTGCTGTATTGCCCGACAATGCTCTTCGCTATCCGCAAGTCCAGCCATCTTCGTGTCATCCGCAAACTTGCTGATTACATCAGTTACACCTTCTTCCAAATCATTTATATATATCACAAATAGCAGAGGTCCCAGTACAGAGCCCTGCGGAACACCACTGGTCACAGACCTCCAGCCGGAAAAAGACCCTTCGACCACTACCCTCTGTCTCCTATGGCCAAGCCAGTTCTCCACCCATCTAGCCACTTCTCCTTGTATCCCATGAGCCTTAACCTTCTTAACCAACCTGCCATGTGGGACTTTGTCAAATACCTTACTGAAATCAATATAGACGACATCCACGGCCCTTCCTTCATCAACCGTTTTTGTCACTTCCTCAAAAAACTCCACCAAATTTGTAAGGCACGACCTCCCTCTTACAAAACCATGCTGTCTGTCACTAATGAGATTGTTCCGTTCTAAATGCACATACATCCTGTCTCTAAGAATCTTCTCCAACAACTTCCCTACCACGGACATCAAGCTCACAGGCCTATAATTTCCTGGGTTATCCCTGCTATCCTTCTTAAACAATGGGACCACATTCGCTATCCTCCAATCCTCAGGTGCTGATCAACTGGTTATTCATCACAATCCTGCTTGTGGAATCTTGCTGTGCACAAGATAACAGCTGTGTTCATCTGCGCTACAATAGCTACTATACTTCAGAGTGATTCATTGAACAAGATGCCCATGAATCATAGAAATGATAGTGCATCTTCTCTGGCCCATCAGCAGGCCAGTGATGTACCACCTGGTTTGAAGACATCGAATCTAAACCAAGTTTTCTACCATTTTCCCTGACTGCCTATCTTCTTCCTTCTCAAATACTTGTCATAGATATCGTAGAATCCCTATAGTGCAGAAAGAGGCCATTTGGCCCATTAAATCTGCAACAACCCTCTGACCCAAGCTCACACCGCTGCACTATCCCTGTAACCCTGCGCGTTTACCTTGGCCGATCCACCTAACCTGCACATCTTTGGACATTAAGGGGCAATTTAGCACGGCCAATCTACCTAACCTGCACATCTTTGGGCACGAAGGGGCAATTTAGCATGGCCAATCTACCTAACTTGCACATCTTTGAACATTAATGGACAATCCAACTAACCTGCACATCTTTGGACATTAATGGGTAATTTAACATGACCAATCCCCCTAACCCTCACATCTTTGGACTGTGGGAGGAAACCGGAGCACCCGGAAGAAACCTATGCTGACACAGGGAGAACGTGCAAACTCCACACAGTCGCCCAAGGCCGGAATCGCACCCGGAATCCCTGGTGCTGTGAGGCAGCAGTGCTAATCATTGTGCCACTCTGCCACCCTAATTGTCTTTTAAATAATCCAACAGGTTTATTTGGTAGCACGAGCTTTCGGAGCGCTGCCCCTGATGAAGGGGCAGCGCTCCGAAAGCCTGTGCTACCAAATAAACCTGTTGGGCTTTAACCTGGTGTCGTGAGACTTCTTACGTGCCTAGTCCAGTCCAACACCGGCATCTGCACATCTTTTAAATAATGTTATTGTTTCTACCTCAATAGCTACTTCTAGTGAAGCATTCCATGGTCTAATGACTCTCTGTGAAAATATTTCTTTCAACTTCTAATTTTGTTCTTGTTATGGCAAGTCTAAGTGTATGTTTCCTTGTTATTAATTCACCAACTAGTCGAAACAATATTTCATTACTTGCCACGTCAAGACTATATATATACTTTTGAAAAGTCATTACATCCCACTTAAAAAGGCTCACTATTTCAAACGTTTCTTCATAATTATAACTTCTCATTTCACATTTCATTCTTCACCCATTCATGGCTCTAATCTTCTTCCAATCACAATACCCCAGATGTGATCTAATTATCACCTTACACCAATTTAGCAGTTCTTTGTTCTTATATTCAATGCCCCCATACAGAAAAATCCAGAATCACAATTGCCTTGTTAATATGCGTTGCCACCAGCACTCCCACCTTGAAAGATCTATATAATACATCAACCTTGATCTCTCTCTGTTCCTCCACTCTGTTTGGAGTCTTTATAGAATTAGACAGAATTCACAGCACAGAAACAGACCATTCAGCCCAAGTGGGCCAATCAAATGGCCAATAGAGTGGCATGGTGGCACAGTGGTTAGCACTGTTGCCTCATGGTGCCAGGGACCCGGGTTCAATTCCTGGCTCGGGTCACTGTCTATATGGAATCTGCACGTTCTCCCTGCGAGGGCTTCCTCCGGGTGTTCCGGTTTCCTCCCACAGTCCAAAGGTGTGTGGGTTAAGTGGATTGGGCATGCTAAATTGCCTGTTAGTGTCAGGGAGATTCACAGGGTAAATACGTGGGGTTACAGGGATAGGGCCTGAGTGGGATTGTTGTCGGTGCAGGCTCAATGGGCTGAATGGTCTTCTTCTGCACTGTAGGGATTCTATGAGCTGCTGTGTTTGTGTTTGCTCTACTGGCACAACAACAAGACTTTCTCAATCTGGGTCAATGAGGAGGATCACACGCGTATCATCTCTGGTTTCCTCATACAGTCCGAAAGACATGCCGGTTAGGTGCATTGTCCATGTTAAATTCTCCCTCAGTGTACCCGAACAGGTGCCGGAGTGTGGTGACTAGGGGATTTTCACAGTAACTTCATTGCAGTGTTAATGTAAGCCTACTTGTGACACTAATAAGTAAACTTAAAGCTCAATTTCTCTCTGTTTTCCATGCTACTTGGAGTCTTTACATTGGATTAAGTAGAATTTACGAAGGAGCTCTGCTCCGAAAGCTTATGGTATTTGCTACCAAATAAACCTGTTGGACTTTAACCTGGTGTTGTGAGACTTCTTACTAAGTAGAATTCACAGCACAGAAACAGACCATTCAGCCCAAATGGACCTATTAGAAAAGCATGAACTTATTCCATTTACCAGGTTATACAAATCTCTGACTTTGAAAACTGGCAATCTGATCCTTAAAGCCGTCTCCATCTTCAGTGTGATGCGGCCACGTCTCTTTCTCTCCTCGCCTCTCAGCATTCCAAAGGGACCGTTCCCTCCGCAATATCCTCAATCACCTCGGTCACCTCCGATAGCTAGTTTCCTTCCCACGTTACCTTACTGTGCAATCGCAGGAGATGTAACACCTGTCCCTTGTATCTCCTCACTACCCAAGGCCCCAAATGCTCCTTCCAGGTGAAGCAGTGTCATTTTCTTGAGATATACAGCACAGAAACAGGCCCTTCAGCCCAACTCGTCCATGCTGACCAGGTTTCCTAAACTGAACTAGTCCCATTTGCCTGCGTTTGGCCAATTTCCCTATAAACCTTTCCCGCCCATGTATCCATTTACTTATACGTCTTCCAATTTAGTACACTATATTTGCTACTCACAAGGCACTGAGGAGATCAAATGCAGATTGGGAGATCACTTTGCGGGACACCTCAGGTCAGTCTACAAGCATGACCCTGAGCTTTGGGTCCTGACCATTTTAATTCAGCACCTTCCTTTCTTGCTGATAGATCTGTCCTTGACCTACTGCAGTGTTCCAGTGAAATTTAAGGCAAGTTCGAGGAACGGCACCTCATCTTTCAATTAGGCACTTTATAGTCTCTGGACTCAACACTGAGTTCAACAATTTCAGCTCATAAACTCTGTCCCCCATTTTGATTCTGTTTTTTGTCATGTACTGGTCTCAATTTTGTTTTTCATATTATTTCCTTCCAGCCAGAGCTATTCACACTTTCTCTGGACTTATGTTTATTTGCTGTACTACAGCCATTACTTTGCTTTTTGTTCCTTGACCTATTTGTCATTTTAATTCTCCCATCCACTACCCAATCCCAAACCTTCCCTCTTGTTCTTCTTCCCCCTCCCCGCTTTCAATAAAACCCTCCATATTTCTATCTTCCTTCAGTTCCGACAGAAACTCACACTCAGGTCAAAACACTAACTCTGTTTCTCTCTCCAGGTCTGGGGCGGCACGGTGGCACAGTGGTTAGCACTGCTGCCTCACAGCGCCATGGATCCGGGTTCGATTCCCAGCTTGGGTCACTATCTGTGCAGAGTCTGCACGTTGTCTGCGTGGGTTTCCACCGGGTGCTCCGGTTTCCTCCCACAGTCCAGAGATGTGTGGGTTAGGTTGATTGGCCATGCTAAGTTGACCCTAGTGTCAGGGGATTAGCAGGGTAAATGTGTGGGGTTGTGGGAATAGAGCCTGGGTGGGATTGTGGTTGGTGCAGTCTCGATGGGCCAAATGGCCTCCTTCTGCATTGTAGGGATTCTATAACTGTACCCGAACAGAGTGTGGCGACTAGGGGACTTTCACAGTAACTTCATAAGCCAACTTGCGACACTAACAAATAAACTTTAAAAACAGATATCCAGCACTTTCTATTTTCATTGGCATATATGTTATTTGATATATCTCAGCTGGTAGCACACTCTTACCTGAGTCACAAGGTTCTGGGTTCATTCCACTCCAGGGCTTGAGTACAAAGAAGTGCGGATTGATGTTCCCAAGCAGCACTGAGGATGCACTGTACTGTTGGATGTTCAGTTTTTTGAATGAGATGTTAAGCCTTAGTGATGATCCATCTGCCTGCCTGGGTGGATGTAAAAGATCTGCACTATTTGTGAAGAAAAGGATGGGAGTTATCCTTGAAATCTTGAATGATATTTATCTCTCAACCAGGTTCACAAAAACAGATTATCTGCTTATTATCACATTGCTGTTTGTGGAAGTTCGCATATTGGCTACTGCATTTTCTACTTTACGACAAATAAGTACAACAAAAAGTGCTGTTTCTTTTATTCTTTCGTGGGATGTAGACGCTACTGGCAAGGCCAGCATTTGCTGCCCACTCCTTCCTGACCTCTGACTGAGTGGCCTTTTCAGAGGGCAGTGAAGGATCAACTGCATTGCTGTGGGCATGGGGTCACATGCAGGTCAGACCCCACATGGTGATGGCAGATTGGGGCGGCATGGTGGCACACAATGGTTAGCACAGCTGTCTCACAGCACCAGGGACCTGGGTTCGATTCCCGGCTTGGGTCACTGTCTGTGCGGAGTCTGCGCGTTCTCCCCGTGTCTGCATGGGTTTCCTCCGGGTGCTCTGGTTTCCTCCCACAGTCTGAAAGATGTGCTGGTTAGGTGCGTTGGCCGTATTAAATTCTCCCTCAGTGTACCCGAACAGGCACCGGACTTTGGCGACTGAGGAATTTTCGCAGTAACTTCATTGCAGTGTTAATGTAAGCCTACTTCATAGAATCATAGAATCCCTACAGTGCAGAAGGAGGCCATTCGGCCCATCGAGTCTGCACTGACCCAAACAATCTCACCCAGGCTCCATCCCTGCAACCCTACGTATTTACCCTGCTAATCTCTCTGACACTAAGGGGAAATTCAGGATGGCCAATCAACCTAACCCGCACATCTTTGGACATGGGAGGAAACCGGAGCACCCGGAGGAAACCCATGGGACATGGCACAGGGCACTTGTGACACTAATAAATAAAGAAAAGATTTCCTTCCAGGACATTAGTGAACTAGATGGGTTTTTACACCAATTTCATGATAACCATTACCAAAGCGAGCTTCAATTCCAGACTTTAAATAAATTAATTGAACATAAATTCACAAGCTGCCATCTTGGAATTTGAACCCATGTCCCCAGAGCACTGGCCAGGAACCCTGGATTACTAGTCCAGAGATATTACACCCTCATCGCCCCTCAATTGGCTGTAAATCACTTTACGATGATTTGATTTGATTTGATGTATTATTGTCACATGTATTAACGTACAGTCAAAAGTATTGTTTCTTGCGCGCTATGCAGACAAAGCATACCATTCATAGAGAAGGAAAGGCGAGAATGCAGAATGTAGTGTTACAGTCATAGCTAGGGTGTAGAGAAAGATCAACTTAATGCGAGGTAGGTCCATTGAAAAGTCTGACAGCAGCAGGGAAGAAGCTGTCCTTGAGTCGGTTGGTACGTGACCTCAGACTTTTGTATCTTTTTCCCGACGGAAGAAGTTGGAAGAGAGAATGTCCGGGGTGCGTGGGGTCCTTAATTATGCTGGCTGTTTTGCCGAGGCAGCGGGAAGTGTAGACAGTGTCAACGAATGGGAGGTTGGTTTGCGAGATGATGGTGACTGGTGGTCTTGAAAAGCGCTGTATAAATGCAAGTCTTTCTTTAGTTGCTGCTTTTCCGATTAATCTTTGTAATGCTGGAAGTTTTAATGCAGCTGTTTTTAGCATTACTGCTTCATACGTAGATAGGATCTAACTCAGAACATCTTTATCATCCAATCATAGCAGAAAATTGTCCAATCAGTTTGTCAAATCAATGCCAATGTTTTTTTTCTCCCCGAGACACATAGTCTAATCTCACTCTCAAAATCAAGTCACCATAACTTTTAACATTCCTCTTTCTCAACTAACTTGTTTATTTCCCTTTTAAAAATAGTTTTGAGATGTCCAAGTTTAAAAAGGTTGCTTCTGCTCTCAGAAAGGAGTCTTGTTGCTGCCTGTTAACGTCAGAAATGGCAACATGGGTTTAAACTTCATTTGTGGGCTACCAAGTCTCCATGTTATCTACATGTTCATGGTGGCGCAGTGGTTAGCACTGCTCCCTCACAGCGCCAGGGACCTGGGTTCATTTCGGGCCTCGGGTCACTGTCTGTGTGGAGTTTGCACGTTCTCCCCGTGTCTGCACGGATTTCCTCCCACAGCCCAAAGATGGCAGGCTAGGTGGATTGGCCATGCTAAATTGCCCCTTAATGTCAGGGAGACTTGCTAGGGTAAATACGTGGGGTTACAGGGATAGGGCCAGGGTGGGATTGTTGTCACTGCGGACTCGATGGGCCCAATGGCCTCCTTCTGCACTGTAGGGATTCCATTCTTCTATTCTATTGTTGATGCCTATTAACATTAGAAAAGAGAAAACATCGTAGAACTGCAAACCATCTTTTCGGTGTGGTTAAATGCTATATAAGCTGTGATTTAGCTGAAGCTATCTTGCCTCTGACTCACAAAGTTGGAGACTTTAATATAAAATCTAAGCTGACATTTTGGTGCATGTACTGAGGGAGTGCTACACTTTAAACTGATGAGCTGTTAAACCTACGCCTTGCACACACTCTGAGCTAGATGTGAAAACTTCCTGTGGCACTTTTTTCAGGAAGAATCAGGGTGTCTTGGGCAATGTTTAACCCTCAAGCAATACCCAAAACATTTCTTTATTGCTCTTTGTTGGTGCCAACTTTGCAAAGGTGTGCTGCGTTTCCTACATTCCAACAGTGATTACATTTCAAAAGACACGAAAACAATTACCACTATTGCCCAGTGACAAAGAACAAAGAAAATTACAGCACAGGAACAGGCCCTTCGATCCTCCAAGCCTGCACCGACCATGCTGCCCAACTGAACTAAAACCCCCTAGGCTTCCAGGGACCATATCCCTCTATTCCCATCCTATTCATGTATTTGTCAAGACGCCCCTTAAATGTCACTATCGTATCTGCTTCCACTACCTCCCCCGGCAACGTGTTCCAGGCACCCACCACCCTCTGTGTAAAAAACTTGCCTCATACATATTCTTTGAACCTTGCCCCTCGCACCTTAAACCTATGCCCCCTAGTAATTGACTCTTCCTTCCTATCAGATCGCCCCTCAACCTCCGTCGTTCCAGTGAGAAAAAACCAAGTCTCCATTACCACCATTGTCCAGTTACAGTACCACCGTTGTCTAGTGACAACAGCCAGGGCATTGAGTTTAAAAATTGGCAAGTCATGTTGCAGCGTTATAGAACCTTGGTTAGGCTGCACTTGGAATATAGTGTTCAATTCTGGTCGCCACACTAGCAGAAGGATGTGGAGGCTTTGGAGAGGGTACAGAAAAGATTTACCAGGATGTTGCCTGGTATTTAAGGGCATTAGCTATGAGGAGAGGTTGCAGAAACTGGGTTTGTTCTCACTGGAGCGACGGAGGTTGAGTGGCGACCTGATAGAAATCTACAAGATTATGAGGGGCATGGACAGAGTGGATAGTCAGAAGCTTTTTCCCAGAGTGGAAGAGTCAATTACTAGGGGGCACAGGTTTAAGGTGCGAGGGGCAAAGTTTAAAGGAGATGTACGAGGCAAGTTTTTTACCCAGAGGGTGGTGGGTGCCTGGAACTCGCTGCAAGGGGCGGTAGTGGAAGCAGATACGATAGTGACTTTTAAGGGGCATCTGGACAAATACATGAATAGGATGCAAATCGAGGGATACGGTCCCCGGAAGGGTAGGGGGTTTTATTCAGTCGAGCAGCATGGTCGGTGCAGGCTTGGAGGGCCGAAGGGCCTCTTCCTGTGCTGTAATTTTCTGTGTTCTTTGACATTATCACCATTGTCCAGTAGCATTACCAACATTGTCTAATGACATTACCACCATCGTCCAATGACATTACCACCATCGTCCAGTGGCATTACCATCATTGTCCAGTGGCATTACCACCATTGTCCAGTGGAATTACCATCATCGTCCAGCGACATTACCACCGTTGTCCAGTGGGATTACCACCATCGTCCAGTGGCATTCCCACCATCGTCCAGTGGCATTACCATCGTTGTCCATGTCATGGGGGGGCTGGATCTGATGGGGGGGCTGGATCTGATGGGGGGGCTGGATCTGATGGGGAGAGGGCTGGATCTGATGGGGAGGGGGCTGGATCTGATGGGGGGGCTGGATCTGATGGGGGGGGCTGGATCTGATGGGGAGGGGGCTGGATCTGATGGGGGGGCTGGATCTGATGGGGGGGGCTGGATCTGATGGGGGGCTGGATCTGATGGGGGGCTGGGTCTGATGGGGGGGTGCTGGGTCTGATGGGGGGACTGGGTCTGATGGGGGGTCTGGATCTGATGGGGGGCTGGGTCTGGTGGGGGGGGCTGGATCTGATGGGGGGACTGGGTCTGATGGGGGGGAATGGATCTGATGGGGGGACTGGGTCTGATGGGGGGGGGGCTGGATCTGATGGGGGGACTGGGTCTGATGGGGGGGCTGGATCTGATGGGGGGGCTGGATCTGATGGGGGGGCTGGATCTGATGGGGGGGCTGGATCTGATGGGGGGACTGGGTCTGATGGGGGGACTGGATTTGATGGGGCGGCTGGATCTGATGGGGGGGGCTGGATCTGATGGGGAGGGGGCTGGATCTGATGGGGGGCTGGATCTGAAGGGGGGGCTGGATCTGATGGGGGGGCTGGATGGCAGCACACTTACAGCTGCTGCGGGGGGGGGGGTGGAGCTGGAGACTAAACCTGGGTTGCCATGGAGACTGGACTGCGGCAGACCGGAAGCGGGCCTGGTGGGGGAAGTGACGTCACCGCACTGGCGGCCCCGCCTCCCCTCAAGCGGTCGCGCAGGCGCAGTAGCCCAGGAGGAGGGAGGATGATGATGGCGGCGGAGGAGCGCTGTCCGGGTGCCCCGGCCCTGCAGTGTCTGTGAGGGCCCCCGTCGCCGCCCCAGGCCCAAACGTAAGGGATGTCGGCTCAGTGGCGCGTCTGTAACCGGGAACCGTGTGGCTTGCTTTGTGAGGCGTGGGGGGGAGGTTTATACAAACCGTGGGTTGCAGCTGCTGCTGTGCCTGGGAGTTGGATTGGGCCTACTCCCCTCATCAGTCCATTCAATAGGACAGCCTTGATATCCCCACTCTCTGCAGGTCACTAATTCAATAGGACATTGCGGTCCTTTATATCCTCCCACTCTTTGCAGGTCACTAGGAAAGTTGGCTCCTTTAAAGTCTATTTATTAGTGTCACAAGTAAGGCTGACATTAATACTGCAATGAAGTTACTGTGAAAATCCCCCAGTCGCCACACTCCGGCGCCTGTTCGGGTACACCAGTGGTTCCCACACTGGTGTTAAGTCCTAACACAAAAAGAGATGGCATGAAATCTGGAAACTTCTACGGGTTTCTATACATGAATGTTTAAATGTTTCTTTGATAGTCCTTGAATCTTCCCGCCATCCTCTCTGGCCGCACCAGTGTGGCACGCCACACCCTTTGGGAACCACTGGCCACTACACTGAGGGAGAATTTATCATGGCCAATGCACCCTAACCGGCACGTCTTTCGGACTGTGGGAGGTAACCCATGCAGACACGGGGAGAATGTGCAGGCTCCGCACAGACAGTGACCCAATCTGGGAATTGAACCCGGGTCCTTGGCACTGTGAGCCATCAGTGCTAACCACTGTGCTGCCCTCGCCTCACTGATTAGGATTAAGGGGTGTTTAATAGGATTATGTTTATTGGTGTTGCAAGTAGCCTTATACTAACACTGCAATGAAGCTACTGTGAAAATACCCTAGTCGCCACACTCTGGCACCTGTTCGGGTACACTGAGGGAGAATTTAGCATAGCCAATGCACCCTAACCAGCATGTCTTTCAGACTGTGGGAGGAAACTGGAGCACCCGGAGGAAACCCACAGAGAGAACGTGCAGACTCTGCACAGACAGTGACCCAAGCCGGGAATTGAACCTGGGGCAGTGAGGCAATTTTGCTGACCACTGTGGTGCCCTTGCCTCACTGATTAGGATCAAGGATCAATGTTTAATGGGATTAAGTTTATTTATTTGTGTCACAAGTAGCCTTATATTAACACTGCAATGAAGCTACTGTGAAAATCCCCTAGCCACCACACTCTGGCACCTGTTCGGGTATACTTGAGGGAGAATTCAGCATGGCCAGTGGACCTAATCAGCATGTCTTTCGGACCCACCCTTTGCAGGTCACTAATTAATTACCTCCCATCAGTTCATTCTCCATTCATAGCCGCCTCCAATCTTCAAATAAAAGCAAAATGTGTGGAGGCTGGAAATCTGAAATAAGAACAGAAAGTGCTGAAAATACTCTGCTGGTCTGGCAGCCTCTGTGGGGAGAGAAAACAAGAATTAAAGCTTCAAATCCAGTATGACTTATTCAGAATCTAGAATATCTGGAATCTTTAATCCTTCCCAGCCTCTATGGAGTGACTGGTGTAACTATTACTTCCAAAAGTATTAGACTGGACGTTGCATTAAATTTTTATTTCTCGCCTAGTAAAGTGTTGGAAATATTCAGCAGTCAGGCAGCATCTGTGGGGGAAGGAAACAATTAACACTTCAAATCCAATATGACTTATTTGGAACCAAGAGTAATCTTATCTAGAATCTTTAATCCTTCTCAGCCTCTATAGAGTAACTGGTGCTGCTATTACTTCCAAAAGTATCAGACTTGACATTGCATTAAGATTTTTTTTTAGCCTCAGCAATGTGCTGGAAATATTCAGCAGGCCTGGCAGCGTCTATGGGGAGAGAAAACAAGAGTTTAGAGTCTAATGAGTTATTCAGAACCAAGAGTAATCTTATCTACAATCCTTAATCCTTCCCAGCCTCCATGGAGTAACTGGTGTTATCCACAGTGCGAAAGGCGTGCTTGATAGGTGCATTGGCTATGCTAAATTCTCTAGGGGGTTTTCACAGTAACTTCACTGCATTGCTAATGTAAGCTTACTTTTGTCACTAATAAATAAACTTTAACTTTAAAACTTTAAAAATGTTAGACGGGACGTTGCATTAAGTTTTTATTTCTAGCCTCAGTAAAGTGTTGGAAATACTCAGCAGGTCTGGCAGCATCTGTGAGGAGAGAAAACAAGAGCTTAGAGTCCAATATGACTTGATTTGGTTTATTATTGTTGCGCTTCTCGGCCTTTTGGCTGGGATCAAGTGTAGTGTGGATCGCCTGCACTTGGTTGAGGTAATTGGGTTGCGCTGAGGCTTCATATGTTTCATATGAAGCAATTTTTAAAAGCGGCATCTCGGCCTTTTGGCTAAGATGCAAATGAGCTCAAGTCTTGGAGGAGGATCCTCCCCCTTCTCCAATCAGCTTGACTCATGTGGATCAGGCCCAGGACAGGGTGGTTTTGGTCTCCCGTCCTGTCTTGTCAGCCTGGATCTGGGGTGTCTCGACTTGTTGAGACTCTGAATTGGATTTGATTTGGTTGAATTGGAAAAGTATTAAAAAAAAAATTATTGTTGCATGTATTAGTGTACAGTGAAAGTATTGTTTCTTGCGTGCTATACAGACAACTCATACCGTTCATAGAGAAGGAAAGGGTGCAGAATGTAATGACAGTCATAGCTGGGGTGTAGAGAAAGATTAACTTAGTATAAGGTAGGTCCATTCTAAAGTCTGATGGCAGCAGAGACAAAGCTGTTAGAGAGTTTAACATAGTTAGAGTAGAGTTTTTAAAGCATAGAACAAGAGTAAAAGACAGAATTAGAGGGTATGCTGGGGACAGCTCGCAAGAAGTTGCCATGCTCCGGTGCCATCTCATCACATGCTTATTCAGAATTGAGAGTAATCTTCTTTAGAATCCTTAATCCTTCTCGGCCTCTATGGAGTGACTGGTGCTGCTATCACTTCCAAAAGTGTTAGAGTGGACATTGCATTAAGTACCCCCCCCCCCCCGCCGTTTCTCTTCTCCCCTCCTCTTCCCCCCCCAGCTATGGCCTCAGTGATGTGTTGGGAATACTCAGCAAGTCGTGCAGCAGCTGTGGAGAGAGAAACAAGAGTGGATGTTTTGTGTCCTTTGTTGGAACTGCAATATTTTGCTTTCACCTCCATCTCGGAGCCCTTGAATCTGGACAAGTTCAGACAGGCCACTTTGGTGTTGACTTTGGTAGAGGTGGTTTTGGCTATGGGAGAGAGAAATGCTCATATGTTTCAATCCTTATTTAGAATTTGCTCACTTGCCGTTTGTCTTTAATGAGAGGGTGCAGGACCAGTATTGCCTACTCCAGGGAGGTGCAGTGCTACTGTTAACTGGCTTAATAATCCAGAGGCTCGGGTTGATGTTTTGGGAATATTAGTTCGAATCCCATAAGGACAGCTGGTGAAATTTAAATTCAACTAACAAATTAGGAATTGAAATCTAGTCCCAAAGATCATGAAACAATCATTGATTATTGTAAAAAAAACATTTTGTTCACTAATGCCTTTGAGGGACTGAAACTGATGTGACTTTAGACCCACAGCAATTTATTTGACCCTTAACTGTCCACTGAAAAGCCACTCAGTTCAAGGCCAATTAGGAATGACCAACAACTGCTGGCCTTGTCAGTGGAGCTGCAGGCTATGAAAGAATAAAGAAAAATGTCTGCCACAGTCACGAGACTGGATGCTGTGTTTTAGCCTCCAAAGTTCACAGCTTGACGTAACTCCTCTGTGGTTCTGAATACAAATAAGTTCATTTCGGGTTTGGAAATGATTTAAGATAAAAGTTTAACAATAGTAATTTTGCTTGATTTTGCTCCTTCACCTTTTATGAACTGGTCTCCTTCATAAACTGTCTTCCAGTAACCGGCTGTACGTCCATTATTCATGTGAGTTGGGCACAAAGTAGCGGGGAGCTATTTGACTGTCTCCCGCTCACCTGACAAAGGAGCAGTGCTCCGAAAGCTAGTGGCGTTTGCTACCAAATAAACCTGTTGGACTTTAACCTGGTGTTGTTAGACTCCTTACTGTGTTTACCCCAGTCCAACGCCGGCATCTCCATATCGTGGTGTCACAATCCAAGCTCACCCGCTGTCTTCGCTTGAGATGCTCACTTCCAATAGCAAGCATGCTCTCAAATGAGAAATGTGGAAATTATGCCCGACAAGCTGGAGGGAGTGAAGTGAACTAGTTGCAGCTCCCATTTCGACTTCAAACCAACTAATTCAGCATAGATCGCAGATCAAACCTCGGAATTTCCTGATCTACATTGTTTACCTATTAGGTACATTATAGTGCTGAATAACGGGTGGCACAGTGGTTAGCACTGCTGTCTCATAGCGTCAGGGACCCGGGTTCGATTCCCGGCTCGGGTCACTGCCTGTGTGGAGTTTGCATGTTCTCCCCATGTCTGCGTGGGTTTCCTCCGGGTGCTCCAGTTTCCTCCCATGGTCTGAAAGACGTGCTGGTTAGGTGCATTGACCCGAACAGGTGCCGGAGTGTGGTGACGAGGGCAATTTCACAGTAACTTCATTGCAGTGTTAATGTAAGCCTTACTTGTGCCTAAGAAACTTTACTATTGTTGAGATGCACTTTTTTTGATCAATGAAGCTTAGTTGCAAAAAAAACTGCTTTGAAAAGATATGATTTTACAGGTCTGTTAACTATGCAGCACTATTAAATGCCACAATGTGTTTCATCTCTTAATTTTTGCACAATCAACAAGAAAAAAAGTATAAGATAGCAGAGTTGCAAGTTATAGCAAAAGCATCAAGTAACGTTTGCACTAACACTGATTTTTGTCTTTACGTGGTTAGCACTGCTGCCTCACAGCGCCAGGGACCCGGGTTCGATTCCCGGCTTGGGTCACTGTCTGTGTGGAGTTATCGTATTCTCCCCATGTCTCTGTGAGTTTCCTCCGGGTGCTCTGGTTTCCTCCCAGAGTCCAAAGATGTGCGGGCTTGGTGGATTGGCCATGTTAAATTGCCCCTTGGTGTCAGGGGGACTAGCTAGGGTAAATATATGGGGATAGGGCCTGGGTGGGATTGTGACCAGTGCAGACTCGATGGGCCGAATGGATTCCTTATGCATTGTCAGATTCTGTGAAATACAGTGCCTGCTAATAGCTTGGCGATCAACTTAAAAATTAAAACAGATATAATTGACTCATTCCGCATCTCTGTTTCCTTGATTCTTTTAGTTATGCTGTAGAGGATGGCTGTAAATTGGATTGGAAGTCTTGTTTCTATTAACTGTGGAGAGACACTTGGAGTGTATCAGGGCAAAATTTCTGCAGTGGATCAAGGCAGTCAGACAATCTCTCTAACACAACCTTTCCGCAATGGAGTGAAGTGTTCAGTTCCTGAGTTAACTTTTAGGTAAGTGTTCTTGCTTCAATAACGTACTAATGTCAACTAATTGTGACTCAAATGTAATGAGAACGTGACCTTCAACCATAAGCACCCAGCAGTACGATTGTGGATCTTGGGTCTTTAAACTTGGGTGATGTTTGGAGAGCATTTCTGAGCTATTGAACACTTATGGACGATTGTGTAGATTGGGAATTTACGCAGATGGACGCCTCCCCCACAGTTGTCTCATTCATCATTGGCAGGATATGTAACAGGTTACCCATTGGTCCTTGCTGTGGCCGAGGAGCTGTCAGATGGGTGGCACAGTGGTTAGCACTGCTGTCTCTCAGCGCCAGGGACCCAGGTTCAATTCCGGCCCCGGGTCACTGTCTGTGTGGAGTTTGCACGTTCTCTCCATGTCTGCGTGGGTTTCCTCTGGGTGCTCCGGTTTCCTCCCACAGTCCAAAGATGTGCGGGTTAGGTTGATTGGCCGTGCTAAATTACCCCTTAGTGTCCCAGGGTCTGCAGGTTAGGTGGATCAGCCATGGCAAATGCATGGGGTGAGGGGGAGGGGGTTTCCCTGGGTGGGGTTGCTATTTGGTACAGACTCAATGGGCCGAATGGCTGCCTCCTGCACTGTAGGGATTCTGTGGATTCTAAATATATATTTTTTCTTTACAATTCCCAGTTCTTGTAGGGTTGCTGGTATTTACTAAAGCCATGTGATCAAACATGCACCACAGTTTATATTACCAGTCTTGTATTTGCCAGATACTTGTTCAAACATAAAGGCCGGCAGGTTAATTAGAACAGCCACCAATTTGGCAGAATCACATTGACAATGGTTTGCATCAGATTCCTTGATATTCAGTTGTGCATCAAAAGCCTTGGGTTAGTAAAAGTGCAGTTCTGTAATATTCAGGCTGTTAAGCAATGACATGTTTACTATGACAAGGTGAATGGAGAACCGAATCCTCATCTAACAAGATGTCTTGATGTTGATGTTATTTTTCAAATCACTCGCCCTCATGCAAATTATTATCTCACGTGTGCAGCCAAGTAGTGTTTCTCCATAGTTTTGGTGGTTAACTGACTGGCTCAATGTCCTTCGCTCACCTGAATAAGGACATTTGAGTGCCTCCAGGCGTCCCACCTATTCATTAGATTATAATTAATGCCTTCAGACACACTTTCCCAGGAATAAAAGATTGTGATTAACCTCAAGTTCTTCAGTTGTCAGGATTTGTTTCGGACATTGGCTGATGAAGCAGCTAATTTATTTTAAATGTTTGGCCTCATTTAATGAGATTTGCATTTTCAGTGGAGCAACTCTGTGCGTTGGCAGAAATCCATTTTCAGATAGGGGTACATGGAAGTATTAGCTTGAAAACCGCCTACTTGGCCCAAGCAGTCCATTGCTTATCCTCCATTTGAGATGTAGGTTGAATTCCGTTTGCTTCTGCCCCTCTACCGCGGCTACATTCGTGGCCAGGTGTCCCTGGAGAGGGAGCATGCGGTGTCCACGGGCGCAGTTGACACCTTCCGGGGCTGCTGGGCACCGCAGGGGCTGGGGTGTATTATCGATCCTGATAATCACCTTTTGGTTTGATGTTTAAGTTTCCTTTCGACTTTGTTTTTGGTTCGGGCTGTTGCCCCTTCTTTTTAGGGAGCTGCCCCTTTTAATTTGTCCCCAAGTTAATTTGAGTTAGTTTATTTGGTTGGTGTGAAAAGACATGCCTTGTCCTCACATTCGGCACGGTGGCACAGTGGTTAGCACTGATGCCTCACAGCGCCAGGGACACGGGTTCAATTCTGGCCTTAGGCCATTGTCTGTGTGGAGTTTGCACGTTCCTCCCCATGTCTGTGTGGGTTTTCCTCCGGATGCTCTGGTTTCCTCCCACAGTCCAAAGATGTTTGGGTTAGGTTGATTGGCCATGATCAATTGACCCTAGTGTCGGGGATTGGCAGGGTGAATATTTGGGGTTACGGGAATAGGGCTAGGTGGGGGATTGTGATCGGTGCAAGCTCAATGAGCCGAATGGCCTCCTCCTGCACCGATCTCATTAAATCCCTGTTGGATTATTGATCCCCTTCATAATTTTCAAGACTTCTATCGGGTCACCCTTCAATCTTCTTTTTTCTAGAGAAAAGCAGCCTCAGCCTTTCTTGAGGGTTAAATGCTCTCAGTTCTGGGATTATTCTTGTTTTATTATTATGATTCTTGATTTATTCCCATTTATTCCCTTTCCTCCTCCAAAGTATTGATTTGATTTCTACTTTCAGTCACAGACCGCATGCCACCCCTTCGCAGTCTCCTTTGAAAAAATGTTGTCTCCTCTGTCCTAAATAATAATTTTATGAATCTCTCATTGTCTTCTCATTCCAGACGACTGGTCTTCTCTGCCTCTCTATCACTTCAAAATTTTAAAGGCCTCTGTTAACTGAAGAATGGTGTTGTCAGCGCGCCCATTTAGCATCAGAGTTGACCTGTGTTGCCTACAATAGAAAGACCAAGTGCATTTTTTCAGGCGAAACTGGGTTAGAGGCAAGTGGATAATTGAGCCAGGGATTGGAGATGCAACATTGAAGTTACACATTGTCATTGATTTGCTTCCCGTGTCTTAAATTGCACCAAATCCTGTTCACTTATTACCCCTGTGCTCGCTGACCTGTATTGACCCTCAGTCAAGCAACACCTTGCTTTAAAAGTTCTCATCCTTGTATTCAAACCCCTCCAGGTCCTTATTCCTCCCTAATTCCGTAATTTTCGACACCAAAATCTTCTTAAGATACCTGTGCTCCTATAATCACGTATTGTGTTGATTTAAATCCCTTTTTGGGTAAGGCGCTCACGAATGTCCTAATTTGAGCCACAAAATACAGTTGCTGGCAAAATTCAGCCACAATGAGAAGGTACGGTGGCACAGTGGCTAGCACTGCTGCCTCACAGCTTTAGCGACCTGGGTTCGATTCCTGCTTGGGTCACTTGTCTGTGTGGAGTTTGCACGTCCTCCCCGTGTCTGCGTGGGTTTTCCTCCGGGTGCTCCGGTTTCCTCCCACAGTCGAAAGATGTGCAGGTTAGGTGCATTGGCCATGCTAAATTGCCCTTTAGTGTCCTGGGATGCGTAGGTTAGAGGGATTAGTGAGGTAAATATGTGGGGTTACAGGGATAGGGCCTGGGTGGGATTGTTATCGGTGCAGACTGAATGGCCTCCTCCTGCACTGTAGAGATTCTATAATTCTGGCCTCTTGAGCATCCCCGATTTTAGTCACTCCATCATCAGTGATTGTACTTTGGGCCCTAAACACTGGAATATACTCACTGCATCTCTCTGCTTTTCAACCTCGCTTTCATCCTTTTAAGACACTTCTTAAAATCTAGCTCTGGTGGAGTTTTTGGTCATCAGATCTAATGTCTCCTTATGTGGATCAGTATCATGTTTTTTATAATGTTGCTGTGAAGTGCCTTGGAACATTTTATCTCATTAAAGCTGCCATGTGAATAAACATTGCTATCTAAAACAATTCTGTATTGTAGAGAAATATCAACCTTGTGACACTTTGGGAGAGACTTGGGTGGCACATAGGTGATTTCCAGCAATACAGGCTGAGGCTCTGGCAGATGGAAAACTGATGCTATGGCATCACCACGAGCTGGAGGATGTAGCTAAGTATCCACGATGTGGAGATGCTGGCGTTGGACTGGGGTGGGCACGGTAAGAAGTCTCACAACACCAGGTTAAAGTCCAACAGGTTTATTTGGGATCACGAGCTTTCGGAGTGCTGCTCCTTCATCAAGTGAGTGACTCACCTGATGAAGGAGCAGCGCTCCAAAAGCTCATGATCCCAAATAAACCTGTTGGACTTTATCCTGGTGTTGTGAGACTTCTTACTGTAACTTGAATATGACAAGATTACATAGGCAGTTTCTCTCATAACTGTGGACATATGAATTTATATTAGAGAAAGTCGACACAAAACTGTAAACAGGAAGTATGTTTATTTATTGAAATTTATTGAAAAATGCTGTAAAATGCACATCAGTTAATAAGCTTTGATAATCTGTGCTGCGACCATCAGCAGTGGCTAGGGTCCACCAGTATGAAGAGGAAGAGAGATCACACAGGATTTGCAAATCTTTGCTGCATAGCATTTGGATTAACATGCAACCTCTTTGCTTCCAACCTAATGGCACCAATTAATTTAGGTCAAGGTAAAGTCGCCATCGTCCCAGATGATCATAGGCTGTGACTGGTGGTTAAAACCCGAGGTTCACTACACCTCAGGTCAGGGGCAAGGTTGAGAAGGCGGCACCTCCATGAATAACCTCAGTCAGCACGGGAATTGAACCCAGGCTGTCGGTGTCACTCAGCCTCACTAACCAGCTGCCCAGCCAAATAGGCTAAACCGACCCCAGTTTAACCTTGCCCCTCACCTGAGGTATGGCGATCCTTGGGTTAAATCACCACCAGTCAGCTCTCCCCCTCACAGGGGAGAACAGCTCATGGTTATCTGGGACTATGGTGACTTTACCTTCTACCTTTATTATGGAGTTATATAGTTCAAATTGCTTTCTCCTCTCACCTTGGGCAAGCAAGGTTTGTAAATTGTACTGCAAGTAATTCTTTTCATGATAGTAGTACAAGTACGTTTCTGGCTAATTGCACTCAAATCTTCACGACAGTACTGATGTGACTTGGGGCTTGCAAAAAGTAAACTGCAAAGAACCAGTGCAATGCCAGTAATATTCCTGTACAGATGTTGCTCCGACCCTTGCTATTTGGTCTGAAGTTCTCTCAATTCTTCCCAAATGTTTTGCATGAATTTTGCTAAATTTGATCATTGACCTTTCGTGTTTAAATTTGAGTTCCTTGCAGGCGGGCATGTTTTTTTGAAAAAAAAAGTTGTTCCAGATGTCAAGCAGCAGAGATTTGAAACTTTGTCTGCAATACTATGCTGATGTTTTAACAGCTGTTGAAGTTGGCAGACCACAATATGGAGGGAAGAATCTCCGCTTGCACCAACATACCATGCATGCAAATATCTTTATTACTGTGCTCTGGCTATATAGTACAGTGATGCAAAGAGGAATAATTGGAATGCGAGGCTGCCAGGAAAGCATGTTAAATTTGCTGCTGCAGGCTTATCACAGTGTCTGCTCTATTAGGAATTGTACTTAGTGTTGTTTGTTAGATAAACCCATTATTGTTTTGTATGTTCTGAGTGCTTTTAACTTAATATTGATCTAATCATGGAATCAGTGCAGAAGGAGGCCATTTGGCCCATTGAGCCTGCACTGACAACAATCCCATCCAGCTCCATCCCCGTAACCCAAATATTTAACCCAGCTAGTCCCCCTGACACTTGGGGGCAATTTAGCATGGCCAGTCCACCTAACCTGCACATCTTTTTTGGAGTGTGGGAGGAAACCAGGGCACCTGGAGGAAACCCACGCAGACACAGGGAGTGCAAACTCCACACAGACAGTGACCCGAGGCCGGGATGGAACCTGGGTCCCTGGTGCTGTGAGGCAGCAGTGCTAATAGTGCTGAACGTAAATCAACCTTATGATTTTTTGATTATAAAATAAAACTACAGTGAGTTTTATTAGCGTTTATATCTGATTCCGCTGTATAGTTGTCCCATCTATCAACAACGGTGAAGTGGTGGGAGCAGGTGCGATAGTGGCATTTAAGGGGAATCTAGATGAATATATGAATAGGATGGGAATGGAAGGATACGGACTCTGTAAGCGCATAAGGTTTTAGTTTAGGCAGGCATCATGATCATAGAATCCCCACAGTGCAAAAGGAGGCCATTTGGCCCATCGAGTCTGCACCAATCACAATCTCACCCAGGCCCTATTCCCGTAACCCCACACATTTAACCTGTTAATTCCCCCGACATTAGGGTCAATTTAGCATGGCCAATCAACCTAACTCTCTCATCTTTGGACTGTGGGAGGAAACCGGAGCACCCGGAGGAAATCCACGCAGACACGGGGAGGACGTGCAGACTCCACACAGACAGCGACCCGAGGCCGGAATTGAGCCTGGGACCCAGGCATTGTGAGGCAGCAGTGCTAACCACTGTGCCACCGTGCCACCCCGGTGTAGGCTTGGAGGGCCGAAGGGCCTGTTCCTGTGCTGTATTGTTCATATTCAGGGACCAAATTTGAAGCTGTGCGATTCCACTTTCTGTCTTATGTTTTTGCAGTGCAATTGATATCAAAGAGCTCAAGATATTGGACATCCCACATTCGCAGGGGAATGCCAGCCTGGGCCAGACTTCCATGTTCACGTCCACCAGTTTGTGTCACAATGCTTACTCATCTCAGAACGGCGCCGGCAAGGGCGTGAGGAAACCAAACGTTCCGGGAAGTGCTCCGCAAGCGATCCCGCGACGCGCAGAGCTCAAGATTCAGGACCTGGTCACGTCACCCCAGCAGTATTCTAAAAGTTACGTGGACCGTCACCTGGATTCTGCCCTTACTCCATCTAAAGCGTTTCGTCGGAGACACAATTCCTGTAAGTAGGTTGCGATGGGATATTTGTGGGTCGTGTTGCAACATTGAAAGGTTCTCGCTTTGAATTTCGGACGTTGTAGTTTTGGGAAATGTGTTTATCTGAAGACAGCTGCCAGAATTATTCGTCAATTTTGTTTGATATTCCACCATATGTCTCAATGCACGAGTGGCGAACTGTTGTACTCATGATTTAAGAAGGCAAAAAAATTGGAATGGTCAGGGATCTACAAGTAGATCTGTCTACACTTCCCGCTGCCTCAGGCAAGGCAGCCAGCATAATTAAGGACCCCACGCACCCCGGACGTTCTCTCTCCCACTGCCTTCCATCGGGGAAAAAGATACAAAAGTCTGAGGTCACGTACCGACTCAAGAACAACTTCGGGTAGTGCACTAGAAAGCTTTAGATTGGCTAAGAGGGAGTTGAAGAGCGAGCTTAGAAGGGCTAAAAGGGGACATGAGAAGACTTTGGCGGATAGGGTTAAAGAGAATCCTAAGGCGTTCTATAGGTATGTCAAGAACAGAAGGTTGGTTAGGGCAAGTTTAGGGCCAGTTATAGATGGCAGAGGGAAGTTATGTGTGGAACCGGAGGAGATTGGTGAAGCATTGAACCAATATTTCTCTTCGGTGTTCACGCAAGGGGACATGAATATAGCTGAGGAGGACACTGGGTTGCAGGGGAGTAGAATAGACAGTATTACAGTTGATAAGGAGGATGTGCAGGATATTCTGGAGGGTCTGAAAATAGATAAATCCCCTGGTCCGGATGGGATTTATCCAAGGATTCTCTGGGAGGCAAGAGAAGTGATTGCAGAGCCTCTGGCTCTGATCTTCAGGTCGTCGTTGGCCTCTGGTATAGTACCAGAAGATTGGAGGTTAGCGAATGTTGTCCCATTGTTTAAGAAGGGGAACAGAGACTTCCCCGGGAATTATAGACCGGTGAGTCTCACTTCTGTTGTCGGCAAGATGTTGGAAAAAATTATAAGGGATAGGATTTATAGTTATTTGGAGAGTAATGAATTGATAGGTGATAGTCAGCATGGTTTTGTGGCAGGTAGGTCGTGCCTTACTAACCTTATTGAGTTTTTTGAGAAAGTGACCAAGGAGGTGGATGGGGGCAAGGCAGTGGACGTGGTATATATGGATTTTAGTAAGGCGTTTGATAAGGTTCACCATGGTAGGCTTCTGCAGAAAATGCAGATGTATGGGATTGGGGGTGATCTAGGAAATTGGATCAGGAATTGGCTAGCGGATAGGAAACAGAGGGTGGTGGTTGATAGTAAATATTCATCATGGAGTGCGGTTACAAGTGGTGTACCTCAGGGATCTGTTTTGGGGCCACTGCTGTTTGTAATATTTATTAATGATCTGGATGAGGGTATAGTTGGGTGGATTAGCAAATTTGCTGATGACACCAAAGTCGGTGGTGTGGTAGACAGTGAGGAAGGGTGTCGTAGTTTGCAGGAAGACTTAGACAGGTTGCAAAGTTGGGCCGAGAGGTGGCGGATGGAGTTTAATGCGGAGAAGTGTGAGGTAATTCACTTTGGTAGGAATAACAGATGTGTTGAGTATAGGGCTAACGGGAGGACTTTGAATAGTGTGGAGGAGCAGAGGGATCTAGGTGTATGTGTGCATAGATCCCTGAAAGTTGGGAATCAAGTAGATAAGGTTGTTAAGAAGGCATATGGTGTCTTGGCGTTTATTGGTAGGGGGATTGAATTTAGGAGTCGTAGCGTTATGTTGCAACTGTACACAACTCTGGTGCGGCCGCACTTGGAGTACTGTGTGCAGTTCTGGTCCCCACATTACAGGAAGGATGTGGAGGCTTTGGAGAGGGTGCAGAGGAGGTTTACCAGGATGTTGCCTGGTATGGAGGGGAGATCCTATGAGGAGAGGCTGAGGGATTTGGGATTGTTTTCGCTGGAAAGGCGGCGGCTAAGAGGGGATCTTATTGAAACATATAAGATGATTAGAGGTTTAGATAGGGTGGATAGTGATAGCCTTTTTCCTCTGATGGAGAAATCCAGCACGAGGGGGCATGGCTTTAAATTGAGGGGGGGTAGTTATAGAACCGATGTCAGGGGTAGGTTCTTTACCCAGAGGGTGGTGAGGGATTGGAATGCCCTGCCAGCATCAGTAGTAAATGCGCCTAGTTTGGGGGCGTTTAAGAGATCCGTAGATAGGTTCATGGACGAAAAGAAATTGGTTTAGGTTGGAGGGTCACAGTTTTTTTTTAACTGGTCGGTGCAACATCGTGGGCCGAAGGGCCTGTTCTGCGCTGTAATGTTCTATGTTCTATGTTCTTCCCTGCTGCCGTCAGACTTTTGAATGGACCTACCTTGCATTAAGTTGCTCTTTCTCTACACCCTAGCTATGACTGTAACACTACATTCTGCACTCTCTCCTTTCCTTCTCAATGAATGGTATGCTTTGTCTGTATAACGCGCAAGAAACAATACTTTTCACTGTATGCTAATACATGTGACAATAATAAATCAAATCAAAATAGATTTCCCCTTTCAATGGATAATAGTGGGATTCTGAGGTTCTGGCATGGTTGTCACCAGAGCTGTATTAACAGTGGGTGGCACAGTGGTTAGCACTGCTGCCTCACAGCACCAGGGACCTGTGTTCAATTCTCACCTTGGGTCACAAAGACCGCAAAAACTACAAAAGGTTGTGAATGTAGCCCAATCCATCGCGTAAACTAGCCTCCCATCCATTGACTCTGTCTGCACTTCCCGCTGCCTCAGAAAAGCACGGTGGCACAATGGTTAGCACTGCTGCCTCACAGTGCCAGGGACCTGGGTTCGATTCTTGGCTTGGGTCACTGTCTGTGTGGAGTTTGCATGTTCTGCCCGTGTCTGCGTGGGTTTCCTCTGGGCGCTCCCGTTTCTTCCCACGCCGCAGGTGAGCATGGATTGGCCATGCTAAATTGCCCCTTAGTGCCCCAAGATATGTAGGTTCGGGGAGATTAGCAGGATTAGTGTTTGGAGCTACGGGTATAAGGCAAGGAGTGGGCCTGTTAGAGAGTCGGTGCAGACTCGATGGGCCAAATGGCTTCCTTCTGCACTGTAGGGATTCTATGAATGTATGCTGAAATGTATGGGGAAATCACAGACTCCCGTCTGGTCACTGTGTGGGGGAATCGTGTGAGGGAAGTATTCTAGAAATATTGAAAGCTTCATGGCTGTCGTTGCACTGTGCATTAACTGTTACTCAATTTGCAGTCTAAGTATTTGAAGCAAGAGCAATCATTTAAACTTTATTGGCCCCATTTCTGAACCGAACCAAGCCCAACCATAATCTACAGCAAATTTGTTCAGGGTTTAGGCACACCACAATTATATATTAAATATTTTTACGGTAGTGTATTAAAAGCAGTGGCTTCTTAAGCGAAATTGGGTGCTTCAGACATGGTGGCACGGCGGTTAGCACTGCTGCCTCACAGCTCCAGGGACCCGGGTTCGATCCTGGCCTCGGGTCACTGTCTGTGTGGAGTTTCCACGTCCTCCCCCGTGTCTGCGTAGGGTTTCCTCCGGGTGCTCCGGTTTCCTCCCACACTCCAAAGATGTGTAGGTTAGGTTGATTGGCCATGCTAAATTGTCCCTTAATGTCCAAAGATGTGTAGGTTAGGGTGGATTGGCCATGCTAAATTGTCCCTTAATGTCCAAAGATGCGAAGGTTGGGGTGGATTGGCTAGGTAAATATGTGGGATTACTGGGATAGGGTCTGGGTGGTACGCGCCATCTGAGAGTTGGCGCAGACTCAATGGGCCAAATGGCCAGCTTCTGCACTGTAGGGTTTCTATGAATTCATCCGAGTCCCCCTTGTGGCGCTTAGTCAGAGCAATAATGACCATTTAAGGCTTAACTTTTAATTTCTCCAGGTAGCAATGCCACTGGTTAGCAAGCAGAATTGTAAACCCTCTGAATCTTAAGTCAGTAGCAAAATTAGCCCTTGTGTCTTTATTTGGATGTGTTTTTAGTTTGCTCCAAGAGTAATTCGAGGATGGATAATTATTTTATTGAAAAATCACCAGGGTGGCAAATGTCCAATTCTGATGACGATGTAAATGAAACAAGGAATTAACATATTTTAATCTGTCAAAGGATTCACAATTCTGAACATTTCAGTGTACAAATAATTGCAATACGCTGTAAAATGCAGGTCTCTTTAATTTACAGATGAAAAATACCAGGCTACTGCACTCTTAAATGTTGAACGGCTCCCGGTTAGGATGGGAAGTCCGCTTCTTGGCTTTCTTGCAAATGTCTGTCATGAGCTCTTGCCTAATTTTGCCCAAGCTGCTTTGAATTGTTGTTGAAATCAAGGTAAAGAGAAATAGCCTGAGTTGCACTGCATGTTCAGAGTAATGACCGGTCAGCAGACAGGGGGATGAAGACGACAGATTAACAGGAGGGAAGGGACGCGAAAGCTGCTCTTTCCCGATGGATGCCGCCTGATTCAGGCATCTTTGCCTGTAACTGTTAGCATCTTCTACTGCTGTCGGAGCTTTTGTGGAACTGAGAGGGCACTTCGTTCCCTTGCGTGCAAAATTGAGCCACTAATCTTGTGGAGGTGGCAGTTACTCGGCGTTGATTTTCAGCCTATTGTAAGGGCCTATGGCACTGGAAGTAACAGACTTGAGATGCTGTGAACTGTATCCCAGTGTGAATTGCGCTATGATGGAGATATGTAAGTGACCTGCTGTTGTGAAACCCTAATGCTCTGGGTGGATTCCGTGGATTTTTTGTTTATTTCCCTGTGTATGACATCTGACCATGGCCAAGATTTCATTTGTTATTGTCATATGTATTGGTACGCAGTGAAAAATATTGTTTCTTGCATGCTGCGCAAAAGCATACTGTTCATAGAGTACATAGGGTAGAAGGAAAGGAGAGGGTGCAGAATGTATAGTGTTACAGACATTTGATTTGATTTATTGTCACATGTATTGGTATACAGTGAAAAGTATTGTTTCTTGCGCGCTATACAGACAAAGCATACCATTCATAGAGAAGGAAAGGAGAGAGTGCAGAATGTAGTGTTACAGTCATAGGTAGGATGTGGAGAAAGATCAACTTAGTGCGAGGTAGTTCCATTCAAAAGTCTGATGGCAGCAGGGGAGAGGCTGTTCTTGAGTTGGTTACATAGACATAGAAACATAGAATCCCTACAGTACAGAAAGAGGCCATTCGGCCCATCGAGTCTGCACCGACAATCCCACCCAGGCCCTACCCCCATATCCTTACATATTTACCCACTAATCCTTCTAACCTACGCATTCCAGGACACTAAGGGCAATTTTTAGCACGGCCAATCAACCTAACCCGCACATCTTTGGACTGTGGGAGGAAACCGGAGCACCCGGAGGAAACCCACGCAAACACGAGGAGAATGTGCAAACTCCACACAGACAGTGACCCAAGCCGGGAATCAAACCCAGGTCCCTGGAGCTGTGAAGCAGCAGTGCTAACCACTGTGCTACCGTGCCGCCCCTGAGGTTGGTACGTAACCTCAGACTTTTGTATCTTTTTCTCGACGGAGGAAGGTGGGAGAGATTGGGAACTTGCCATGTGGACTTGTGACCTGATTGCTCTGTTGATGACTTGCGTCATTTTGCTAATGTTTGAGTAGACCGGTAGATCAAGAATTGGCTGATTGGTATTTTTTTTTATGTAGACGAGGCACATTATTAGGTATTGGAGGTGTACTGGAGGAGCTTGGCTAGAGGCTTGACTATTGTTGGAGCGTGGATATTCAGCGCGATAGCTGGATGTTAGGACCCATAGTTTTTCTGTGACCAATCACTCTGATGATACCACGTAAAATGGATTGAATCGATTGATTTGATTTATTATTGTCACATATATTAGTGTGTTTCTTGCGTGCTATACAGACAAAGCATACTGTTCATTGAGAAAGAAATTAGAGTGTGCAGAATGCAGTGTTACGGTCATAGCTACGGTGTAGAGAAAGATCAACTTGATGCGAAGTAGGTCCATTCAAAAGTCTGATGGCAGCAGGAAAGAAGCTGTTCTTGAGTCGGTTGGTACGTGACCTCAGACTTTTGTATCTTTTTCCCGAAGGAAGAAAGTGGAAGAGAGTATGTCTGGGGTGCATGGGGTCCTTGATTATGCTGGCTGCTTTTAAAGTTTATTTATTATTAGTCATAAGTCGGCTTACATTACGCTGCAATGAAGTTACTGTGAAAATCCCCTAGTCGTCACACTTTGGTGCCTGTTCGGGTACACGGAGGGAGAATTTAGCATGGTCAATGCACCTAACCAGCACATCTTTCAGACTGTGGGAGGAAACCGGAGCACTCAGAGGAGACCCACGCAGATACGGGGAGAACGTGCAGACTCCACACAGACAATGACCCAAACCGGGAATCCAACCCAGGTCCCTGGTACTGTGAGGCAGCAGTGGCTAACCCCCTGTGCCACCGTGCTTTTCTGAGGTAGCGGGAAGTATAGACAGAGTCAATGGATGGGAGGCTAGTTTGCATGATTGATTGGGCTACATTCACAACTTTTTGTAGTTTTTTTGCGGTCTTGGGTCGAGCAGGAGCCGTATCAAGCTGTGATACAACCAGAAAGGATGAAAGACTGAAGTCTGGTACCTGTGGTAATGGAACTTTGGTGGGCTGTAACCTATGTGGATGCCTTGCAAAATAATTTATAGTTAGACTTGATCCGACTACTTTCGATTATTTACTTTCTTTGTGTGTGCACTTTGATAGGTCTACACTGCTACTGGATAATTTACAAAAGCTCCTTTGATCCTTGGATTGGCATTGAATGGTGCTTAAAAGCTTTGTGATGCAACCAGTACTCATGTTTTATAACCAAGATAGCTCTTTGAGGAATAGGCTGCTTTTGTTTCAGCTCCTGCTTTTGTTTTGTTTTTTGCTTTGTGCCCCATATTGTGCACGGAAAAATCGATCTGCATATATTCAGTGAAATCTAGTTCTTCCCCCCACCGAGAGTCCAATTGGAAGTTGTTTTGTGTTTGGAAGTTAACCCAAACTTAACTGGAAGGTTAGAGCAACAAAAGAAAAGTGAACAAAGATGAGCAGAGTTGCAGTTTGACCACGGCCACCAGTTTTATAGCAACAGTTCAACCTTGTAACGTTTTGACTTTCCGATTCTTGCCTGACTGAAAAGGATTCTCGGTTTTGTCCATCTAAAAGTCGCATTCAAGCAGAATGTGTTTAAATCTGATGGGGGAAGCTCGGTTAAGAGTTTTTTGTTCCTTCCTTTTTCCTATCAGTATTTCACTTTGTGCTTGGGTTTTAGTCATCTCTTGGCACTTTATTGCCATTCAAGGAAGTCTGCAGGTAACTTGCCGCATAGTACATTACGGGGCACCAGTTTTTGATTTCGCCAATTTCAACCCGACATCCAGTTTCAACTGGTATTTTTTTATAGTGGCCTGATCTGTTTTTCTATCTCCAGCCCAGGGTCTGATCTCCACTATAAGCCCCTGCCCACTACAGCAGATGAGATTGTCTTAATTGGCACAGGCCAGGTTTGAACCTGCCACTCTATTCCCCACCTTGCTTTCTCTCTCTCTCTCTCTCCCATTTCTGACCTCGGCCTATTGCAGTGTTCGAGTGAAACTTGAGAAACAGCATCTTGTCTTCCAATTAGGTCGTTTATAGCCGCCTTTCCTCAGTGTTGACTTCAACAATTTCAGACCATGAATTCTCCCTCATTTACATTTTATTTTTGCTTGTCCTAATTGTATTTTTCATTTGTTTTTTGCTTTTGGACAGAGCTTTTCTCATCTCACAGTAAGTTCATTGCAGTCATAGAAGTTTACAGCATGGAAACAGGCCCTTCGGCCCAACTTGTCCATGCCGCCCTTTTTTTTAAAACCCCTAAGCTAATCCCAATTGCCCGCATTTGGCCCATATCCCTCTATACCCATCGTACCCATGTAACTATCTAAATGCTTTTTAAAAGACAAAATTGTACCAGTCTCTACTACTACCTCTGGCAGCTTGTTCCAGACACTCACCACCCTCTGTGAAAAAATTGCCCCTCTGGACACTTTTGTATCTCTCCCCTCTCCCCTCAAACCTATGCCCTCTAGTTTTAGACTCCCCTACCCTTGGGAAAAGATATTGACTATCTACCTTGTCTATGCCCCTCATTATTTTATAAACCTCTATAAGGTCACCCCTCAGCCTCCTACGCTCCAGAGGAAAAAGTCCCAGTCTATTCAGCCTCTCCTTATAACTCAATCCATCAAGTCCCAATAACATCCTAGTAAATCTTTTCTGTACTCTTTCTAGTTTAATAATATCCTTTCTATAATAGGGTGACCAGAATTGCACACAGTATCCCAAGTGTGGCCGTACCAATGTCTTGTACAACTTCAACAAGACATCCCAACTCCTGTATTCAATGTTCTGACTGATGAAACCAAGCATGTCGAATGCCGCCTTCACCACTCTGTTCATCTGTGACTCCACTTTCAAGGAGCTATGAACATGTACCCCTCGATCTCTTTGTTCTGTAACTCTCCCCAACGCCCTACCATTAACTGAGTAAGTCCTGCCCTGGTTCAATCTACCAAAATGCATCACCTCGCATTTGTCTAAATTAAACTCCATCTGCCATTCATCAGCCCACTGGCCCAATTGATCAAGATCCCGTTGCAATTGGAGATAACTTTCTTCACTGTTCACTGCAGTGTTAACGTCAGCCTCACTTGTGACCAATGAATAAACTTTAAACTTTTATTTGCACTCTGGACCAATGTCTTGTCCCTTTAATGCCACCATTGCCACTCCCTGTATCTTCTGTTACATGCCATCTTTGTCATTTGGTCTCTACCTCCCTCTATCCTATTCCCTTTTGTTCTTCCCCCTCCTTGCCCCGACCCCACAATGGCACATAATAACGTAAACCATTTCTACCCTCCTTCAGTTCTGAAGGGTCATATTTGACTCAAAAGTTTAACCTCGGTTTCACTGTCCACAGATGCTTCCAGACTTGCTGAGCACTGTGTTTGTGTGTTTGGACCTAGAAGAATGGTCAGTATGCCTTGAGTGCTGTGGATTAACCCATTCAGTTGTTGGGGTGCCCAGCTGAGTGACTAATTGGATCCTGTATGTGCAATTTGGCACATATTGAATCATTGCCGCAAAAAGGAATTGGGGTATGATTTTGGCCTTTTGAGACAGGTTTCCATGTAGCTACTTCTGACTGGCACATCAGAAAATCTCCCATCTGGTTGGAGATATTGTGAACTGCGTTCAATAAAACAGTGTCTTTCTGGGGATGACGTTTGAAGAGAAGCTGCCATCAAAGTGATTAGACGTTCTTTGTTCTCGATAGCCAACATGCTGAGAAGACAGTTTGGATGTTTTAGCAGGCAAGATGCAGTCAGGAAAATGGGGATTATTTCCCCTAGCTGAATATTATAGAACTAAATGTTGGGGAAACTTGATTAGTGATTATCACTAAATTCTTAGCCTAGCAAGCACAGTGTGTCTGTTATTACTTTGTCAGAGTGGGTGAGCAGGAGGGGTTCCTCCTGATGAAGGGGCAGCGTTCCGAACGCTCGTGATTCCAGATGAACCTGTTGGACTTTAATCTGGTGTTATGAGACTTCTTACTGTGCCCATCCTAGTCCAACGCCGGCAACTCCACATTTTGTACCGAGGAAGATCCCAAAATCAGTTGATCAACTAGTGGCAGGAGGAATGTTGATGAGGTTGCCAGGAGAACTTGCTGCTATTCGTTGCGTCAAGCTTTGATGTCCACCCTGAATGACTCCTCAAGCAGAGGCAGATGAATCCTTGTATCATGGCACTTTTGACTGATATAGCACTCTCTTAATTCTAAATATATCTGTGTAGATTTTGATAGTTAAATATTGGTGTGGTGTTGAAGTCTGCACCACTGCTTTCTGACATGGGGCCAAGCATACAACTAACTGAAACATATCAATGTAGGAAATGTTTAATAATGGGCTTGCAAAGTTTTTATGTGAACTATGCAAAACATTCAGTTGGAATTGTTTAAAGATTTTGTCCTTTCACGTGTTTGATTTTGATTTGATTTAATTTAACATAACTGTATTAACATAGAAATCATAGAATCCCTACAGTGCAGAAGGAGGCCATTCGGCCCATCGAGTCTGCACCGACCACAATCCCACCCAGGCCCTCCCCCCCACATATTTACCCGCTAATCCCTCTAACCTACGTATCTCAGGACTTTAAAGGGCAATTTTTTTTAACCTGGCCAATCAACCTAACCCGCACATCTTTGGACTGTGGGAGGAAACCGGAGCACCTGGAGGAAACCCACGCAGACACGAGGAGAATGTGCAAACTCCACACAGACAGTGACCCAAGCCGGGAATCGAACCCAGGTCCCTGGAGCTGTGAAGCAGCAGTGCTAACCACTGTGCTACCGTGCCGCCCCTTGTGTACAGTGAAAAGTATTGTTTCTTGCGTGCTATACAGACAAAGCATACCATTCATAGAGAAGGAAAGGAGGGAGTGCAGAATGTAGTGTTACAGTCATAGCTAGGGTGTAGAGAAAGATCAACTTAATGTAGGGTAGGTCCATTCAAAAGTCTGACAGCAGCAGAGAAGAAGCTGTTCTTGAGTCGGTCGGTTGGTGCGTGACCTCAGACTGTTGTATCCTTTTCCCGACAGAAGAAGGTGGAAGAGAGAATGTCCGGGCTGCGTGGGGTCCTTAATTATGCTGGCTGCTTTGCCGAGGCAGCAGGAAGAGGATGGAAGACTGGGGGAGAGAATATTTTCAGCTTTGAATTAGGGTGCATGATGATTTTCATAGCCCTGTCAATGACAGTGGAAGCAATTTGGAGTGATAAGCTATTGTTCATTGAGAGCCTTACAATACAGCAATGAAGTGTATTGATTTGAGTGTCCTATGTCAGAACTCTTATCTGAAATTTTGTGATAAATTTGTAAAGTTTGCATCCAGCGATCTCATTTTATCTGAGTGACTCAGCACTTCATTCTTTGTTTGAACAATTCCACTGTTTTACCTGACACTTTCAGCACCTTTCTCGTCCTCATTTACATTCCCTTTGTCCAGTTCCAGCTCTCCCCCGCCCCCCCCCACCTTCATAGTATAAATCTCTCCTGATTTTCTTAGCTTTGACGAAGGGTCATCCAGACTCGAAACGTTGGTTCTACTCTATCTCCATGGATGCTGTCAGACCTGCTGAGATTTTTCCAGCATTTTCTGCTTCTATTTCCGATTCCAGCATCTGCAGTATTTCGCTTTTATCCTCTGGTTTGACAATGCTGATTGAGGGAGAAATGTTAGTCAGGGCACGGGGAGAGCTCATGTGGACCATGTTCGAATAGTGCATGGGATTTTTAATGTCTTGGTGAATGAATGGACCGAGTCTCCATTTATCGTCAAACGTGACAATAAATGGACAAGGTTGCACCTTGAAAAATATCGTTGTGAAGTTTTGGTCTAGATTTGAATATAAGTCAATGGTCAGATTTTGTTTTAAATTCATTCCTGGGACATGGGCATTGCTGGCTGGGCCAGCATTTTATTGCCCATCCCTAGTTGTCCTTGATTAGGCCATTTCAGAGGGCAGTTGAGAGTCAACCACATTGCTGTGGCTCTGGAGTCACATGTAGGCCAGACCAGGTAAGGACAGCAGATTTCCTTCCCTAAAGGACATTAATGAACCAGATGGGTTTTTTTTTCTAACAATCGACAATGGTTTCATGGACATCACTAGGTTCTTAATTCCAGATATTTTTTATTGAATTCAAATTCCACCATTTGCCGTGGTGGGATTCGAACCCAGGTCCCCAGAACATTAGCTGAGCTTCTGGATTAGTATTCTTGCGATAATGCCACTTGGCCATCGGCTCCCAGCAGCAAATAATTTTATGTTGAATGTATTAATATTGATCATTTGGTTCCTGTCTCACGTTTTCAGTCACATTTTTTCCACCGTGTTATGTTAGCTTCTCTATTTAAAAACTGATTACCCCCTGAGTCAATGCGACGATTGTCTGTCTGTATTTATCTAAATGTTATTTTTAATCTTATTTAACAAAATGATTTAAGATGTAGTGCTTGTAGGAATTCAAAGAGATATAAAGCATTCTTTTTCAGTTAAACAATCAGACTGAATGCATTTCCAGTACATTTGTTTACTTTTTAACACTTCTTTCTGATTGCGCCCATTTGTAGTCTGGAGTGTAAACCTTTATTTCTTCTTGGCAGTAAGTGCTGTCCATTGTTAAAAGTAGTGAGAAGTCTCACAACACCAGGTTAAAGTCCAACAGGTTTATTTGGTAGCACAAGCTACTAGCTTTCGGAGAGCACTGCCCCTTCATCTTGACCTGATGAAGGAGCAGCGCGCTGAAAGCTAGTGGCTTGTGCTATCAAATGGACCTGTTGGACTTTAACCTGGTGTTGTGAGACTTCTTACCGTGTTTATCCCAGTCCAACGCCAGCATCTCCACATAATTATTAAAAGTGCAGCCATACTGGTAGCTGTCTTCCTTCTGGGTTTGAAGGTTGGCAGTTCACTCCAGAGACCAGAGCACAAAATCCAGGCTGCCGCTTCATTGTGGTCCTGAGGGAGTGCTGCACTGTCAGAACTGCCGTCTTCAAGATGAGACATTAAGCTGAGGGCTGGGGCTGACATAGGGGACCCCACAACAGCCTTTAAGTTTATAGTTAATTTATTGTTGTCACAAGTAGGCTTACATTTACACTGCAATGACGTTACTGTGAAAATCCCCTAGTCGCCACACTCTGGCGCCTGTTCGGGTACACTGAGGGAGAATTTAGCATGAATAATGCACCTAACCAGCACGTCTTTCAGACTGTAGGAGGAAACCGAAACACCCGGAGGAAACCCACGCAGACACGGGGAGAACGTGCAGACTCCACACAGACAGTGACCCAAGCCGGGAATGGAACCCGGGTCCCTGGCATTGAGGCAGCAGTGATAACTACTGGGACGTTCTCCCTGTGTCTTGGGCAAAGTTCATTCTTCAGCCATCATCTAATGGAGATAACCGGGTCCTTTTTTTCATTGCTGTTTGTGGGACATTGCTTTGTAAACATTTTGTTTCCCTGTTCCCGAGACTATAACAAATATACTTCACAGGCTTTGGGACATCCTGAGGTTGTAAAGCTGCTATCCATGTGCGAGCTTGATTTAAAAAAATATTCTTTCATGGAATCTGGGCACCGCTGGCAAGGCCAGTATTTGTAGCTCATTCCTATTTGTCCCTGAGAAAGTAGTGGTGATCTGTTTTCTGAACAGCTCCAGTCCATCTGGCATGGCTATAGGATGGCACGGTGGCACAATGGTCAACACTGCTGCCTCACAGAGCCAGGGACCCAGATTCGATTCCAGGCTTGGGTCACTGTCTGTGTGGAGTTTGCACGTTCTCCCTCTGTCTGCGTGGATTTCCTCCGGGTGCTCCGGTTTCCTCCCACAGTCCAAAGATGTGTGGATTAGATGGATTGGCCATGCTGAAATTGTCCCTTAGTGTCAGGGGGACTAGCTAGGGTAAATGCTTGGGGTTGTGGGGATAGGACCTGGGTGGGATTGTGGTCGGTGCAGACATGATGGGCCGAATGGCCTCCTTCTGCACTGTGGGATTCTATGATTCTTCTCCCTCGGTGCTACTCGGAAGGCAGTTTCGGGACTTTGATCCAACAGCAGTTACAGTTCCAAGTCAGGGTGGTGTGTGGCATAGAGAGGAATTTGCATGTGGCATTGTTTCGATGCATCTGCTGCCTTTGTCCTTCTTGGTGGTAGAGATGACTGTTTGAAAGGTGATGTTGAAGGAGTCTTGCTGAAGTGTGTCTTGTATATAGTACCTCGTGCTCTCCACTGTGCACCACTGGTGGAGGTGGTGAATGTTGCAGTTGGCGGGTGGGGTTCCGATCAAGCAGGCTGCTTGGTCCTGGGTGGTGGTGAAGTTCCTGAGTGTTATTGAAGCTGCAATCATCCAGGCAAGTCGAGAATATTCTATCAACTCCTGACTTGTGCCTTAAGGATAGACTTTGAGGGGTGAGTTACTTACTGCAGAATTTCCAGTCTCTGACCTGCTCTTGTAGCCACGGTAATTATATGGCTGGTCTAGTTCAGTTTCTGGTTAATGTTAACCCCTAGGTTCTATAGGTATGTCAAGAACAGAAGGTTGGTTAGGGCAAGTTTAGGGCCAGTTATAGATGGCAGAGGGAAGTTATGTGTGGAACCGGAGGAGATTGGTGAAGCATTGAACCAATATTTCTCTTCGGTGTTCACGCAAGGGGACATGAATATAGCTGAGGAGGACACTGGGTTGCAAGGGAGTAGAATAGACAGTATTACAGTTGATAAGGAGGATGTGCAGGATATTCTGGAGGGTCTGAAAATAGATAAATCCCCTGGTCCGGATGGGATTTATCCAAGGATTCTCTGGGAGGCAAGAGAAGTGATTGCAGAGCCTCTGGCTCTGATCTTCAGGTCGTCGTTGGCCTCTGGTATAGTACCAGAAGATTGGAGGTTAGCGAATGTTGTCCCATTGTTTAAGAAGGGGAACAGAGACTTCCCCGGGAATTATAGACCGGTGAGTCTCACTTCTGTTGTCGGCAAGATGTTGGAAAAAATTATAAGGGATAGGATTTATAGTTATTTGGAGAGTAATGAATTGATAGGTGATAGTCAGCATGGTTTTGTGGCAGGTAGGTCGTGCCTTACTAACCTTATTGAGTTTTTTGAGAAAGTGACCAAGGAGGTGGATGGGGGCAAGGCAGTGGACGTGGTATATATGGATTTTAGTAAGGCGTTTGATAAGGTTCACCATGGTAGGCTTCTGCAGAAAATGCAGATGTATGGGATTGGGGGTGATCTAGGAAATTGGATCAGGAATTGGCTAGCGGATAGGAAACAGAGGGTGGTGGTTGATAGTAAATATTCATCATGGAGTGCGGTTACAAGTGGTGTACCTCAGGGATCTGTTTTGGGGCCACTGCTGTTTGTAATATTTATTAATGATCTGGATGAGGGTATAGTTGGGTGGATTAGCAAATTTGCTGATGACACCAAAGTCGGTGGTGTGGTAGACAGTGAGGAAGGGTGTCGTAGTTTGCAGGAAGACTTAGACAGGTTGCAAAGTTGGGCCGAGAGGTGGCGGATGGAGTTTAATGCGGAGAAGTGTGAGGTAATTCACTTTGGTAGGAATAACAGATGTGTTGAGTATAGGGCTAACGGGAGGACTTTGAATAGTGTGGAGGAGCAGAGGGATCTAGGTGTATGTGTGCATAGATCCCTGAAAGTTGGGAATCAAGTAGATAAGGTTGTTAAGAAGGCATATGGTGTCTTGGCATTTATTGGTAGGGGGATTGAATTTAGGAGTCGTAGCGTTATGTTGCAACTGTACACAACTCTGGTGCGGCCGCACTTGGAGTACTGTGTGCAGTTCTGGTCCCCACATTACAGGAAGGATGTGGAGGCTTTGGAGAGGGTGCAGAGGAGGTTTACCAGGATGTTGCCTGGTATGGAGGGGAGATCCTATGAGGAGAGGCTGAGGGATTTGGGATTGTTTTCGCTGGAAAGGCGGCGGCTAAGAGGGGATCTTATTGAAACATATAAGATGATTAGAGGTTTAGATAGGGTGGATAGTGATAGCCTTTTTCCTCTGATGGAGAAATCCAGCACGAGGGGGCATGGCTTTAAATTGAGGGGGGGTAGTTATAGAACCGATGTCAGGGGTAGGTTCTTTACCCAGAGGGTGGTGAGGGATTGGAATGCCCTGCCAGCATCAGTAGTAAATGCGCCTAGTTTGGGGGCGTTTAAGAGATCCGTAGATAGGTTCATGGACGAAAAGAAATTGGTTTAGGTTGGAGGGTCACAGTTTTTTTGTTTTTTTTTAACTGGTCGGTGCAACATCGTGGGCCGAAGGGCCTGTTCTGCGCTGTAATGTTCTATGTTCTATGTTCTAGGTTGTTAGTGGGGGATTCAACGATGCCAATGCCATTGATATACAAGGGGAGATGGTTCAGTTCTCTTTTGTTGGAGATGGTCATTGGCTGGCACCTGTGTGGCACAACTCTTTGCCACTTAACCCAAGCCGGACAATTGCCCAAGTCTTGCTGCACTTGGACAAGGACTGCTTCAGTGTCTGTGGAGTTGTGAATGATACTGAACATGGATTGGTATACTACTATTCCAGTGACTCATTGAACATCAAAGAGCAATTACAACAAGTGAGTAAACATTATAAAATGTCATTGTGATAGAGATTAAGATGGGTTAAATTTAACCAATAAATTTTTATAAAATGCAGTTCATCCGTTGTTTTTCTAAACAAAAATTACAAGGTATGTTGGAAATCAGAGGGTCCTGCTGAGATGCCTCAGTTTTCCTTTAATTTCAAATTTAATTGGTTGTACTAATAGGTCGTTTAAAAATAGCATTCTCACAAAATGACATCAGTCTTGTCTAAATCGAAATAAATCTGCAAACGACAGGCGTGGTAGTACCGGTAGAGTATTTGCAACCCTTTGGAAATTTAACCCAAGTCCATTTAATCCTAAACAAAAACAGAAAATGCTGGAAAATCTCAGCAGGTCTGGCAGTATCTGTGGAGAGAGAATAGAGCCAACGTTTCGAGTCTGGGTGATCCTTCGTCAGAACTAAGAACAAAGAAAATCAGAACATATTTGTACTATAAGGGGGTGGCGGTGGGGGGGGGGGGGGGGGGGGGAGCTGCAATTGGACAAAGGGAATGTAAGTAAGGATGAAGAAAGTGAGAAAGGTGTTCATTAAGTGATCAGAATGTGTGAATGGCAGAACAGAGGTACAGATGGTTAAGTCAGTTGCCCTGGAGCAGGCTTCTCAGCTGAATGAATTCTCTATTGAATGAATTCAGTTGGATTTTAATCTCTCACAATGAGTAGAGACTGAACTGTTGTAGAAACATAGAAACGCGGAAGAAAGGAGCCCTTGAAATCTGAATTTGAGTTGATTTATTATTGTCACACGTATTAGCATACAGTGCAAAGTATTGTTTCTTGCGCGCTATACAGACAAAGCATACCGTTCAATAGAAGGAAACGAGAGAGTGCAGAATGTAATGTTACAGTCGGAGAGAGAGTTTAAAAGAGTTAGAATGAAGCTTTAGAATCATAGAACGAGAGTAAAAGATAGAATTAGAAGGTATGCTGGGCACAGCTTGCAAGAAGTCGTCACGCTCTGGTGCCATCTTGGAAAAACTCCACCATTCATCACGATCATGGCTGATCATCCAACTCGATAGCCTAATCCTGCTTTCTCCCCATTACCTTTGATCCCATTCACCCCAAGTGCTATATCTAACCGCCTCTTGAATACATTGAATGTTTTGGCATCAACTACTTCCTGTGGTAATGAATTCCACAGGCTCACCACTCTTTGGGTGAAGAAATGTTTCCTCACCTCCGTCCTAAATGGTCCACCCCGCATCCTCAGACTGTGACCCCTGGTTCTGGACCCCCCCCCCACCATCGGGAACATCCTCCCTGCATCTACCTTGTCTAGTCCTGTTAGAATTTTATAAGTCTCTGAGATCCCCCTCTCGTTCGTCTGAACTCCAGCGAAAACAATCCTAAACCTAGTCAATCTCCCCTCATACATCAGTCCCGCCATCCCCGGAATCAGCCTGGTAAACCTTCGCTGCACTCCCTCGAGAGCAAGAACATCCTTCCTCAGAAAAGGAGACCCAAACTGCACGCAATATTTTGGGTCTCCAATTGTAGCATTGTTAGAAGTTGGTGAAAGCTGGACTATGCGCACAGATAATTCCGCTCTTGTATTAAATTTGTGCGTTATCTTTTTTAAATTCCCGTGTCCGCACATCCAATGGAAATTGTCGATGTAAATCTGTTGCATTGCAGTTTTGTCCTTTCCCCCTGCTGCGCGATGGAGGAACTCCAGCGACACCATTGGCAGGATGATGTCATTACAATTTGATCAGATGCAAAATTTAAAAGAAAACTATAATGGAAAAAGGTGACAGGTCGCCGACGGGGATGTGAAATTTTAAAAATATAATTGGATATACTTCACAGGATGTCTGGTCGGGGAGTTGTTGGAGGTGAAATTCCCGAAGGGCTGGAAATAGTCTGCAGACATGATTTTACTGCACTCCATTTTATACTTCCTTTCGATTTGCAGAAAGATTTATGCCCGCGTTATTCTTGCAATCGGAAAACAGAGGAGCGCTGAGCCTTATTCATGGGTGTCGCGGCCTAATGTTTTTTCCCCTGTTGATTGATTGAATGCATAGTGTGAAATGTTTTTAATCCCCGGCCGTGTTAAATTACTGAGCAGCAGATCTGGTTTGTGAATCGATATTTTATAATGGTCGTGATGATGGAAGGTCCATGTAGTACATCTTGGCTGTGTTGTGGATTAAAAAAAATATATATATCCATCAGCTTTTCGAAAAGCACTAAATGCAGCGAAGAAATCGATTATTTTCCCCTGCTGTTCTTCTTGTAACCTTAAACAACTCTGCTGATAACGGATAAAATGTCATTGATATTTATAGATCGAAGACTGCTGCTGATCAGTGTGAAATGCAACATTTAGGCAGCACAGTGGTTTAGCGCTGCTGCCTCACCGCGCCAAGGAGCTGAGCTCAATTCCGGCCTTGGGAGACTGTCTGTGTGGGGTTTGTACTTTCTCCCCGTGTCGGCGTGGGTTTCCCCCGGGTGCTTCGGTTTCCTCCCACAGTCCAAAGATGTGCAGGTTAGGTTGATTTAAAAAAAAATACTTTTCCAATTCAATCAAATCAAGTCCAATTCAGAGTCTCAACAAGTTGAGACATTTCCGATCCAAGCTGACAAGACAGGGTATGCAACCCTTTACCCTGTCTTGGGTCTGATCTACATGAGCCAAGCTGATTGGAGTAGGCAGACGTCTCCGCCCACAAGGCTTGATCTCATTTGCATCTTAGCCAAAAGGCCGAGATGCCGCTTAAAAAAATTGCTTCATATGAAAATGAAGCTCAAATGCAACCCAATGGCCACTACCAGGTGCAGCATCAGCGGACTACATTTGATCTTAGCGGTTGATTGAACATGCTAAATTGACTCATAGTGCCCAGGGGGAATTAGCAGGATAAATATGTGGGGTTCTGGGGATAGGGACTGGATGGGATTGTTGTTGGTGCAGGCTCGATGGGCTGAATGGCCTCCTGCACTGTAGGAATTCTATTCTAAGAGAAGTTTTTAAAAAACTTAGGTTATTCACCATTAAAAATATAGAAGCTAGAAGCAGGAGTAGGCCATTCGGTCGTTCAAGCCTGCTCCGCCATTCATTTTGATCATGGCTGATCATCAAATTCAATATCCTGATCCCCCCCCCCTTCACCCACCCCCTTCCTCCCCCATATCCCTTGATCCCTTTAGCCCCAAGAGCAATATCTAATTTTTTTCCTGAAATCACGCAATGTTTTGGCCTCAACTACTTCCTGTGGTAGTGAATTCCACACATTCACCACTCTACGTTTCAGTCACGCTTGTATCTCAATAAACAGCAGTTCATACTGTTCAAGATTAGTTCTCTTCTCTCCTCCCCCGCCCCCACCACAAACTGGTCATCTTTCTAGTCCCTACCTTGACTTTTGATTCTGATCATTCTCCTTTTTCCGTTTCCTTCATTCCTTTATTTTCTGAGGGCTTGAGTCCAATACCCCCCCCCCCCCCCCCCCCTAAAATTTGGCTCTTTTTCCTGGCGCCAGGACTGGGGTCGATAGTTCTGAGTCAAGATGGCCAGATTCGGTGGCGCAGACGCCAGGCTTGACCTTGCGCGCTGCCCTTGCATTGTCAACCGAACAAACGGCAGTCTGAGTTGGAACAGGGCATTTCTTCCAAGCATAAGTTCATCTGCGTTTTAGGTAGCTGGGTATTGTGTCCAGTAGGGGCAAAATTGGGGAATTTGCATTGATCAGATTGCAGTCAAAAATGAGTCTGCAAAGTCACAAATGTGAATTCTCCATGAGCCGGTGTGACAGAACGTAACTGGTTCTCTTTTGCTTCCATTCGAAGATCATCCTTGATGTATTTGAGTGGCAACCTTTTGCAGTTTTATTAATACAGCTTAAAGTTAAAGTTTATTAGTGTCACAAGCAAGGCTTACATTAACACCGCAATGAAGCTATTGTGAAAATCCCCTAGTCACCACAGTCCGGCGCCTGTTTGGGTCAATGTACCTGACCAGCACATCTTTCAGACTGTGGGAGGAAACCTGATGGTGTTTGCGACCAAATAAACCTGTTGGACTTTAACCTGGTGTTGTGAGACTTCTTACGGAGGAAATCCATGCAGACACAGGGAGAGTGTGCAAACTCTGCACAGACAGTGACCCAAGCCGGGAATCAAACCCGGGTCCCTGGTGCTGTGAGGCAGCAGTGCTAACCACTCTGTGACCGTGCTGTCCATGGCTCTATCAGCATTTTTGATGAAGGGTGGCACAGTGACACAGTGGTTAGCACTGCTGCCTCACAGCACCAGCGTGTTCAACCCCGGCCTCGGGTGACTGTGTGCCATTTGCACGCTCTCCCCGTGCCTGTATGGGTTTCCTCCCACGGTCCAAAGATATGTGGGTTAGGTTGATTGGCCATGCTAAATTGCCCCTTAGTGTCAGGGGACTAGCTAGGGTAAATAGGTGGTGTTAAGGGGCTAGGACCTGGGTGGGATTGTGACTGGTGCAAACTAGATGGGCCGAATGATCACCACCTGCACTGCAGGGATTCGGTAGCACAGTGTTTAGCATTGCTACTTCACAGGGCCAGGGACCCGGGTTCGATTCCCAGCTTGGATCAGTGTCTGTGTGGAGTTAGCACGTTCTCCCCGTGTCTGAGTGGGTTTCCTCCGGGTGCTCCAGTTTCCTCCCACAGTCTGAAAGATGTGCTGGTTAGGTGCATTGACCTGAACAGGCGCCGGAGTGTGGCGACTAGGGGAATTTCACAGTAACTTCATTGCAGTGTTAATGTAAGCCTTACTTGTGATTAATAAATAAACTTTTAAAAGCTTAACTTTTTAATAAGGGCGCCCAGTCCACCACCTGTAAGGAACATGATTTAAAATCACCATGATGACATTAAAATACTGAACCGTTTAATTGGTGTGCACTAATCAGTTCACTAAATTCCATATTTAATATGGAAATACCTTGCTTATCTTCACCTAAGAAATCTGGGGGCATGACCAATGTGCTTAGGAGCCTGAATTGAATGAATTAAAAGTTGAAGCAGACAGAAAAGCTGGATCTTTGCAATGGATCTCCGGAAGCCTGAAGGAGGTCACTAAGAATCGGAGCCTTCGTGACGCACATTGATTTCAACACTGTGAAACTGCAGAGAGGAAGAGATTGTAGGATGGTTATTAATATCTTAGGAGGGATAAGAAGAAAGTTCAGAAGCATGAATGATTGTAGTAGCCTGATAAAAGTAGAGACAGAAAGGTTGCGACAGGCTGGAGACCAGCTTCAGACTAAAAATCTTCACGAGTGCCAAGTATCTGTGCTGTGGATGAAGGTCATCTTTTAGATTTGATTCACACGAGGCTTTTCTGAAAGGCAAAATCTAAATAAAAGGTAGCTTAACAAGAGAGTTTCTGTTGAATGAAGAAATGGTCGACAGTGACTTTGGTTTCAAAGGTAATTTTAAGCTCAAAGCTAATTTTAGGCGGTACAATGATTAGCACTGCTGCCTCACAGCGCCAGGGACCTGGGTTCAATTCCCGGTTTGGGTCACTTGTCTGTGCAGAGTTTGCACATTCTCCCCGTGTCTGCGTGGGTTTCCTCTAGATGCTCCGGTTTCCTCCCACAGTCTGAAAGACTGGTTCATTGGCCATGCAGAATTCTCCCTCTGTACCCAAACAGGCGCCGGAGTGCGGTGACTAGGGGATTTTCACAGTAATTTCATTGCAGTGTTAATGTAAGCCGACTTGTGACTAATAAACTGCAACTTTACAAGCTCCAGAGTTTGCCACTCATTTTCTTCACACCTGGGGATTATCCTGCGTATCTCTATTTTTCCACAGAAATACTTGTCGTTTGATTTGGAGTTAAATAAACAATCAAAAATGCTGCTTTGCCAAGAAACTATTGATTTATAAAATACAAGGGAGTGCAGAATAGGTGTCAAGATGTTTAAGGATTGATGGAGAATCAGACCCGCCCCTCCAGTTCACAAAGATTACAGTTTTGGATGAATGGAGATCTTTTTTCGTATCAATGGCGTTATTGAAATTGAAACAAATTGGGGTTTTTTTTTTGCTCATGTTTGGTTTTCTTACTGAGGAGACTGAAATATTTGCTGCAATTCTGCACTGTAGGGATTCTATGAATCTCAAGATCAAGTTAATCATAGTCAAGATACAAATTAAATCCTCCTTTATTTTACCCCCAGAAATGTGCCTCGGCCATACCATCAGAAGAGCCATGCTCTTCAGCCATGTTGCAGTTTTCTACTTCTCGGTTCAGTCATCTGCTGGGCTCTCTTATACAGTTGTCAGCTTAATGCAAGATTAAAAGCAGCATTGTGCGATATGACAATGTGCTATTTGACTATTTACATACTCAGAGTAAATAGGAACTGTCCCAACTGAGTTCATGTAGGCTCCTATTGTCAACACGTCGACCATTTCATACCTGACCAAGATTTGAGACGTGAATTAGCGGTAAATTTACTACAAGGACCCAGCCCTCTAAAGTTTTTAAAATTGTTCATTTGTGTCACAAGTAGGCTTACATTAACACTGCAATGAAGTTGCTGTGAAAATCCCCTAGTCGCCGTGCTCCTGTTCGGGTACACGGAGGGAGAATTTAGCACGGCCAATGCAGCTCGCCAGCACGTCTTTCGGACTGTGGGAGGAGATCGGAGCACCCGGAGGAAACCCACGCCGACACGGGGAGAACGTGCAAGCTCCACGCAGACAGTGGCCCAAGCTGGGAACCGAACCTGGGTCCCTGGTGCTGAGGCAGCAGTGCCAGGCGCTGAGAGGCAGCAGCGCCAGCCACTGTGCCACCCCCCATTGAAACCTGTGTTCAAATAACTGGTTAAATTCTTGCGTGCGTATTCTATCTGCTCGCAGTAATTTAACCTGATAAAGCAACTTCTGTTAATATTAATTGTTTTATCTTGAAAGCACCACTTTAATCTCTGCTCATTTCGTGCAGGACAGGGAATCACGTTAGGATCACAAGTGCATTGAGCCCTGACAATGTAATCTTATCAGACTTGCTCTGCACCACAGTGGCTGATAGTGATGGTGATTACTTTTGACCATTCTATTGAGAAACTCTTTTAAACACCTGCACTATAAAAACTGAGATGAGTAATGTTTGCACAGAAAAATTATACCACACCGCAATACTCTGTCGATAATATGAGGAGGGGGAAAGGAAATTGATTGGAAGAGCATGATTATCTGTTTTGGCAAGTAACAGCATGTAATTAATGCATTGGTAATGCTAATGTTTTGTGCATTTGTGGAATTACCCCTTCCATCATACAACACACTGATGGTGTAATAAACTGCAGCTGATCTGCGAGATCTGAGAGGTCGGTACCTCAAGATTTTACTGTGGATGAAGCACTTTAAGATAAAAGCAAAATACTGCGGATGCTGGAAGCTGAAACAAAAACAGAAAATGCTGGTAAATCTCAGCAGGTCTGACGGCATCTGGAGAGAGAATAGAGCCAACGTTTCGAGTGTGGATGACCTTCATGTTCTGACGAAGGGTCATCCAGACACGAAACGTTGACTCTATTCTTTCTCCACAGATGCGGTCAGACCTGCTGAGATTTTCCAGCATTTTCTGATTTTGTTAAAGCATTTTAAGTTTTGTTTTGAACTTTTAATAGGTTAAAAAGCCACTGTTCCTTTAGCAATTATATAGAGTCATAAAATCCCTACAGTGTAGAAGGAAGCCATTTGATCCATTGAGTCTGCACCGACCACAATCTCACCCAGGCCCTGTCCCCATAACCCCATGCATTTACCCCAGCTAGTCCCCCTGACACTAAGGGGCAATTTAACATGGCCAAACCACCTAACCCACACATCTTTGGACTGTGGGAGGAAACCGGAGCACCCGGAGGAAACCCATGCAGACACGGGGAGAATGTGCAAACACCACACGCAGTGACCCAAGCCATGAATCGAACCTGGGTCCCTTGTTAAAGCATTTTAAGCTTTGTTTTGAAGCTTTTAAAGGATTAAAAACGTCACTGTTCCTTTAGCAATTGTATACAATCATAGAATCCCTCCAGACAGAAAGAGACCATTCGGCCCATCGAGGCTGCACCCACACAATCCCAACCAAGCCCCATTCCCATAACCCCACGTATTTACTCTGCTAGTCCCTCTGACACTAAGGGGCAACGAATCAACCTAACCCACACATCTTTGGAGTGTGGGAGGAAACCGGAGCACCCGGAGGAAACCCACGCAGACCCGGGGAGAATGTGCAAACTCCACACAGACTGACCTAAGGCAAGCATTGAACCTGGGTCCCTGGCGCTGTGAGGCAGCAGTGCTAGCCACTGTGCCGCCCCGTATATTTAAATTTATGCTATTTTTATCTCGGATTTTGTTTAAAGGAGGTAAAATGAGCACCTAACTGTTTGAGCTATTTTCTGTACATTTTTAGATTTCCTTGCAACTATGTAGTGTCTTCGACACACAGCAGTGCCTTGAAGCTCTCAAGTGATGTAATCAGATAGAATTAGTCAGTGAGACATAATCGGAATTCAGCAGAGCCAAGAAAGGGTATTTTGGGAGGCGTGACCAAAGGTTTGGCCAAAGAAGCCCTTGAATGAGAAAGGGGAGGTGGAAAACACATGGAGGGAATCTGAACGTGGAGCCTAGGAGTTGAAGAAAGAAGAGGGTGGGAGGTTATGGCAGAAAGCACAGAAGGTCAAAGTCATTATGAATGTTTCGGTGAGGGATGCTGAAGTTACAGAGATGGGGAAGTGTGGAAAGTTAAAGTTTTAAAGTTTATTTATTAGTCACAAGTAGGCTTACATTAACACGGCAATGAAGTTACTGTGAAAATCTCCTAGTTGCCACAATCCAATGCCTGTTCGGGTCAATGCACCCTAACCAACACGTCTTTTGGAGTGTGGGAGGAAACCGGAGCACCCGGAGGAAACCCACGCAGACACGGTTAGAATGTGCAAACTCCACACAGACAGTGACCCAAGCTGGGAATCGAACCCGGGTTCCTGACGCTGTGAGGCAGCAGTGCTAACCACTGTGCCACCATGTCGCCCACATCCTCACTTTCCTATCCATTGCCATGGTGACTTGTGTGGAGTTTGCACATTCTCCCCGTGTCTGCGTGAGTTTCCTCCGGGTGCTCCAGTTTTCTCCCACAGTCCAAAGATGTGCAGGTTACGTGAATTGGCCATGCTAAATTCTCCGTCTGTGTACCCGAACAGGCACCGGAATGTGGCGACTAGGCGATTTTCGCAGTAACTTCATTGCAGTGTAAATGTAAGCCTACTTGTGACTAATAAATAAGCTAAATTCTACAGAAGTCCTGAAAGATGCACAAGGATGAGCATTTAATACCTTGAGGGACTTGAGAGGAAGACCAAGCTAAGTTGGCAAGGCCAGGAGTGATTGGTGAGTAGGAGTTGGTGCATCTCCACATCATAAATGCTGGCCAGCCCACAACACCCATGTACCATAAATGAATTTTAAAAAAAGATAGTTGAGGAAGAAAAAAGGAGCAAGGATGTATCCATGAACCTCAGAGGTAAGGATTTGAGAGTGCTGGAGTTGCGGAAGAGCGAACACAAGGCAGGGCAATACCATTCAGCCCGATGGAGGAAAAGCATTGGAGGAGAATGATGCAACCAATGGTGTTTAAGGCTGCAGTGAGGTGCAGGAGTGCAAGTATAATGTCCCATGACCCCAGAGGATGGTTTTTGTGACTCCTGTTACGGCTATTTTGTTGTGGCAGCAATGAAGAGATTCGAGCATGGAATAGTGTGAAAAATGCTTTCTGGTTAATTTTTGATGGATCATGGGTTGTGGACGTCGCTGGCTAGGGTTGCACTTATTGCCTGTCTCCATTTGTCCTTGAGATGGTGGTGGTGAGCAGCCTTCTTGAACCACTGCAGTCCCTGTGCTGTTAGGAAGGGAGTGCCAGGATTTTAACTCAGCGACAGTGAAGGAACTGTGAAATAGTTCCAAGTCATGATGGCTGCCACATGGACAGCAGACGTTCAACAATGTTTTTTAAAAAAAGTTTATTTATTAGTCACATTAACATTGCAATGAGGTTACTGTGAAAATCCCCTAGTCGCCACACTCCGGTGCTTGTCCGGGTACACTGAGGGAGAATTTAGCATGGCCAATGCACCTAACCAGCACGTCTTTTGCACTGTGGGAGGAAACCGGAGCACCCGGAGGAAACCCACGCAGACACGGGGAGAGTATGCAAACTCCACACAGACAGTGACCCAAGCTGGGAATCGAACCCGGGTCCCTAGCGCTGTGATTTGATTTGATTTATTGTCACATGTATTAGTATACAGTGAAAAGTATTGTTTCTTGCGTGCTATACAGACAAAGCATACTGTTCATAGAGAAGGAAAGGAGAGAGTGCAGAATGTAGTGTTACAGTCATAGCTAGGGTGTAGAGAAAGATCAAAATGTGATGTAGGTCCATTCAAAAGTCTGATGGCAGCAGGGAAGAAGCTGTTCTTGAGTCGGTTGGTACGTGTCCTCAGATTTTTGTATCTTTTTCCCGACGGAAGAAGGTGGAAGAGAGAATGTCCGGGGTGCGTGGGGTCCTTAATTATGCTGGCTGCTTTGCGGAGGCAGCGGGAAGTGTAGACAGTGTCGATGGATGGTTTGCGTGATGGATTGTGTGATGAGGCAGCAGTGCTAACCACTGTGCCACCATGCCGCCCCCAAGGTGGCTCACCTTAAGGGCAATTGGGGATGCGCAATAGTGCCAGTTGAGCCAGTGGTGCCCAAATCCCATGAAAGAATGAATCGTTTGTTCGCAAAGTGTATTTCCCCCTCCTCCATTGTATATACCTTCCAATTTGATAACCAGTCAGTGTTATACCCTGGCATCGTGTGTTCCATGATACTGATTCTCTGGTGGTTTCACTTGCTAAGCGGGGTAGGTTCAGCTTGCAAGTTGTGAAAACCTGCAGTTGCATGCAACCTTTCATGCAGGATCTATGGTTAAATGAGAATTATTGCTGCTGACCTCAAAAATCCCATAGCGTGCTAAATGAAGTCCAAAGTTCTACTTTATAACACTTGTGTGGCAAAAATCAATAAACACCAAATAGTAAAACAAGTTATGTAACAATGGGTTTCAAGCCGTCCCTCCATTCCGTTTTCACGCAACAGGCGGCTGTGAAAAGGCAAGCCTACAGGCAATGGTTCTGACTGTACTGGGAAGGAGTGCTTGTAGTTTTGCTGGGACATAATTAAAAGTATAAACGCTGGAAGTATTTGTTTACCTTTTAATAAACGGGGAGTTATCTTTCATGTTCAGAGAAGTGCCGGCTTTGTGCTAAGCCGCTCACTGTTCAGAGCGTGGTGGGGTGAATGCACTCGGTCTTCAAAAGGTCGTGTGTTTGTGTGCTGCTCAGGTTGCGTGACCTGCTCACTCTTGTGTGTTTAATGTTTGCATGAGAAAGATTTGAAAAGATAGTTTTAACCATGAAGTGGCCTATCTGTGGGAAATCAGCCTTACCTACGCGATGGGGAAGGCAATGTGAGATGTAGATTTGACCACTTACTAATTATTTTTAAGGCTTCTATTTAGGTCATCTAACCCGCTCAAGAGAATTTGTTCCCAGTGTTCGAGTTTTGTTTGTCTTCGTGGTTTGATGCAACCTGTAATTTAAAGTCTGTTGCTCACTTGGGTTCCGTGCCCAGCTTTGAGTGGGTGCAAGCTGCATGGTTTCTTTTTGATTCGGGATGTCCAATTTGCCTGTGGATGGGTTCAAATGGCTGCAGAAGTTAGATACGCAAAAGTAACAGGAGGCTGGAAACCCACACCCGCTAGATTGCATCTGAAATATTGACATTTAGATTGAGGTTCTTGACCCTCAATGCTGTCTTCCAGGTGCTCAATCCATCTTGGCACCTTACACAGTTGAATTACTTTTGAAATATGGTCAATGTTGTAAGATGGGGAAATGTTGGTTTCATTGGTCAGAACATTGAACACAGTAAGAAGTCTCACAACACCAGGTTAAAGTCCAACAGGTTTATTTGGTAGCAAATACCATAAGCTTTCGGAGCGCCGTTCCTTCGTCAGATGGAGTGGAAATGCATTTCCATGCTGTAAACCTCTATGATTCTATGTTGGCTGTAAGTTCCCACAAGCAGCACTGAGTTTGAGATGAGATAGTTGCAGAATTTATAGCGCAAAAATGGGTCATATGGGTTTAATTAGTCCATGCCAGTATTTGATTTGATTTTTGATTTATTATTGCACATTAGCATACAGTGAAAAGTATTCTTGTGCGCTATACAAAGCATACCGTTCATAGAGAAGGAAAGGAGAGAGTACAGGATGCAGTGTTACAGTTATAGCTAGGGTGTAGAGAAAGATCAACTTAATGCAAGGTAGGTCCATTCAAAAGTCTGAAGGCAGCAGGGAAGAAGCTGTTTTTGAGTCAGTTAGTACGTGACCTCAGACCTTTGTATGTTTTTCCCGACGGAAGAAGGTGGAAGAGAGAATGTCCGGGGTGCGTGGTGTCCTTAATTATGTTGGCTGCTTTGCCGAGGCAGCGGGAAGTATAGACAGAGTCAATGGATGGGAGGCTGGTTTGCGTGATGGATTGGGCTACATTCACGACCTTTTGTAGTTTCTTGCGGTCTCGGGCAGAGCAGGAGCCATACCAAGCTGTGACACAACCAGAAAGAATGCTTTCTATGATGCATCTGTAAAAGTTGGTGAGAGTCATCGACTCTCGATGACATGAGATTATCACAGATTTTATGGGTTTAATTGGTCCATGCCAGTGTTTATGCTCCAGGTGAACCCCTACCCATCATATTTCTTCAAACTCTGAGCATGTCCTTGTATTTCTCTCCCTCATGTAGTAATTTATCCAGTTTCCCCTTGTGGCCTAGGCTATTCCAAGTTTATTTATTAGTCACAAGTAAGCAATGAAGTTACTGTAAAATTCCTCCAGTCACCACACTCCGATGCCTGTTCGGGTCAATGCACCTAACCAACGCGTCTTTCAGACTGTGGGAGGCAACCGGAGCACCGGAGGAAACCCATGCAGACACGGGGAGAATGCAAACTCCACGCAGACAGTGACCCAAGCCAGGAATTAAACCCGGGTCCCTGGCGCTGTGAGGCAGCACTAACCACTGTGCCACCGTGTTGCCCACTTCAAATTCTATTCACTTCAAATGCTTCACTACCATCTGGTACAAGGGCAGAACGCACATGGGAACACTACCTGCCAGTTCCTTTCCAAACCTCTCGCCATCTTGGCTTCGAAATATATCACCATTCCTTTACTATTGTTGGGTCAAAACCTTGTAACTTCCTAACAGCACTGTGGGCATACCTACGCCACACTGACTGCAGCAGTTCAAGAAGGAAGTTCACCACCACCGCCTTGAGGACAAGTAGGGATGGGTAATAAGTGCTCGTCTAACCAGTGAAACACTCATCCCATTAATGAGCTTTTAAAAAAAAATGTGGTTGAGAGTTTCATTCTCTGGTTAAAGTAGTTAAGAACATAAGGACATAAGAACATAAGAAATAGGAGCAGGAGTAGGCCATCTAGCCCCTCGAGCCTGCCCCGCCATTCAATAAGATCATGGCTGATCTGAAGTGGATCAGTTCCACTTTCCCGCCTGATCCCTATAACCCCTAATTCCCTTACCGATCAGGAATCCATCTATCTGTGATTTAAACATATTCAACGAGGTAGCCTCCACCACTTCAGTGGGCAGAGAATTCCAGAGATTCACCACCCTCTGAGAGAAGAAGTTCCTCCTCAGCTCTGTCCTAAACCGACCCCCCTTTATTTTGAGGCTGTGACCTCTAGTTCTAGTTTCCTTTCTAAGTGGAAAGAATCTCTCCATCTCTACCCTATCCAGCCCCTTCATTATCTTATAGGTCTCTATAAGATCCCCCCTCAGCCTTCTAAATTCCAACGAATACAAATGAGTTCAACTCAATTCCCTGTTGGGAGACTAATTTAGAATCATAGAATCCCTATAGTGCAGGAGGAGGCCATTTGGCCCATCGAGTCTGCACCTTCAACAATCCCACCCAAGCCCTATCCCTGTAATCCCACGTATTTACCCCGCTAATCTCTCTAACCCACGCACCCCAGGACACTAAGGGGCAATTTAGCATGGCCAATCCACTGAACCCGCACATCTTTGGACTGTGGGAGGAAACCGGAGCACCTGGAGGAAACCCACGCAGACACGGGGAGAATGTGCAAACTCCCCACACAGACTGACCCAAGCCGGGAATTGAACCTGGGTCCCTGGAGCTGTGAGGCAGCAGTGCTAACCACTGTGCCATTCCCACTGTTTGTTATTTTTATTGAGGGATACATGTTGCTTAGCACACTAAGGAACTCCATGGGTTTTCTTGGCATAGTTATTCGAGAATGCAGACCTCTCTTTAACATCTCGGCCAAAAGGCAGCACTTTTAGCAATGCGGCACTTTAGATATCTGAACATTTCATGGCATTAGACTAGGACCTGAACCATGGGGCGGCACGGTAGCACAGTGGTTAGCACTGCTGCTTCACAGCTCCAGGGTCCCGGGTTCGATTCCCGGCTCGGGTCACTGTCTGTGTGGAGTTTGCACATTCTCCTCGTGTCTGCGTGGGTTTCCTCCGGGTGCTCCGTTTTCCTCCCACAGTCCAAAGATGTGCGGGGTAGGTTGATTGGCCAGGTTAAAAAAAAAAAATTGCCCCTTAGAGTCCTGGGATGCGTAGGTTAGAGGGATTAGTGGGTAAAATATGTGGGGGTAGGGCCTGGGTGGGATTGTGGTCGGTGCAGACTCGATGGGCCGAATGGCCTCCTTCTGCACTGTAGGGTTTCTATGATTCTATGATGACTTTCGGCTTTGGGACTTTGACTATGATTCCTCATGTGGTTTCTTCTAATGAAACTTCCAAATTTAGTCTGCTGGTAGGATGATTAGCTTCCCCAGGCAAGCCTGAGTACTGCCAGGGCGGTTGCGGTGTGGACGCTGATCCATTGCTGCTATCACTACCCTCCGAAGCTCAGCACTTGCACCCTCATACTCAGTAGCAGAATACTGCCCTCCTCGTTTAGTCCTGGTCAAATGAATGGGCATCATTGCCCACGACAAACAAGCACCTGGTCTCAAACCCAACCCAACTGCTGCCTGGTTTCAACCTTCCAAGGAAAGAGCGAAACACCCTCAAGAGGGTCAGGAGCAGCTATGGCCCCTATTAGCTAGCTGGGGCATTAGTTCTAGCCCCCTATGTGCCTGTGCGAGACAGCAAAACTATGTACCACTCTTTATAAAGAGGGTCCAATCCACAGACCCAGCGGAGACCTATTCGCACGCAACACAGCAGGACCAGAAGAAACTGTTTGACTTGGGGTCTTTGCATTCGCTGAATAAATGAACAAAAATTCTGACTCGGTGCTTGCACCAGGTATTTGGAAATGTGTATTTAGAATTAAGCAATCTTGAGAAGAACTGATATTAGCAAATATGCATAGAAGGAAAAGCATACAGCACAGAAGGTGACCATTTGGCCCATCATGCCTGTGCTAGCATATCCTGGCACATGTTCCCAACTAAAATGATGCTCTTGATATGTTTGAAATTGGCAAGTAAAGTCCATTGTTACTGTCTGGATTTTTCATGGGATAACAGATAATACAGAAGTAATGAATGTTACTATCCCTATGTTACAGGGATAGGGCATATTGTACCACCAAAGTACAGTGTCTCTCAGGAAACCTGAGGTGAATCCATTGACTTTTTTTGTCTTTATTGTTCTGTCACTGCTAAAAATAGTTACTGAATGCTTTATTTAAATGTAAGCTCTTGTCACTGGTTGCATTGTGATGCAATTTAATCAGATACTATTCCATTGAGTCACTTGGCTATTTTTTGAAGGAGCTATTTTAGTTGACACAGGTGCATTATGAATTAGTTTTCAAATGTAGGTCAAGGTTTCGGCACAAGTGCTTTGGGAAACTTGAAAAACCAGTTGCATTGCAGTTATATTTTTCCTTTCTAACATTACGTATCACACCCTGTGAGAAATAATTGAAAAGGCAGGTTGTGGGCCTTCTCTTCACTTGTTCCTGTGTGCTCCTTCCATTTAGCCCCCATTCAAAAGTAAAAAGTATCCTGAAATTTCTGGAATGTTGTTTTGGCAATGCACATTGCCACTAGTTTTGCTGTAATTGCCAGTGGACAATTGCACAGTCATTCTTGTCAGAGCTTTTTCATATTTAACAATAGTCCTTCGAGACTGCTCCACCATTCAGTAAAATTATGGTGGTGGTCTCAACTCTTCGTTGCCATCTGCCTCTCTTCCCCTCTCCTCCCCCCCCCCCCCCCTCCCCATAAGGTGGCACAGTGGTTAGCACTGCTGCCGCACAGCGCCAGGGACCCGGGTTTGATTCCCGGCTTGGGTCACTGTGGTGTTTGCATGTTCTCCCCGTGTCTGCGTGGGTTTCCTGCGGGTGCTCCGGTTTTTTTCCCCACAGTCCAAAGATGTGCGGGTTAGGCGGATTGGCCACGCTAAATTGCCCCTTGGTATGGAGATGCCGGTATTGGACTGGGGTGGGCACAGTCAGAAGTCTCACAACACCAGGTTAAAGTCCAACAAGTTTATTTGGTAGCACGAGCTTTCGGAGCACTGCTCCTTCATCGGGTGAGTTACTTTCTGATGAAGGAGCAGCGCTCTGAAAGCTTGTGCTACCAAATAAACCTGTTGGACTTTAACCTGGTGTTGTGAGACTTCTTGCCCCTTAGAGTCAAGGGGACAAGCTAGGGTAGAAGGGGATAGGGCCTGGATGGAATTGTGGTTGGTGCAGACTCAATGGGCCGAATGGCCGCCTCCTGCGCTGTAGGATTCTATGATAACCCTTAACTCCATTGTCTATCAAAAATCTGTCTGACCCTGCCTTGCATAAATTCAGTTATCCAGCCTCCACTGCTATCTGCAGAAAAGAATTCCACAGACTGACTATCCTCCTCTGTGCCTGTGAAGTGCTGGGCAGATTGCAATTGGTGGCCAGTGTCACCCTGAAGTATAACTCGAGTGCTGCTTATATTTCACACTATGCACCTGCAGTGCCCTTTTGTAGACACTTCACATTCTAGTTAGTCCAAAGCACCTGCCAAGGCACTCAGCTCTCTATCCACATTCTTGTACATCTTCCGGCTGAGCACATTACAGCCTTCCAGTCTCAACATCGAATTCAACAACCTAAGATGATTACCCTGCCTCAACCCCTTTGTTTTCATTTTATTTAATTTTTAACTGTTCTTTGCCTTTTATTTCTTTATTGTCTGTCTTTATTTCTCTTTCTCCTCTCCCCCCCCCCCCCACTATTTTATCCCCCCCCTCTTTACCTTTTCTCCCCCTTTGCTTCCCCCCCCCCCATTTCTCCATTTTATTTCTCTCCCGCACATTCCCCCCCCCCCAACAGCTTACCCTCTGATTTTAGCTTCTCTGCCGTTTGGCTAATCACACCTTCTATTCTCTCTCTGGACTGCCTTTCCCCTTGGTTTCTGTGGCTATGACTCATCTTTCATTCCCTCCCCCTGCAGTGTAAATATCTCCCACTTTCTCTGCATTTTAGCTTTGACAAAGGGTCATCGGGACTTGAAACGTCAGCTCTTTTCTCTCCTTACAGATGCTGCCAGAACCACTGAGATTTTCCAACATTTTCTCTTTTGGACTCAGTTCTTTATAGCACGCAAAGTGACCAGAGGATAATTTGCATTTAAGTATATCAGCTTTTAATGTTTTGAAATGAAAACATTAAAATTAACCCCTGAGTGGTGTTTTCTCATAGAATCCCTATAGTGCAGAAGGAGGCCATTCAGCCCATCGTGTCTGCACTGACCGCAATTCCGCCCAGGCCCTATTCCCATAAACCCTGCTAACCCCCCCCCCCCCCGACACCAGGGTTAATTTAGCACGGCCAATCCACCTAGCCTGCAGATCTTTGGAGTGTGGGAGGAAACCCACGCAGACACGGGGGGAATGTGCAAACTCCCCACAGTAAGAAGTCTCACAACACCAGGGTTAAAGTCCAACAGGTTTATTTGGTGTCACGAGCTTTCGCAGCACTGCTCCTTCATCAGGTGAGTGAAACTCCACAGACAGTGACCCGAGGTCGGAATTGAACCCAGGTCCCTGGCGCTGTGAGGCAGCAGTGCTGACCACTGTGCCACCGTGCTGCACCGTGTGTGTAGAAGCTGCAGAAGAATTTTGAACCCAAAGGACAATGGTTTTGTTTCCAGAGGTTGCTCTTCAGTGCCTGTGGTGTCTTAACGTGACTAAATCTACCCGCGGAGATCTCGTGTGTGGCTTATCAGATTGCTTCACTTCTTTGCAAATCAGCTTAGTTTCTCCTGATTGTATATTTTTACAGTTGTATTAGTCAAACAGGTCTTTACAAGAAAATATGGGCAGTACGGTGTCACAGTTGTGAGCACTGCTGCCTCACAGCGCCAGGGAACCGGGTTCGATTCCAGTCTTTGGGTGACTGTGTGGAGTCTGCACGTTCTCACCGTGTCTCCACACTGTCCAAAGATATGCGGGTTAGGTAGATTGGCCATGCTAAGTTGCCCCTTAGTGTCCAAAGCTATGCGGGTTAGGGGGATTGGCCATGCTAAATTGTCCCTTAGTGCCCAAAGATGATGCAGGTTAAGTGGATTGGCCATGCTAAGTTGCCTCTTAGTGTCAGGGATTTGCAGGATACTACGTGGGGTTATGGCGATCGGGGCTGGGTGGGATTGTTGTCCGTGCAGACTCGATGGGTCGACTGCCTCCTGCATTGTAGGGATTCTCTAATTCTATGAACCTACATGTCCTTGTTTGCTTAATTAGAGAGAACAGAAGACATTTTGGGGTTAGTTGATCTCGAGCAAGATGGTAGAAGTGCTGCAGTTCGCCTCTGTGTGTTTGCATGTTCCACCTCCAGATTGTTTTCCGGTGACCCCTGATGAAGCATGCCCTTTGTCAGCCGAGGTCGCACTCCTTGCCTCTCGGTCAGAAGTCTGTAGTTTCAAGTCCCACTCCAAAGACTTCAACATGTAGATGAAACGAATGCTGCAATACGCTTGGAAGAGGGCTGCTGCTCTGTCCTTCTGGATGAGAAGATAAACGGAGGTCCTATCTGTCCCCACGTGCAGATGTAACAAGGGAGCTTTCCCCAGTGTCCTGGCTAACGCACATCCCTCAGTAAATGTTTCCAAAAACTGATCAACTGGTCATTGTCACGTGTTTTTATGGGCGCTTGCATTGTTCAAATTGGCAGCTCTTTTGTACATTATAAACAGTGTTCAAAAGTAATTCATCAGCTGCAAAGCGCTTTGGAATATTTTGAGGTTGGGGAGTTTTTAAAGTTTATTTATTAGTCACAAATAAGGCTTACATTAACACTGCAATGAAGTTACTGTGAAATTCCCCTAGTTGCCACACTCCGGCGCCTATTCGGGTCAATGCACCCTAACCAGCACGTCTTTCGGACTGTGGGAGGAAACTGGAGCACCCGGAGGAAACCCACGCAGACACAGGGAGAACGTGCGAACTCCACACAGCCAGTGACCCAAGCCGGGAATCGAACCCGGGTCCCTGGCGCTGTGAGGCAGCAGTGCTAACCATTGTGCCACCCTTGCTGCCCCATGTAGCGGGAAGCGCTATCATAATCCAAACCTGTTTCTTTGGAAACCAGATTAGAATTGAATATCCTTTGGCTATGGTAGTTCCTTGTGATCGAAAGGCCTGCTGTCCGGCATCACACATGAGAACGGCAACATGGGAGTGAGCTATTACGGATCACATGTCACCATAGAGCTGTGCACAGTTTGATGCCGAGTGAATGTTCATAGTACGATTTGCACCTTCAAGAATAAGGGAAAATATTGAATATGATTAATTAAATAACATCCAATTTGTTTGCATTAACAATGCAAACTTAAGTTGGAAACTGAACTTTGTACAGAAAATGTATTTTCTTTGGCGGTTTAATGAAATGAGGTAATCGTTTTGCCTTTATGACACTGGATTGCAGTCATAAAATGCTGACTGATAATTGCAGATGAATGTAAGTGGGGGGAAAATTACACGTTTGTTTTCCTTTTATAAATCTCTTTAAAAAAACATAGAACAAAGTACCAAAAGTTTTATACTTTTCATTAAACCTTGAATGGCAAGCTATTCTTGGGCGTGACACTGTGCTATGGAAACATCATTTAACCCTGGGGTGACAGTGGTACGGTGGTTAGCGCTGCTGCCTCACAGCGCCAGGGACGCGGTTTCGATTCCCGGCTTGGGTCACTGTCTGTGCGGAGTTTGCACTTTCTCCCCGTGTCTGCGTGGGTTTCCTCCCAGAGGAATGCTGGTTGGGCGCACTGGCCATGCTCAATTCTCCCTCAGTGTACCCGAACAAGTGCCAGAGTGTGGCAACTAGGGGATTTTCACAATAACTTAATTGTAGTGTTAATGTCAGCCTACTTGTGACAGTAAACTTCAAACTTTTAAACTTAATGGTTCAGGATGGTTGTCCATTTGCACGAACCCTCCTTTACCTTGCCATTTAGCGATCATTAATGACCTCAAAGTATTTGATTTGCGTGTATATAGTTAGGCTCCAATAATATACTTGACTATCTGTTATCAGCCAAGGAAATCATAAACATTATGGCTTTGGAGCCCACCCAGACCCAATCCCCATAACCCCATGCATTGTGCTTTCAGGAAACCCACCCCTGCCATAAACTATTTAAGTGCAGATGAACACAGGTTTGCTGAATGGCTTAAGTGATTTATAAGTATTAAGGATAACATTGTTGCATTGAAGTCTTCCAATGCTGGCATCGTTCCAAATATGAATGATCTTACACACCTGTGCACTCAACTTTCATATTTATCATTCAATCTCTATGATGCACTGTGGCTTCAGCACGCTACTTGTGTCTTGCTCATGCAGCTTCCTGACGCATGCGCTAATTTCCTCAGTTGACGGCACCTTTGACTTTCCAATCAGAATTTATCGGCAGCAAATTACCTGGCAGGAGTGAAACCCGATCGGGTAGGGGACTTGGCTAACCCATTGCACTTGGGGTGTGTTGACGCCCACAATCGTGGTTTGGCCAGGCTAGGCTAGGGTAAGGGGCCAGGATAGCCAATGAGGTGAAACCGAAGCTTCACCTGATGCAATTTTTCAAAGCCATCTCAGCCTTTTGGCCAAGGTGAAGTGTTGGACGATCAGCCATGATCGTAATGAATGGCGGAGCAGGCTCGAAGGGCCAACTGGCCGCCTCCTGCTCCTATTTTCTATGTTAGATCAAGCCCAGGAGAGGGGTGCAATGCCTCATCTCGTCAACTTGGATCTTGTTTGACTGAACCCAAGATGGGATGAATATCTTTGTCTTGATGTGGAGATGCCGGCGTTGAACTGGGGCAAACACCGTAAGGAGTCTAACAACACCAGGTTAAAGTCCAACAGGTTTATTTGGTAGCAAAAGCTAGTGGCGATTGCTACCAAATAAACCTGTTGGACTTTAACCTGGTGTTGTTAGACTCCTTACTATCTTTGTCTTGTCAGCTTGGAGTTGGTTTGTGCCTTATGTGGGGACCATAGAATTCCTACAGTGCAAAAGGAAGCCATTTGACCCATTGAGCCTGCACTGACAACAATCCCATCTGGGCCCCAACTCCATCACCCTACATATTTACCCTGTCAATCCCCCAGACACCAAAGGGTGATTTAGCATGGTCAATCCACCCAAGCCACGCATCTTTGGAGTGTGGGAGGAAACCGGAGCGCCCGGAGGAAACCCACGCAGACACGGGGAGAACGTGCAAACTCCATAATTGGACCTTATTTGAATTGGCTTTTTTGATTATGAATAAAATACCAAAAGGTACCAAAAAAAAAAAATCCAGAGTGTAAGGTAGATTGACAAACCAACCAACACCGTGACGGAGTGATGCACTGTTGAGTTGATGTCCTTTGGATTATGTATGTGAATGTTAAGGTTAAATGACTAGGCTGAGGCCTAGTCTGCCTGTGAGATGGTTGCTGTGGTTGTATCCGAAGGGCTGGGAGTTCTCTTGGTTTCTTGGGCAACCTTCTTTCCTAAACAACGCAATGAAATACTTGTTAACTGATCATCCTATTTTTGTTGATAACACCTTGTCATGCACAAATTGGCTGTCACATTTCTGTACAAGTATCACATTGATTTATTGCTAATGAAGTGCTTTGGAATGTTGCTGACACATGATGTCGTGTCTGAAGGTATGTTTTGTTTGGCACTCTCCATCAAATCGCCTACTTAAAGTTGTTCTCTGGGCTTGCATGGAAGCGGCGGCTTTGAGCTCGTCACCCATGGATACCAGCATTTCATTTATTTACTTTATTTATTAGCATCACAAGTAGGCTGACGTTAACACTGCAATGAAGTTACTGCGAAAATTCCCGAGTCGCCACACTCCGGCGCCTGTTCGGGTACACTGAGAGATAATTTAGCACGGCCAATGCACCCTAACCAAGCACGTCTTTCGGACTGTGGGAGGAAACCGGAGCACCCGGAGGAAACCCACGCAGACACGGAGAACGTGAAGACAGTGACCCATGCCGGGAACCGAACCCAGGTCCCTGGCGGTCTGAGGCAGCAGTGCTAACCACTCTGCCACCAATTTGGCATAAGCAAGCGACTTTGTTGGGATAAGTCAGGGAAAGTCTACTTTTACTATGTTCTCAGTTCTATTAACCGTTAATGGTTCTGTTGCTAAAGCTGGCCCTTAGAATCCTACAGTGCAGAAGGAGACCATCGGCCCATCGAGTCTGCACCGACCACAATCCCACCCAGACCCTATCCCCATAACCCCATGCATTTACCCTAGCTAGTCCCCCTGACACTAAGGGGCAATTTATTATGGCCAATCCATCTAACCTGCTCTAACCCTGGACTGTGGGAGGAAACTGGAGCACCCGGAGGAAAGCCACGCAGACAATGGGGTAACGTGCAAACTCCGCACAGACAGTGACCCAAGCCAGGAATTGAACCCGGGTCCCTGGCGCTGTGAGGCAGCAGTGCTAACCACTGTGCCACCCCTGGTCAACTGGTCACACATCAACGAGCCAAAGTTTACAAACCTTGCTGCAGTTGATGAAAACTAATGATAGTTTGATGAACTTTGCCATCAGGCCAAGCGTGGCACAGTGGCAGCACTGCTGCCTTACAGCACGAGAGATGTGCTGGTTAGGTGCATTGGCCCGGCGTGGGTCACTGTCTTCACGTTCTCCCTGTGTCTGCGTGGGTTTCCTCCGGGTGCTCCGGTTTCCTCCCACAGTCCGAAAGACGTGCTGGTTAGGGTGCATTGGCCGTGCTAAATTATCTCTGTGTATCCAAACAGGCGCCAAAGTGTGGCGACTGGGGGATTTTCGCAGTAACTTCATTGCAGTGTTAACACCAGCCTACTTGTGACACTAATAAATAAACTTTAAACAATGAGTGACGGTCAATTATTGTTCTGCTACTTAGTCACCAAGACCTTCAAAGCGGGTGAAGTGCACAACAGTTGATTAAAATTTAGATCCTGAACAAAAACAAAAGTACAACATTCCCAATGTGAGTTAGAATTCCAGTTTGACTGTTGCCTGCGACTCCACAAAGGAAAAAATGGAACTAATAATCTAATTTTCCAAGTACTGTTTAACAGTAAACAAGTACTCTGGCTGTCTGACAGCTCCCTTCCCCGTTTGGAATGAGCTGCCAGAGAAAGTGGTTGAGGCAGGTTCAATAGCAACATTTAAAAAGCATTTGGATAAGTACATGGATCGGTAGCGCAGTGGTTAGCACTGCTGCCTCACCGCCAGAGATCCGGCCTCGGGTCACTGTCTGTGTGGAGTCTGTCCCATTCTCCCCGTGTCTGTGTGGGTTTCCTCCGGGTGCTCCGGTTTTCTCCCACGGTCCAAAGATGTGCGGGTTAAGTGCATTGGCCGCGCTAAACTGACCCTAATGTCAGGGGGATTAGCAGGTTAAATGAGGGATACGGGGATAGGGCCTGGGTGGGATTGTGGTCAATACAGACTCGATGGGCCAAATGGCTGCCTCCTTTTCTGGTAGGGATTGGTCTAGTTTGGACCAGGGAGCGGCGCGGGCTTGGAGGGCCGAAGGGCCTGTTCCTGTGCTGTATTGTTCTTTAATTCTCTGATTCTATGAAAGGATTGGAGGGATGTGGGCCAAACGCAGGTAATTGGGACTAGCTGGGAGGCACCGTGATTGGCATGGACCGGATGGGCTGAAGGGCCTGTTTCTGTGCTGTATTACTCTATGACTAAGTGTGCCCTGTTTGTGAACAGAATTCCTACTCGCCTGAAGAAGGAGCTTAAGGCTCCGAAAGCTTGTGGCTTTTGCTACCAAATAAACCTGTTGGACTTTAACCTGGTGTTGTTAAACTTCTTACTGTTCTCACAAAGCACCAGAACAGATCTGTGATATTATTGAAATAGTTCAGTTTCTTGCTGTCATTTGACATTGAAATCTTCTATTGCACAGCTTAGTTGAAGAAAATTTATTTGAATGCTTGTTATCTAGAATCCCTGAATCTTTCCACCTCCCTATTCCTTTTAAGACACTCAGTAAAACTCAATCACACCTTTTGTCATCCCTCCTATAGATTGCACCTTTATGTAGTGCCAGGGGAAATGTTTCTACAGATCCAAGTTGTTGATTTATCTTGTGAGCAGCCTAGGGTAGGTTTAAAAAGATCTATTGGTCTTTTAAAGGGCAGCACGGTGGCACAGCGGTCAGCACTGCTGCGCCTCAGCGCCAGGGACCCAGGTTCGATTCCCGGCTTGGGTCACTGTCTTTGTGGAGTTTGCACGTTCTCCCCGTGTCTGCGTTGGTTTCCTCCAGGTACTCCGGTTTCCTCCCACGCCCCAAAAGACATGCAGGTTAGGTGAATTGGCCATGCTAAATTCTCCCTCAATGTACCCGAACAGGAGCTGGAGTGTGGCGACTTGGGGATTTTCACAGTAACTTCAATGCAGTGAGAGCGTAAGCCTACTTGTGACTAATAAATAAAGTTTAAACTTTAAGTCTGATTCTGTTTAAAGTCTTTTGAGCTGTGGGAGGAAACCGAAGCGCCCGGAGGAAACCCATGCAGACACGGGGAGAACCTGCAGACGCCGCACTGACAGTGACCCGAGCCGGGAATCAAACCTGGGTCTCTGGCGCTGTGATGCGGCCGTGCTAACTACTGTGCCACTGTGTTGCCCTGCGCCGATTCTGGGAGCCTGGTGTCAGAAAGACAAGTGTCCTATTAAATCCATTTTGTTTTTCCTCAGCAGTGACCAGTATCTATACGATTGCTCATGCTATAAGGATTTAACAGTATGAACCATAGTAACTACATTGGTGATGCTAAGTTCCTGAAGCTTAATAAAGAGCACCCAAATAAAACAACATTTTGACTAACGTGATACACTATCATGGCTGCTCAGTAACTCTTCCACTAAGTGCCGCAATCCCTGGCTGTGCTTGTTTGAGACCTGTCCTCAAAGCTATGCTCAAGCAATGCAATGAACTGATGTGTTGAACTTCTACAATAGTCTGAGATGTTTGGTAGCAGGAATATACTCTGAATGGAATTCTGGGTGGTTTGCAAAGATTAACGACGTTACAGTTGCTAGTTGTTGAATTGCAAAATTAAAGTTCTTGTGATCTATGAACCCCATGATTAAATTACACCCTCATTATCCATTCTAACCCGTTTAAAGTTGTACTGATAAAAGGCTGAGAGGTTGTCTTGATATTATCTGCAAGGCTATATGCAGAGGCATTTGCCCTTGATTTACTCGTCATCTGGCATGACTTCAATGCGATGTGTAGATCAAAGTCTGCCTTTGAATTTGCAACTCGCCCAGCAATGGCTAGATCACGTTTGGTAGCTGGGTTGCAACCCCAGCTGATACTGCTAGACAAGTCCGATCCCAGGATGGAACCCGACTTGATAGGTCTTAACCTTTATTTTTGTTTTGAAAGGTGGAAGGCAGCTACTGATCAGAGTCACTGGTGTTAGCTGATGTGCTTTTAGCAATAGAATGAAACGTTTATTAAACCCAAAAAGATGAGCTATAATACACTACTCCTTCACCCCAACTATACTTTTACAGATGCTTACAGATTCGCAAGGATAACAAGTTTCTAAATCTAGCGTGTGCTCTAATGCTCATAGTAACTACACAACCTCTGTAAACCATAGGCAACCTGTGGTCAGATACACCACACTCTGAAATCAAGTAACAGATGCCATCAAAAGCAATTTACAAATTTCTCATCAATTCCCCTCTGACACTGTGAGCCAAACAGATCTCACTGGATTTCTGTCTTTCACTCGAGGGTTTCCAATCTCAGCTCTCAAAGAACATGCCTTGGAATCTTCATCCAAATGACACCTTCTGATGGTGGTCTCACCAAGGATCCACCTCCAGGATTTCAACCTCTCCTCTTGATGTTCCTCTGCCCTGGCGTGCCACGTGTATTGAAGCTTTGCCTTCCATGCAGTGTCTCACACTCAACCATTCCAACAAAACACCACTGCTTCACAGTCCTATCGTACGGAGTCACCAACCATTGGGTCTCCTCTGATCTCTGGCTTCTGACAAGCCCATGTTATCCCAGGTCTGCACTTTGCTGCCTTGTCTTTTAACTTGGAGAGCCCTATTCCCCACTTGTAACTTCACTTAACAGGACCCTTTTCTAGATTTCTGTTTTTTCCCCTTTGACTTGAAGGTTTTCTTGAAACTTCCTTCTGTCCCTGTCTTTGGTTTTAAGACTTTTCTATTCTTTAGTTTGGGGCCTGCCTTCTCCAGTCTCCCTTCATGCCCTGTTCCAGCAGACTCTGTGAAAAGCTGCTTACTTCTGGGCTACACTCTTTCAACCGAACTAGGCAACTGCATAACTTTCCTACTTTAAAGCTTGTGAAACTTCATTTAAATGTGGGAATCTTTCAAAGTGAAACTAAAACTCCAGTTACCTTAACAGACAAATACAGGAAAAGTGTAAAACTCTACCATATTCCTAGCACCCACAAATGTAATGGCAAATCTCTCTCTATCCTGATAGTATTAATGATAGTATAACCATCACCACCATTTCCGTTGTAAAGCTGGCACCAACGTCTGAAGTCCACATATGCACAATGAAGATTGGAAATCCCAAACAAGGAATGTTTATCCAGTTATGCAATTAGTGTTGTTTTTAAAATCTTGTTGAATGAGGTGTAACTGGACATTACTTCATAATTACTGATGAACGACCTCACTGTCCTTGAAAAATGAATTTTATCATTGCGGAATGTCACATTTCTCCAAATTGAAATTTTAAATTCTCTTAAATTTCACATTTCAGCTTCCTTAATCCTACATGCCCTGATCGTTTATTTCCCCCTCTGTTAAATTTAGTGAAAAATTTGGTGTAGCTTGCTTAAAAGTTTATTAGTCACAAGTAGGCCTACATTAACACCACAATGAAGTTACTTTGAAAATTCCCTAGTTGCCACAATCTGGCGCCTGTTCGGGTACACTGAGGGAGAATTTAGCACGGTCAATGCACCTAACCAGGATGTCTTTTGGACTGTGGGAACAAGCCGGAGCACTCAGAGGAAACCCACGCAGACACGGGGAGAACATGCAGACTCCGCACAGACAGTGACCCAAGCCAGGAATCGAACCTGGGTCCCTGGCACTGTGAGGCAGCAGTGCTAACCACTGTGCCACCATGCCGCCCCTAGTTTGCTATTTGAGAGAATACGATGGCTGCTTACCCTGTTTGATGACATGATAGTTGCTGCACTCCTGGAGATCCCCTTGACTTGGCACTGGATTAAAACTGAGGCTGGGACAAGTTTCATTGTCATCATGAGGCTTTTAATTCCAGATTTTTTTTAAATTCAAAGTTCACCATCTGCCGTGGTGGGATTTGAACCCGCAGCAAAAGGGTGCTTTGCTTTATATGTTGGACACTTTTTGGATGCCTGGGAAGGAGTTATGGAATCATAGAATCCCTACAGTGCAGAAGGAGGCAGTTCAGCCCATCAAGCCTGCACTGACTCTCTGACAAACCATCCCACCCAGGCCTTAATCCCGTAATCCCACATAGTTACCCCACTAATCCCCCTAACCTACATACCTTTGGACACTTAGGGGCAATTTAGCATGGCCAATCCATTTAACCTGCACATCTTTGGACTGTGGGAAGAAACTGGAGCACCCGGAGGAAACCCACGCAGACACGGGGAGAATGTGGCAACTTCACACAGTCACCCAAGATCGGAATTGAATGCGTGTCCTGGTGCTGTGAGGCAACCGTGCTAGCCACTGTGCCACCGTGCCATCTGAGACCCAGTGGGATTCTCAGTATATGCAGTGACATCTGTTGGAAATCTTCGAGTGCACTAATGAATAAATACAGGAGCAGGAACAAAGTCTGCCGTGCAACTTGTTTATTTTGTTATATTAAATGTCCAAGAATCTCAGTAAAACTATTACCCCAACATCTCTTTGAAGTTGCATTGTAGTCTGTGGTCATCTGAGATGCATTGATCTTAGTGAGGTCAGCAGGGCATTTAGACTTGGCTATTTGAACAGAGCTCTTGTTCTGCAGAATTTCTAAACTGTGTCTGAGTTTTGCCTTCCTCTTTGGTCCTCTTGTTAAATGTTGCCTTGTTGGCTTGCAGTCCTGAATTGGAGACATTCAATTCAAACCAAACAGTGCAACTGCTTCAAAGGGAGTGGGAGTTGATGAGTTTTGTCTTTTGGGCAAACCCTGGTAATTAGTATTTGACTGTAAAAACACAGTCGGCTTTGTGAAAACTCACTGGACCATGTCTTTGCTTTGTACAGTATCTGGTTGCAAGCAAGACTGGCAGTGGATTGGTAGCTGTCAACTCAATCCAGCAGGGGAAATGTTGTGTTGAGTTCCAGGACTGTGACTTGTGCTAGAAGCTGGTGAGGGATTAAAGATTCTGTGAAATGCATCGACTGGTGAAAAATTAAGCAAAAGCTGTTCTGCCATTCAGGATAAACCACATTAATTGGCCATTATTACATAAGTACTCCAAAAGCCATTAGTAAAATTTGGTTGGTAAATTTTCCTCCCAATAATTTATCATGTGGATTTTACAATAATGGACTTGAGTTTTTTTTCTTTTGCTCATTTGATTCAGAATTAATTTTTTTTATTCATTCGTGGGACATGGGCGTCGCTGGCTGGCCAGCATTTATTGCCCATTCCCTAGCTGCCATTGGGGGGCAGTTGAGAGTCACCTACATTGCTGTGGCTCTGGAGTCACATGTAGGCCAGACCGGGTAAGGATGGCAGATTTCCTTCCCTAAAGGACATGGTCCAGTGAACCAGATGGGTTTTTCCAACAATCTACAATGGTCATCAGTAGATTCTTGATTCCAGATTCTTTTTTATTGAATTCAAATTCCACCAGCTGCTGTAGCGGGATTCGAACCCAGGTCCCCAAGACATTAGCTGAGTTTCTGGATAAATAGTCTAGCGATAGTATCACTGGGCATCGCCTCCCCTGTAACTGAGCCAAACTGCCTCCTCCTGCACTGTAGGGATTCTATGATCCTTTCCTTTTTTATTCATTTCTGGGACATGGGCATCGCTGGCTGGGCCAGCATTTATTGCCCATCCCTAATCGCCCTTGGAAGGCAGTTGAGAATCAACCACATAGCTGTTCTCTCGAGTTGCATGTAAGCCAGACCAGGTAAAAACAGCAGATTTCCTTCCCTAAAAGGCATTAGTGAACCAGATGGGTTTTTCCGACAATCGACAATGGTTTTATGGCCATCAGTAGATTCTTAATTCCAGATTTATTTATTGAATTTAAATTCCACCATCTGCCGTGGCGGGATTCGAACCCGGGTCCCCAGAACATTAGCTGAGTTTCTGGATTAATAGTCTGGTGATAATGCCACTAGGCCATCGCCTCCCCAATTATGACATATTTTTGGAATTTTGTTTAGATTGAGCCCTTTGAACTGTAGATCATGGAGTTAAAGTAATGGGGATAACCGGCCTGCCTCTAGTGGAGGATGCTATTTTAGCGTTTGTTTATTTGTGTCACAAGTAGGCTTACATTAACACTGCAATGAAGTTACTGTGAAAACCCTAGTCGCCATATTCCGGTGCCTGTTTGGCTACACTGAGGGCAAATTTAGCATGGCCAATTCACTCAACCAGTGCATCTTTTGGACTGTGAGAGGAAACCCATGATGTGGAGATGCTGGCGTTGGACTGGGTAAACACAGTAAGAGTTTTAACAACACCAGGTTAAAGTCCAACAGGTTTATTTGGTAGCAAATACTATTAGCTTTTGGAGCACTGCTCCATCGTCAGATGGAGTGGAAATCTGCAGACTTTAATCTGCAGAAATCTGTTGGACTTTAACCTGGTGTTGTTAAAACTCTTACGGAGGAAACCCATGCAGACACAGGGAGAATGTGCAGACTCCGCACAGACAGTGACTGAAGCCGGGAATCGAACCCGGGTCCCTGGCACTGTGAGGCAGCAATGCTAACCACTGTACCACCGTGCCGCCCCATTTTGAGGGGATACAGTGAGGAAAATTGCACAATAAATCGGTGTGCATTGATTTAAGTGTACACTTACCGTCATGTCAAAACGACAAGTAATAACTTCTGAATTCTTTTTTAAAATGTTTGCACCTTATCATTCAAGTACATATTCCACATGACTTGGCAAGTCACTACAATAGGGCTGTTAAAATGAACAGTTATATATAACAGTGTGAAGGGTGCTGGCGACAGTGTTCACAACATTCCTGTTAAGTTGGTACTGGAAATTTTTAAGAGGATAGATGCTGTAGTAGTCTTGCAAGTCCTTGTTGATGTGTGACTGGTCTTAAGAGGTACTCTGGGACTGTGGGGAAGGCTGGGATGGCTGCAAGGCAGGCCTCGTAGAAAGTGGTCACATATCTCCTGGCTGCCCTCAGATCTATGCACAACGCCTTTTAATAGCGTCTTTATCTGATCGGTGCGTCTTGTGAAATTCAGATAAGGGAAGCAATGAATGATTTGCATGGCAACCAACAATGTGTCTAGCCGATTTATCAGTGAGGTGGGGGAGAGGGGGTCAATGCACCCAACCAGCCCGTCTTTCCGAATGTGGGAGGAAACCAGAGCACCCGGAGGAAGCCCACGCAGACACGGGGGAAACTAGGCAACAGGCTTTTTCGCACGGCGTGGGTAACTCAGTCATATCTTGGGTATATTTGATAAAAAAACAAATCTGTAGGTAATTGGGATTTAAAAGATTTAAATTGGGATTTTCATTAAAGCCTGAGATGGTCAAAAGCTTGAGATGCAGAGATGGTGTAAATATCAATATTGACTAATTGTCCTTTAATCCGTTTCAAAATATTGAAATTAGATTAAATAAAATAATCAGTGCTCAAATTTGCTGCACAGGTTTTTTTCTGTGTGTTTATTTTATCAACTTTTGGAGTGTAAAGAAAACAGATTTTCTGTTTAAAGAAAGCAGATTGGGTGGGACAGTGATTAGCACTGCTGCCTCACTGCGCCAGGAACCCAGTTCGATTCCAGCCTTGTGTCGAGTTTGCACGTTCTCCCCGTGTCTGCGTGGGTTTCCTCCGGGTGCTCCAGTTTCCTCCCACAGTCCAAAGATGTGCAGGTTAGGTGGATTGGCCTTGCTAAATTGCCCCTTAGTCTCCAGGGAGATTATTAGCAGGGTAAATGGTGAGGTGATGGGGATAGGGCATTGGTGGGATTGTTATTGGTGTGGCCTCGATGGACTGAATGGCCTCTTTCTGCACTGTCGGGATTCTATGATTTAACGATCTGGCCTCATTTAGAAGTGGTTTGGAAATGTAAAGCATTGAATGTCTACAATTTAAAATGGAGATAAACTGCCATCTGTAAACTTGGTGAAAGAGAAATTTTCATTTGTACTGCGCCTTCCGCAATCCAGGATGTCCAAAAGTACTTAAAACCATTGGAGTAGTTTTGAAGTGCAGTCAGTGTCATAATCAAGGAAAAACAGCAGCCAGTTTACGCACAGCAAGATCCCACAAACAGCAGTGTGGTGATGACCAGGTAATCTGTTTAGTGAGGGTGGCGCAGTGGTTAGCACTGCTACCTCACAGCACCAGAGACCCGGGTTCAATTCCGGACTCGGGTCACTGCCTGTGTGGAGTTTGCACATTCTCCCCGTGTCTGCGTGGGTTTCCTCCGGGTGCCCCCGGTTTCCCCCCACAGTCCAAAGTAGGTTGCATTTTATGAAATTTGATTTATTGTCACCTGTATTGGGATACAGTCAAAAGTATTTTGTTGCGTGCTATACAGACAAAGTATACTGTTCATAGAGTACATAGGGGAGAAGAAAAGGAGAGGGTGCAGAATAGAGTGTTACAGTCATCGCTAGGGTATAGAGAAAGATCAGCTTAATATAAGGTAGGTCCATTCAAAAGTCTGGCAGCAGGGAAGAAGCTATTCTTGAGTTGGTTGCTATGTGTCCTGAGACTTTTGTATCTTTTGTCTGACGGAAGAAGGTGGAAGAGAGTATGTCCAGGGTGTGTGGGGTCCTTGATTATGTTGGCTGCTTTTCCAAGGCAGCGGGAAGTTAGATGGAGTCAGTGGATGAGGCCGGCATATGTGATGGACTGGGCTTCGTTCATGACCCTTTGTAATTTCTTGCAGTCTTGGTCAGTGCAAGAGCCATGCCAAGCTGTGATATATCCTGAAAGGATGCTTTCTATGGTGCATCTGTAAAAGTTGGTGAGAATCTGTATGTTTTTTTATTAATTCGTGGGACATGGGCGTCACTGGCTGGCCAGCATTTATTGCCCATCCCGAGTTGCCCTTGAGAAGGTGGTGGTGAGCTGCCGCCTTGAATCGCTGCAGTCCACGTGCTGTGGGTTGACCCACAATGCCGTTAGGGAGGGAATTCCAAGATTTTGACCCAGCGACTGCGAAGGCGTGGCCGATATATTTCCAAGTCAGGACGGTGAGTGGCTTGGAGGGGAACTTGCAGGTGGTGGTGTTCCTATGTATCTGCTGCCCTTGTCATCCTAGATGGAAGCGATCGTGGGTTTGGGAAGATGCTTTAGTGAATTGCTGCAGTGCATCTTGTAGATAGTACACACTGCTGCTACTGAGCGTCGGTGGTGGAGGAATTGAATGTTTGTAGAAGTGGGTGGAAATCAAGCGGGGCTGCTTTGTCCTGGATGGTGTCAAGCTGCTTGAGTGTTGTTGGAGCTGCACCCATCCAGGCAAGTGGGGAGTATTCCATCACACTCCTGACTTATGCCTTATAGATAGATGGTGGATAGGCTTTGGAGAGTCCGAGGTGAGTCACTGCAGCATTCCTAACCTCTGTATATTCATTTTTTGTTGGGAAGAAATTTACAAAATGTATTAGTGGAATATTAATGCTCTGCATGTTTCTGCGGGGGCAGAGTGCTAGTTGAAAGTTTATTCCAGGCATATCTCCATGTTTCATCTCCTGAGACTAGGAAGCAATGCCGAGATTTTGTTAGGAACGTTGTGACTATTTATCATGTGACATTCACTCGTGGTGTTGCCAGATAACTAGCTGGAGACGTTATCTGAGCCACACATACGTCGAATCATTCATCATGATAAATCTCATACATACTTAATTGAGGAATGTTCTGAACTATGCTTTGAGATTTCGACAAGCGTGCATGACCCGGTGTCCTTGGCTGATTCTGGAATATGCCTCATTCATGGACTGATTTGTGGAGACGTATTCCATGCCATAAGATCATAAGATATAGGAGCAGAATTAGGCCATTCGGCCCATTGAGTCATAGCTGATATTCTCATCCCCATTCTCCTGCCTTCTCCCCGTAACCCCTGAAATGCAACCACTCTCCTCCACCCCAATCACTTAATACTGCTGCAAAATCATTTTCTTTAAAACCTACCTTTTACTGTGGCCACTACCAGGGTCCAAGGTGGAGAATATTGTTCATTTATACATCAAGGTTGTTGAGCTTGTGTCTGCGGTGCTGCCAGTCAGTCTTCTACCTTGTTGGTTAAGTGTTTACATTTTTTTTCCCCTCTTTCTAATTAGTTACTTCCGAACCTGTCAATTGCGGAAATGTAATGACTCATTTGACAAAAAGGCTTGCTTTGTGATTTTTTTTATTAGTCATCTATCTGTTTCCCTTGCCAATTGTTCTAATAGACTTCACCCCAATATTCTACCTGACGTACCTTAACTCGCCTCACAGTCACAGTACAGCCGTCGCTTGGTACTTCAGAGTACAAGCTGCCCCAATTGAGGACTGAGTTCTGAGCCAAGCAAATACACTTCCGTTCCAAGGTGGCATGGTGGCACAGTGGTTAGCACTGCTGCCTCATGGCGCCAGGGACTTGGGTTCGATTCCCGGCATGAGTTACTGTCTGTGTGGAGTTTGCGCGTTCTCCTCGTGTCTGCATGGGTTTCCTCCGGGTGTTCCAGTTTCCTCCCACAGTTTGAAGGACATGCTGGTTAGGCGCATTGGCCATGCTAAATTCTCCCTCCGTGTCCCCAAACTGGCGCCGGAGTGTGGTGACTAGGGGATTTTCAGTGTTAATGTAAGCCGACTTGTGACTAATAAATATACATTCAAGTCAACAGCTTAGCCTCCATCGCAATGCACACTTAACAGCGCAGTTGTACTTTCAGGCTATTGCAACATATTAGAACATGCTGATGTTGAGATGAATGGGGGTAGGAAAAGACTTGTATGGTGCGTGTGCGTGGACCAATTGGAGCGAATGCTGCATTTCTATAGCGCATTGTGTGAAACCAAACAACTTCAGTATAATTCCCAAAATCTTCAGGTGAATCCCCAGATCCTGAAATTTCCTTTAGCCAACTTATGGTCTTGCTGCAACCCAAACTTCGCAGCTTCCTCACACGCCTCTGCTCTGACCTGACTGCCTGTCGCTCCCACGCACACCTCTCCCTACTTCCCAGCACCCGCCCAATCCATTTGCACACCCCGTGTAAGTTTTGCTTCAGCCGTGGTCTTATTAAAGGCGGTGACGGCTCGAGGAGCAGGATAGCTACACCTCCTGTTCCTTAGGTTTTTAAGTATTCAATTGGGCAATCGAACTGAGTTACAAAGACACAACCATTAAATACATAATGGGCCTTGATGTGGAGATGCCCGGTGTTGGACTGGCGTGGGCACAGTAAGAAGTCTCTCAACCACCAGGTTAAAGTCCAACAAGTTTATTTGGAATCACGAGCTTTCGGAGCGCCGCTCCTTCACGTCCTTCTGCTCCTTCGTCCACTCACCTGATGAAGGAGCAGCTCATGATTCAAATAAACCTGTTGGACTTTAATCTGGTGTTGTGAGAGACTTCTTAGTATAATGGGCCTTGTAAGGGAGAGGGAGACCTGAATCCTTGAAAAAATGTATTTGTTCAACGCACCAATCTCAATATCGCTCTTCATCGTTTCCCCCTCAGGGTCGTCGAGCAGCAAGATTCCAAATCAAGCAACACCAAAGAAAAATGGAGTCAAGAATGGACCAATGAAAAATAAAGACGACGAATGTTTTGGGGATGGAATTGAAGTAATTCTTGACACGGACTTTGATTTTGAAGGCAATCTAGCACTCTTTGACAAAGCAGCTGTGTTTGAGGAGATAGATACTTTCGAGAGGAGGAGCGGAACGCGTTCCCGGGGCACCCCCAATGAGAAGCCAACGCGATACCGCCATGATGAGAACATTCTGGAATCTGAGCCTATTGTCTACAGGCAAATCACAGTGCCACAGCACAGTGGCAAAGAATATTGCACTGGTGAGACTAACCGCAGTTTTAAATCCGTTTAATTGAGTGAAAGGAAGACTTAAATTTAAGCAGATGTGTGTGTGTTCAGCAAATTTGGTACATTAGTACCCCTGGCAACTTGTTACCGGGGGCAGCACAGTGGTTAGCACTGCTGCCTCACAGCGCCAGATCCCGGGTCCAATTCCGGCCTCGGGTCACTGTCTGTGCGAAGACTGCACATTCTCCCCGTGTCTGTGTGGGTTTCGTCCGGGTGCTCCAGTTTCTTCTCTCATTCTGAAAGACATGCAGGTTAGGGTGCATTGACCCCAACAGGCACCGGACTGTGGCGACTAGGGGAATTTCACAGTAACTTCATTGCAGTGTTAATGTAAGTCTTACTTGTGACTAATAAATAAACTTGTTCTAAGATACTTCAGTTGAAAAATCTGAAACAACATATTCCTTCTCAGTTTTTGACAGATTAGAATATAGATAATGTGGGCTGGTTGTTTAAGTTTAAATTTTAAGTGTATTTATTAGTGTCGCAAGTAGGCTTACATTAGCACTGCAATGAAGTTGCTGTGAAAATCCCCTAGTCACCACACTCCGGCGCCTGTTCGGGTACACCGCGGGAGAATTTAGCATGGCCAGTGCACCTAACCAGCACGTCTTTCAGACTATTGGAGGAAACCGGAGCACCCGGAGGAAACCCATGTAGACACGGGGAGAATGTGCTAACTTTGCACGGTCAGTGATTCAAACTGGGAATCAAACCTGGGTTTCTGGCGCTGAGAGGCAGTAGTAGTAACCACTGTGGCACTGCGCTGCTTTCATGCTACTGTGCTGCCGCCTTGCAGGCCCTTTCATAGCATCTCCTAAAGTCCATTCTTCATTTTGGCCAACATCTGGAGGTACGACTTGCTGAGACTGCGTTATTCATATTTGGATGGAATTCTTCACCCCTCGCTGATAATTACCCAGCTTACAACAATCTCGTATTGTGGGCTGGCTTGAGTTAATGGGGGAAGAGGTGGATGGGAGAAGGGTCTTCATGAATGTTGTTTGCATAATCATAGAATCCCTACAGTGCAGAAAGAGGCCATTCAGCCCATCAAGGCCTGCACTGACAACAATCCCACCCCCGTAACCCCATGTATTTACCCTGCTAATTCCCCTGACATGAAGGGAAAATTTAGCATGGCCAATCCACCTAGCCCGCACATCTTTGGACTTTGGGAGGAAACCGGAGCACCCGGAGGGAACCCAGGCAGAGAAGGTGCAAACTCTACACAGACAGTGACCCGAGGCCGGAATTGAACCCAAGTCCTGGGTGCTGTGAGGCAGCAGCGCTAACCACTGTGCCACCCTGCCGCCCTTGTGTTTATCCCAGGTGGTTTGTTGCAGTTCGCTCTGTACTCATGAGGAACCCAAAGTGCAAAATGTTCTGTTCTGTCGAGTGTGTGTGATATTACTTGTGGGTTTATGAAAGAATCCTCTCCCAGGACCTGAGTGACAAAGTACAAAGAGCTGAGAAACCATTTTGCTGGGGGGGGGGGGGAATTAAAATTAAACAGAACTGGGGCGGAATTTGGGACGAAATGGATCTGTTACCTGGTAGATCAGTAGTGGGCAACCTGCAGTCCGAGGGCCACATGCGGCCCATCTTGGTTCTGAGTGCGGCCCCACAAGACAGTTCGTTGACCTATGCCCAAGAACAGGGGTTACCATATTCTGCTGATTTGATTTGATTTATTATTGTCACATGTATTAGGGTACAGTGAAAAGTACTTGCGTGCTATACAGGCAAAGCATACCATTCATAGAGTACACAGGAGAAGGGAAGGAGAGGTTGCAGAATATCGTATTAGTCATAACTAGGATGTCAAGCAAGATCAACTTAATATAAGGTAGGCCCATTCAAAAGTCTGGTGGCAGCAGGGAAAAAGGTGTTCTTGAGTCCTATGTACTCTGAATGATATGCTTTGTCTGTATAGCGCAAGTAGTTTTTACTGTACCCTTTTACCCGACGGAAGAAGATGGAAGAGAATATGTCCAGGGAATGCTCCCGTCCGTGTTTTTTTTCCTACCAGTATGACTGAAGTGATTCGCGTGTAAAGTAAGCGGAAAAGTTAAAAGTTCGAAGTTTATTTATTAGTGTCACCAGTAAGGCTTACATTAACACTGCAATGAAGTTACTGTGAAATTCCTCTCGTTGCCACACTCCGGCACCTGTTCGGGTCAATGCACCTAACCAGCACGTCCTTCAGACGGGGAGGAAACCAAAACACCCGGAGGAAACCCACGCAGACACGGGGAGAAACGTGCAGACTGCACACAGACAGCGACCCAAGCCAGGAATCGAACCTTGGGTGCCTGGCGCTGTGAGGCAGCAGTGCTGGCCACTCTGCCACCGTACCGCCCAAAGTGAGATGTGTGCTGATTGCTCACAACATTGACTGAGAGAGCTCTGCGCTCCCTCTGTGTCCAAAACGTAAATATTTCTTTTGTCTTCTGAAGTTGATAGTTCTATTAACATTTTTGAGAACTGATGAAATACGTGGCATGTATTTAATCTTATTCATGGGGTGTATGGTTAGTGAACAAGTCCGATTTCAATCTTGCGGCCCATTGAGATAAGTAGGGTCACTCCTGCGGCCCACTCACTAGCCTAGGTTGCCCATCACTGTGGTAGATTCTCAAGCTTTGGACTTTATCTACATTAGGCACTCGGACGAAGAGGAACACGAGAGAGTGGGGGAAGGTGAGCTCTTCCATTGGCACAGAGATCGCTCCTGTGATTTTGTGTTCACTCCCTGAATCTGAGTTGCAAGCTGCTGAACCAACTGTTAGGATCAGAACTGCCAATACTAATGGCCGTAAATAGTATTAATCTGTCTGTCATAAACCACCCCCCCTTCATCTCTGATTCCAGAAACCATCGAAATCCAATTCAGCAGACGTGACCTTGGTGTTCTTTCCAAAGTCTCGTCTTCTATATTGTGAAGGGTTTGCTCGTTTATTCAATGAGTTTAATCCCATGCCCAACAGTTCTTGTTTTCCAAAGCTGGATTAGCAAGTCTTTGAGGAAAGAGTGGTCAGTAATTTATAAATAGTGTTCAATGCTGTTGGGTTGGTCAGAAGTGTGGAGAATTGGATTGGATTCAGAAACCCTGGAAGTCTACTGTGTTCTCCCTGGTAAAATGTATGTATGTGGCTATTGGATGTGAAACAGGATTGGGTGTGATGCTTGCCAGAGAGAAACAGCTCTCCAACATGTTGTCCGAAGCTCTACCACCTCGCCTGCCCTGATTCTGGGGCGGGCGAGGTTCCCAGAACAGAAATCTCCATTGGCCTCGGGTGGGATTTTACAATCTTGCTGAATGAGGCCGCAAAACCCCGCCCATTTTGTCAAAGTTCCATAGAATCCCTACAGTGCAGAAGGAGGCCATTCGGCCCATCGCGTCTGCACCAACCACAATCCCACCCAGGCCCTATTCCCATAACCCCACACATTTACCCTGCTAATCCCCCTGACTCTAAGGGACAATTTAGCATGGCTAATCCACCTAACCTGCACATCTTTGGAGTGTGGGAGGAAACCGGAGCACCCGGAGGAAACCCACGCAGACACGGGGAGAATGTGCAAACTCCGCCCAGACAGTGACCCGAGGCCGGAATCGAACCCGAGTCCCTGGCGTTGAGATGATGGTAGCCATGATGTGGAGATGTCGGCGTTGGACTGGGGTAAGCACAGTAAGAAGTCTCACAACACCAGGTTAAAGTCCAACAGGTTTATTTGGTAGCACGAGCTTTCAAAGTGTTGCTCCTTCTTTAGGTGAGTGAACCCGTTGGACTTTAACCTGGTGTTGTGAGACTTACTGTGCTGAGAGACAGCAGTGCTGACCACTGAGCCACCGTAGCGCCCTACGTTTTCACGTGTAATGCTCACCTGCCATGTGGAGGATGGATAGCATATTTTGCCAGGAGTCTGCATCTTAAGTAGAGGAGTGAAAGGCGAAAACTGCTTTTCAGAATTGCTGTCCAAGCTGTTTTGTTCCGTGTCTCAGCTCAGCATCATTTTACTCTCTGTTAAATGATGGTTCCAAATGGACTAGATTTCTTTTTAAATGTTGTGGCTTTGTAGCGTCATCGGGCATGTGACTGGTTCAGAAATAATGTACTGGAAAAGGACACTGCTGCAAAACATCTTGTGCCTTAGGCCAGACGAAAGATTACAAACTATTTATAGAATATTGCTTGAGAAATATTTTCCACAAACCTTTTGTTCATGGTGTGTGGTTGCTGCCAGCACCACTTAGCTTTACGATCAACTCCTTGGGTCTGTTTTTGACACGTTAATTGTGGACAAAAATGGAGTTTATGTACTTGGCCATTGTTGGAATGTTTTTGTCCTACGGTTAAAATCCACAGAACAATGGTTACCGAATCGCAAGCCCTGAAAGCTTCACCCCCCCACCCTGCCTCGCCGATACCAGGTTTCCTCGCCTCCCTTTTGAAACACTTAACTCACGTTGAATGGAAACGTCATCTTAGTGAAGAACATAGAACATTACAGCGCAGTACAGGCCCTTCGGCCCTCGATGTTGCGCCGACCAGTGGTACCAATCTAAAGCCCCTCTAATCTACACTATTCCAATATCATCCATATGTTTATCCAATAACCACTTGAATGCTCTCAACGTTGACGAGTCCACTACTGCTGCAGGCAGGGTATTCCACGCCCTTACTACTCTCTGAGTAAAGAACCTACCTCTAACATCTGTCCTATATCTCTCACCCCTCAATTTAAAGCTATGTCCCCTCGTGCTAGCCAACACCATCCGAGGAAAAAAGCTCTCACTATCCACCCTATCTAATCCTCTGATCATCTTGCATGCCTCTATTAAGTCACCTCTTAACCTTCTCTCTAATGAAAACAAGTGAAGGGATAAATATCGAATCTTGATTAATGGGCGGCACGGTGGTTAGCACTGCCGCCCCACAGTGCCAGGGACCCAGGTTCAATTCCTGGCTTGGGTCACTGTCTGTGCGGAGTCTGTACGTTCTCCCCATGTCTGCGTGGGTTTTCCCCTCGCAGTCCAAATGACATGCTGGTTAGGTGCATTGGCCTTGCAAAATTCTTCCTCAGTGTACCTGATCAGGCACCAGTGTGCGGCGACTAGGGGATTTCCACAGTAACTTCATTGCAGTGCTAATGTAAGCCGACTTGGGACACGAATAAATACAATGATTGTTCTTGCCCCATGGTCTTAGTTGCTGTGTGATTGGCCATTCCTTCTTGGAAGGCTTCAGAGCTCAGTCTCATGGATGTGTTTTCCAGGCTTCACTAGACAGCAGATATGTTTGCCAACCACCCCCAGGCCCCTGAGGGTCTGGTGACCGGGCCAGTTGTGGGGCTCCACCCACTTCCTCCTCAACACTGCCCTGAAGAGCCTCGGGGTGTTTGTACAGCACTCTGCTATGCTTTATATAAATGAAAACTATTGACTGAGATAATAAAACATCAAAGACTGGATTAGACCTGAAGCTTTCCTGAGCAGAATGATTTAGTACTGTGCTTATGTGCTGCATTTACCATTGAGTAGTTGAGAATCTCGTGAAGGGCTTGCGTGTGCGATGCAAAACGGTGGTGGCACGGTGGTTAACACTGCTGCCTCACAGCACCAGGGACCTGGGTTCGATTCCTGGTTTGGGTCACCGTCTGTCTGGACTTTGCACTTTCTCCCCGTGTCTGCGTGGGTTTCCTCCGGGTGCTCCGGTTTCCCCCCACAGTCCGAAAGACGTGCTGGGTAGGTGCATTGGCTGTGCTAAATTCTCCCTCGGTGTACCCGAACAGGCGCCGGAGTGTGGCGACTGGGGGATTTTCCACAGTAACTTTTCATTACAGTGTGAATGTGAAGCCGACTTGTGACTAATAAACAAACTTTAACTTTAAACGCGATGCTGATTGTGTCACGAAAGCAGAGCAGTCCTGTGCATTTAGAAATGCTTTGTTGCACGCCCTGTTGTCCTTTGCTGGTGGGGGTTTGCGTCCTAAGCAAGCAACTCGATAGAAATTCTCACCATCGCTCCTTTGATCTACTTTCTTCGAGTGTGGACGTGGTGGTTGGCTCGGAGGAGCTTAGCTTCAGGTGTGCCTCTGGGCTCCTACCTACCACTTCCCTTGTTGGAGGCAACAGCTGAACTTGTTTTGTATGGTCTTGTGATACAAATGTTTCATCCGTTTGTTTATTATGGGAAGGGCTGAACTGTTGCTGGGAGAACAGATAGATTTTCTTGCAGGTAGTGGGAGCTGTGACTGCAATGCGAAGGGTTTGGCTGCTTTATTTAAATAGGGAGTTAATTCGGAACGTTTAACCCCCTCTTCTAAAGACTGCTTCAGTTATCAGAAGCAGTTCTATATTCAGCTGTCACGCTGAATAACAATCTGATGTAATTGTTGCTGTTTTGTCCACTGAATCCGTTGTCTGTGATTCCACATTCAAACCCTTTCACCCATTTCGCCCTTTCCCCTGTATCCATTCCTTCCCCACTTTCCAGTATTTGCCTGTTTCAAGGCCAGATTCCCAGTACTAAGCCCAGAAACGCAGAAATTATGAGCAGGAGGAGGCCATGCGGCCCTTCCAGCCTGCTTCGCCATTCATTTCGATCATGGCTGATCATCAAATTCAATATCCTGCTGGTGGCACAGTGGTTAGCACTGCTTGCCTCACAGTGCCAGGGGCCCCAGGTTCGATTCCCGGTTTGGGTCACTGTGTGCAGAGTCTTGCACGTTCTCCCCCGTGTCCACGTGGGTTCCCTCCGGATGCTCCGGTTTCTTCCCACAGTCCGAAAGACGTGCTGGTTAGGGTGCATCGGCCGTGCTAAATTATCCCTCAGTGTACCCGAACAGGCGCCGGAGAGTGGCGACGAGGGGATTTTCACAGTAACTTCATTGCAGTGTTAGTGTAAGCCTACTTGTGTCACAAATAAATTTAAAGTTTTAAAAAAAACTACCCCCTCCTCCATATCCCTTCAGCCCCAAGAGCTATATCTAATTTCTTCTTGAAATCACACAACGTTTTGGCCTCAACTACTTTCTGTGGGAGTGAATTCCACACATTCACCATCCTCTGGGTGAAGAAATTTCTCCTCACCTCAGTTCTAAAAGGTTTACCCCTCATCCTCAAACTATGACCCCTTGTTCTGGACCATCGGGAACATTCTTTCTGAATCTACCCTGTCAAACCCTGTTAGAATTTTATAAGTTTCTGAGAACCCCGCTCACTCTTCTAAACTCCAATGAATATAATCCTAACCGATTTAGTCTATCCCCTCTAGGGCTGCACGGTGGCACAGTGGTTAGCACTGCTGCCTCACAGCACTAGAGACCCGGGTTCAATTCCGGCCTCAGGTCACTGTCTGTGTGGAGTCTGCACGTTCTCCCCGTGTGTGCGTGGGTTTCCTCCGGGTGCTCCGGTTTCCTCCCACAGTCCAAAGATGTGCGAGTCAGGTTGATTGGCCATGCTAAAATGCCCCTTTAGCGTCAGGGGATTAGCCGGGTAAATATGTGGAGTTACGGGAATAGGGCCTGGCTGGGATTGTGGTCAGTGCAGACGCGATGGTCCAAATGGCCTCCTTCTGCACTGTGGGGATTCTCTGATTTCTCATCTGAGAAGCAAGGGATCCAACAAAGAAGGTTAATAACAGCTGGATCATGTTGATGGGCATCGGCAACAGTGGAGAGAGGGTTAAGAATTACTTTTAAACATGTTTAAAAAAAATTATATCACCTTGTCTAAAAGGCTCGTCCCAAGCTCCATTTATTATGGTGACAGGGACCTGGGGACCTGGGAGAGTGCCAAGATAAGTAGGCAACAGCACCACCTATGTTGGAGATGGTGTAAATGCAGGCCCCTAGGTAAGTAAAAGCAATTCAAAGAATTTGGGGTTGGTGTGACAGGCAGGAAAAGAAGTTAAAGTTTATTAGTCACAAGTAAGGCTTGCATTAACACCGCAGTGAATTTACTGCGATAATTCCCCGAGTCACCACAGTCCGGCGCCTGTTCAGGCCAATGCACCCTAACCAGCACGTCTTTCAGACTGTGGGAGGAAACCGGAGGAAAGCCACGCCGACACGGGGAGAAGGTGCAAACTCCGCACAGACACTGACCCAAGCTGGGAATCGAACCCGGGTCCCTGGCGCTGTGAAGCAGCAGTGCCACCATGCTGTCCATAGTTACAGGAACCAAGTGTTGCACAACAGTGAGTGCATGCAGAGACCTCTTCAAGGCTAGTTAGCAGTGCATCCCTTGAAAGAATCAAAAAGGCAAGTCTTTTATTATAATACAGTATATAACAAACACATTATAAAGATTTCTAGCAATAACCATATTCTGAGGAGCAGCCATGTTCCTATTGGGGTGCAGGTGAGTATATTAAAGTTTATTTATTAGTCACAAGTAAGGCCTACATTAACACTGCAATGAAGTTGCTGTGAAATTCCCCTAGTCGCCACACCCCGGCGCCTGTTCAGGTCAGTGCACCCTAATCAGCACCTCAGACTGTGGGAGGAAACCGGAGCACCCGGAGGAAACCCACGCAGACACGGGGAGAACGTGCAGACTCCGCACAGACACTGACCCAAGCCGGGAATCGAACCTGGGTCCCTGGCGCTGTGAAGCAGCAGTGCTAACCACCGTGCCATCGCGCTGCCCATGGAATTAGATTGCAGGTCAGCAGTGGTTTCATTAAATGAGCTCACTGAACAGGCTACAGGGGCTGAATGACTTGCAGTTGTTCCGATCGAACGCAGAACAGTGCAGCACAGGAACAGGCCCTTTGGCCCACGATGTTGTGCTGAACATGACACCAAATTAAACTCATCCCTTCTGCCTGCCCTTGGTATGTATCCTTCGATTCCTTGCAAATTCACGTGCTTATCTAAAAGCCCCTTAATCGATCCTATTGTATCTGCCTGCACCACCACCCCTGGCAGCGCGTTCCAGGCACCCACCACTCTGTGTAAAAAAAAAAAAGAAGCAAAACTCACCCCTCACATCTCCTTTGAGCTTTCCTCCTCCTCCTCACCTTCAGTGCGTGCCCCCTGGTATTAGACATTCAACTCTGGGGGCAAAAAAGATTCTGACAGTCAAACCAATCGATGCCTCTCTCAATTTTATAGACTTCCAGCAAGTCTCCCCTTAGCCTCCGCTGCTCCAGAGAAAACAACCCGAGTTTGTCCAGTCTCTCCTTATGCCTCATTTCCCCGAATCCAGGCAGCATCCTGGTAAACCTCTTCCAGCACCCTCTCCAAAGCTTCCCTCATGGAACAGAGGTGAGCCATGGATACAACCTGGAATTGTATTGGTGTGCGGGGAATCCTTTCTGGCTGGATTTGGAGTCAATGGGTAGTTTCACTCTCCCAGAGTCATTCCCTTACTGGAGTTTTAGTCCTCCAATAATCAATTTCCCCACACTGTTTTGAATATGTCCATCTCTCCCCTTCTCCCTCTCTCCCTTTCTCTCTCTCTCCCTCCCCCTTTCTCTCTCTCTCTCCCTCCCCCTTTCTCTCTCTCTCTCCCTCCCCCTTTCTCTCTCTCTCTCCCTCCCCCTTTCTCTCTCTCTCTCCCTCCCCCTTTCTCTCTCTCTCTCCTCCCCCCTTCTCTCTCTCTCCCTCCCCCCTTCTCTCTCTCTCTCCCTCCCCCTTCTCTCTCTCTCTCCCTCCCCCTTTCTCTCTCTCTCCCTCCCCCTTTCTCTCTCTCTCCCTCCCCCTTTCTCTCTCTCTCCCTCCCCCTTTCTCTCTCTCTCCCTCCCCCTTTCTCTCTCTCTCCCTCCCCCTTTCTCTCTCTCTCCCTCCCCCTTTCTCTCTCTCTCCCTCCCCCTTTCTCTCTCTCTCCCTCCCCCTTTCTCTCTCTCTCCCTCCCCCTTTCTCTCTCTCTCCCTCCCCCTTTCTCTCTCTCTCCCTCCCCCTTTCTCTCTCTCTCCCTCCCCCTTTCTCTCTCTCTCCCTCCCCCTTTCTCTCTCTCTCCCTCCCCCTTTCTCTCTCTCTCCCTCCCCCTTTCTCTCTCTCTCTCCCTCCCCCTTTCTCTCTCTCTCTCCCTCCCCCTTTCTCTCTCTCTCTCCCTCCCCCTTTCTCTCTCTCTCTCCCTCCCCCTTTCTCTCTCTCTCTCCCTCCCCCTTTCTCTCTCTCTCTCCCTCCCCCTTTCTCTCTCTCTCTCCCCCTTTCTCTCTCTCTCTCCCTCCCCCTTTCTCTCTCTCTCTCCCTCCCCCTTTCTCTCTCTCTCTCTACCTCCCCCTTTCTCTCTCTCTCTCTCCCTCCCCCTTTCTCTCTCTCTCTCCCTCCCCCTTTCTCTCTCTCTCTCCCTCCCCCTTTCTCTCTCTCTCTCCCTCCCCCTTTCTCTCTCTCTCTCCCTCCCCCTTTCTCTCTCTCTCTCCCTCCCCCTTTCTCTCTCTCTCTCCCTCCCCCTTTCTCTCTCTCTCTCCCTCCCCCCCTCTCTCTCTCTCCCTCCCCCTGTGTCTCTGTCTCTATCTTTGTCAGTAAAACCAGTTTGATAGCTTGAGCTTTTCCAGCTCTGGCTAACCGGAACTGACATATTCACAGAATCATTTGAAGTTTTCTCGTCCCAAATGCAGATATTTTCAGAGTTTTTCAGGCTATTCAGAATAAAGTCCGACTTGAATAGAAGTCCAGCAGCGCCACTGAACTCTGAAATGTCCTCTCTCTATGTGCAGGAAGTGCCCCCGAAGAAAAGCTACTTTCTTGTATACTTGTTATTTAGTGTGGTTGTAATTTAATATGCAGAAAGCACTCTCTGCCAAAAGTCGACAGGAACAAATAAGTTTTTCACACAGCTAACTTGAACATTTGGCAGCCCGTAATCTCTAGATTTGTAAAATAAACCTCTGTGCTGAGAAGTAATTAATTAAACATCTGAGATTTGACATATCTGCATTCAGGGGGAGAAAGGAATTAACTTGCTGCTGAAACTTTATCCCTGGAAAAAAAAATCTGGTAGCGATGTCTGGATTTGTTTTTCCTCCACCTAGTTTACCATAGAAATCCGAGTGATTAAATATGGCTCTTATATCTACAACAATCGATGAAATAATCAACTGCATGTGGGTAGTTCTGTCTTGTTAGCAACAGTGTAATGAGCACCAGATGCTGCCTATCTGACATTGTGCGCTTAACCATGCTTGTGGTTGACTAAGATTCACAGTTATGTTTTCCAGTCCTGTCACTTAGAATTTATTGCAGCCCGCCGTAACTTCACAATAGTGTTGGCAGGTCTAATGTCACGAATCCCTTGTTAATTCTGTTGCTAAATCAGATTGCAGTGGAATCGGATTTTTTTTTTTGTCTGAGCGTTGTATCGTTGCATCGTAATTTTGGCCTGATGTTTTAGTTTCTGCTCAGGACATCATCCCCCGGTTACGAAGAAATTGAGGTTCTTTCTCCCCACTCAAAACTTCTGTAACAATATTCATTAGCAGGGCAGAGTTTCCGTCATTAATTTGTTCGTATGCTCAACTTTAAATTCAGATTTGGCTTCCTTTGCTGTCCCGCTGCGAGTTCCCCGAACAACATCCTAGGTTTTTGCAGTTTTCTTTTGGCTTTGTAATTAAGCTCTTCTCATCTTAGCATGCAATCTACCTGTGTAAAGTCTCTTTACCCTTTATCTTAAGGTGGGTGCTAACTGATTTAAACAAAATTGGTTAGCATCCCATGTTTTTTTCAAACAGGAAAATGTGGGCAATGTAGGAAATGCGCCATGTGGAGAGGTGGGCCCCAGATGGACCAAAGGACGTTTGCCTCCTCCTGTGCAACTGTTGCCGTGCTACTGTTGCTAAGTGTACGCCAACAGTTGCGCCGCCAAACTTCAAGGCATTTGTAACCTGAGAGTGGGTAATTCTAGATGTCCGCTGAAGCCATCAAGCCCAGCTTTCAGAGTTCCCCGTACCAGATTCAAGTAGCTAAAGCTGGTGTAATTGGTGTCTCATTGCCGGACGCCCTGCATTCATCCCATTTACGATCCATAACTCGTGGCGGAGAGCATTTTACACAGTGTAATTGTTGTCTGCAACGGGATTTTCCGTAAACGGAATTCAGTGCTTATTATAAACTACAATAGGCCGTGAACGTAGCCCTGTCCATCACGCAAACCAGCCTCCCCATCCATTGACTCTGTCTACACCTCCTCAGGAAAGCAGCCAGCATAATTAAGGACCCCGGACATTCTCTCTTCCACCTTCTTCCGTCAGGAAAGACATATAAAAGTCTGAGGTCACGTACCAACCGACTCCAGAACAGCTTCTTCCCTGCTGCCATCAGACTTTTGAATGGACCTACCTCGCATTAAGTTGATCTTTCTGTACAGCCTAGCTATGACTGTAACACTATATTCTACACTTTCTCCTTTCCTCTATAAACAGTATGCTTTGCACGCAAGAAACAATACTTTTCACTTTTAAAAAAAAGTTTATTTATTAGTCACAAGTCGGCTTACATTAACACCGCAATGAAGCTACTGTGAAGTTCCCCATGTATACTAATACATGTGACAATAAATAAAATAAGATCAAAAATTTAAGTCCTATGGGCGGCACGGTAGCACAGTGGTTAGCACTGCTGCTTCACAGCTCCAGCGTCCCGGGTTCGATTCCTGGCTCGGGTCACTGTCTGTGTGGAGTTTGCACATTCTCCTCGTGTCTGCGTGGGTTTCCTCCGGGTGCTCCGGTTTCCTCCCACAGTCCAAAGATGTGCAGGTTAGGTTGATTGGCCAGGTTATAAACTGCCCCTTAGAGTCCTGGGATGCGTAGGTTAGAGGGATTAGCGGGTAAATATGTGGGGGTAGGGCCTGGGTGGGATTGTGGTCGGTGCAGACTCGATGGGCCGAATGGCCTCCTTCTGCACTGTAGGGTTTCTATGACATGGCTGTTTGCTGCCTGGGGAGGTTGCTGCGTCTCTTAATGGGGATGTGCATCACCAGCAACTTGTATTTATATAGTGCAGTTAAAGTTAACGTCCCAAGGCGCTTTACAGAAGTTTATAAAAACCAAGTAAGCCATTGAACCACATAGGAGATAAGGTATCGAGGCCTTGACTTCATCCAGCACTGCTTGAGTCTCATCCTAGCGAGTGAACCTCTTGACACCTCTTAACCCTGCTTCCTGCACATCGTTGTATGTTATTCCTGTCAAACTTTGCAGTGGAATAAGACCCTTCATTTCAAAGCATAATTCGATTAGCGGTGCCTGCTGTTCATTAGGATCCCCTATGAATCTCCGCCACCAGAATAGAGCCAGTAAGGCCACCCTGCAAAACCCGACTGTGTATGTTGTGCAGAATGACACAAATTGCAGTGCGCCATGTTTTAGGATATCGCTGAGATTAATGAACTGTTCAGAGCTTTGATGTCTCCCGATTGACACAACATTTGAATGGACTTGCATCAAGTTGATCTTTCTCTACACCCTAGCTATGACTGTAACACTACATTCTGCGCACTCATTTCCTTCTCTATGAACGGTATGTTTTGTCTGTATAGCGCGCAAGAAACAATACTTTTCACTATGTTAATACATGTGACAATAATAAATCAAATCAAAATCAATAACTTCATTAGTGTTAATGTAAGCCTACTAATAAATAACCTTAAACTTAGGGGAAAACATCAAGGTGCTGCTTTGTGAGTGCAGCCTCACTGAATTCAGTCGTGTATTGTACTGAATGTACAATCCATGTTCTGAACATCACCTTTCGCTGTCCCAAATAACTATTTTTATCATAAATAAAGTGGGGACTTGCCATCAGTAAACCTTCCCACATCTTGTATTGTCCTCTTTCATCTATAACCCGTGCTTGCTGAGTTGCATTGACTCCAGTCCAGTAGAATCACAGAACTGTTACGATGCAGAAGGGGGCTGTTTGACCCATTGTGTCTGCACTAGCTCTCCAAATGAGTGTCATGTGTTTGTGCCATTCCTCTGTCTTTGCCCTGCGCCCTTGTTTCTAAATAAGCAACATTCCAGACCTGAACCACTCGCAGGGTGGAAAGGTTTGTTCTCACATCACGTTCGCTTTTTTTGCAAATCGCTTTAAATCTGTGTCCTCTTTTTCTCCATCCGTTTACGAGCGGGGATAGTTTCTCCCCGTCTGCTATGTGCAGCCCCTTCATGATTTTGACCACCTCTATCCGATCTCCTATTAGCTGCCTTCTCTCCAAGGAGAACAGTCCCAACCTCCCCAGTCTATCCCCATAACTGAAGTTTCTCATCCCTGGAACCATCCTTGTAAACCTCTTCGTGCTCTCCAATGTGTTCACACCCTTCCTATAGTGTGGCGCCCAAAACTGTACACAGTACTCCCAACTGAGGTCTGACTAGTGTCTCGTATATGTTCAGGATAAGCTCCTTGGCCTTGTACTATATGCCCCTATTAATAAAACCCAGAATACAATATGTTTTACTAACTTTGCACTCCAACTGTCCTGCCACCTTCAATGACCTGTGCACAGATACGCTCAGGTCCAACTGCTGCTGCACCCCTTTAAGAATTGTACCCCTTATTTTATATCGTCTTTCCATGTTCTTCCCACCGAAATGAATCACCTTACACTTCTCTGCACTGAACTTCATCTGCCCACTCCATCAACTTGTCCACTCCATCAACTTGTCCACGTCCTTTAGAAGTTCTACGCTGCCCTCATAGAATCCTACAGTACAGGAGGAGGCCTTTCGGCCCATCGAGGCTGCACCGACACAATCCCACCCAGGCCCTATCCCCATAACCCCATGCATTTACCCATTACCCCATGCTTGTCCCCTTGACACTATGGGGCAATTTACCACGGCCAATCCACCTAACCCGCATGTCTTTGGACTGTGGGAGGAAACTGGAGCACCTGGAGGAAACCCACGCAGACACGGGGAGAACGTGCAGACTCCGCACAAACAATGACCCGAGCGGGAATTGAACCCAGGTCCCTGGCACTGAGGCAGCAGTGCTAACCGCTGTATCACTGTGCCACCCCTCTTCACAGTTTTCAATGGTTCCAAGTTTCGTGTCATCCACGAGCTTTGAAATTGAGCTCTGCACATATCAGGACAGCCCGATGCCACAAGTTTAAAATTTGCATCCTTGTTTTCAAATCCATCTGTGGCTTTGTGATCCCCATCTCTGTAAACTCCTCCAGAGTTTCCAAGATCTCTGCGTTTTCAATTTTGGCATCTTGCATTTCTTTCTCCATTCTAATCCCTCCACCATTGGCAGTGTGCTTTCAGTTGCTTTGGGCCTAAGAGCTGGAATTTGCTTCCTGAATATCTCCATCTCTCTACCCCTCTCTCCTCCTGTGAGATGCTGCTTAAGACTTGAACTCTGACCAAGCTTTTGGTCATCTGTGCTTCTTTGGCTTGGTGTCAAATTTTTCGATAATTCTCCCGAAAAGTCACTTGGGATGTCTTACCATGTGAAAAGCACTGTGCAAATTCAAGATGTTGTTCCATCTAAAAGACATATTTTGGAGTGTGTAACTGAACTTGTTGAGATTTTATACGGATAAAAGCGGATGCTGGAATCTGAAACCAAAAGAGAAAATGCTGGAAAATCTCAGCAGGTCTGGCAGCATCTGTAAGGAGAGAAAAGAGCTGACATTTCGAGTCCAGACGACCCTTTGTCAAAGCTTTGACAAAGGGTCATCTGGACTCGAAACGTCAGCTCTTTGTACCTTATACGTGCTGCCAGACCTGCTGAGATTTTCCAGCATTTTCTCTTACGGTTTTTATGCAGCTTATATTTGCTCCTAGGACAGTGTTTACAAATGTGCTTTCCAGAGTCGGAGTAATTTGACTGTTTAAGAATACAAAGGATTAAAGAGTTGGAACCGAGACGTCCCTCTAAGTGTCTTAAATTACCGAATGCCTTGTCAAGGTAAAATGGATATCTGCACAAGAAGTTGAGTAAAAGATTAATCCGCTTGGAGTTAAGTCAGTCTGAAGTTTATTATGTAGATTACAATGTGCAGAGTAGACCAACTTGGAGCGGTACTAAGTTCTGTTATAAAGAGCTTGATCCCATGAGAATGTATATCGTCAGCAGACCACAGCAACTGATACACGTGGTATAAGTATTATTTTATTTGCATGCTTAACGGCGCCAGACTGCTGTTAATCCACGTGTATTATTTTGTCCTTCTATCCAGTAACAATGCATGCTGTTTATCCATTTCTTACTATTGGCCGTAGACCACTTTTCTTTCCCATTTCTTCCCAATCCCAGCCAAAATCAAAATAGGTCTCAGTTTTTTTTTTAATAACAGCCATGTGGGTTAATTTGAAAAGAAATGACAATCCCGTGAACGTTTTTAACTATTAATTTTCTCTCTTGTAAGGTAGTGGATTTAGTCCTGGGATTGGCATGTCTTCACATCAGGGAAAGGGGGTTGCTTCTGGGAGTAGGAACATTGTTTACATTTCGCATTTTCTATTGTGGGATAAATCTGATAGCGATCCAAGGCTGGTGTCTGGATTAAATTGTAAACCTGCTGGTCGAGGTATTTTGAGTTATGGTTTTCTGCCACTTTTACAGGAGAGAAAGCAGAGTTTCCCCTTCGTCTACTGCTCAGTATTCCTGTTGTGAGCAGCCATGGATTACTGGCATGTTATAGACAGTGGTCAGCTATTCTTCATGGATGTCTGGCAATGTAGCCTAACCCAAGCTTTGAATTATCATATGCATACTATGATTTTTTTAATATATATATTCGTTCGTGGGCCAGCATTTTATTGTCCATTTGCCCTTATTCAGAGGGGCATTTTAGTGTCAACCACATTGCTGTGGCTCTGGAGTCACATGTAGGCCAGACCAGGTAAGGACGGCAGATTTCCTTCCCTAAAGGACATTAGAGAACCAGATGGGTTTTTATGACCATCGACAATGGTTTGATGGTCATCAGTAGATTCCTAATTTCAGACTTTTATTGAATTCCAATTTCGCCATTTGCCGTGGTGGGATTCGAACCCAGGTCCCCAAAGTATTACCCTGGTTTTCTATTACTAATCCAGTGACCATACCACTACACCACTGCCTCCCCATAACAGCTTAAAAGAATTATGGTAAGTTTTTTAATTAAACTTTTTTTCACCATAAGACATGGTAGCAGAAGTAGACCATTCGGTCCAACAAGTCTATTCCGCCATTCAATGAAATCATGATTAATCAGGTATGATCCTCAGCTCTACTATTCCCATAACCCTTGATAAGACCATATGTGTTTATACTTCTCGCCTCTAATCAGAGGAATTTAGAGGCGTTAGAGAACTTGAAGACTGAATTAATATCACTGATATTAATTCAATGTCACAAGTCGGCTTGCATTAACACTGCAATGAAGTTACTGTGAAAATCCCCTAGCCGCCACACTCCGGCGCCTGTTCCGGTATGCTGAGGGAGAATTTAGCATGGCCAATGCACCTAACCATGTCTTTCGGAGGAAACCCACGCAGATATGGGGAGAACGTGCAGACTCCGCACAGACAGCAACCCAAGCTGGGAATCGAACCCAGGTCCCTGGCACTGAGGCAGCAGTGCCAGCCACTGTGCCACCGTGCCGCCCATATGGTATAGTCACTGGTCCAGGACCGTGTGTCACTGGGGTTCTTAGTACGAATCCAGCTCCATTATTCAGGCAAGTTGTCATATCCATGCACCGTAACTTTTTAACCAAAAGAAAGATGCATTGCAATGACATCTGATCATGATTGGAAATGCTTCATGTACTGTGCCTTGGTATGTTTTGAATTAGAAAAGGTGTTGGGTAAATACAAGTATTCCTGGAGAAGTAAATACAAAAACTCTGCTGTATGCCAAGAGAAAAATTTATGATATTGTTAATTGTTTCTGCTCTACAGTATAAATTAAATATCTATTGATATAATCAGCTCACGCTGATTGGGTTTAGCCCTGATTATAAGAAAGGATAGCGCTATTCTTAGATTGGTATTGTGTTGAATAGAAAACATTGTTGTTACCCTGGGGACTCAGATCACTTGACTTTTTATGGGCTCTGCTGATTTGAAGGAACAATTTGCTGTTTATATGACATCCTTTTGCCTCCAGGACAGCTCTAAATGCTTCACATCTAATAAATTGCTTTTGAAATGCAGCCGCCGCTGTTATTTTCAAGCAATCCGAACAGCCAGGTTGTGCATTTGCAGGTTCTCCCAAAAAGAGACCCCGAGGGGCGGCACGGTGGTTAGCAGTGCTGCCTCACAGCACCAGGGACCCGGGTTCGATTCCCGGCTTGGGTCACTGCCTGTGTGGAGTCTGCGCGTTCACCCAGTGTCTGCGTGGGTTTCTTCCCACAGTCTGAAAGACACGCTGGTTAGGTGCATTGGCCGTGCTAAATTCTCCCTCAGTGTACCTGAACAGGCGCCGGAGTGTGGCGACTCGGGGATTTTCACAGTAACTTCATTGCAGTGTAAATGTAAGCCTACTTGTGACTAATAAATAAACTTTACTTTTTACTTGAAAGAAAATGTGATGAATGCCCATCCGGTTAATCTGTTGGGTACCGTTGTTTAAGTTAACAATGTTCACCAGGCCAAAAAGAGAACTCCTTTCTTCTTTGACTAGAGATATTTAAACCAATAAAACAGGCAGATGGGAATGTCCTTCCCTCGGGTACCTTCAACAATCTAGTACTGGGGTGACCCGGTGGCGCAGTGCTGTCTCAGAGCACCAGGGACCCGGGTTCGATTCCTGGCTTGCGTCACACTCTGTGCGGAGTCTGCACATCCATAAGTTCATGAGATATAGAGCAGAATTAGGCCATTCAGCCCATCGAGTCCGCTCCGCCATTCGATTGTGGTTGATATGCTCATCATCCCCATTTTCCTGGCTTCTCCCCCATAACCCTTCAACCCCATTACCAATTAAAAATCTGTCTAACTCCTCCATAAATTTGCTCACTGTCCCAACATCCTGTTCTCCCCGTGTCTGCGTGAGTTTCCTCCCACAGTCCGAAAGTCTGAAAGACGTGCTGGTTAGTTGCATTGACCCGAACAGGTGCCGGAGTGTGGCGACTAGGGGAATTTCACTTCATTGCAGTGTTAAGGTAAGCCTTGCTTGTGATCAATAAAATAAGACATGCTGGTTAAGTGCATTGGCCATGTCAAATTGTCCCTCAGAGTACCCGAACAGGCGCCGGAGTGTGGGCGACTAGGGGATTTTCACAGTAACTTCATTGCAGTGTTAATGTAAAGCCGACTTCGCGCAGACAGTTCACCCAAACCAGGAATCGAACCCGGGTCCCTGGCGCTGTGATGCAGCAGGGCTTGCCACCGCGCCGCCCACTTTAAAAAAAAAAAAATTTGACAGTTCACTCCAACTACATTTGAACTTGAATGTTAGTGAAAAGCGAGAGATGTTGCTGAAGATTTCTGGACAAGTACAGGATGAAGAATGTCGCCAACATGTCTGTCTGTCTCTCTCAGCAGTATTCAAATTCTACACTGTGAAGTGGCATCTGGTTAGATTGCTTGCAGCACGGAGAACAGGGGAGATGATGAAATGTGCACAACAGTGCAATAAATATTTTAATTCCTTGTTAAAAGTTCAAGCTGCATCGCCTTCTGTTTGCCTCCGTGCAGCGTGATGTTAAAACTTACAAGGCTATTTCACCCACTTCAAGGCCGTGTGGCCACTTGCTTGTGAAAGAGAGCTATCAATTGTCTGAAAACCGATGTTTCCTCATTTTGAAGGTTAGATGCAAGTCTCGCTTGGGCTATCGTTGCCATTGTTTTCTGAGCAAACCGTTGTCTGTGGCAGATACGGTTGAAAAATAGGCTATTTGCTGGTCTGTTCAGCTTCATTTACTAAGACGGACAAAGTAAATTGATGAACTAGCACCCAGGTTGTGCTGAGAACCGGCAGCCTAGTTGCAGACTGGCGCACTGTTGAATATATCCACAGGGAAACTTGGCCCTGAGAGAGTGGGTGAGCTTCTCTGCTGGTTGCTCAGTTCAAACTTGATGGTATAAATAACATTGGAAGTGACTGGCTGGCTTGTTTGCAATTTTCAAGCGCATAGTTTTAAATTTGGACGCCGCAGTGTTTGGCAGAGGGACGTCAGGGCTTCTAAACTATTTCAGATGTGGACAGCGCTTCATGGCTCATCAAATCAGTGTGCTTTTCAAATGGTTTCTTTGAAATCCTGCTATGGGGAACTTGAGTTCGAGGATTAAGGTGGCACAGTGGTTAGCACTGCTGCCTCACAGCGCTGGCAGCCCGGATTTGATTCCCAGCTTGGGCCACTGTCTGTGTGGAGTTTGCACATTCTCCCCATGTCTGCGTGGGTTTCCTCCGGGTGTTCCGCCCCTCAGTCGGAAAGCCGTGCTGGTTAGGTGCATTGGCCGTGCCAAATTCTCCCTCAGTGTACCGGAACAGGTGCCGAAGTGTGACGACCAGGGAATTTTCACAGTAACTTCATTGCAGTGTTAATCAGTCTCACAACAGGCTAAAGTCCAACAGGTTTATTTGGTAGCACGAGCTTTCAGAGCGCTGCTCCTTCATCAGGTGAGTGAGTGAGCCCACTCTCACCTGATGAAGGAGCAGCGCTCCGAAAGCTCGTGCTACCAAATAAGCCTGTTGGACTTTAACCTGGTGTTGTGAGACTTCTTACTGTGCCTACCCCAGTCCAACGCCGGCAACTCCACATCATAGCAGTGTTAATGTAAGCCGACTCATGACACTAATAGATAAACTTAAACTTTAAAAACCTTAAAACCTAAAAACCTATTTCAAACTTAAAGCCTTCCATACAATGATGGCAAAATAGATTGCATTGAGGATAAGGTAAATTGAGCAGTGCACAATATTGGCCAGTGGCTGTGGGGGTGAAAGGCTCGCATTTCACTGGGTACCTAATTTTTTTGTGTGAGTGCGCTTCTGTAAGCTCGTCATGTATACCCTTTCATTTTCCATTACTTAAACTTTCATCTTCAGGTAGTGTACCTAATTGGTATTGTATTGCGCTGTAATTACAACTCTCAACTTAAGCAACTGAAATGCCAAACCTGAATTACCAGTGTTCCAGTATTCATAGAATCTTAGAATACCTGCAGTGCAGAAGGAGACCATTCCGCCCATCGAGTCTGCACCAACACCAATCCCACCCAGGCCCTATCCCCGCGACCCCACATATTTACCCCGCTAATCCCTCTAACCTACGCACCCTGGGGCAATTTAGCATGGCCAATCAACCTAACCCACACATCTTGGGACTGTGGGAGGAAACCGGAGCACCCGGAGGAAAACCCACACAGACACTGGGAGAACGTGCAAACTCCACGCAGGCAGTGACCCAAGCTGGGAATCGAACCCGGGGTCCTGGAGCTGTGGAGGCAGCAGTGCTAACCACTGTGCCACCCGTTAACACTGCAATGAAGTTGCTGTTCATTTTAATTCATTTTGTTCCACCGTGGATCAAAGTTAGCAATTGCTTTGGTGCCTAACGAAAACTTGCTAAGCTCTTTATTTGTACATTTGCCCTTCTTACCTGTATTAATATAGTCATAGGGATTTCAGTAAAATATGAGTTGGTCTGAAATTTTACATGTCGAGACCGCATACATTTTGTTCTATTCCGTTTTCCATAAACTGTAATGGGCCTGAGTTAATTTGACTTCTGGTGAAAAGTCGTCATATCCATTTGGAGAGCCAGTGCAGACAGAGACTGTGTGTAATTCTGGTTGCCACATCATAGGAAGGATGTGATTACACTGGACTGGGTGCAGAGGAGATTCACCAAGATGCTGCCTGGGATGGAACATTTAAGTTATGAAGAGAGGCTGGATAGGCTTGGGTTGTTTTCGTTGGAGCAAAAAAGACTGAGGGGCGACCTGATCGAGGTGTACAAGATTGAGGGGCATGGACAGGATAAGGAGCAGCTGTTACCCTGAGTTGAAGGGCCAGTCATGAAGGGACACAAGTTCAAATTGAGGGACAGGAGGTTTAGGGGGATGTGAGGGAAAAGCTTTTTATCCAGAGGGTGGTGACGGTCTGGAATACATTGCCTGGGAGGGTGGTGTCATCGAAAAATAGAATCCCTACAGTGCAGAAGGAGGCCATTCAGTCCATCGAGCCTGCACTGACCACAATCCCACCCAAGCCCTATCCCTGTAACCCCATGTATTTATCCTGCCAATCCCTCTGACACTAAGGGACAATTTAGCATGGTCAATCAACCTAACCCGTGCATCTTTGGACTGTGGAGGAACCCGGAGGAAACCCACGCAGACACGAGGAGAACATGCAAACGCCACACAGACAATGACCCGAGGTCCCTGGCGCTGTGAGGCAGCAGTGCTAGCCACTGTGCCACTGTGCCCGAGGCCAGTTGCCTCACATCCTTTAAAAGACACGCCATAACATACAGGGCTGTGGGCCAAGTGCTGGTAAATGGGATTAGGTGGGAGGTCAGGCATTTCTCGTGTCGGTGCAGACTCGAAGGGCTACATTGAATGATTCTGTGATTATGTGAATGGCAACCTCTTGCACCATAACAATTTTGTGATTTTGTATAGAACTGTGGAAAATACATAGAAATTGTGCCTTTCCAAATTTAGCTCTGGGAAGAACAACCCACCCAACATTAAGAAATGCTGTTCATTAAATGACCACGAGTGACTTATTTGGAGATGAGTAGGCAGACAAATTGCGCGTAATGGCTGGTATTTTGTGGGCATGCAGAGAAGTTGCAGTGATCACTGCCGACCTCAAATAAGCTGCCTGCATCGACCTAGCACTATCACTGGTCTAGGTTTCTCCTTCCCTGAACTAACCTTGATTCTGACATCCAGCAGCAGTGAGGTCATCAGACAGGCTAAGCAGCCAATCACATTGAAGAGTGCAAACGGACAGCAAACCAGGGAGTTAAAAAAAAACTTGATGCAAAATAAAGATTGGGAAATGCATGAGCAATTAAGGTAGAAGCTGAAATGGTAACATCAAAAGAAAATATTATTTTAGTGTTTGACTTTTAGCATAATAGAAATTTGACATTTTACAAGTATAAAATGATTTTTTTCAGAGCCAGTGAGGTTGTTCAGCAGTAATTTTCGATTTATTATGCCATTAGAAACCCAAATATTATTTAACGAGGTGTAAGTTTTCAAGACTCCTTGCAGTGAGATTAATGATGTAAAAGTGGAAGTTCATGTCAAGCTAATTGATTTCAGAAGATTTCCATCTGCGGGAATTTCAACAGCACATCCCATTGAGAAACATGGAATAATTGGCAGCACATTTAACTTCACATGTGTGAACTCCAGAGGGATTCCCAGATTTGACAACTGTTAGTAAAATCACAGTTCTCCCAAGCTTCGCGATCCTCAAGTATTTTGAGATAATCTTTCAACACGCGAGGAGTATCATAGAATCATAGAAACCCTACAGTACAGAAAGAGGCCATTCAGCCCATCGAGTCTGCACCGACCACAATCCCACCCAGGCCCTACCCCAATATCCACCCACTAACCCCTCTAACCTACACATCTCAGGACACTAAGGGCAATTTTTAGCATGGCCAATCAACCTAACCCGCACATCTTTGGACTATCATAGAATCATTGGAGTGGCACATTCATTTATCATAGAATCATTGGAGTGGCACATTCATTTATCATAGAATCATTGGAGTGGCACGGTGGCACAGTGGTTGGCATTGCTGCCTCACAGCGCCAGGGACCCGGGTTCGATTCCCGGCTTGGCTCGCTGTCTGTGTGGAGTTTGCACGTTCTCCCCGTGTCTGTGTGGGTTTCCTCCGGGTGCTCCTGTTTCCTCCCACAGTCCTAAAATGTGCAGATTAGATGGATTGGCCATGCTAAATTGCCCCTTAGTGTCAGGGGGACTAGCTAGGATAAAATATGTGGGGTTATGGAGATAGGGCCTGGGCGAGATTGTGGTCAGTGCAGACTCGATGGGCCGAATGGCGTCCTTTTGCACTGTAGCAGTCTATGATTCTATGATTTATGGGCACTATAAGGATTATAAATTGTGATGTGGGCCTTTAACCTTTGTAAATTCATAGAATCCCTACAGTGCAGAAAGAGGCCATTCGACCCATCGAGCCTGCATCAACGACAATCCCATCTAGACCCCATCCCTGTAACCCCACGTATTTACCCTGCTAATCTCCCTGATACTGAGGGGTAATTGAGCATAGCCAATCAACCTGACCCGCACATCCTGGGAGCGCCTGGAGGAAACCCACGCAGACACGGGGAGAACGTGCGAACTCCACGCAGTTAACCCAGGCTGGAATTGAACCTGGGTCCCCAGCGCTGAGAGACAGCAGTGCTAACCATTGTGCTACCGTGTCACTCCTATAGCAGTAGTGACTGATGAAGAAGTAGCGTTGCTCTTCATCGTTTCTTTGGTTGGATTAAAGTACTTGGTAGTTGAAGTCCTGATTAACTAGAAACGCATCAGCAAATATCAGCGTGTAGTTTCCTATGATGAGCCATAAAATTATCTTTAGTGGAAGCAGACTCACTTTTTTTAGTCATGGGCTATTTGTTACCCAGAAGCAGCTTGACATATTTAGAATTCTTCCAACCTGGCATGTTATTTTTCCACTGAACGGCTTAACTTATTTCTTGTATCTATAGAGTCATAGAGGTTTACAGCGTGGAAACAGACCCTTTGGCCCAACCTGTCCATGCCGCTCTTTTTTTAAAAACCCCTAAGCTAATCCCAATTGCCCGGGTTTGGCCCATATCCCTCTATACCCATCTTACCCATGTAACTGTCTAAATGCTTTTTAAAAGACAAAATTGTACCCGCCTCTACTACTGCCTCTGGCAGCTTGTTCCAGACACTTGCCACCCTCTGTGGAAAAAATTGCCCCTCTGGACACTTTTGCATCTCTCCCCTCTCACCTTAAACCCATGCCTTCTAGTTTTAGACTCCCCTACCTTTGGGAAAAGATATTGAGTATCTAGCCGATCTGTGCCCCTCATTATTTTATAGACCTCTATAAGATCACCCCTCAGACTCCTACGCTCCAGAGGAAAAAGTCCCAGTCTCTCCTTATAACTCAATCCATCAAGTCCCGGTAGCATCCTAGTAAATCTTTTCTGCACTCTTTCTAGTTTAATAATATCCTTTCTATAATAGGGTGACCAGAACTGTACACCGTGTTCCAAGTGTGGCCTTACCAATGTCTTGCACAACTTCAACAAGACGTCCCAATTCCTGTATTCCATGTTCTGTCCAATGAAACCAAGCATGTCGCATGCCTTCAGTTTTTTAAGTTGCATTTTACTATCCTATCATTCCAAACTGAATGTTATGTCTTGGCTGGTGGCACACAAAATTGTTAAGCGTAGTCGTAAAATCCATCATTGGATTGAGTAATGCGGTTAGTTTTCTGTTTCCCATCAGAATGTGAAATGATGAAAAGAAAAATGATCGGAAATGCATTTGGTAAAAGTCCTTCATCAAAACATTAAAGTTCCTCTGACAAATTGGTTAACCCCCAATATATGTCCAATATTCTTTATTATTTTATTTAGGGTGGCACGGTGGCACAGTGGTTAACACTGCTGCCTCACAGCGCCAGACACCCAGGTTCGATTCTCGGCTTGAGTTGCTGCCTGTGTGGAGTATGCACGTTCTCCCCGTGTCTGCAGGAGTTTCCTCTGGGTGCTCCGGTTTCTTCCCACAGTCTGAAAGACGTGCTGGTTAGGGTGCATTGGCCGTGCTAAATTCTCCCTCCGTGTACCCAAACAGGTGCCCGGAGTGTGGCGACTAGAGGATTCTCACACAAACTTCATTGCAGTGTGAATGTGAACACTGATAAAATAAACTTTTTAAATTTAAGGCGGCACAATGGTTAGCACTGCTGCCTCACAGCATCAGGGACCTGGGTTCAATTCTAGCCTCGGATGACTGTCTGTGTGGAGTTTGCACATTCTCCCCGTGTCTGCGTGGGTTTCCTCCGGGTGCTCTGGATTCCTCCCATAGTCCATAGATGTGCTGGTTAGGTTGATTGGCCGTGCTAAATTGACCCTAGTGTCAGGGGGACTAACAAGATAAATATGTGGGGTTACGGGGAAAAGGCCTGGGTGGGATTGTTGTCGGTGTAGTTCGATGGGCTGAATGGCCGCCTCCTGCACTGTAGGGATTCTATGAAATAACCTCTATTGCCCATTTTGCTCCTTACGCCTTGCCTCCTTGTCCTCTTAAGGCGCCATCTAAGGAATCGTCTCCCGTGTGGTTTCAAAGGTGCTGGTCACCTCGTAGCTGAGTGGGCATTTTTCAAGTGTTGGCAGTTCACTTGCCTATGGAGGACATCGCTGAGTTCAACGCTGTCTTCCCAAAGCTGAAACCCATTGGCGGAGAGATGTTTTGGTCTGCAGTCCAGCCACTTTGAAACCAGTTTCCATGCCTGTGCTGCCACCCAAGCTATGACGAACTAGAATCATAGAATCCAACAGTGCAGAAGGAGGCCATTCGGCCTGTCGAGTCTGCACCCACCACAATCCCACCCAGGCCCTATCCCCATAACCCCATGCAATTTACCCTAGCTAGTTCCCCCGACACCAAGGGGCAATTTAGCATGGCCAATCCACCTAACCTGCACATCTTTGGACTGTGGGAGGAAACCGGAGCACCCGGAGGAAACCCATGCAGACACGGGGAGAACGTGCAGACTCCACACAGTGACCCAAGCCAGGAATCGAACCTGGGTCCCTGGCGCTGTGAGACAGCAGTGCTAATCACCGTGCTGCAGACCACTAATTGACCCCCCAACCCAGTCAGCGTTGTTTAGTTATATCTTGCTGCCATATCCATTTGAGCACTTGATAGTTTTATGAGGGGACGGTGTGGTGAATTAGCCCTGTAATGGAATATCAAACAAAGTGCCTCTCAGTGATGAGAAAACTTTACTGCACTAATCCAGCGGTAGTTAGTATTGGCTTCAATTCAAGTAAAATTTCCTTCATTGAGGTGGAGTGTTACTGTTGTGTGCACACTGTGGTATGACCTTGATTCTTTTCCTTTTATAGTTTATCACACTTGCAGTTATAGGGTTGTGCTGCAAGTCTACCGATAACCTCTCAAGGCAGGTTACACATCGCGTGTGTACTTGACGGGAAGTTGGCTTGGCAGCCAATACCTCCATCCAGACAGACTGTTCAGTATCAATTAGAGCAAAGTGCATTGTTTCTCTGTTTCCTTTTGGTTAAATAGTACAGACTTTTGCCCTGTTTACCAGACGCAATTCGTTGGTGCATCACGCACATTCTGTGCACATTACAGTACATGCTTCTGTCGAGTTAATTGTTCAGAGAAATAATATGAAACTAATTCCCAGTCCGCATTCTCCGCATGCAGTAACCTGTGCTGTGCTGGAGAGTGAGAGAGAGAGAGCGACCTCGCATTTATGTAGCACCTTTCACATCCTCAGGATGTGCCTCTCAACCAGTCAGTTGCTTTGTGAAGTGTGGCCATTGGCACTAACTGTACTCTGCAATTAGGCAGACATTTCCGCAATGTTGCAAATTGTTAACAGAAGAAAGAATAATAGTCCTTTTGAATGTTTTTTTGGGCTGTAAGATTTAATGCTCTTATAACAGCCATACCTCCGTAGGTGGCACAGTGGTTAGCACTGCTGCCTCACAGCGCCAGGGACTCTGGTTCGATTCCCGGCTTGGGTCAGTATCTGTGCACCTAACCAGCACGTCTTACCGACTGTGGGAGGAGAAACCGGAGCACCCAGAAGAAACCCACGCAGACACGGAGAGAATGTGTAACTCCACACAGACAGTGACCCAAGCCAAGAATCGAGCTTGGGTGCCTGGCGCTGTGAGGCAGCAGTGCTAACCAGTGTGCCACCGTGCCGCCCTAAATAAAATAAGAACATTGGGCATATATTGGAGGTTAACCAATTCATCAGAGTGACACAGAAGAACAAAGAACAGTACAACACAAGAACAGGCCTTTCGGCCCTCCAAGCCTGCGCCGATCACGTTAATGTTTTGATGGAGGACCTTTATCAAATGTATTTCCAATAATTTTTCTTTTCATCATTTCACATGCTGATGTGGAAACACAAAACTAACCGCATTACTCAATCCAGTGATGGATTTTACGCTTAACAAGTGCCGGAGTGTGGCGACTAGGGGATTTTCACAATAACTTCATTGCAGTGTTAATGTAAGCCCACTTGTGACACTGATATATAAACTTAAATTTTTTTTTAAAAAAGCTCTCAAGGCATAAATAAGATGCTATACCTTAACCTGTCCTGTGTTTTTTCTGTGGAACACGTATGCACAGGAGCATGAATCCTGGCATTGGGTAGAAATACTTGTTACTCATCCTACGTGTTTAGGTCGGGTGAAGCAATTGTGTGAACCCCAATGGTTCCCCTGTTTTAAAAATGTGTGCGGTAGAAGTTGCAAGTCTTGGTGCTCCTCCTACGTTCATGAGGTGCTTAGGGACAATCCAAAGCTAGAGGGCAGCGGTTTAAGATGAGAGGGGAAAAATTTAAGAGGGACCTGAGGGGCAACGTTTTCCCCACACACACAGGATGGTGCGTGTATGGAATGAGCTGCCAGAGGAGGCGGTAGAGGTGGCTACAATGACGACATTTAAAAGACATTTGGACAGGTACATGGATGGGAAAGGTTGAGAGGGATATGGGCCAAACGCAGGCAAATGGGGCTAGTTCAGTTTAGGAAAGCTGGTCGTCATGGACGAGTTGGGCCGAAGGGCCTGTTTCCATGCTGTATATCTCTGTGACTCTCTGGTTCTATAAGACATGAAAGGTGGTTCTGCCTGGTGGCTACTGTAATAACGATAAGTACAAAATTAACTGTGTGCTTGCTGGAGAAACTAACAGGGTTTTCATCTGTAATGGGGTATTTCCTAGTGGAATGTTCATTTCACCCGTTTGACCCAAACAGGCGCCGGAGTGTGGCGACTAGGGGAATTTCATAGTAACTTCATTGTAGTGTTAATGTAAGCCTTACTTTATTTCTAATTTGAGCTGGACTTTAGGAGGAGGCTTCCTTTTGATTTGATTTATTATTGTCACACGTATTAGCATACGGTGAAAAGTATTGTTTCTTGCGCACTATACAGACAAAGTATACCATTCGTAGAGAAGGAAAGGGGAGAGCGCAGAATGCAGTGTTACAGTCATAGCTAGGGTGTAGAGAAAGATCAGCTTAATGTGAGGTAGGTCTGATGGCAGCAGGGAAGAAGCTGTTCTTGAGCCGGTTGGTACGTGACCTCAGACTTTTGTATCCTTTTCTCGGTGGAAGAGAGAATGTCCGGGGTGCGTGGGGTCCTTAATTATGCTGGCTGCTTTTCCGAGGCAGCGGGAAGTGTAGACAGAGTCAATGAACGGGAGGCTGGTTTGCGTGATGGATTGGGCTACGTTCACGACCCTTTGTAGTCCTGCCCACCACCCCCACACCTCTAAGTGGCTCTGTTCGTTTCAACGAGACTGTACAAGTCAGGTCAAAGTGCTGTTCCAGAGCTCCTTTCTTCATTCATGTTGCTCCATACTCAATCCAGAGCGTTGTTTCTGGAGTAGCTAGCTGCTTATTGTTTCCAAAGCTAATGTGTTGACCCCCCCCCGTTACAATGGATGACGCAGCTTTTGAATGCTTCCGATCTCTAAAACAGCGGGTCTGCATAACTTGTTTGCAGTGAGTGCCGCAAATAGTTATCAGCGTGTTTTCCCAACATAGAATGGTGGGTGTATCTTTGGGAAGTACATCCCGTTTCGTTCGGTTCCCTCTTCAAAATTAACAGCTGTGCACTCTGACTTCATTTTAAAGTTTATTCATTAGTGTCCCAAGTAGGCTTACATTAACACTGCAGTGAAGTTACTGTAAAAGTCGCCGAGTGGCCACACTCTGGCGCCTGTTCGGGTACACTGAGGGAGAATTTAGCACGGCCAATGCACCTAACCACGTTTTTAGGACTGTGGGAGGAAACCTGGAGGAAACCCATGCAGACACAGGGAGAATGTGCAGACTCCACACAGACAGTGAGCCAAGCCGGGAATTGAACGCGGGTACCTCGCGCTGTGAGGCAGCAGTGCTAATTCTGTTTTAAAAGTATCTCACCTTCGCACTGCGCAGTATATTGCAACTCTTGAGAAAACTGACTCCCACTCTCACTTCAGCTATGTACATAGTGCTTAACTCTGCAGGAAGTTTGAAGGTAGTTTGTAGCAAGTAAAAGGGTGTTAATATATCATGTGATGAAGACAGTGGGGGAACAAAGAGAGCCATATAAAGGAACAAAAAATAATAAATGGCTGTGAGGTCGCGAGATACGAGAGGAAACACAAAGAGAGAGCAAGTGGCAAAATGTTGACTGCCACTCAGACACAGGCATACATTTGAGCGAATCATAGAATCCTACAGTGCAGAAGGAGGCCATTTAGCCCATCGAGTCTGCACCGACCGCAATCCCACCCAAGCCCCCTCCCCATAACCCCATGCATGTACCCTAGCCAGTCCCCCTGACACTAAGGGGCAATTTAGCACGGCCAATCCACCTAACCCGCACATCTTTGGACTGTGGGAGGAATGATGTGGAGATGCCTGAAGAAGGGGCTTGGAGCTCCGAAAGCTTGTGTGGCTTTTGCTACCAAATAAACCTGTTGGACTTTAACCTGGTGTTGTTAAACTTCTTACTGTGGGAGGAAACCAGAGCACCCGGAGGAAACCCACGCAGACACGGGGGAGAACATGCAGACTCCGCACAGACAGTGACCCGAGCCGGGAATCGAACCCGAGTCCCTGGCGCTGTGAGGCAGCCGTGCTGGCCGCCGTGCCGCCCTGAAAGGTTGGGATCAAAACATAATTGGGATTGGGAATGAGCAAGAGGAGAAACAAATTTATTTGTTTTTAATCATTATCGACCCAGCAAGACCATGAAACAGCCGACCAGTGTGTTTTTAAAAAGTAAAGCTGCAACTGGTCCATAAAAGCAACGGAAACAATGCTGAAGTGGGAAATGCAATTAATTTTAACAAGGCTGTGAAATCCTGGCCAAATGTGAACATGGTATGATTATTCAATCAAATGAATTTCAGACTTTAAAATTGTTCAATATATTTGGCACCCTGAGTAACTTATTATTTTAAATAGTCTTATTCATTTTGAGTAGCAGCCTCGGACGTGTTATAATACTGTCTAGGGTTAAATTTGAGAAATTCTAAAGTGGCAGCTGGTAATTCACTTTAATTACTTACATAAGTTCCAGCTTCGCTCTGAGGGCTCTCTTGCGGATGTTACCAAACTAGCTAAGTAACTTGTTCCAACAAATTTTTATCATAACATGCTTGCCTAATTAACCTCGGTTTTGCCAACTATTTAGAACTGTGAAGTTCACCAAAATTTTACTACAGTCACGAGCGCAACTCTCCTGGAAGGCAGAACTGATGAGTTGAAACAAATGATTGTTAAAGAGATTTCACCCCCCCCACCCCACATTGGAAAACTTATCTGCCAGCTTGTTTTTGTTTGGAGACTTGGACCAGACTTGCATTGGGGATGCATTCTTGTCTTGTCTTTGTGTGTCACGCTGACGTGAATCCGACAGATTGCTTGTTGGATCCCTCAGAATCTCTTAAATAGAAGTTTGCCAAATTAATTATGATGATGTGGGTGGCATGGTGGCACAGTGATTGGCACTCTGCTTCACAGCGCCAGGGACCCGGGTTCAATTCCCGGCTTGGGTCACTGTCTGTGCGGAGTTTGCACGTTCTCCCCGTATCTGCATGGGTTTCCTCCGGGTGCTCCGGTTTTCTCCCACACTCCAAAGATGTACGGGTTAGGTTGATTGGCCATGATAAATTGCACCTTTAATGTCAGGGGGATTAGGAGGGTAAATACCACTAATCCCTCTAACCTACGCATCCCGGGACACTAAGAGGCAATTCAGCATGGCCAATCCATCTAAGTTGCACATCTTTGGAGTGTGGGAGGAGACCGGAGCACCCAGAAGAAACCCATGCAGACATGGCGGAAGAACATGCAGACTCCACACAGGCAATGACCCAAGCCAAGGATCGAACCCGGGTCCCTGGCGCTGAGAAGCAGCAGGGCTAACCACCGTGCTGCCCTCTCTGCCTTTCTGCGCTGGCTGCATTTAGTGCAGTTTTGGCTGTACCCAAGATTCATCCCTCCTTTAATGTGTATTAGAATGTGTTCCTTCCTACAGAAAAATCCAATAATTGGGGCAAATCTTAGTTTAATTTTTTAAGTATCCTTTTTCTCTTCAACCTCCTTTTTAAATATGCGTATACACCAGCTTGTCGAGTTAAAATGGGCTGCATGTTCAACATTAAACAGCCATATCTTGGAAATTGTTAAATAATGCATTTGTTTCTATAAAGACCTTTAGAAATTAGCTGACAGTCAGATCTTTTTCTCGCAAACACTGATTGTAGAATCCCTACAGTGCAGAAGGAGGCCATTCAGCCCATGGAGTCTGCAATGACAATCATCCTACCCAGGCCCTATCCCTGTAACCCCACGTATTTACCCTACTACGCTCCCTGACACTAAGGGGCAATATAACAAGTCCTAACCTAATTCATTATAATTGTAATTGCAGTGTGAAAGGTCTGTGAACCTATAGCACTTGCTTTTGTCCTTATATTCATTCACAGGTTCTGGGAATGGCTGGCAAGGTCAGCAATTATTGCCCATCCCTCATTACTCCTGGGAAGGTGGTCATTGTTCGCCACCTTGAGATGCTACAGTCCATCCGGTGTAGGTACGCCCACGGTGTTAGGTGGAGAGTTGCAGGATGTAGACCCAACTTTGATGAAGGAACACCACTATATTCCCAATCTGAGGTGTTCGTTATGTGACTTGGAAGGGAAAATGGGGACAGTTGTGTTCCCAAGCACCATGTCTTGATCACAGTATGCTAACAAACTCGACAGGTGATTGTAAAGAACCGAATTATAAATTAATAAATATTCTAACACTAAGGGGCATCGTGACAAATACATAAATAGGATGGGAATAGAGGGATACGGTCCCCGGAAGGGTAGGGGGTTTTAGTTCAATCGGGCAGCATGGTCGGTGCAGGCTTGGAGGGCCGAAGGGCCTGTTCCTGTGCTGTAATTTTCTTTGTTCTTTGTAAAATCCATTGAATTAGCCCACAATGGAACTTTTATACTTGACATCGATCTGACAAGCATGTCTCATTTAACATTACTTGCCATAGCTTTAATCGCAGTCTTCCAAATTTGGACGGCACGGTGGCACAGTGGGTTAGCACTGCTTCCTCACAGCGCCAGGGACCCGGGTTCAATTCCGGCCTCAGGTCACTGTGTGGAGTTTGCACGTTCTCCCAGTGTCTGCGTGGGTTACCTCCAGGTGCTCCAATTTCCTCGCACACTCCAAAGGTGTGCGGGTTAGGTTGATTGGCCATGGGAAATTGCCCCTTAGTGTCCTGGGATGTGTAGGTTAGAGGGATTAGCGGGGTAAATGTGTGGAGTTGTGGGGATAGGGCTTGGGGTGGGATTGTTGTCGGTGCAGACTCGATGGGCCGAACGGCCTCCTCCTGCACTGTAGGGTTTCTGTGGATCTTACTGACAGATGGATTTCACAATATCCTTGTTCAGTGAGACATATATTTGATAACTTCAGAAATAATCTGATGTCTACATTTCAGGTGGCCTTACAGTACTCAAATTTATTATTTGGGGAATCTCCTTCCAACATATTTTATCAGTGTTATACATTTAGCACCATGACTGGATTAAATTTGGATTTAAATGATTATATTTAAAATTTGCCTTCTATAAAGGAGGTGACAGAAAGCAGCCCTGTATTTTCAATAGCTTTGTGTAGCTAATTGCATTTCAATTTGCAGAATGAGATCATTGTAATCACTTTGCCTTTTTGACCGAGAGTGGAAAAACCATAAACTCTTGATAAGCGCATGTTATCTTTCCTTATTCATTCATGGGATACGGGCTTCCCTGGCTGGGTCAGCGTTTATTGCCCATCTCTGATTACTAAAATAAAAGTTAAAGTTTATCGATTAGTGTCACAATCAGGCTTACATTAACACTGCAATTAAGTTACTGTGAAATTCCCCGAGCCGCCACACTCTGGCGCCTGTTCGGGTTAATACACACACCTTTCAGACTGTGGGAGGAAACCCACGCAGACACAGGAGAATGTGCAAATTTCACACAGACAGCGACCCAAGCCAGGAATCGAACCCAGGTCCCTGGTGTTGTGAGGCTGCAGTGCTAGCCATTGTGCCACCGTGTCGCCCCCTGCCACTGTGCCTGCCCCTGTGAAGGCGGTGGTGAGCTGAACTCTTGGAACCGCTGCAGTCCAGGTTGTGTAGATACTGTAAGGGAGGGAATTCAAGGATTTCGACCCAGCAACAGTGAAGGAATGGTGATATATTTCCAAGTCAGGGTGGTGACTGGCTTGGAGGGGAACTTGCAGGTGGTGGTGTTCCCATGTGTCTGCTGCTCTTGTCCTTCTAGACGGTAGTGATCATGAGTTTGGAAGGTGCTGTCTTAACGAACTTTGGTGATTCCTGCAATACATCTTGTCAATGATACAAACTGCTGCCACCGTGCATTGGAGAGTGAATGTTTGTGGATGGAGTGCCAGTCAAGCAAGTTGGTTTGCCCTGGATGGTGTCAAGCTTCTTAGAAATATAATAAAGGGTCAGTTAAGTGATTAAAAAAAACAGAAAATGTTAGAAAGACTCCGGTCTGGCAGCATCTATGGAGAGACAAACAGAGTTAACGCTTCAAGTCCATCTGACTCTTCAGAGGTTAAGATGTGTTCAATTTTGTTTGCAGCTTTGTTTAATGTTGGTAGAAAAAGTGTGTTGATAAGCACTTGGTTTGAAATCCGAATATGAAGTGTTGAGGTTGGATCCTGATTAAGGTGAAAATGTTACTAGTTTCGTAACATGGGGGGGGTTTTAGTTCAGTTGGGCAGCATGGTCGGTGCAGGCTTGGAGGGCCGAAGGGCCTGTTCATGCGCTGTAATTTTCTTTGTTCTTCTTTGTGAAATTCATTGAATTTTTAATCACAGTCTTCCAAATTTGGGTGGCATGGTGACACAGTGGTTAGCACTGCTTCCTCACAGCGCCAGGGACCCGAGCTTGATTCCCGGCTTGGGTCACTCTGTGCGGAGTTTGCACATTCATAGGAATCATAGAAACCCTACAGTACAGAAAGAGGCCATTTGGCCCATCGAGTCTGCACCAACCACAATCCCACCCAGGCCCTACCCCATATCCCTACATATTTACCCACTAATCCCTCTAACCTACGGACACTATGGGGCAATTTTAGCATGGCCAATCAACCTAACCCGCACATCTTTGGACTGTGGGAGGAAACCGGAGCACCCGGAGGAAACCAACGCAGACACGAGGAGAATGTGCAAACTCCACACAGACAGTGACCCAAGCCGGGAATCGAACCCAGGTCCCTGGAGCTGTGAAGCAGCAGTGCTAACCACTGTGCTACTGTGCCGCCCCGTGTCTGTGTGGGTTTCCTCCGGTTTCCTCCCACAGTCCAGAGATGTGCGGGTTAGGTGGATTGGCCATGCTAAATTGCCTCTTAGTGTCAGGGGGACTAGCTCGGGTAAATGAATGGGGATAGGGCCTGGGTGGGATTGTGGTCGGTGCAGTCTCGATGGGCCAAATGGCCGCCTTCTGCACTGTAGGGATTCTATAGATTTCTATTTGATCATACCTAAAAAGAAATTGTTGGAAATACTCTGTTGATCCGGCAGCATCTGCAGGGAGGGAAACAGAATTAATGTTTTAAGGCTGATGCCCTTTCGTCAGATAGAACTATATTAGCTTGTAAGTAGGTAAAATGGGAGAGGGTCAAAAAGCAACACATCAAGGTCTATGATGGAGCGGAAGACATTATGTGCCCAAAGAGTTGGTGGGGCTGAACCAAAGTAGCAAATAGGGACAAGTACAGTAACAAATGATGGGTCCAGAGTAAGTGTGAATGGTGGAATAATGAGTGTATATCCGATGCATTGTGCTCTGGAATCTTAGCACAACTGTGATGGGCCCAATGGCCTTCACAGTAAGAAGTGCAAGTGCGTTTCAGAGCAGATTTGGCATTGGGGGAGTTGACAACCCGGGCTATTAGTCATTAAGTCACTAGACTCTTAATCCAGAAACTCAGCTAATGTTCTCTTTGGTTTGATTTATTATTGTCACATATTAGTAGACAGTGAAAAGTATTGTTTTTTGCGTGCTATACAGACAAAGCATTCCGTTCATAGAGTACATTGGGAGAAGGAAAGGAGAGAGTGCAGAATGTAGTTTTACAGTCATAGCTAGGAAGTAGAGAAAGATCAACTTAATGCGAGGTAGGTCCATTCAAAAGTCTGATGGCAGCAGGGAAGAAGCTGTTCTTGACTCAATTGATATGTGACCTCAGACTTTTATATGCCTTTCCCAATGGAAGAAGGTGGAAGATAGTATCTCCGGGGTGCATGGGGTCCTTGATTATGCTGGCTGCTTTGCCGAGGCAGCGGGAAGTGTAGACAGAATCAATGGATGGGAGGCTGGTTTGTGTGATGGATTGGGCTACATTCACAACCCTTTGTAGTTCCTTGTGGTTTTGGGCAGAGCAGGAGCCATACCAAGCTGTGATACAACCAGAAAGGATGCTTTCTATGGTGCACCTGTTAAAGTTGGTGAGAGTCATAGCTGGCATGCCAAATTTCCCGGATTCGAATTCTGCCACAGCAGATGGTGGAATTTGAATTCAATAAAAAATATCTGGAATTAAGAATCTACTGATAACCATTGACAATTGTTGGAGAAACCCATCTAGTTGATTAATGTCCCTTTAGGGAAGGAAATCTGCCGTCCTTACCTGATCTGGCCTGCATGTGACTCCAGAGTTACAGCAATGTGGTTGACTCTCAACTGCCCTCTGAACATGGGCAACTAGGGATGGGCAAGCTGGCCAACCAGCGACGCCCATGTCCCACGAATGAATTTTTTTAAAAAGTTCTTACTCTTCCCCTGAATTCTTTGCCCTGGGTTCCTTGATATTGTGGTAATGTATATGCAAATCATACACTAGCAGTTTCAATTTTTAATGTATTCACAAACCTAGGAAATAGGAGCATTCAGCCCCTCGAGCCTCCTCCACCATTTAATAAGATCATGGTGGTTCTGTTTGTGTTTCAAATTCCACATTTCCATCTACTTTCAATTCCTTTGCCTCAAGAGTCTATCTATCTCCACCTAAAAATATTCAATGACCCCGGCTCCACCGCACTCTGAGGCAGTGTGTGCCAAAGCCCTTCAACTCTCAAAAAAAGAATTCTCCTCATCTCTGCCCTAAAAGGGCTAAATTGTTTGCTGAATTACAACAGTAATTGCATGTCAGAAGTACTCCCATTGGCTGTAAAACATGTTGAGATGTCTTGAAAGAAGCTATACAAATATAAATCTTCCATTCTTGTGCGAGGCAGTAGTGAAAACATTGCACTACTGGCATTGTCCTTGTTGTTCTGGCTCTGGAGATGACTGGAATGCCAACAAGGTTTGGTGCTTTTTTTTCTTTTGCAGGACCATTTTTCATAGAATCCCTGCAGTGCAGGAGGAGGCCGTTCGGCCCATCGAGCCTGCACTGACAACAATCCCACCCAGGCCCTAACCCCATAACCCCACATGTATCCTGCTAATCCCCCTGGCAGTAAAGGAGCAATTTAGCATGGCTAATCAACCTAACCTGCACATCTTTGGAGTGTAGGAGGAAACTGGAGCACCCGGAGGAAACCCACGGAGACCGTACAAGCTCCACACAGACGGCGACCCCAAGGCCGGAATTAAACCAGGCCCCCTGGTGCTGTGAGGCCATGATGTGAAGATGCCGACGTTGGACTGGGGTGGGCACAGTAAGAAGTCTCACAACACCAGGTCAAAGTCTAACAGGTTTATTTGGAATCACCTGATTCCAAAGAGCAGCGCTCCGAAAGCTCACGATTCCGAATAAATCTGTTGGATGTTAACGGGATGTTGTGAGACTTCTTGCTGTGAGGCAGCAGTGCTAACCACTGTGCCATCGTGCTGGGTTGAGCAAGGAATTTTTCACGCAGCGTAGCTCCTTTCTCAAACGACCGTGCAGTAGAAATGTTCTTCCGGGCCAAGGCAGGAATCTTGATCACTTGTGATTTTAGCAGGATGGTAGGTGAGGCCTTGGCTGTGACCTGACATGACAATAGGATGCATGAGGCAACCATTCATTGAGAATCGGCAACAGAATGTGTTAAAACAATTAATCGCGCATGCCACACCCCAGGGAGGCTGTTTAAATTCCACCTCTTGCTGTCCGACTGGTGCTGCAGGAGTACATAATTGCTCACATTCTGGTCCTTCCTATACTCCTGGCCCCACTGGCTCTGAGAGAAACTCTCAAGCCTCAGAGGCTCCCCTGAGGCATGCACACCTGTAGGGACAAGTGCAGTCTAATGCACTGCCATACCTCATCTGCCCCAACCACGAGCATGTACGCTGTACGGCACTAAAGTGTTTGCAAAACCCAACAGGTTATAACACACAATCTGGGCTGCCGTTGTGTTCTACCTCTGGGGGGCAGGACTGCTTTGGAACAAGAAGATGACAGCACATTCTCCCCGTGTCTACATGGGTTTCCTCCGGGTGCACCGGTTTCCTCCCACACTCCAAAGATGTGCAGGTTAGGTGGATTGCCCCTTAGTGTCCCAGGATACGTAGGTTAGAGGAATTAGCAGGGTAAATAAGTGGGGCTACGGGGATGGGGCCTGGGTGGGATTGTTGTCAGTGCAGATTCGATGGGCCGAATGGCCTCCTTCTGCACTGTGTGGATTGTATGATATGTATGATAAATTTGTGCTATAGGGCGGCACGGTAGCACAGTGGTTAGCACTGCTGCTTCACAGCTCCAGGGACCTGGGTTCGATTCCCGGCTTGGGTCACTGTCTGTGTGGAGTTTGCACATTCTCCTCGTGTCTGCGTGGGTTTCCTCCGGGTGCTCCGGTTTCCTCCCACAGTCCAAAGATGTGCGGGTTAGGTTGATTGGCCATGCTAAAAATTGCCCTTAATGTCCTGAGATGCGTAGGTTAGAGGGATTAGTGGGTAAATATGTAGGGATATGGAAGTAGGGCTTGGGTGGGATTGTGATCGGTGTGGACTCGATGGGTCGAATGGCTTCTTTCTGTACTGTAGGGTTTCTATGATTTCTATGAAATTGCACCTTCGTGTCAGGGTGATTAGCGGGGTAAATATGTGGGGTTTCGGGGATAGGGCCCTGGGTGGGGTTGTTGTCAGTGCAGACTCGATGGGCCAAATGACTTCCTTCTGCACTGTGGGGATTTTATGATTCTAAAGCCCTGAAATTTAATGAACCTTATGATCATGGCTCTATTCTGGCAAGTGGCGATGGTTCTATATTTTGCCCTCCCTTTTTCATACAAGTGGTTTAATTCATAGTATATTTGCACAACTCTGAAAATGCCTTTGTGAATGGAAGATTACATGACCGAATCTGTTCCCTATGCCTTATCAAAAAAAAGGAAGCCTCGTACCTTCCCTTTATAAGCAAATGCAGCATCGTATGTCTGGAATGGCATCGTGTGTGAGGAACCGTATGTACAGAGCGCCATCTGCCTTGAATCCTGAATGCAGCAAATTAGTTCTGATTTTAGCAATTAAAGCAAAACAGTTCTTGACTTGGTTTGGTTGGGCAGGATGCTGTATAGCACAAACACAACACTTCAGAATCTTTGGATGGAATACAGAAGTGGAACGGCACAAAGAACAGAAATTGTCAGGTTCTATCAGGAACGAACACTTTTGAAATGCTGACATGATTTCCAAGGGGCACAGCTGAGTTGGAATTTTAAACACCCCCATGATGTTGCTTCTTGCACAAGGCAAGGTTAGTAGCCATTTAAAGCCTGCTGCTATCCACAGCAGGTCTAGTGAGCCACTAGTACAGAATTCTGACTTGCACTTGCATCTGTCCCAGTTAATTGCAGAATGCCTACAATGCAGAAGGAAGCCATTTGGCCCATCGAGTCTGCATCGACTCTATGGCATTGCACCCAGACCCTATCCCCATAGCCCCACATATTTATCCCCAACTAATCCTACACATAATATTTAACCTACACATCTTTGGACACTTGGGGACAATTTAGCATGGCCAATCCATCTAACCTGCACATCTTTGGACCGTGGGCAGAAACCAGAACATTAGAAGAAAACCCACACAGCCACGGGGAGAATGCGCAAACTCCACACAGACAGTGACCCGAGGCCAGAATTAAACCCGGGTCTCTGGTACTGTGAGGCAGCAGTACTAACCACTGTGCCACCAGGCACCCATAACCACTGTGCCGCCCTCTTAAGCCTCAGCATTTTGGCTTTTGCGTTGGGTTTTTTTTGTGCCTTATACTTCGGTCAGTCTTTGAAGATTTTAGCCGCGGGGAAGATTTGCATCACCGCAGTCACTGCTTCCAGAAGGTGGACCTCAGGAAGACACCCTCCGTGTTCAAGTGAAGGCAAGCGTGGGCGGCACAGGGCACAGTGGTTAACACTGCTGCCTCACAGCGCCCGGTTCGATTCCTGGCTTGGGTCACTGTGTGGAGTTTGCACATTCTCCCCGTGTCTGCGTGGGTTTCCTCCGGGTGCTCTTGTTTCCGCCCACAGTCTAAAGATGTGCGGCTTAAATGGATTGGCCATGCTAAATTGCCCCTTAGTGTCCAAAGATGTGTAGGTTAGGAGGATTAGTGGGGGTAAATACATGGGGCTATGAGGATAGGGCCTGGGTGGAATGCCATAGAGTCGATGCAGGGGGACGAGCTAGGGTAAATGCATGGGGTTATGGGGATAAGGCCTGGGCGGGATTGTGGTTGGTGCAGACTCGATGGGCCGAATGGCCTCCTTCTGCACTGTTGGATTCTGATTCTATTGTGTGTGGGTGCAGCCTGTATCAGAGTAACAATATGGAGGGAAAACATTCTGGAAATTCCCCAGGATGATTTGGCTTGTCGGGACGGCCAGCTGCTGATGTATCATGTGCCTGCCCAGTCTTCTACCTCGCTTCCAGGCTGCTAGAGAAAGATTGGCATGGTCTTTACATGAAGCAACTTGAGTCTCGCTTCTCACCATTTCAAAGAAGTCTTCCAGGCAAAGGGAGGATTCTGATGCATTATACTATGCTACTCTATCCGAACTTCCTTGAATGCACCCTCGTTCTTGAGAGAATGGGAAGAGTCATTGAGGAAACAGGCATGGAAACAGGCCCTTCGGCCCAACGTGTCCATGCAAGACAAAATTGTACTCCCCTCTACAACTACCTCTAGCCTTGCTTCAGCCTTTTAAAAATGCTCCTCATTGCTGAGATGTTCTGACTCAGCAAGTGCACGTTTTCTACCAAATTATTTAGGGTTGCTGTGGTGTGCAGTTCTTCAAGTTTCAGATCCATCACTGCGATGCGCCGTGCAACATGTCGCGATTATACCTCGCGCAGTTGGGATTTTTCATGTGTGAAGCTTTTGATCCATTCAGCAGAAATATACAAGTTCTGGCCGCAGTCTCTTGAAGACATTGGGCGGCACAGTGGTTAGCACTCACAGCGCCAGGGACTCGGGTTCGATTCCCAGCTTGGGTCGCTGTCAGTGTGGAATCTGCACATTCTCCCCCGTGTCTGCGTGGGTTTCGTCCGGGTGCTCCGGTTTCCTCCCACAATCCAAAGGTGTGGGGGTTAGGTGGATTGGCCATGCTAAATTGCCCCACAGTGTCAGGGAGAGTCGCAGTGTAAGTACTTAGGGCCTGGGTGGGATTGTGGTCGGTGCAGACTCGATGGGCCGAATGGCCTCCTTCTGCACTGTAGGGATTCTATGTATCTGCAAGTCATGTCACGTGATTTCCAAGAATCTAAATTCAGTTCTATTTTTGTAAATAATAGGAACTGCTGCATTCTGATTTTTTAAATACATCTGACTTCAGCAGTACTTGCCCACGACTCTGTGCAAATGGCCATTAAGCAGTGTTCTGGACCCAAGTGTTTGTGGACCCTTAAGACCTTCTATCCCCAGGGTGAAGGCCTCCAGCCCTTCCGGATCGTCGGAGCACTTAGCCAATGCTTATCTCTCGATAATATCGCAAAAACAAACAAACACATTGCAGTTTGGTTGAGGACTCTGGGTCTGTACTCGTTGGAGTTTCGAAGAATGAGGGGGGGATTTTATTGAAACTTACAGGATACTGTGGGGCCTGGATAGAGTGGACATGGAGAGGATGTTTCCACTAGTAGGAAAAACTAGAATCAGAGGGCACAACCTCAGGCTAAAGGGACGATCCTTTAAAACAGAGATGAGGAGGAATTTCTTCAGCCAGAGAGTGGTGAATCTGTGGAACTCATTGCTGCAAAAGGCTGCGGAGGGCAGGTCATTGAGTGTGTTTAAGACAGAGATAGATAGGTTCTTGATTAATAAGGGGATCAGGGGTTATGGGGAAAAGGCAGGGGAATGGGGATGAGAAAAATATCAGCCATGAATGAATGGCGGAGCAGACTTGATGGGCCGAGTGGCCTAATTCTGCTCCGCTGTGTTATGGTCTTATAATTTGTGGGAGCTCACTGTGTGCACCGTCTGACTGTCGCATTTCCTGCATTGTGACAGAGACTCTACTTCGTTGGCTGCGAAGCACTTTGGGACATCCGGAGGCTGTGAAAGGCGCTATGCAGATGCAGGTTTTCTTTTGACCTGCGTCGCAAACGGAGAGCGAGACTTTCGGTTCCCAGATTTCCAGTGGGAATTCCACTAGCAATCGCCCGTGCTGCGGCCTTTTTAAAAATGCCAGTCCTCCTCATTGCTGAGATGTTCTGATGCTGCAAGTGCAGGTTTTCTGCGAATTTATTTAGGGTTGGTGTGGCGTGCAGTAGTCTTCTGGTTTCAGATCAATCGCTGCGATGCGCTGTGCAACATGTCATGATTTTACCTCGCGCAGTTGGGATTTTTCTTTTGTGTGGAGCTTTTTGATCCATTCAGCAGCAGAAGTATTGTTTTACGCGGTGCTCCTCAAGGCACATACAATTAGATGTGGCGAGGTTGCTTTGTTTAATATCTGGCCGGCTTCCATTCATCATCACCTGCAAAGAGGCTATGTCAAAACTCTGTTCAGGTCTAAGCGATCTATTACACCGTTGCTGGTTAGCACCAGTCGTTTTTGTTGCTGCGTTTAATATTATAAAGTATTGCAATGTGTACTTGAGAAGTTCAGTACACTAATCACTATTAAATGTGTGTGCGGTACGTACACTGTTAAGTTCCCTGATCTGGCTTTTCTTCATCAGCAGAGGAAGGTAAGAAAAAAATGAACACAAAAGCCAAATGCCACGGTTGATGGAAATCTAAAATAGAAACAAACCAAGGTGGGAAGAAAAATGTCATCTCTGCAAACTTTGGAATAATCCGCAGAGGCGATGGCCTCGCTGTATTATCGCTAGACCATTAAACCATTAGCTCTGCTAACATTCTGGGGACCCGGGTTTGAATCCCGCCACGGCAGACGGAAGATGAACAAAGGGAGGCAGCATCCGTAGAGAGAAACATCTTGATTTCGATGACCTTAAAAATGGACGTTGCTCTCAAAAGTGGCACAAAAAAATCTTTAAAAGCACCTGAACTCTGAAAGAGCATCACTCTCAAATAGGAATTGTGAACTCCAGGCTTTTTGCATTTTTTTATTCATTCGTGGGACATGGGCGTCGCTGGCTGTGCCAGCATTTATTGCCCATCCCTAGTTGCCCTTGACGGGCAGTTGAGAGTCAACCACGTTGCTGTGGCTCTGGAGCCGCATGTAGACCAGACCGGGTAAGGATGGCAGACATCCTTCCCTAAAGGGGCATTAGTGAACCAGATGGGTTTTTCCGACAATCGGCAATGGTTTCATCAGTAGATTCTTAATTACAGATATTTTGTATTGAATTCAAATTCTACCATCTGCCGTGGCGGGATTTGACCCCGGGTCCCCAGAACATTAGCTGAGTTTCTGGTTTAATAGTTTAGCGATAATATCACTAGGCCAGCGCCTCTCCATTGTGACTTGCAGATTATAAATTATTTTCTGCAGATTATTCCAAAGTTTGCAGATGCAGAGATGAAGATCAGTGACCACCCCCCCCCCCCCCCCCCGGCCCCCCCAACACCAGATGCCCTTGGACATATAGAGCGCCTGTCTAACTTCAGAGCTTGCAGCACATTAAGTTGCTTCTTGAAACTCGTGCCTCGGTGGGGAGGCTGTGGAGAATTCCAGGGCTGATAGAAAACTTTGGGAAAAGCAGATTTTGAGTTACGGGTGCTACTGTATCATAGTTAAAGTTTATTTATTAGCCACAAGTAGGCTTACATTAACACTGCAATGAAGTTACTGCAAAAATCCCCTAGTCGCCCCACACTGGCGCCTGTTCGGGTACACTGAGGGAGAATTTAGCATGGCCAATGCACCCTAACCAGCATGTCTTTCGGACTGTGGGAGGAAACCGGAGCACCCGGAAACCCACGCAAACACAAGGAGAACGTGCAAACTGCGCACAGACAGTGACCCAAGCCGAGAATCGAACCCGGGTCCCTGGCGCTGTGAGGTAGCAGTGCTAACCACTGTGCCACCGTGCCGCCCCAAGTTGTACAGTTGGTTCCAGCCAGGCATTCCCCACTCTGCTGATCTCTTGCCTTGTCATGGGCTAGTTAATAGTGTTTGTGTGACAGAGGCCCTCAAAAATATGTTTTACTTTTTCTCAAGGGAAAGGATTTTGTGCCAACTAATGTTGCGTGTAAAGTAACACTGTTTCTTGGCAACCCATAAGTTTACAAAACTGTGTATTTTAAGCTTAAATAAACAGTAGCAGTTTCCTCATTCTTCTCATTTTGTTGCTATGTAATTGGTATGTGCTGAGTCTGAGCTGCCCATTCTGAATTTCTCCAGTGGCGTGCAAACAGGCTGCGGCAAAGAACATAAACTCACCTGACTGACGGCCACATTTTTGTTCCCCTTAAGTATGTGTATCGGGAGCCATCTCATTGTTTCGGTCCCTTAAGGCTTAATACTCTTAAGTGAGTGCTATCATCTCCTGGACTTCTAGTGTAACTACTGGAACAGACGCAAAAGTACAAGTTGCCATGGCCAAGTATGTCCAGAGAGAAAGAAAGTTCTGGTGTTGGATAGGGAGAATTCGTGTTTTTTTGAAGTGGGCGTTTAAGCACGTACTTTTAAGAAAGTCTTTTCCGGTATTAAAAGTTTTAAAGTTTGTTTATTAGTGTCACAAGTAGGCTTGCATTAACACTGCAGGGAAGGCTGAAAGATGTGCGGGTTAGGTTGATTGGCCACGATAAATTGACCCTTAGTGTCAGGGGGACAGCACGGGGGGTGGCACGGTGGCACAGTGGTTAGCACTGCTGCCTCACAGCACCAGGGACCCGGGTTTGATGCCCAGCCTCGGGTCACTGTCTGTGTGGAGTTTGCACATTCTCCCCGTGTCTGCGTGGGTTTCCTCTGGGTGCTCCGGTTTCCTCCCACATTCTGAAAGATGTGCTGTTTAGGTGCATTGACCCGAACAGGTACCGGAATGTGGCGACTAGGGGAATTTCACAGTAACTTCATTGCAATGTTAATGTAAGCCTTATTTGTGACTAATAAATAAAGTTTTAAACTTTAATTAGCAAGGTAAATATGTAGGGTTGCGGGAATAGAGCTGACTGAAACTGGATGCAGACTCAATGGGTCGAATGGCCTCCTTCTGCACTGTAGGTGAATTCTATGAATTTCTATTAAAATCCCCTAGTTGCCACAATTCGGCGCCTGTTCAGATACACTGAGGGAGAATGTAGCATGGCCAATGCACCTAACCAGCACGTCTTTCAGACTGTGGAAGGAATCCGGAGCACCCGGAGGAAACCCACGCATTCACGGGGAGAAAGTGCAAACACCGCTCAGACAGTTGTCCAAGCTGGGAATGGAACCTGGGTCCCTGGCCCTGTGATGCAGCAGTGCTAACCATTGTGCCACCGTGCCACCCCAATGATTATTAATGATTATTGGTTATAAGTGCAGGTGGAATCCGTAAGCTCCAGCCTGCCCAGTGTTGCAGCCAGTTTATTATTGAGTGTCTAAGCCAAACAGCTCAGGAAGGGGTACAGTTCCTGGTTTTGGGTGAGGCAACAGTGGGGGGGGGGTGTTGCAGTTGTAGCCTGCATTGGTCAGGGGGATCAGTTTGAGAGTTGCCACCTCTGCTCGCTATTGAACAGCCCTCAGCGCAAGCCAACATGTGTTTCTGCTGGGTTCAAGCACGGGATTGTGATGCCTAGATTTTCAGACGGAACACTGTTACCCACACTGAATACTGGTTTGTACCCTGTGCCTGTGAAACTCTACCTCCATGTGAAATCGATGCATGCAGGAGAGTGACAGGAATCTGGAAGAAAATCAGAGGTTGGGCGAAGGATTTTTAAAAAAAATTCCAACTTGTACACTAAGAACTGGCGCCACATAGTGAGAATAACTTAAGCATTTAACAAGCTCGTAAAATTTACAGTGAGCATTTCAAAAGACTACATAAAGCTACTACACACACGTGTCTTTATAACTGGGGCATATCTATCTAATTACCTTCCCAACTCCATGCTATCTAATTTGACTAGGAGAAGGAGATGGATGTTTTGGGTTAGATCTTCACTCAGGAGCACTTGTTGGCAGCCAGCACAGTGTATGATCAAGTCATGCCAGATATTCCTGCCATTTTTATGTATCTTTGCCACAAAAAAGGGCTTCTTAAGATTTATTTTTTCTTTCTTGGGATTTGAGTATCGCCAACGAGGCCAGCATTTGTAGCCCATCTCTATAATTGCCCTTGAACTTGCGAGGCCTTTTCAGAGGGGTTTAAGGTTCAGCCTCATTGCTCAGGATCTGGAGTCACGTGTAAGTCAGACCAGTTAAGGATGGCAGGTTTCCTCTCCTGAAGGGCATCGGTGAACCAGATGGGTTTTTACAACAATAAGAAGTTTAACAACACCAGGTTAAAGTCCAACAGGTTTATTTGGTAGCAAAAGCCACACAAGCTTTCGAAGCTTGTGTGGCTTTTGCTACCAAATAAACCTGTTGGACTTTAACCTGGTGTTGTTAAACTTCTTACTGTGTTTACCCCAGTCCAACGCCGGCATCTCCACATCATTTTTACAACAATCCAGAGTTTCACGCTCACCGTTACGGAAGCTCTTATTAAAAATTTTATTAGTGTCACAAGTAAGCTTACATCAGCATTGCAATGAAGTTACTGTGAAAATGCCCTAGCCACCACACTCCGGCGCCTGTTCAGGTACACTGAGGGAGAATTTAGCATGGCCAAAGCACCCTAACCAGCACGTCTTTGGACTGTGGGAGGAAACCGGAGCACCTGGAGGAAACCCACCCAGACACGGGGAGAATGTGCAAACTCTGCAGGAATCGAATCCAGGTCCCTGGCGCTGTGAGGCAGCGGTGCTAACCACTGTGGCACCCACTAGCATCCCATTCTGGATTTTCGTTCGTTGAACGAAGAACAGTACAGCACAGGAACAGGCCCTTCGGCCCACCAAGCCTGTGCCAATCGAGTTTACCTATCTAAACCAACCGCTTATATCGCTCTATTCCCCATCTGTTCATGTGCCTATCAAGATAAGTCTTAAATGTGGCTAACGTAACTGCCTCAACCACCTCACTTGGCAGTGCATTCCAGGCCCCCACCACCCTCTGTGTAAAAAAAAAAACGTCCCCCGCACATCTCCACTGAACTTTCCCCTCTTTATCTTGAACTTGTGCCCCCTTGTAATTGTCATTTCTGCCCTGGGAAAAAGCTTCCAACTGTTCACCCTATCCATAACCCTCATAATTTTATAAACTTCTATCAGATCGCCCCTCAGCCTCCATCTTTCCAGGGAGAACAATCCCAGTTTATTCAATCTCTCCTCATAGCTAATACCCTCCATACCAGGCAACATCCTGGCAAACCTTTTCTGCACTCTCTCCAAAGCCTCCACGTCCTTCTGGTAGTGCGGCGACCAGAATTGGACGCAGTACTCCAAATGTGGCCTAACCAACGTTTTATTGGTCAGATAATTTGCCAACTTTTATACCCGGTATCCCATCCGATGAAGGCAAGCATGCCATAAGCTTTCTTCACCACCTTTTCCACCAGCTGCGGTGCTGGGGATAGAACCTGCGTCATCCTAGGTTACCCGTCCAGAGATATTACCACAACATCACCATCTCAGCTGAAGTTGGAGTGGGAGCTGTCCAGGAAAGGCAAGTGAGCGGGTGTGAGCTGCGAGACTGGAATTTGAACCTTGACTTTCTTGCCTTATTTCGACTCCCCAACGGGTCCAAAAATGTAATTTACTGGCTCTTGGAATCTGACACCTTTTGTAAGGTTTTGAGCTTTTCGTGGAATTTAGTTTTCTTAAAAGTATTTGTAGATGGGTGACGACTGCTATTCCCATATTGTAAAAATAAACTGGAACGATCGGTGTGGAAAATTAAGCCTTTTTTCTTAATATCCACGGCGAATTCCTGCGTCACTGTGGAACGTGGTTAGAAAGTCGGTTAATCACTTTTCCCCATCCTATTGCAACGGACTGACATAACCAATAAAGTTTAACATTGAACCTTGTGCTTCAGAAAGCCATGTTGACGGACTGCAAATCATTATGGGCGCTGTAGTCACCTCAACAGACCACTACTGTGAAGCAGTTTTAAGATTGGGCGCCTTTCAGTAATGCTTTCCGACAACAGTGCTTTTTTTTTGAAAAATTTAATTCCCTCTAATTCCTGGCGGAATTTCTGATTTCCCCTCGGGTCGATCCATGAAGCAATCGCTCTTCTCCAGCCAAAGGTGCTGGCTGCAGACTTACTGCAACACCAGCTACCTTACTAAAATGTCCCTGCTGATCCATTCATTCTCCTGACATCTTCTTGGTGCAGTTCGTGGATTTGCTTTGGCAATCTCTGCTGACGCTTGGATCATGTTTGGATCGCTGTGAGAATTGGATAGACTATCTGTGGCATTGCTTCACCCGTTTCCCCTCTTAAAAGTTTTGTTACTGGATGTCAGGCTAATTTATTTTCCCTTTCTTCCTCCTAAAGTTTATTTATTAGTGTCGCAAGTAGGTTTGCATTCACACTGCAATGAAGTTACTGTGAAAATCCCCCGGTCGCCACACTCCAGTGCCTGTTCGGGTACATTGAGGGAGAATTTAAAGGTTATTAGTGTCACAAGTAGGCTTACATTCACACTGCAATGAAGTTACTGTGAAAATCCCCCAGTCGCCACACTCCGGCGCCTGTTCGAGTACATTGAGGGAGAATTTAGCATGACCAATCCACCTAACCTGCACATCTTTGGACTGTGGGAGGAAACCGGAGCACCTGGAGGAAACTCACGCAGACACGGGGAGGACGTGCAAACTCCACACAGACCGTGACCCAAGCCGGGAATCGAACCCGGGTCCCTGGCGCTGTGAAGCAGCAGTGCTAACCACTGTGCCGCCCGGGAGCTATCCTGTCACAGGATAGCTTGTATTTGTACAAACGCAAGCCTGAGGCATGAACCTTAGGTTCAATTTTTTTTTAATGCCATGAGGCATAGGAAAGGTTTTGACAACATAGTTCTGCAAAAAGCTCAGCGCTGTTTTCACTTCTGTGTTTTCAGCTTATATGCTTGGTTTGTGCTACATTTGGCTTCACTTTAAATTGCCAGGATTCCCCAGTGACTCGAGTTTTACAACTATATGAGCAACTTTTTTGCATTCCTAAACAATATGCCTAGTTTTTCATTGTAAGCAGCTGGTTGTGGGACTGCTTTAGTTTCAGGTGATGCACTTCAGCTGTTTGAAGTCCAGCACTTAAAGTTTAAAGTTTATTTATTAGTCACAAGTAAGGCTTACGTTTACACTGCAATGAAGTTACTGTGAAATTCCCCTAGTCGCCACAGTCCGGTGCCTGTTCGGGTACACTGAGGTAGAATATAGCATAGCCAACGCACCTAACCAGCACGTTTTTCAGATTGTGGGAGGAAACCGGAGCACCCAGAGGAAACCCACGCAGACACGGGGAGAATGTGCAGACTCCACACAGGCAGTGACCCGAGGCCGGAATTGAACCCGGGTCCCTGGCACTGAGAGGCAGCAGTGCTAACCACTGTGCCACCATGCCACCCACCATTTGTTTTCATCATTGTCAGTATGATGGCAGTGAAAATTGATTTATTTTGTATATATATTCAGGGATTCATAGAATCCCTACAGTGCCGAAGGAAGCCATTCGGCCCATCGAGCCTGCACCGACCACAATCCCACCCATTCCCATAACCCCACATATTTACCCTGCTGGTCCCCTGACACTAAGAGGCAATTTAGCATGGTCAATCCACCTAACCCGCACATCTTTGGAGTGTGGGAGGAAACCGGAACACCCAAAACCACGCAGACACGGGGGAGGATGTGCAAACTCTGCACAGACAGTGACCCAAGGCCAGAATTGAACCCGGGACCCTGTGAGGCAGCAGTGCTAACCACTGTGCTGCCTACTTTTTAAACAAGACGTATTTAACATATATATATGTATGTCTGTGTGCGTGCTACTGCCTGTGTGCATCTTATAGACGTGAAAATAGTTGGTCCTCATTGATTATGTCTGCAAGTGACATGTCTGGGCAGCAATTTGTTCTACTGGATGTTTACTGCATCTTAACGCCCCTGGATTAGATAAACATTGGCTGCTTTCCATAGACTGCGTTTTGATTAGCCCACCAGTTTTAGCCTTGACCATGTCCAGTTAATTTTGCATTCCCCAAAGTGCTCCAATCATCAACATCCCACACTAGTTGGGACCACTTTAACCTCCGCAAGTCGATGTAACAGTACAATGGAATGGTGCGCCCGGATTCATCAGATACTGCTCTGTCGCCGCTAAAGCGGACACAAGACTTCACTGTTGAGTTGTCTCGGTTTGAGGTATGAGTGAAGTTGGAGACACAGACCTTTTGTATCATGGTGCCTCACACAGATGCAAGTCACTTGCAACATTTTAATAAAAAGATCAGATTAGCACAACTGACAGTTGGGAGACTTGTGAAGAGATTATTTTGAACTGATGGTCGTAATGTAAAGAGACTTAAAGTACGTGGGTACTTGTAGACTCTGCCACATACTTCCATCATGAAGGTTATTAGTGGAGCAGTTAGGTTTGTATGACTGTTGCCACAGTTACTTTTATTAAGCTTTTAAAATGGAAAATTCATGTTCTCCAACTGTTTTGGTGTGATTTGAATTCAGTTTTGATAATGCCGGCATGTTTATTCAATTTATTATTGTCACATGTTTGCAGTGAAAAGTATTGTTTCTTGCGCGCTATACAGACAAAGCATACCGTTCATAGAGAAGGAAAGGAGAGAGTGCAGAATGTAGTGTTACAGTCATAGCTAGGGTATAGAGAAAGATCAACTTAAGTGCGAGGTAGGTCCCTTCAAAAGTCTGATGGCAGCAGGGAAAGAAGCTGTTTTTGGGTCGGTTGGTACGTGATCTCAGACTTTGGTATCTCTTTCCCGACGGAAGAAGGTGGAAGAGAGAATGTCCGGGGTGTGTGGGGTCCTTGATTATGCTGGCTGCTTTTCCGAGGCAGCGGGAAGTGTAGACAGAGTCAATGGATGGGAGGCTGGTTTGTGTGATGGATTGGGCTTCATTCAAGACCCTTTGTAGTTTCTTGCAGTCTTGGTCAGAGCAGGAGCCATACCAAGCTGTGATACAAGCAGAAAGGATGCTTTCTATGACACATCTGTAAAAGTTGGTGAGAGTCGTAGCTGACATGCCAAATTTCCTTAGTCTTCTGAGAAAGTAGAGGCGTTGGTGGGTTTTCTTAACTATAGTGTCGGCATGAGAAGTAATATCTTTGGCATAGTTCCTACACGTTTTCCTCGTTTTGCAATGATGTTGTTTATGCTTGCCTTACAGATTCGGGATTGGTTGTTCCGAGTATTTCTTACGACTTACACAAGAAGTTACTGGCGACTGCCGAAAGGCACGGCTTGTCGTTGGAGCGCAGACTGGAAATGACAGGAGTGTGTGCCAGCCAGATGACACTCACACTGCTTGGTGGACCTAACAGGTACTTCTGGGCTAATGTGCATCACTGCTGCCCTTATAGTTAAGAAAACAATGCACACTGACTCTTTAATCTAGTCAGCTTCTCACAGTGATAGATTTTTATGGTTTCCAGTGGCAGCATCAAGTTTCCATTCCTCTGTCCTGTGTGACATGGGCGGCACAGTGGTTTGCACTGCTGTCTCACAGCACCAGGGACCCGGGTTCGATTCCGGCCTCGGGTGACTGTGTGGAGTTTGCACATCCTCCCCGTGTCTGCGTGGGTTTCCTCCAGGTGCTCCGGTTTCTTTCCACAGTCCAAAGATGTGCGAGTTAGGTTGATTGGCCATGCTAAATTTGTATCAGGGGAACTAGTTAGGGTGGAAACGTGGGGATGGGGTCTGGGTGGGATTATGTTCGGTGCAGACTTGATGGGCCAGGTGGCCTCCTCCTGCACTGTGTAGGACTCTATGACATGAGGGGAGGCAGTGGCACAGTGGTATTGTCACTGGACTAGTAATCCAGAGCAAGATTTGGGGACCCAGGTTCAAATCCTGCCGTGGCAGATGCTGAAATTTGAGTTTGATTTTTAAAAATCTGGAATTAAAAAGGGAACATGATACCATTGTTGATTGTTGTAAAAATCCACCGGTTCACTAATGTCCATGAGGGAAGGAAATCTGCCGTCCTTACCTGGTCAGGCCTTCATGTGACTCCTGATACACAGCAATGTGGTCGACTCTCAAATTCCCTCTGAAATGGAGGGAATGGGCTATAAATGTTGGCCCAGCCAGCGATTCCCACATCCTGTAAAAGTGAATTTAAAAAAAAAAGTGGATGGTAGGTCCTTGCCTAATGTGAATTAATTTGCAATAACTAACTTCAGCCACTTGTGGTATGTAAGTCTTTGGAAGAGGAGGAAAGCCAAGTCATAGAATCAAAGAATCCCTCCAGTGCAGAAGGAGGCCATTCAGCCCATTGAGCCTACACCGACGACAATCCCACCCAGGCCCTATCCCCGTAACCCCATGTATTCACCCTGCTGACCCCCCTGACACGCAGCATGGCCAATCCACCTAACCTGCACATCTTCGGACTGTGGGAGGAATGCGGAGCACCCGGAGCAAACCCACGCAGACACGGGGAGAGCGTGCAAACGCACAGACAGTCACCCGAGGCCGGGATACCCGGGTCCCCTGGTGCTGTGAGGCAGCGGTGCTAACCACTGTGCCAGTGACGCCCACATCCCATGCAAGAAAAACTCTCATTAGGCTGGTCCCAAGTACAAACTCGGCTTATCTTGACTCAAATGATGGTTTGTACCAGGGGGCACAAGCGAGCATCCCTGAAGCGCAGGAAGCCACGTTGCACTAACCTAATCAAACCCAGTACAAAAACGACAAAGTCCCATGCCTAACACCGATCCCAATGGCAAACTTAAAATACCGAGCGTTAGTGATGCCTCGTCTTTCTCGCCTTTCAGACAGGGCAAGAGCTGGCACAAGCAAAGATTAATTTCTTCAAATGGTGTCTGTCGGGGCTAGATCTGAGGAAATGGTTACATATGGTACAGGATATTTTAATGGGCAATTTCCTCCTTGGGTGTGGAACTTAAACAAATCAGAATTCCAAGTATTGCAAATTCCTGCCAGTCTGTGGCTATCTTTTTTTTTGCGGGATGGGGGGGGAAGAGTTGCAATGTTTTTCTTCTGTCGTCTTGTTTTTCCCACACATTGTGCATTGGTACTCAGAGCCCCCCCTCCCCCATTGTACTCAGTTATATTACCTCCGTTATTGAGGCTGTGGACATTCCTGGAACATTTCTCAAATGTTTGAATGTTTAAAATCTGAAGATATAATCTTTTATTCATCAGAGCTGGCTCTCCGAACTGTTATTCTAAAACGAAAAGTAAATCCTGCTCGCATGAAACAGTCGAAGTCACTGACCTGACCAGGAAAAAGTGGACAGATCCTTGGACGCCGAGCTCCCAGAATCCTGTGTGATAAATTAACCTTCTGGCCTACTCACTCACCATTAAGTAGGAGTCCTCATAGAATTCTTACACTATTGAAGGAGACCATTTGGCCCATCAAGTCTGTGCCAACCACAATCCCACCCAGGCCCTATTCCCGTAACCCTCATTTAACCTGCTAATCTCCCTGACACTAAGGGCCAATTTAGCATGGCCAATCAACCCAACCTGTTGATTGGGTTGTGGAAGGAAGCCAGAGCACCCGGAGGAAACCCACGCAGACACTGGGAGAACGTGCAGACTCCACACAGACAGCGACCCAATCTCCCTAACATTAGAATAAATTTAGCATGGCCAATCAACGCAACTCGCACACCTTTGGACTGTGGGAGGGAAACCGGAGCACCCGGAGGAAACCCATGCAGACACAGAGAACGTGCAAACTCCACATAGACAGTGACCCGAGGCCGGAGTCCTGGTTATGACTTTATAGTTCCAGCAATCAACTGGAACCATGTTTAGCTTCTAAAAAGGATGAGACACACCAGTCGTTTTTTGACGCCCACCCCATTTTCTCCAGGAGCTGATTCCAGCACAGGTATGGTTCCATGGCTGGTGAAAATGCTCAGGTGCCCCCCTCCAGGGCCAGGGAGAGAAATCATGGACCCCGGTGCTTCTCCCGTTTCCAGGCTTCCTATTCCTCTACTGCCCCCCCAATCCTCCCCCTCCATCATGCATGATATTTTATTTCCACTTTCGATATTCTCCAATCCATTCCCCAATCACAGGCCCTAGTAAAATGCAAACACTTATTGTTGGCATCTGTTACAGATTTTGTCTGACTTATGTATGCAGCACTGTGCCGTCTTGCTAACCACTGTGCCACCATGCCGCCTGTGCCATTGATTACACTGATCTCAGAGGCTACCTCAGCCCTTATTCATAGAAATCATAGAAACCCTACAGTGCAGAAGGAGGCCATTCGGCCCATCGAGTCTGCACCGACCACAATCCCACCCAGGCCATATCCCTACATATTTTACCCACTAACCCCTCTAACCTACGCATCTCAGGACACTAAGGGGCAATTTTAGCATGGCCAATCAACCTAACCCGCACATCTTTGGACTGTGGGAGGAAACCGGAGCACCCGGAGGAAACCCACGCAGACACGAGGAGAATGTGCAAACTCCACACAGACAGTGACCCGAGCCGGGAATCGAACCCGGGACCCTGGAGCTGTGAAGCAGCAGTGCTAACCACTGCGCTACCGTGCCGCCCCATATTAATGCGTTCTACACATTGCGCCAAGTGGATATGGTGACAGTAAATTCATATTTGGGGGAAAGATTCAATACCTGCATCCCAGGTACCCTGCGCATGATCGTTTCCATTCTGTCGAAGTATAGGAAGACTCTCTTTTTCCTGGGTGCATGATAATCAACATAATTATTTCTTACAAGGGATGTAATTGAATTTTATTTTTATCAGTAATCTCTCAAGGTAGAAAGAGCAAAGTGGCATGATTAAACAGCATAGGTCTTCACTGTCGGTGAGAAGCATTGGAGCCCTCTGGCGTCTCTGTGCAGCACAACTGTTAAGAGGCGAGAGGACAAAGACTGTTTGACAATTGTATCTGTGGCGGCGCAGTGGTTAGCACTGCTGTCTCACAGCGCCAGGGACCCGGGTTCGATTCCCTGCCTCAGGTCACTATCTGTGTGGAGTTTGCACGTTCTCCCCGTGTCTGCGTGGGTTTCCTCCGGGTGCTCCGGTTTCCTCCCATAGTCCAAAGATGTGCGGGTTAGGTTGATTGGCCATGCTAAATTGACCCTAATATTAGCAGTGTGAATATGTGGGGTTACGGGATTAGGGCCTGGGTGGGATTGTGGTCGGTGCAGTCTCGATGGGCCGAATGGCCGCCTCCTGTACCGTTGGGATTCTGATTATTTCCTTGATTTGTGCTCTGCTGATTACTGCTTCTCATTACAATATATTTTCAACATCCACCATGCAACACACTTTATCATATTTCAAAACATCAAAAAAAAGCATAAAAAGCACCAAGCAAGAGTGGGATAATAGTTAAGTAGACAAAAGGACAAGGTTGAAGTTCATAGAGAATCATGTACGTTGTCAATTAGATTACAATTCACTGAGCCTATTCTGCACACCTGTCCTGGCAATCTCACCCGACAAAGCCCACTCACAGGAAACTTTAATTCTCAACAAAATTAAAAGAACTCCGCCCTCTGTTCGCAAGATAATTTTGGATGACAAAGGCCACTTGGCCGAGTTCATCTCCTCTCTCCCAGTATAACAAATGAACATGGATATTAGGAACAGAAGTAGGCCATTTGGCTTCTCGAGCCTGCTCTGTCATTTGATAAAATTGCCTACGTTAGATTAATGACTACAATTGAAAAGTACTTAATTGGCTGTGAAGGGATTTGGAATGTTGTGAAAGGTGTTGTCCAATGGACCCTAACCAGCACGTCTTTCGGACTGTGGGAGGAAACCCACGCAGACACGGGGAGAACGTGCAGACTCCACACAGACAATGACCTAAGTCTGGAATTCCCATTGACATTACCCCATGGTGGCGGGATACCCGCGGGCGGAGGGTGTGCTATCGGCGGGACAGGAGAATCCCACTGGCGTGAATGGCCGGAATTCTCCGGCCATGGTTTTTTATGACAATCAGCGGTAGTTTCAGAGTCACCCATTACTGAGAGATAACCTTGTATTCCAGATTTTGCCTGGGCCTGTGACAGTACCACTGCGTCACTCTCTCCTCATACAACCCTTCCACAAGGTTGAAAGTGACCCTCAGGATGATTTTTGCTTCAAGGTTAAATTGGGATGATTTATTTTTCTTCTGTTTTCAAGGTTAAACCCCAAGAACGTTCACCAGCGTCCAACGGTGGCGCTACTGTGTGGACCACACATGAAGGGCGCTCAGGGTATCAGCTGCGGCCGCCATCTTGCCAACCACCAGGTGCAGATTATTCTGTTCCTCCCCAACTTTGTGAAGATGCTGGAATGTATCACCACGGAGCTTCAGCTTTTCAGCAAGACGGACGGCAAGCAAGTGGCCAGTGTCAAAGGTGCGTGGTCATCCATCCCGTGCGAATCTCACCCGTTTGCTTAGGGCAGGACAGGTGGAACCTGTGAGCGTAAACGTGTTGAACCTCAGACAATCCTCGCTGGCTTTTCGAGATGCCTTTCCCTACATAACTGGCTCTCACTTGCCCGTGCTTAATGGATTTCCACAGCATGACATTGCATCTATTATTCTAGAGTTGAGCAAATTTATTTTTGAAACAAGCAGTCAGGCCTTTGCTAAGTTACTATTTGTTATAATTATAAATGTGAGTGATTTGCATGGGTGTATTAAACAGAGAGCAGAGAAAACCACAATGGACCTTGAAGTACAGCCAAGTACCGAAAACCATAAGGGATTTGAACAGAGCAGATAGGGAGAAACCCTTCCCGCTGAGGGAAGGATTGAGAACGAGAGGGCACAGATTTAAGGTCATTGGTAAAAGAAGCAATGGAGATGTGAGGAAAAGCTTTTTCATGCAGCCACTGGTTAGGATCTAGAATATGTTGCCCGAGGGTGCAATGGAGGCAGGTTCAATGGAGGCATTTAAGAGGGAATTGCTAGCTGCAAAGGAAGATTGTGCCGGGTTACGGGGAGAAGCCGGCTGGGGGGGGAATGATACCAGGTGAATTGCTCATTCACATGGCTGGCGCAGACACGATGGGTTGAATGGCCTCCTGTTCTGAAGCAGCTCTATGATTCTGCAAATGAGTTCTTGGGAGCTCGACTCGCGACATAGCCAGATGGTTACTTCAAGCCCCACTCCGTGACCTGAGCACGGTAAACTAGGCTGAAACTGCTGGGTGAGTACGGAGGGGAGTGCTGCATTGTTGGAGATGCCCATCCTAGGTTGAAACATTAGCATGAGGCTGGTTTAGGTGGTACCGTGCAAAGAAAACTAGGGAATTCTCCTGGTGGTGAGACCAACATTCTTCTCGACACAACTAAGGAAAAACTAACTGGCCATTTCTTTGCCTGTTTGTTGTATTCTGCTGTGTGCAAAATGGCTTTCAGGTTTTCCATCAGGAGCAAATCCCTGCGCACAAAGATAATTCATTTCCTGTTGCACACTTTATTTAAAAGAAATGCATGCAGAATAGAACATAGAACAGTACAGCACAGAACAGGCCCTTCGGCCCACGATGTTGTGCCGAGCTCTATCTGAAACCAAGATCAAGCTATCCCACTCCCTATCATCCTGGTGTGCTCCATGTGCCTATCCAATAACCGCTTAAATGTTCCTAAAGTGTCTGACTCCACTATCACTGCAGGCAGTCCATTCCACACCCCAACCACTCTGCGTAAAGAACCTACCTCTGATGTCCTTCCTGTATCTCCCACCATGAACCCTATAGTTATGCGCCCTTGTAATAGCTCCAGCCACCCAAGGAAATAGTCTTTGAACGTTCACTCTATCTATCCCCTTCATCATTTTATAAACCTCTATTAAGTCTCCCCTCAGCCACCTCTGCTCCAGAGAGAACAGCCCGAGCTCCCTCAGCCTTTCCTCAAGACCTACCCTCCAAACCAGGCAGCATCCTGGTAAATCTCCTCTGCACTCTTTCCAGCACTTCCACATCCTTTAAATGTCAGCCTTAGTGCTATCTCTCAATCGGCTCAATTCTATTCATCACTAAGCTTTCGGTTAAACGTGATGGTGCAGGCAGGTGAAATTTTCACAAGATTTTTATTTTGAGAAATAAATAGACAAAGCTATTTTAAAATGACTTTGTTACGTGATGGCGCAGTGGTTAGCACCACTGCCTCAGTGCCAGGGACCCGGGTTCAATTGCAGCCTCAAGTGACTCTTTCTATTTATTCGTGGGACATGGGCGTCACTGGCTGGGCCAGCATTTATTGCCCATCCCTAGTCGCCCTTGTTCAGAGAGCAGTTGAGAGTCAACCACATTTTGCTGTATCTCTGGAGTCACATGTAGGCCAGACTGGGTAAGGATGGCAGATTTTCTTCCCTGAAGGACATTGGTGAACCAGATGGGTTTTTCCGACAATGGTTTCATGGTCATCAGTGGATTCTTAATTCCAGATATTTTTTATTCAATTCAAATTCCACCATCTGCCGTGGCGGGATTCGAACCCGGGTCCCCAGAACATTACTGAGCATCTGGATTAATAGTCTAGCGAGAATACCACTAGGCCATCACCTCCACTGTCTGTGTGGTGTTTGCACATTCTCCCCATATCTGCATGGGTTTCCTCCGGGTGCTCCGGTTTCCTCCCACACTCCAAAGATGTGTGGGTCAGGTGGGTTGGCCATGCTAAATTCTCCCTCAGTGTCAGAGGAATTAGCAGGGTAAATATGTGGGGTTACGGGGATAGGACCTGGGTGGGATTGTTGTCAGTGCAGGCTCGATGGGCCGAATGGTCTGTTTCTGCACTGTAGAGATTCTATGATTTTAGTGATATACTAAGTCCCTCCTTACCTGTGGAGAACCAGTCATGAGAACTGTTAAAGATTATGTCCCCTGCCAAATGTGGGTTGCATCTGGACAAAGCGTTGATAGATATCTTAAGGCCAGCTTGAAATGCAGGCCGTTATAGCTTGCCACTGCTTGGGAGAGCAAGTCGAATATCGGTGCAGTTTTTCCCTCGGCTTTTCGGTGCCAATGTACCATATATTTCTGATAGCACAAGAAGTCTCCAGAACCTGGTTGGATAGCAGTTAACGTATTTAGTTCACACCTTCAGAGTGCAACACATCTGAGCATCCAACAAAGTGCAGTTGCTTTTATTTTGAGCTTACTGCACCGTCCGTAGGATTAAATCTGATGTCTCAATAAAGAAAGCTGAGAGGTCTGAGGTCACGTGCCAATCGACTCAAGAACAGCTTCTTCCCTGCTGCCATCAGACTTTTGAAAGGGCCTACCATATATCAAGCTGATCTTTCTCTCACCCTATCTGTAACGGCAACACTATATTCTGCACCCTCTCCTTTCCTTCTCCCCTAAGTATTCTATGAACGGTGTGCTTTGTATGGCACGCAAGAAACAATACTTTTCACTGTATCCCAATATGTGTGACAAGTCAAATAAACTTGTCAGATTTGGTCAGCCCCCCCCCGGGTGTCTCTCTCTCTCTCTCTCTCATACGTGCGCACGCACACGTGAGCACACGTGTGTGTGTGTGTGCACACACACCTCACCTGTGTGTCAGGAGCTGCCAATGCTAGATGGATGGTCTGACAGTGTAGTCAAATCTTCTTCCTCCTCCAACTCCTCCCCCTCCTCCTCTGGTCTCCCTTCACTTTCCAGGTTGTACTTTCTTTCTGGGCTGTTTGCCAGGCCAACCCACCTGAGGGGGAGAAGATGGGCCGGACTGCTTTTCCCCTTTTGCACTTGGCGCATTATATTCACCAGTTCCTGTTTATTATACCTGGCACCTTGCAAGAAAGCAAGTGAGGACAATTGTTCCGTGAGCTCGATTGTAGTTATTCCATAAACTCTTTACAAGGGAATTTTTATATCTTTCACGGGTCAGTGAATCAGCGCACTGTTGTTTAAACAATGGTAATGTTTATCTAGAAGGTTTTTGGCTGCTAACTATCTTTAACTTATAATGGCACATATTGGATTACACTGAAACTTCCAGTAGTTTTATCCAGAACAACCAAAACTGGTTTCAACGTTGCTTGTTATTAGATTTAAAAAATAGTCTCAACTTTATACATACTGAGTAACTTATTGGAGGCAGTTACGCCACTGTTTGGCTCAGTCTGCAAATCCCTAGTTCATATTTTTTAATAGAAAAGGATAGTTTGCTATTCAAACTGGCATTTTCCTCCCCCCACCTTCCATGGCTGCCTTCCAAATTCATCCAAGTTGCTGCTCTTCACATGTGAGTGCAGATCATAAGTGTTTTTCCCCAACATTCATACCGGCTGTTTGCAGTGAAGAGTCTGAACCCAGTTTTATCTCTTTTACCATTACCCTACTGCAGAGAAACTGTCACCCTCCTTTATCATAGAATCCCTACAGTGCAGAAGGAGTCCATTTGGCCCATCGAGTCTGCACCGACCACAATCCAACCCAGGCCCTATCCCCATAATCCCGTGCATTTATCCCAGCTAGTTCCCCCTGACACTTGAGGGGAAATTTAGCATGGCCAATCCACCCCTAACCCGCACATCTTTGGACTGTGGGAGGAAACTGGAGCACCCGGAGGAAACCCACGCAGACACGGGATGTGCAGACTCCACACAGACAGTGACCTAAGCCAGGAATTGAGCCTGGGTCCCTGGCGCTGTGAGGCAACAGTGCCAACCACTGTGCCGCCCTTTTGTTCTCCTTACTCAGATGAGACCTTTTTCTAACCTGTACCATTGATCTGCCCACCCATCCCTTGATTATGAACAGCAGAATGTGATTTATGCGTAAGAGGAAGAAATACTTTTTCCAATTGTCATTTTTCTGCAGTTTCTGTGTAGTTTTAGGGTGGCACGGTGGTTAGCGCTGCTGCCTCACAGCGCCAGGGACTGGGGTTCGATTCCAGCCTCAGTTGACTGTCTGTGCGGAGTTTGCACATTCTCCCCGTGTCTGCGTGGGTTTCCGCTGGGTGCTCCGGTTTCCTCCCACAGCCCAAAGATGTGTGGGTTTTAGGTGGATTGGCCATGCCAAATTGCCCCTTAGTGTCTAAAGATGTGCGGATTAGCTAGATTGGCCGTGCTAAGTTGTCTCTTAGCATTCCAAGATGTGTGAATTAGGGGGACTAGCCATGCTAAATTGCCCCTTAGTGCTGGGGAATTAGCAGGGTAAATATGTGGGGTTACAGGGATAGGACCTGGATGGGATTGTTGTTGGTGCAGATTCGATGGACTGAATGGCCTCCTTCCGCACAATCGGCGTTCTATGATTCTGACGATTCTATGATTTCAAAATTCTAAGTTTCTGAAGAGGTTAAAATCTTGATTTAAATTTTGGGAGTCATTAATAATGTCATGTCCCTGATTCCTAAAAGAATTCCACCTCCGGTTTGAGGTCATGAGGAAATGGCTCTCAAAAATATGCAACAAGGGTGCGATGGCCAAGTCATGTTCCAGTTTGGATCATTGGCGAGGAGAATGTGTTGTTGGCTCCTGACACACAACTGCTTCACTCAACGACTGCCTCAAAACCGTTCAAGCCTTAAACTTTTATTTCTTTCTCATGCTAAAATTTCAAAAAGCGTTGCAACCCTGAATCAGTCGATGTTAATGGGACAGATTAATCTTGCCTTTGGCACAGTTTGCCTTCCACCTGCTGACAGCTTGGCATAGATTAGGGTTCCAATTCTGATTGACACCAGAAACAGCTTCTTCCCCGCTGCCATCAGGCTTTTGAATGGACCTACCATATATTAAGCTGATCTTTCTCTACACCCTAGCTGTGACTGTAACGCTACATTCTGCACTCTCTCCTTTCCTTCTCCCCTATGCACTCTATGAACGGTATGCTTTGTCTGTATAGAGTGCAAGCAGAAATACTTTTCACTGTATCCCAATACATGTGACAATGATAGATCATATCGAAATACCCCCCCCTCCCCAAGGCATGGGTACAATTTTAAGAAATGGAAAGAGAAATTGTCTGCAAGGAACTCCATCTCAAACTTCAAGCGACACAGTGGCACAGCGGTTAGCACTGCTGCCTCACAGTGCCAGGGACCCGGGTTTGGTTCCCGGCTTGGGTCACTGTCTGTGTGGCGTTTGCACTTTCTCCCCGTGTCTGCGTGGGTTTCCTCTGGGTGCTCCGGTTTTCCTCCCACAGTCCAAAGATTAAGTTTGCGGGTTAGGTGGATTGGCCGTGTTCAATTGACCCTCACTGTCAGGGAGAGGGGAGGGGGGGTGGGGGGGGGGGTGAAACTAGCTATGGTAAATGCATGGGGTTGTGGGGATAGAGCCTGGATGGGATTGTGGTCAGTGCAGACTTGATGGGGCAAATGGCCTCCTTCTGCACTGTTGGGGTTCAGTGCCTTCAAAGTTTACAAGCCGTGTCATTTCATGTTTTTTGGTGGTCTGCATGCTGTGTGTGAATGTCTGCTGTTTAAATTGGGAGTCACTGGAATCCGAGACCAGAGGTAGCAGCCGAAATTTGGATTATACCCTTTGCAGAGGAGAATGAAAGGAGTTTAATTAGATAATTAATGACCCTCGGGATGTCCCCAAAGTGCCTCATTGCATCTTAGCTGCCTTTTTATAACGTTACTATTGGAATCTCGAGAAACCTGGCAGCCAGTTCACATACCGCAAGATCCCTTAAAGCAGCAGTGTGATAAATAACCAGTTAAACTATTCTGTGACATTGAGTGAGGGGGAAATATTGGGCAGGAGCCTTGGGAGAACTCTTCTGCTGTTCTTCGAATAGTGCTGAACAATCGTTTGCACTCACTCAGGCCCTCAATCTCACGCAAAATAACAGCACCCACAACAGTGCAGGGTTCCCTCAGTGCTGACACACACAAGTCAGTCTAGATTATTACATGACTCTGATTAACTGTATCGCTATTATATAACTTTTATGTCAAGGCCTTTATTATATATAACTCGCTTCTGCTCTAACAGTGGCACAGTGGTTAGCACTGCTGCCTCACAACGCCAGGGACCCGGGTTCGATTCCTGGCTTGGGTTACTGTCTGTGCGGAGTTTGCACGTTCTCCCCCGTGTCTGCGTGGGTTTCTTCCGGGTGCCCCGGTTTCCTCCCACAGTCTGAAAGATGTGCTGGTTAGGTGCATTAACCATGCTAAATTCTCCCTCAGTGTACCCGAACAGCTGCCGGAGTGTGGCGACTAGGGGATTTTCACAGCAATTTCATTGCAATGCTAATGTAAGCCTACTTGTGACACTGACAAATAAACTTGTACCGCGCTGATCCTCCGTACTGTAACTTGTGTTATGCAATACTTAGAATCTGTGTGCATGCACTTTGCAGCAGAATCCACAGGGCTGCAAGGAATGAGCATTCAAAGTCAATTGTACTGCACTGCCCCAACTGATGCCCTGGCTGAGACCAATAGATTCAGTCACACCCCGAGACAGAACTTGAATTTTCCTAGTGTACATCGCTTTGGAATGCTCTCTGCCCCACTCCCATGCGTGGCATTCTGTTACTTTCTTACATAACACCATTTCGGGAGCAGTGCAAGACTGCAGTTGTTTGAGAATGCCCATTGTGACCTTGCAACTCGGGATGAGCAATAAATGCAATCGCCGTCACCCACATCCTGAAAGCGATTCGGAGGGTTTGGAGTAAGTGTGCGCTGAGGATGTCAGTCAAGCCATTCTTGGCTTTAACTCCTTTTGCAAGGAGAAAGCTCCTGAACCCTACCGAAGCACCTCTGTAACCTGGAGAGCTAGGTTTTTCACATTGTGAGATGTCCCCACTTCACAGGCAGCCGGTTCCTCAGTCTGTGTGAGCGAGCAGTTACATCTATTTCGGTTCTGTTGGTTGAGGCATGGATATTGCCCAGGCACCGAGAGAGAGAGCTGTCCTCTCTTAAAACGTGGCTGCAGGATAGGAGCATAGGAATTAGGAGCTAGAAGTCGGCAAATTCAGCCCTTCGACCTTGCCCCGCCACTCGATCAGATCATGGCTGATCTCTCCCTGGTCTCAAATCCACCTCCCCACCTGTTCCCCATATCCCCTTGTCCCTTTTTTAAAATTAGAAATATATCTATCTCCTTCATGAAACCATTCAATGATTCAGAGTCCACCGCACTATGGGGCAGCGAGTTCCACAAATTCACCCTCTGTGAGAAGTAGTTCCTCCTCATCTCAGTGTTAAATCTACCGCCTCTCAACCTATACCTGTGACCTCTTGTTCTCGATTGCCCCACAAGGGGAAACATTTGATCTACATTTACTCTATCAATCCCTTTTAGAATTTTATATACCTCGATCAGATCCCCTCTCATCCTTCAAAACTCCAGCGAGTACAAGCCCAAACTGTTTAACCTCTCCTCGTACGTCAACCCTTTCATCCCCGGAATCAATCTGGTGAAACTTCTCTGAACTGCCTCCAATGCCACCACATTCCTTCCTCAAATAAGGAGACCAAAACTGGACATAATATTCCAGATGTGGTCTCACTAACACCCTTTCCAAGATCTTTTCTATACCTCCTTTGATTTGATTTATTATTGTCACATGTATTGGGATACAGTGAAAAGTATTGTTTCTTGCGTGCTACACAGACAAAGCATACCGTGCATAGAGAAGGAAAGGAGAGAGTGCAGAATGTAGTGTTACAGTCATAGCTAGGGGGTAGAGGAAGAGCAGCTTAGTGCAAGTTTGGTCCTCGGTTTAACTGGAAGAGGATACCTCTGACGATGCAGCACTGCCCTCAATCCTGCACTGAAATGTCAGTCTAGATTGTGAGCTCAAGTTCTGGAGCAGTACTGTACAGCATTGAGATGCGGCAGCAAGTGCTCCCTGGTCAGATTTATTTCTGATCATTAGAGATCTGGGAGTACAGATCCACAGATCCTTAAAAGTGGCAGCACAGGTGGAAAAGGTGGTGAAGAAAGCATATGACACGTTTGCCTTCATCAGGTGGGGCATCGAGTATAAAAGTTGGCAAATTATGTTGCAGTTGTATAAAATGTTAGTTAGGCCACATTTGGAATACGGTGTCCAATTCTGGTCGCCACACTACCAGAAGGATGGTGGAGGCTTTGGAGAGAGTGCAGAAAAGGTTTCCCAGGATGTTGCCTGGTATGGAGAGTATTTGCTATGAGGAGAGATTGAATAAATTGGGATTGTTCTCCCTGGAAAGACGGAGGCTGAGGGGAGACCTGATAGAAGTTTATAAAATTATGAGGGGTATGGATAGGGTGAAGAGTGGGAAGCTTTTTACCCAGGGCAGAAATGACAATTACAAGGGGGCACAAGTTCAAGATAAGGGGGGGTAAAGGTTCAGTGGAGATGTGCGGGGGCGGGGGGGGGGGGAGTTTTTTTACACACAGGCTGATGGGTTTCTGGAATGCGTTGCCAAGCGAGGTGGTTGAGACACACGTTAGTGACATTTAAGACTCATCTGGATGGACACATGAACAAACGGGGAACAGAGAGATATTAGCAGTTGGCCTAGATAGGTAAATGTGATCAGCACAAGCTTGAAGGGCCTGTTCCTGTGCTGTACTGTCCTTTGTTTCTTTGTTCTATCACACCGGCACACCGACAATCAATTGGGATTTCCCAGATTCTGATTTGTACCAAATGCCATAAAGCAGACCACATTATTTACATTCGACTTGACGCGTGAAGGTGGTACTCTTTTTTTTTTTAAGTGGGATTATCCTCAACACGTCTTTCTTGAGTAACTTTTCTCTTTTTTGTTCTCTTTGCAAATTTACAGACCTGCCAGACACCCCTGTTGACTTGGTGATCAATTGTCTCGACTGTCACGAGAACCCGTTTCTCCGCGAGCAGCCGTGGTACAGAGCAGCCGTCGAATGGGCCAACCAGAATCGGGCTCCGGTGCTGAGCATCGACCCGCCTGTGGGTGAATTGGAGCACTTCATCGATGCCAAGTGGTCCTTAGCCCTCGGCCTGCCTTTGCCGCTGGGGGAGAGTGCCGGCCGGGTGTACCTCTGTGATATTGGAATACCAAAGAAGGTCTTCCAGGAAGTGGGAATCTCCTATCACTCGCCTTTCGGCTGCAAGTTTGTTATACCTTTGCACTCTGAGTAATAGTGGCTTAACGCACAAGAGGAAAACCGTACAGGCCACAAAGCATCTCAGCAACCGACAAGAGGGAAGAATATGGAAAAGTGTTCGAAAGCCTTGACGTACAACTGACTTGGATCTAAATCTTCCTGCAGAAAATTGTTTATGAGGCAGGGGAAGTATTGCAAGTATCCTGTTGCGATTGGTGCCGTACCACGTTCCAGTAAGGGATAACCGCGCCAAAGCTCTGCAGTTATGCCTTGACCCCAAGACACACATTACCGTGCCTTTATTGTGAAGGCTGTGCAGGGTTATGGTTTGTCACACTTGTTAAGGCCTTTTGGTCGGGTTGAAACGGGCACCACCCACGGATACCCATGTTGGACATTCTCACTATTCAAACGTTTGACGGGGTGGAGGGGTGAGGGTGGAAACTGCTGTCGTAAGTGCAAACACGTTTAAAGTAGGAAGATATTCACAAAGAAATGCCGTAATTGTCATGTTTGCGGTTTCCTTCAAATTCTATGTGGAAATGATCGCCGGTGGGAGTCCTTTTGCCACGAGCAAAAGCGCTAATGACTTGAAACAGTATTTTCAAACCCTGTGTTATTTTTTTAAATGAAGCTAATGTGTGTAATTGTGGTGAGTTCCCAGCGTTTCGGACTCGAGTTGCCTGCATCTGTGATCTTTGAGATGCACTAACAGCTCCCCCTACTGCTTTTGTAAGCAGCTTCTGTGGAAATCCCAGTTTTGGGTGGATTTTTTTTTGTTGGGGGGGGGGAAAAAAAGGCCTTCCTTTCAGCCTTCTGCTTTTGCCTAGCTTAGTACCGGGTGAGCGATATCTAATGGAGGTGTGGCTGTTTCCATAGTTCCCCAGTCATAAGCCACAAAACACGGGAGAATCCCTGATGGCGCCAGCCAGCCCCGTTTCCGCGAGCGATGGGGCTTTGAGCCTATCAGATATGCAACCATTTCGAAGGGCGTGGACTGCAGTGTCTTAAGGCTGAGTGGGGATTTGCCCTTAATCGCATTTTTGTTTTGTTTTTTTAGACGGGGCCCACTACACTGGAGTGTTCTTGTGTGTGTCTTAAGTTGTTGGGTGTCAAGTTAATGGAGCTGCCAGTTGGAGGGTGCTAGGAGGACTTCCGTTTTGTTTGCCAAGCTGGTTGTTTAAATCAATCGCACATATTCGCACAATAGTTGATGGGACCATTAGTTCAGTAGACTTTGTTTTTTTTTAAAAAAATCCAATAGTGAATCTGGTACTTTCAGCACCTGGGTTTTGTATGCGTGGTAAAATTGAAGTCTAAAAGTCTACTTATAAATACAGCTGCTTTGAGGAAATTAGATTGTCGAAGAGGATTGTGTTGATTGTCAAGCTGAACCACAGTAGTTTAGCCTAGAACTAAGCTCCAAAATGCTTTTACTTAGAGAGACATATATATATATACATTATATATACTAAGATGGAGCCAGCAGAATGAATACACCTTCCTGTGCTCCTAATCTATTGAAGTATTTCTAATCACCTTTGTTGCATGACTAGATTAGCGAAGAGAACACTTCCTGCTGTAATAGATGAACATTTTAAATAGATTCACTAAGGTAGGAGGGGAGTTCTTTTTTTCACTAAAGCTATATTCACAGTGTCCAAGGAACGGGTACAAATGTACACCACCTCATCCCCTCGTGTTCAATCCACATGGCTTTTTGTGGTATTCTTTCTTTAACCATGGCAATGATAGAAGAGGTTGCTGTAATGTTTTTTTAAAACTTGGCTATCTTTTGAGCCTCCGATGAAGCAGGTCATCAAAGATGCCCGAGGTTCAGCCTCAGTTGCGTTTTGCGTTCTTGAGTGTAGATTAATTCTTTGTTCCTTAACTCCCAATATTTCATTCCCCATCTCGTCCCCTTTTTTTTGCTCGGACAATCTTGCCTGATCACTGGGAAAACATGGGAGTTGGCAGAAGAACAGCCATTGCGGAGAAATGGCAGTTTCGTAACAACTTGACGGACACTGGCGCTCGGAAATGCAATTTCCCGAACGGGGCAGGGCCAACTGTGGCTTACTTTCTTTTAGCGGGGACCCAGCAGTCCTCGGCTTTACTGCTGACTGTGTTCTAATGGGGAATGTTTCTCTGAAGATGCTCCTTTAATCTTTCCTCTGATTGTGTGTGTGCGCTACGCTCTTCGCAATGGGTGAAAGTTGGCAGTATTGCAATATTTCAAGAGGCTGGGGGAGATTCTTTAATTTTCAAACGTTTTCTTTCTCTAAACTGTAACTGTTCAAACCTCTGAGGTCTCTTGAAACTGCCTCTTGTGAGATGCTTTGTAGATCTTTTGTATTTTAATACTTGACAAACCTCTGGTAGAAAACAGCAAGAAGTTACTTTTTAAACAGCATGGAAGAACATGTTTGCCTGTACAATGTGATGATGCTTCAAGCCAGTTTAACTGTTCAGTGAAGTGCGAGCAGTGACCACAGCCTTCGTTCCCCCTCGCCCACCCCTTTGCTTTGAGCAAAAGTGGGTCAGTAAACCTCATTCAGTAGCTTGAATCAAGCCATCACACAGGATTAAGTTGATTTTTAAGATTCATTTGTTCTTGCCTTGTTTGATTTTGGAGGAGAGTTTTTTGTTTGAGTGGTAAATGTGGATGGTTTGTGCCCTTTGAGGGAAAGGGGATAAGATGCTTAGGACCAGGAGGGAACTGAATTAGCATTACATCCCCCCGCTATGATAAGTTCGGTGAAAGACCCTGATTTAATGTCCAATAACTCAACCCCCTTTTTGTTTCCCATTCAAAGCCAATCAACAATACACCCATGTCTCAGCACCGCAGGTTCTTGGGAGTCAAAATGCTACTGACAGCCACAGTTTAGGTCTGTTGTGAGACATCGTGAACTCGTTAAGTACAGCAGTAGAGCTCATTATTGGGCAAGAGAGGTCTTGCTCAGTACAGTCATTGCACAGTTGAACGAAAGGACAAAAGGCTCGAGTATATTTTTCGTTGACACAAGAATGTAGGTAAGCAAACATTGCTGACATTTGCCGAGTTGTGCTTTTCAAGAAAGAGAGTAATTTTGGTTGCCTGTAAACTGGAGACGGGCTGCGAGGGACGAGGCGTGCAGGAGATTTGCACCAGCATTCTTGTCAAAAGTCTGAAGCGAAACACGTTGGACAATGCTCGATGTACACTTCCCAACGCGACAGGCGCAACTTAGTATCTGAGGAAAGCTACTTTTGCGTGCAAGTGCTGAGCTTTAGGCCCGTGGCTGCCTGTGTCAATCCTGCCCCATTTTAAAATCCAAATGATGTGATTTTCTAATATTTTAAAAACAAAATTTCAGATGGATTCGCGCAGTCTACAGAAGTGATGTCGAGTATGACCGGGCGCAGGGTGGTGATGGAGTGCGTCAAACTGTGTTAAGAGTGTTAGCTGGACCTGGGTCACGCTGTTTCGAGATGTTCCCTAACACCACTGAGCCCTCAGCACCCTGAGCCCATTGTTCGGAGCAGCGGAATCCAAACATCCTGGCGATTTTTTTTTTGTTTCCAGGCAGATCGAAAACATGGGCCATTTTCCAAAGTATACCATCCCTACACTTCAGCGAGCTCTCTGGTCTGACGCCACAGCACTTGCATTTCCCCTCCCTCTCTCTCCCTCTCCCACACAACCATAATGGCCCTGGATGTGGAGTCTGTTGTGTTTTTTTCCCCCCTTAGGCTGGGGGTTTTAACAAGTCCCTGTGGTGGTGATTCTTGTGTAAAGGGAGGAAGAACTCTGGCCCGAATTATTCTTTGCTTGCTTAAAAAAATAATAATAAATCTGGCAAACGGGATAGAATTTGTGACTCCTCAACCTTACAGGTCATTTTATGTTATGACAGCACTGATTTGAGGAGCCAGGAAGTTTTTGAAGAATTAATGTCCTATTTCAGTTCTGTAAAATGAAGCAAATGGTTATTTTTGGTCAGACGTTTCGGATCAGCGGTTAAAGACGGTGACAAACAACTCAAGTTGCCCGAGACGCCTCAGTTCCTTGCCTCACATGGAAGGCACGGTGTGGCACAGTGGTTGGCACTGCTGCCTCACAGCGCCAGGGACCCGAGTTCTGTTCTGGGCTTGGGTCACTGTGCGTTCTCCCCGTGTCTGAGTGGGTTTCCTCCGGTTTGCACACTCAGTCTGAGAGACGTGCTGGTTAGGGTGCATTGGCCATGCTAAATTCTTCCCTCAGTGTTACCCGAACAGGAGTGTGGCGACCCGAGGGGGTTTTCGCAGTAACTTCACTGCAGTGCTAATGTCACTAATAAAACCTTGTACGCATAAAAACCTTCAAACTCTTCTTCCCACTTGCTCTTCTGGAGGCAGCATTGCCTACCTGCTGTTGCCAAACGATGCCTTGCTGACTGCAGTGCGCAGGACAATCCGTGGATGAGCAGAAAGCTTTGTGGGTTAGGATTAGGGTATGCTACTGAGCAGTGATGCTTCACTGAAGCGCCCAGGCTGACCTGTGTGCGTTAATTGCCTCCTCTTGTCTAGAACATCCCTGGCTTATTGAGGAGTGGGGTGTGGTGGTTGGGGGAGGGGGGAACAAAATAAGTTTGTTTCCTTTCCCTGACTAATTTCAAGTTATGATGCCGGCGTTGGACTGGGGTGGGCACAGTAAGAAGTCTCACAACACCAGGTTAAAGTCCAACAGGTTTATTTGGTAGCAAATACCTTTTGCTACCAAATAAACCTGTTGGACTTTAACCTGGTGTTGTGAGACTTCTTACTAATTTCAAGTTGCCCGTCTAAGAACAGGGCCGTTGTGAAGATCTATTTGGATTTAAGCCGGGCAGCTGGAAGTAACTGCCAGCACTCGTTCTCCAGCTCGCCCGGGAAGAATGAACGGCCACTTGGTGAAGGGCTGCAGAGCCGCCCGGGAGTTTGGAACTAAAACCTTTTCAGCAGGAGTTCTTGTTCAAACCGGAGCCATGATGTCTGTAGGTGGGTGTCTACGTTGCCCTCTGCTGGCACAGAGCTTTACATGCAATGCATAATTCCACACCCCAGCCACCGCAGTCAAAGTGGGAAAGGCTGCTCGCAATCTTCGCAGTGGCCTTTAGCGCTCCCGAATAAAGTGAATTTAAAACAACGCTTGAACGAAATGATCAAAAGTAGTGCTCCAAAATTGAGCGTACAGTAAGGTCACTGGCATCCAGTATTCCCTTACAAGGCCTGGCTTGATAAACTGGAGCCTATGAAACTTGATTCTTTACACTATGTAGACATTAATGCATAATTTTCTTTTTCTTAAAATAATTGTTTACAGGCACATTTGTACCCCACCCCCCTCTCCCAAAAAGAGAAACTTATTGGTGACAGGGAACCCCCTGTGTGGAGTTTGCACATTCTCTGTGTGGAGTTTGCACATTCTCTGTGTGGAGTTTGCACATTCTCTGTGTGGAGTTTGCACATTCTCTGTGTGGAGTTTGCACATTCTCTGTGTGGAGTTTGCACATTCTCTGTGTGGAGTTTGCACATTCTCTGTGTGGAGTTTGCACATTCTCTGTGTGGAGTTTGCACATTCTCTGTGTGGAGTTTGCACATTCTCTGTGTGGAGTTTGCACATTCTCTGTGTGGAGTTTGCACATTCTCTGTGTGGAGTTTGCACATTCTCTGTGTGGAGTTTGCACATTCTCTGTGTGGAGTTTGCACATTCTCTGTGTGGAGTTTGCACATTCTCTGTGTGGAGTTTGCACATTCTCTGTGTGGAGTTTGCACATTCTCTGTGTGGAGTTTGCACATTCTCTGTGTGGAGTTTGCACATTCTCCTCGTGTCTGCGTGGGTTTCCTCCGGGTGCTCCGGTTTCCTCCCACAATCCAAAGATGTGCGGGTTAGGTTAGTTGGCCAAGGTTAAAAATTGCCCCTTAGAGTCCTGAGATGTGTAGGTTAGTGGGATTAGCGGGTAAATATGTGGGGGTAGGGCCTGGGTGGGATTGTGGTCGGTGCAGATTCGATGGGCCGAATGGCCTCCTTCTGCACTGTAGGGTTTCTATGATTTCTAACCCATCTCCTTCCCAGACAATCGCACGCGTTCTCAGAACATGTGCCCCCCCGTTAGCCTAGCTTTGAGTACATTCTATTACAGCAGTGTTAAGTATTGTACTGTGGCGCAGGTACAAGTGGCATCGCCTGTGCTATTTCTCTGCTGCTTTGATGCTGCAGCTGCTATAGCTGTTGGCTATGAGGTAGTTGGAGGGGGGTGGAATCTGTTCATTAGAAAGGATTTTTAAAAAACTGTACACTTAAATAGACTGGTATACTGTGCTGTGATCTTTCGAGTAAATGTGGATATTTTTAAATAAAAGCAGGCGAAACGTCGCTCACATTTCTTTTTTGTAGTTGATTTACAGTGTCGAAGCCACCCTGCACCTTGATTCAGGCAGCATTTTCTGTCTGCGCTGCTTGCTGCGGGAGTTCAGGTTTTGCGGTGAAAGCTGGCACCTTGGCACCTGGAACCGGAGCGTCACGCCTGTGACTGTACCAGTTTACTGTAGTCTTAAGGTTGCTGCCCCTGAGTCATTTGCGACCCCCACGAGGTTTTGTGAATGTGTTCTTTCCGCTTCGCCGTTGACGAAACCTTTGCGAAATGTAAATCCGTTGCCTCGAGATTTTCAGTCCAAAATACTGTCCTGTGTTCTGGAAGGTACGTGACTTCTCATTGCTGGAACTAAATAAAGACGAAACTTGCTGTTGACTGGTCTCCTTTTCCGAGTCTGACACTATGCAAATGAGGGTAATTCCAGGCATCAAAAGAAATATTGGGAATGCCAGAATAAACTTAATAGAATCATAGAATCCCTACAGTACAGAAAGAGGCCAGTCGGCCCATCGAGTCTGCACCGACCACAATCCCACCCAGGCCCTACCCCCATATCCCTACATATTTTACCCGCTAATCCCTCTAATCTACGCATCCCAGGACACTAAGGGGCAATTTTAGCATAGTCAATCAACCTAACCCGCACATCATTGGACTGTGGGAGGAAACCGGAGCACCCGGAGGAAACCCACGCAGACACGAGGAGAATGTGCAAACTCCCCACAGACAGTGACCCGAGCCGGGAATCGAACCCAGGTCCCTGGAGCTGTGAAGCCGCAGTGCTAATCACTGTGCTACCGTGCCGCCCCTGCCAGCTTATTATTTTTCCTAAAAATACACAATTCTGAAAATTTGTAGAAGTGCATTGGACATAGAAACAAAGCGAAGAGAAGCAGGAGTAGGCCATTCAGCCCTTCGAGCCTGCTCCTACATTCATTTTGATTTTGATTTGATTTATTATTGTCACATGTATTAACATAGTGAAAAGTTAAAACAGAGTGAAATAGTGCCAAAACAAAACAGTGAAAAGTATTGTTTCTTGCGCGCTATACAGACAAAGCATACCGTTCATAGAGAAGGAAAGGCGAGAGTGCAGAATGTAGTGTTACAGTCATAGCTAAGGTGTAGAGAAAGATCAACTTAATGCAAGGTAAGTCCATTCAAAAGTCTGACGGCAGCAGGGAAGAAGCTGTTCTTGAGTCGGTTGGTATGTGACCTCAGACCTTTGTATCTTTATCCCGACAGAAGATGGTGGAAGAGAGAATGCCCGGGGGTGCGTGGGGTCCTTAATTATGCTGGCTGCTTTGCCGAGGCAGCGGGAAGTGTAGACAGAGTCAATGGATGGGAGGCTGGTTTGCGTGATGGATTGGGCTACATTCACGACCTTTTGTAGTCCCTTGCGGTCTTGGGCAGAGCAGGAGCCATACCAAGCTGTGATGCAACCAGAAATAATGCCTTCTATGGTGCATCTGTAAAGGTTGGTGAGAGTAGTAGCTGATGTGCCAAATTTGCTTGGTCTTCTGCAAAAGTAGAGGTATTGGTGGGCTCTCTTAACTATAGTTAAGTTCTAGTTTTGATCATGACTGATCATATTCAATATCCTGATCCCCCCCCTCGCTCCATATCCCTTGATTCTCCCCCTCCCCCCATATCCCTTGATCCCTTTAGCCTCAAGAGCTATATCTAATTTCTTCTTGAAATCAAACGATGTTTTGGCCTCAACTACTTTCTGTGGTAGTGAATTCCACACATTCACTGTCCTCTGGGTGAAGAAATTTCTCTTCACCTCAGTCCTAAACGGTTTGCCCCTTATCCTCAAACGATGACCCCCCCTAGTTCTGGGCTCGCCCACCGTTGGGAACATTTCTTCTGAAACCAACAGAGAAAACGCTGGAAAATCTTAGCAGGTTTGGCAGCATCTGTAAGGAGAGAAAAGAACTGACATTTCGAGTCCAAATGAGCCTTTGTCAAAGTTGGATGTACCCTGTCCAATCCCGTTAGAATTCTATAAGTTTCTATGCGATCCCTATAGAAATTGGCTTCTGAAAGTACAGGACATTTGCCATTGTAGGTATATTTGCAATGTATAACTTATATTTCATGTCAAACATCTGGTGCACACGTCCTGAGGACTTTTACATGTGTACTGCCTACACAGTGTGATGTGTACCTTAGATGGTGGTCTTTCCCCAAGCAGGGGAGATGGTGGCATTGTGGTAATGTCACTGGACTGGTAATCCAGAGGTCCAGGCGAACGCACTGGGGAAATGGGTTCAAATCCCACTGCGGCAGCTGGTAGAATTCAGATTCTATTAATTAAAATCTGAACACTCAGTCACGGTGACCATCAATTATTGTTTAAAAACCCATCGAGCTAATGTTTCTAGGCATTAGGCAGGAAATCTGCCATCCTTACCTGGTCTGGCCTACCTTTGATTCCTAGATCCATAGCAACATAGTTGACTTAACCCTCTGAAATGTCCCAGCAAGCCACTCAATTAGGGATTGGCAATAAATGTTGGCCTTGCCCACAACATCCATGAAGGAATACCTTTTTAAAATGGTGTAGTGTGTCCCTCTGCACGGAGTCCTGGATATTGGAACGTGTCAATCTGCAACACCGGGAGAACATGCAAATTCCACACAGGCATCACCCAAGGCTGGAATCGAACCCGGGTCCCATCCGGAAATCATGCAACACAAAGTTGTTGACAGCTCTTTGCACTGGAAGACACAAGTTTCAGGCAGAAGAGAAAGTGTCTTTCACAGAGTCCATGATTTCTATGCGCCCCCTTGCACCTAATGCAAAGAACAGTGGGACCTGTGTTACTCTGCTCAACAAGCACAGGGTGGCACAGTGGTTCGCACTGCTGCCTCACAGCTTTAGGGACCCGGGTTCGATTCCAGCCTTGGGTGGTTGCCTGTGTGGAATTTGCATGTTCTCCCTGTGTCTGTGTGGGTTTCCTCCAGGTGCTCTGGTTTCCTCCCACAGTCTGAAAGACGGGCTGATTAGATGCATTGGTCGAGCTAAATTCTCCCTTAGTGTACCTGAACAGGCGCCAGCCAGAGTGTGGCGACTAGGGGATTTTCACAGTAACTTCATTGCAGCGTTAATGTAAGCCGACTTGTGACACTAATAAATAAACTTTACAGCCATGTTTCTGTCTATGCAGTTAATTTCAAGATTGCAAAAAACTGCAAAAGGTCGTGAATGTAGCCCAATCCATCATGCAAACCAGCCTCCCATCCATTGACTCTGTCTACACTTCCCGCTGCCTTGGAAAAGCAGCCAGCATAATCAAGGACCCCACGCACCCCGGACATTCTCTCGTCCATTTTTTTTTTGGTTTATATCCAATTCAATCCAATCGAAGTCCAATTCAATGTCTCAGCAAGTGAGACATTCCCGATCCAAGCTGACAAGACAGGCCTCTCACCTCCTGTCTTGGGCTTGATCTACATGATCCAAGCTGATTGGAGTAGGCATTGCTCCTCCTCCAAGGCTTGATCTCATTTGCATCTTAGCCAAAAGGCCAAGATGCTGTTTCAAAAAAATTCTTTTTAAAAAATACTTTTCCAATTCAATCAAATCAAGTCCAATTCAGAGTCTCAACAAGTTGAGACATTCCCGATCCAAGCTGACAAGACAGGGCCTGCACACCTGTCTTGGGCCTGATCTACATGAGCCAAGCTGATTGGAGGAGGGGGAGGATTCCTCCTCCAAGGCTTGATCTCATTTGCATCTTAGCCAAAAGGCTGAGATGCCGCTTTTTAAAATTGCTTCATATGAATATGAAGCTTAAATGTAACCTAATGACCTCGACCAAGCACAGCATCCAATCCATACTACACTTGATCTTAGCCAAAAGGCTGAGAAGCTGCCTCGGAAAAGAAGTCAGCATAAATTAAGGACCCCACGCACCCCGGACATTCTCTCTTCCACCTCCTTCCGTCTTAAAAAAAGGATACAAAAGTCTGAGGTCACGTAGCAACCAACTCAAGAACAGCTTCTTCCCTGATGCTGTCAGACTTTTGAATGGACCTACCTTGCATTAAGTTGATCTTTCTCTGCACCCTAGCTATGACTCTAACACTACATTCTGCACTCTCTCCTTTCCTTCTCTATAACAGTATGCTTTGTCTGTATAGCGCGCAAGAAACAATACTTTTCACTATGCTAATACATGTGACAACAATAAATCTAATCTAATCAAATTTTTCGAAGAGGGTGGAGTTTTAGAATGGTGATGTGCCTGGGGTGAGCAAGTCAGTGTTGAGAGGATGGGTATATCTGCAAATGCACCAGCAGAGGGCAGCAGTTTGGACTATTCTGATTGTCAATCACTGTAAACTTGGTGAGAATCACACAACTCTCACTCCTCACAGCTCTCCAACACTAAAGAATCATAGAAGCCCAGCAGTGCAGAAGGGACCCCACGCACCCTGTGGGAGCGGCATGGTGGCACAGTGGTTAGCACTGCTGCCTCACAGCACCACGGTCCCAGGTTCAATTCTGGCCTCGGGTCACTGTGTGGAGTTTGCACGTTCTCCCCGTGTCTGCATGGGTTTCCTCCGGGTGCTCCGGTTTCCTCCCACAGTCCAAAGATGCGCGGGTTAGGTTGACTGGCCTTGGTAGATTGAGCCTAGTGTCGGGGGTTAGTAGGGTAAATGTGTGGGCTTATGGGAATAAGGCCTGGGCGGGATTGTGGTCGGTACAGACTCGATGGGCCGAATGGCCTCCTTCTGCACTGTAGGGATTCTATGATGCCAGTCGACCCATCGAGTCTGCACCGACTCTCTGACAGAGCGTCCCACCCAGGGGAAACAGCTTTTGGGGGAGGGCAGACTGTGATCTTTATTTTAATTTTGTTTTTATTCACTCGTGGGACATGGGCATCGCTGGCCGGGCCTGCACTTGTTGCCCATCCCTAGTTGCACTTGCTAGGCCATTTCAGAGGACAGTTAAGAGTCAACCACATTGCTGTGGCTCTGGAGTCACATGTAGGCCAGACCAGGTAAGGACGGCAGATTTCCTTCCCTAAAGGACATTAGTGAACCAGATGGATTTTTCTGACAATCGACAATGGTTTCATGGTCATCATTAGAATCATAGAAGCCCTACAGCGCAGAAGGAGGCAATTCAGCCCATCGAGCCTGTACCAACAACAATTCCCACCCAGGCCCTATCCCCGTAACCCCACATATTTACTCTGCTAATCCCTCTAACCTACACATCCTGGGACACTAAGGTCAATTTAGCATAGCTAATGCATCAAGCCTGCACATCTTTGGAGTGTGGGAGAAAACCGGAGCACCCGCAGGAAACCCACGGAGAGAACATGCAGGCTCCGCACAGACAGTGACCCAAGCCAGGAATCGAACCCAGGTCCCTGGAGCTGTGAGGCAGCAGTGCTAACCACTATGCTACCGTGCCGCCCCAATCAAATAGGTTCTTAATTCCAGATATTTTATTGAATTCAAATACCACCATCTGCCGTGGCGGGATTCGAACCCGGGTCCCCAGAACTCAGCCCCCAGCTGTGTTTCTGGATTAACAGTAATACCACTCGGCCATCACCCTATGCAAATCTCCCCCCAGTGTTGAATCTGAAATAGGAAAAGGTCCAGTGCATTCCAAATTGTTTCATCTGAGTGGCAACGGGCCAGGCAAACAATCCTTTCAGATAAAAGCAAGTTCCTGTTGCTGCTGGAATCTGAAACAGAAAGTGCTGGAAAATCTCAGCAGGCCTGACAGTGTCTGTGGAGAGAGAATAGAGCCAACGTTTCAAGTCTGGATGACCCTTCGGAGTTTTCAGAGGTGTGGGCCCAGCAATGTAGTCTGCCGTGAGTCTACTCAGATTCACGTGATAGGGCAAAGTGCCCATGTCACTTGTAACATATTGGTCGGAGGTTATAATCGACCGTTAATGCAAATCGTCAACTAAAAGTGGGGAAGTGGCGGCATGGTGGTATTGTCGCTAGACTGGGTAATGCGGAGACCCAGGGTAATGCTCTGGGGACCCCCCGGGTTCAAATCCCACCAGGGCGCATGGTGAAATTTGAATTCAGTAAAAATCTGGCGTTAAAATGGTTAGCACTGCTGCTTCACAGCGCCAGGGACCCAGGTTCAATTCCAACCTCGGGTCACTGTCTGTGTGGAGTTTGCACCTTCTCCCCGTGTCTGCGTGGGTTTCCCCCGGGTGCACCGGTTTCCTCCCGCGCTCCAAAGATGTGCGGGTTAGGTTGATTGGTCATGTTAAATTACCCGCTCATGTCCAGAGATGTGTAGATTAAGTGGATTGGCCGTACTAAATTCCCCTTAGTGTCCCAAGATATGTACGATACGTGGATTGGCCATGCTAAATTGCCCCTTAGTGGCAGGACGATTAGGAGGGTAAATATGTGTGGGTTACGGGGATAGGGCCTGGGTGGGATTGTTGTCGGTGCAGACTCAACGGGCCGAATGGCCACCTTCTGCACAGTATGATGACCGTGAAACCATTGTCAATTGTTGGAAAATCTCATCTGGTTCACTAATGTCCTTCAGGGAAGGAAATCTGCCGTCCTTACCTGGTCTGACCTACATGTGACTCCAGATCCACAGCAATATAACAGTAATAAATCAAATCAAATCAAAATCATAGAATCCCTACAGTGCATTTCCCTACAGCCATTCAGCCCAACCACAATCCCACCCTGGCACCACTCCCGTAACCCCACACATTTACCCCACTAATTCCCTGACACTAGGGTCAATTTATCATGGCCAATCAACCTAACCTGCACATCTTTGGACTTTGGGGAAGGAAATCTGATGTCCTTACCTGGTCTGGCCTACATGTAACTCCAGACCCACCGCCATGTGGTTGACTCTTAAATGCCCTCAGGGATGGGCAATAAATGTTGGCCCAGCCACCGACGCCCACATCCCATGAACGAATAAAAAAAACTCAAAGTACGTTTAAAAACTTGGCTATTTTAGAATGGAGGTGGAAAATTTCAGAGGCATAACTTGGAGTGCAGTGTAACGTCATAAGGTCCAATCTGTAGCCCCAGCAACTGACTCAGTCCCATATCCCCTGAGTTCTTTTGTGTTGGTTTACACTGCTTTAGTGCATGGATCTAGAAAGGGCTCTCAATTTTGTCATGTTACTTTGTTGTTGGCTGAATTGTTAAATCAGAAAGAAACACTTCCATTTCTGTAAGGTGTCATCATTATCGTTGGAAACACAGCCACTAAGTTATACACAGCAAACTCCCTCTAACAGTGATAATGTATCAAAAGCTAGAACACCTAGACTGATGTCCCTTCACAGTAGTACCATGGGATACGTATGAGCATATGAATTAGGAGCAGGAGTAGGCCACTCGGCCCCTCAAGCCTGCTCTCTCGTTCAATAAGATCACGGCTGATCTGATTGCAACCTTTCTTTTGAATGGACCTACCTTATATAAGTTGATCTTTCTCTGCACCCTAGCTATGACTATAACACTACATTCTGCACTCTCTCCTTTCCTTCTCTACGAACGGTATGCTTTGTCTGTACAGTGCGCAAGAAACAATACTTTTCACTGTATACCAATACATGTGACAATAATAAATCAAATCAAATCCACAATCCCACCTACCCCTGATAATTTTTCACCCCCTTTTTAAGCATTTATTAATCTCTGCCTTAAAAATATTTGAAGACTTCTTCCCTCACCTTTTAAAGTTTATTTATTTATTAGTCACAAGTAGGCTTACATTAACACTGCAATGAAGTTACTGTGAAAATCCCCTAGTGTTCACACTCTGGCACCTGTTCGGGTACACTGAGGGAGAATTTAGCATGGCCAATGCATCTAACCAGCACGTCTTTCAGACTGTGGGAGGAAACCGGAGCACCCGGAGGAGACCCATGCAAACTCCACACAGACAGTGACCCAAGCTGGGAATTGAACCCGGGCCCCTGGTGCTGTGAGGCAGCAGTGCTAACCACTGTGCCACAATGCCACCATGAGGAAGAGAGTTCCAAAGACTCATGATCCTCGGAGGGAAGAAATTTTTCCCCATCTCTGTCTTAAATGGCTGACCCCCTTTTTTTAAACAGTGACCCCTAGTTCTAGATTCCCCACTAGAAGAAACATTCTCTCCACATCACCCAGTCACAGCGTGGTATTGCTCCTGTCCAAGACCGCAAGAAACTAGAAAGGGTCATGAACGAAGCCCAGTCCATCACTCAAACCAGTCTCCCATCCATTGACTCCGTCTGCACTTCCCGCTGCCTCGGAAAAGCAGCCAGCATAATTAAGGACTCCACACGCCCCGGACATTCTCTCTTCCACCTTTTTCCATTGGGAAAAAGATACAAAAGTCTGAGATCATGTACCAACCAACTCAAGAACAGCTTCTTCCTTGCTGCCGTCAGACTTTTGAATGGACCTACCTCGCATTAAGTTGATCTTTCTCTACACCCTAGCTATGACTATAACACTACATTCTGCACTCTCCTTTCCTTCTCTATGAACGGCATGCTTTGTCTGTATAGCATGCAAGAAACAATACTTTTCACTGTCCCAATACATGTGACAATAACAAATGAAATCAAATCAATGCCCCATAGAATCTTATATGTTTTAATCATCACCTCTTACTTTTCTGAATTCCAGCAGATCCAAGCCTAGCATGTCCAACCTTTCCTCATAAGTCCCCCTGCCCATTCCAGGTATTAATCTAGTAAACCTCTGAACTGTAAATCCGTTGCATTTATCCCCTTCCTTAAATAAGGAGACCAATACTATACACGGTATTCCAGATGGGGTCTCACCAATGCCCTGTCTAACTGAAGCATAGTAAGAAGTCTCACAACACCAGGTTAAAGTCCAACAGGTTTATTTGGCAGCACAAGCTTTCGGAGCGTCACACATGATGGTATTCTCACGTTTCCTCCTACAGTCCGAAATATGTGCTGATCTCACGTGAGAACACCATCCACCAGGTACACGGTATGTACTCTTGCGACTCGGCCAACGTTGTCTACCTGATACGCTGCAGGAAAGGATGTCCCGAGGCATGGTACATTGGGGAAACCATGCAGACGCTGCGACAACGGATGAATGAACACCGCTCAACAATCACCAAACAGGAATGTTCCCTTCCAGTCGGGGAACACTTCAGCAGTCACGGGCATTCAGCCTCTGATCTTCGGGTAAGCGTTCTCCAAGGTGGCCTTCACGACAACACAGAATCGCTGAGCAGAGACTGATAGCCAAATTCCGCACACATGAGGACGGCCTCAACCGAGATCTTGGGTTCATGTCACACTATCTGTAACCCCCATGACTTGCCTGGACTTGCAAAATCTCACTAACTGTCCTGGCTGGAGACAATACACATCTCTTTAACCTGTGCTTAACCCTCTCTCCACTCACATACCTGTACCTGTAAAGACTTGATTACCTGTAAAGACTCGCATTCCAACCATTATCTTGTAAATTGAGTTGGTGTCTGTATATGCCCTGTTTGTGAATACAACTCCTCACCTGAAGAAGGAGCGAGACTCCGAAAGCTCGTGCTGCCAAATAAACCTGTTGGACTTTAACCTGGTGTTAAGACCATAAGACATAGGAGCGGAAGTAAGGCCATTCGGCCCATCGAGTCCACTCCACCATTCAATCATGGTTGATTTCAACTCCATTTACCCGCTCTCTCCCCATAGCCCTTAATTCCTCGAGAAATCAAGAATTTATCAATTTCTGTCTTGAAGACGCTCAACGTCTCGGCCTCCACAGCCCTCTGTGGCAATGAATTCCACAGACCCACCACTCTCTGGCTGAAGAAATTTCTCCTCATCTCTGTTCTAAAGTGACTCCCTTTTATTCTAAGGCTGTGCCCCCGCGTCCTAGTCTCCCCTGCTAATGGAAACAACTTCCCTACGTCCATCCTATCTAAGCCGTTCATTATCTTGTAAGTTTCTATCAGATCTCCCCTCAACCTCCTAAACTCCAATGAATATAATCCCACGATCCTCAGACGTTCATCGTATGTCAGGCCTACCATTCCTGGGATCATCCGTGTGAATCTCCGCTGGACCCGCTCCAGTGCCAGTATGTCCTTCCTGAGGTGTGGGGCCCAAAATTGTGTTGTGAGACTTCTTACTGTGCCCACCCCAGTCCAACACCGGCATCTCCACGTCATAACTGAAGCATAACCTCTCTCTTTTTAAAAAAGAGACCATGTGAGGATTAACTGAAACCAGGGCTGGGGTGAAATGATGGTTTTCAAGAACTGGTGAGTTGGGTGAACGGGACTCTGAGTTGTATTAAGGGCAGCAGAATTTTGAATCAACTTACGCTAATGGAGTGAGGAGGCTGACCTGGCAGGCATGGGAATGGAGGTAACAAAAGTGTGGGCGAGGGTTTCGGCAGCTGGTGGGCATTCCGGAGGTGGAACTAGCTGACCTTTCTGATGGCGCCAATATCAGCCCAAGTTTAAACAGAACACTGAAGTTGTGAACAGTTTGCGACAAAGACCAAGGCAGGAAGATCTTTTACTTCCTTATTCTTTCATGGGATGTGGACATTGGTGGCAAGGCCGACATTGAATGGAGTGGCTTGCTGAGCCATTTCAGAGAGAGAGGCCAGTTAAGAGTCCGCCGCATTGCTGTGGGTCTGGAGTCAAGGCCGGCAGATTTTGTGAAAGTTTATTTATTAGTGTCACAAGCCGGCTTACATTAACACTGCAATGAAGTTACTGTGAAATTCCCCTAGTCGCCACACTCCGGCGCCTGTGCGGGTACACTGAGGGAGAATTTAGCACGGCCCAATGCACCCTAACCGGCACAGCTTTCGGACTGTGGGAGGAAACCGGAGCACCCGGGGGAAACCCATGCAGACACAGGGAGAACGTGCAAACTCCACACAGACAGTAATCCGAACCAGGAATCAAACCTGGGTCCCTGGCGCTGTGAGGCAGCAGTGCTAACCACTGTGCCACCTCTGACCAAATCACTGTGACATTACGGCTGAAACTTGAGTGATCCCCCGGGAATGTGGCAGACCATAAGGTGAAGGGGCAAGTCTTCAGACCGAGTAGATTTGTATTGTCAGAACCACCCCTCTACCCCATTTACTTAAATAAAAGCAAAATACTGCGGATGCTGGAATCTGAAACAAAAACAGAAAATGCTGGAAAATCTCAGCAGGTCTGACAGCATCTGTGGAGAGAGAATAGAGCCAATGTTTCTTCTCTCCACAGATGCTGTCAGATCTGCTGAGATTTTCCAGCATTTTCTATTTTGCGACCCCCCCCCCGCCCCCCGCTATTTACCTGTTTCATTCAAAATATGCCAGTGAACCGAGCGATGAAATAGTGAATCAGTCCAAAGATGTGCGGCGTTAGGTTGATTGGCCGTGCTAAATTGCCCCTTAGTGTCAGGGGGATTGGCGGAATGGATGTGTGGGGTTGCGGGAATAGGGATCTGGGTGGGATTGTGGTCGGCGTGGACTCGATGGGCCGAATGGCCTCCTTCTGCACTGTAGGGTTTCTATGAATGCAACTTTTAAAAAATGGGTGACGAAAATTATGTAAAGGACATTGTGTAATTTTCCATTGTGCCTGAGTCAGCTCTGCCTCCTCTTAATGATGTACCCTGTTTGTGAACAGAACTCCCACTTACCTGACGAAGGAGCAGCGCTCCGAAAGCTAGTGGCTTTTGCTACCAAATAAACCTGTTGGACTTTAACCTGGTGTTGTGAGACTTCTTACTGTGTTTATCCTCTTTTAATCATATTGGGAGATCAAACCCCATTCCTAAATTTGAGGCTGGCAATCAAACCTGACACTCTGATGCAGGGCTGAGGGCGTGCAGCACTGCCAGAGCTGCAGATTCCTGGCTGAGACATTAAAACGGCTGCCCTGCCTCCCCTGCCGGGTGGACGTTAAAGATCCCAGGGCAATAGGTTGGGGAAGGGCAGGGCAAGAGTTCTCCTGTGATAATGGGAGGCGCTAGGTAAATGGAACTCTGATGTCTCTGCCCTGTCTGAGAGGCGCCAATTCCCGCCGTTCCCCGCGCCACTGGGCTGGCCGCGCAGGCGCAGTGAGCCTGAAATCACAAGGACGCTGGATACATTGTAACTGAAATTTACATTTCCAGGTGGATACATTGTCGCGGGGTTCCAAAGGAAAGTATCCAGAATCTGGGATACATTGTAACTGGGAGTTTTCAGGGAAAAGTATCTACAATCTGGGATACATTATAACTGGGAGTTACTTTATCCATGGGAATGTATCCAGAATCTGGGATATATTGTAACTGGGAGTTACTGTTTCCAGGGGAAAGTATCCAGAATCTGGGATACATTGTAACTGGGAGTTACTGTTTTCAGAGGAAAATATCCAGAATCTGGGATACTTTGTAACTGGGAGTTAGTGTTTCCAGGGGAAAATATCCGGAATCTGGGATACTTTGTAACTCATTGCATAGGGGGCTTTGTAACACATCTGGAAGCTTGCTCCCTCCCAACAGGGAAAGGGTAGAAGGGAATCTCTGGCTACAGTTGTGGGTGTGTCTCTCGTTACTGTGGACGCAGAAGGCGGGGTATTTCAAAGCGACAACAGAAGAATGATTCCTCCCAACGCTACCCACAGCGAGTCACCGGGGATTTGAACTGTCCTTCTTGGAGTTAGGGATCTGGAGGAAAAAATAGAGTGGCAGAGATTGAGTTGGGACTTTACCCCCAGATCCTGATCTCTCCCCGGGTTTTTTTTTGGACACACATTTCCCCACCCCCCAGCCTGGCTCGGGTAGCGTGTTATTGAAAAATGACTGATTTTAGCACAAGCGTTCAGGAGGGTCGCCACAGGATGGGGGCAAGTGGGAGTTGGCACTGCCAGGGATTCGTGCCATCTCCACCCCTCACCCTCTCAGAGCTGGACAGGAGCCCCGAGGGTCTGCACAGGACACGAAGATCTCCACTGCGATTTCAGGTAATGCCTTTCAAATTAAGGAGTTGTTTTTCTGAATGTTGCAATGGGAAGAATGTTCAACTTTGTTAGTGGGGGAATTTCACAGTGACTTCATTGCAGTGTAGGCCTTGCTTGTGACTAATAAGTAAACTTTACTTTTACTTTGCTTTATGAAGTTACAACAAAGCTGGGGGAAATGACTAAATGATATCTCAACTTCTGAAATCTTGGGTCTGGTACCCTGGTAATTTTGGTAGATTGAACCAGGCCAGGACTTACTCAGTTAATGGCAGGGCGTTGGGGAGAGTTGCAGGACAAAGAGATCTAGGGGTACATGTTCATAGCTCCTTGAAAGTGGAGTCACAGGTGGACAGAGTGGTGAAGAAGGCATTCGGCATGCTTGGTTTCATCGGTCAGAACATTGAATACAGGGGTTGGGACATCTTGTTGAAGTTGCACAAGACATTGGTAAGGCCACACTTGGAATACTGTGCGCAATTCTGGTCACCCTATTATAGAAAGGATATTATTAAACTAGAAAGAGTGCAGAAAAGATTTACTAGGATGCTACCGGGATTTGATGGATTGAGTTATAAGGAGAGGCTGAATAGACTGGGACTTTTTTCTCTGGCTGAGGGGTGACCTTATAGAGGTCTATAAAATAATGAGGGGCATAGACAAGGTAGATAGTCAATATCTTTTCCCAGAGGTAGGGGAGTCTAAAACTAGAGGGCATAGGTTTGAGGGGAGAGGGGAGAGATACAAAAGTGTCCAGAGGGGCAATTTTTTCACAGAAGGTGGTGAGTGTCTGGAACAAGCTGCCAGAGGTAGTAGTCGAGGCGGGTATAATTTTATCTTTTAAAAAGCATTTAGACAGTTACATGGGTACGATGGGTATAGAGGGATATGGACCAAATGTGGGCAATTGGGATTAGCTTAAGGGTTTTTTTAAAAAAAAGGGCGGCATGGACAAGTTGGGCCGAAGGGCCCATTTCCATGCTGTAAACTTCTATGACTCTATGGTAGATGTGATGCTGAGCTAGTAACTACCTGGAATTGTGAATCTCAGTGCCAATGTGGCAGTAGTTGTAATACAACTTTTTAAGCGGAATGGTGGCACAATGGTTAGCACTGCTGCCTCACAGCGCCAGGGACCCAGGTTCCATTCCAGGCTTGGGTCGCTGTCTGTGTGGATTCTGCACATTCTCCCTGTGTCTGCGTGGGTTTGATCCGGTTTCCTCCCACAGTCCAAAGGATGTGCTGGTTAGGTGCATTGGCTGTGCTACATTCTCCCTCAGTGTACCCGAACAGGCGCTGGAGTGTGGCGATTATCGGGAATATTCATGGTAACTTCATTGCAATGTTAATGTAAGCCTACTTGTGACTAAAAACTAAACTTTAGCTTTAACTTTGTTAGTGTTAGGCGTAGGCTTACATTAACACTGCAATGAAGTTACTATGAAAACCCCCTAGTTGCCACATGCTGGCGCCTGTTCGGGTACATTGAGGGAGAATTTAGCATGGCCAATGCACCCAACCAGCACGTCTTTCGGACTGTGGGAGGAAACCGGAGCACCCGGAGGAAACCCATGCCGACGTGAGGAGAATGTGCAGACTCCGCACAGACAGTGACCCAAGCTGGGAATTGAACCCGGGTCCCTGTCTCTGTGAGACAGCAGTGCTAACCCCTGTGCCACCGTGCTGCCCATGGTCTAGTAATCCAGACTATTGGAACAAGGGTTCAAATCGTACTATGGCATCTCACAGAATTTAAATTTGATTAATCTAAAATCAGTAATGATTATGAAATTGTCATTGGGTTCATTAATGTCCTTAAGGAACAGTGGCGCAGTGGTTCGCAGTGCTGCCTCACAGCACCAGGGACCCGGGTTTGATTCTCGGCTCGGGTCACTGTCTGTGCAGAGTCTGCACGTTCTCCCTGTGTTTGAGTGAGTTTCCTCCAGGTGCTCTGGTTTCCTCCCACAGTCCAAAGATGTGTAGCTTAAGGGGATTGACCATGCTAATTTGCCCCTTAGTATCCAAAGACGTGCAGGTTTCATGTAATCCCTACAGAGCAGAAGGAGGCAATTTGGGCCATCGAGACTGCACTGACCACAATCCCATTCAGGTCCTATCCACATAACCCCACGTATTTACCCTAGCTAATCTCCCTGACAGTAGGGGGCAATTTAGCATGGCCAATGCACCTAACCTGCACATCTTTGGACTGTATCCCAAGATGTATAGGTTAGGGGGATGGGCAAGGTAAATATGTGGGGTCCTGGGGATAGGGCCTGGGCAAGATACTCTGTCGGAGACTCGGTGCAGACTCGATGGGCTGAATGGCCTCCTCCTTCTCTGTAGGGATCCTATGCTTCTGTGCAGTCTGCCATCCTTACCTGGTCTGACTGACATGTGACTCCAGAGCCACAGCAATACTGCTCTCTGAACTGGCCCAGCAAGTGACTCAGTTCAAGACTGAACAAATCCTTCCAACTCATGCCCATGGCTAATAGCGGGAGCCATGTGAAGGGAATAAAGTTGCAACCCCCACCATCACTACCCATAGCTCCAGACTTTGATTTGATTTATTATTGTCACACATATCAGTATACAGTGAAAAGTATTGTTTCTTGCGCGCTATACAGACAAAGCATTCCATTCATAGAGAAGGAAAGGAGAGAGTGCAGAATGTAGTGTTATAGTCATAGCTAGGGTGTAGAGAAAGATCAGCTTAATGCGAGGTAGGTCCATTCAAAAGTCTGACAGCAGCAGGGAAGAAGCTGTTCTTGAGTCGGTTGGTACGTGACCTCAGACTTTCTATCTTTTTCCCGAAGGAAAAAGGTGGAAAGAAAGAACGTCCGGGGTGCGTGGGGTCCTTGATTATGCTGGCTGCTTTGCCGAGGCAGTGGGAAGTGTAGACAGAGTCAATGGATGGGAGGCTGGTTTGCGTGATGGATTGGGCTACATAGATGACCTTTTGTAGTTCCTTGCGGTCTTGGGCAGAGCAGGAGCCGCAACACATATGTAAGAGTACACGTTGCCACAGCAACTCGGATTCCCCTGAATGAACCATTACACACCATAGGTGCCTGATGCGAGGAAAACGGACAGGGGAGAGTGGGAGTGGGCAGGGTGGGGGGGAGGGTGTTGGATCAAAATCTTGGAACTCCCTCCCTAACAACCCTCTGGGTGTACCTACACCACATGGATCACAGCTCACCACCACCTTCTCGAGGGCACTTGGGGATGGGCTATAAATGCTGTTGTAGCCAGTGATACTCAGGTCCCGTGAATGAATAAATACATAGAAACCATAGAAAATTACAGCTCAGAAACAGGCCTTTTGGCCCTTCTTGTCTGTGCTGAACCATTTTTTGCCGAGTCCCACTGACCTGCACTTGGACCATATCCCCCCACACCCCTCTCATCCATGAACCCGTCCAAGTTTTTCTTAAATGTTAAAACTGACCCCGCATTTACCACTTTATCCGGCAGCTCATTCCACACTCCCACCACTCTCTGCGTGAAGAAGCCCCCCCCTAATATTCCCTTTCAACTTTTCTCCTTTCACCCTTAACCCATGCCCTCTGGTTTTTTTCTCCCCTAGCCTCAGTGGAAAAAGCCTGCTTGCATTCACTCTATCTATACCCATCAAAATCTTATACACCTCTATCAAATTTCCCCTCATTCTTCTACGCTCCAGGGAATAAAGTCCCAACCTATTCAATCTCTCTCTGTAACTCATCTTCTCAAGTCCCGGCAACATCCTTGTGAACCTTCTCTGCACTCTTTCAACCTTATTTACATCTTTTCTGTAACTAGGTGATCAAAACTGTACACAATACTCTAAATTTGGCCTCACCAATGCCTTATATATATATATATATATATATATATATATATACATATATATTTAAAATAAATATCTGATGCTTCATAGGGATGGCACAGTTGTTAGCACTGCTGCCTCACAGCACCAGGGACCCGGGTTCGATTCCCGGCTTGGGTCACTGTCGGTACGGAGTTTGCACGTTCTCCTCGTGTCTGCATGGGTTTCCTCCGGGTGCACCGGATTCCTCCCACAGTCTGAAGATGTGCAGGTTAGGTGGATTGGCCATGCTAAATTGCCTCTTAGTATCAGGGGGACTAGCTGGGGGTAAATGCATAGGGCTATGGGGGATAGGGCCTGGTTGGGATGGTGGTTGGTGCAGACTCGATGGGCTGAACAGCCTCCTTCTGCACTGCAGGGATTCTATGATTCTATCACCAAAACAGGCTAATTAGCCCTGCAGGTCCATGTGTCACCCACCTCCTCCTCCTGATGTCGACCGAGGAATGTATAATTTCCTCAAAGGAACTTGCAAACAGAATATCTCACAGCGGTGAAACCGTGAAGAGCAAAGGTTTAAATTAACCTGAAGGAATTTGAAAATCGAGGCCACACTGTCTGTCATCTCTCTGTTATCTCTGCTGCTTCCAGTGTTTGGGAGATGGTGGGTGGAGAGAAATCCAGAAAATAATGGGTGCTTGTGGCTCTGATGTCACTCACATCCAACAGCGCTCAACCAGGTCTGGCAACATCTGTAAGGAGAGAAAAGAGCTGACGTTTCGAGTCCGGATGACCCTTTATCAAAGCTTTGACAAAGGGTCATCTGGACTCGAAACGTCAGCTCTTTTCTCTCCTTACAGATGCTGCCAGACCTGCTGAGATTTTCCAGCATTTTCTCTTTTGGTTTCAGATTCCAGCATCCGCAGTAATTTGCTTTTATCCGGCGCTCAGCCAGTTCCCGTCACGCATGGGGTCTGCTACTCCGATCCCGTCTCAGGTCCACTTTGCTCCATCCCAGCTCCTGGCATTGATTTGATTTATTATTGTCACATGTATTGGGATACAGTGTAAAGTATTGTCTCTTGCGCGCTATACAGACAAAGCATACTGTTCATAGAGTACATAGGGGAGAAGGAAAGGCGTGGGTGTGGAATGTAGTGTCATAGCTAAGGTGTAGAGAAAGATCAGCTTAATAAATTCAAAAGTCTGATGGCAACAGAGAAGAAGCTGTAGAGGAAATATACAGTAAATGGCAGAACCCTTGAGAGTATTGATAGGCAAAGGGATCTGGGTGTACAGGTACACAGGTCACTGAAAGTGGCAATGCAGGTGGAGAAGGTAGTCAAGAAGGCATACGGCATGCTTGCCTTCATCAGCCGGGGTATTGAGTTTAAAAATTGGCAAGTCATATTGACGCTTTATAGAACCTTAGTGAGGCCGCACTTGGAATATAGTGTTCAATTCTGGTCGCCACACTAGCAGAAGGATGTGGAGGCTTTGGAGAGGGTACAGAAAAGATTTACCTGGCATGGAGGGCATTAGTTATGAGGAGAGGTTGGAGAAACTTGATTTGTTCTCACTGGAATGATGGAGGTTGAGGGGGCGACCTGATAGAAGTCTGCAAGATTATGAGGGGCATGGACAGAGTGGATAGTCAGAAGCTTTTTCCCAGGGTGAAATTTTCTCAGGGTGGCACATTTTTTACAGATGCATTCTTTCTGGTTGTATCCCAGCTTGGTCTGGCTCCTGCTCTGCCCAAGGCCGCAAGGAACTACAAAAGGTCGTGAATGTCCATCACGCAAACCAGCCTCCCATCCATTGACTCTGTCTACATTTCCCATTGCCTCGGCAAAGCAGCCAGCATAATCAAGGACCCCACGCACCCCGGACATTCTCTCTTCCACCTTCTTCCTTCAGGAAAAAGATACAAAAGCCTGAGGTCACGTACCAACCAACTCAAGAACAGCTTCTTCCCTGCTGCCGTCAGACTTTTGAATGGACTTACCTTGCATTAAGTTGATCTCTCTCTACACCCTAGCTATGACTGTAATAGTACATTCTGCATTCTCTCGTTTCCTTCTCTATGAATGGTATGCTTTGTCTGTATAGCGCGCAAGTAACAATACTTTTCACTATGTTAATACATGTGACAATAATAAATCAAATCAAAGAGTCAGTTACTAGGGGGAATAGGTTTAAGGTGCGAGGGGCAAGGCTTAAACGAGATGTACGAGGCAAGTTTTTTTTACACAGATGGTGATTTTCACTGATACAGGGCTTACCATACCACATACCATGATGCTATTGAGTGGCAGGGTGACGGTATCTCCATCAGAGTGAAAGAATCTCCACAGGAGTGAACCTGTTTGATATATGACTCTCACCAATTGTTACAGCCATGACGTGGAGATGCCGGCATTGGACTGGGGTGGGCACAGTAAGAAGTCTCACAACACCAGGTTAAAGTCCAACAGGTTTATTTGGTAGCACGAGCTTTCGGAGCGCTGCCCCTTCACAACTCACTTGATGAGGGAACAGTGCTCCGAAAGCTTGTGCTACCAAATAAACCTGTTGGACTTTAACCTGGTGTTGTGAGACTTCTTACAATTGTTACAGATGCACCTGGAACTCGCTGCCGGGGACATCATGGAAGCAGATATGATGGTGACTTTTAAGGGGCGTCTTGACAAATGCATGAATAGGACGGGAATAGAGGGATATAATCCCCCGAAAAGTAAGGGCTTTTAGTTCAGTCGGGCAGCTTGGTCGGTGCAGGCTTAGAGGGCCAAAGGGCCTGTTCCTGTGCTATAATTTTCTTTGTTCTTGGGTCAGTTGGTATGTGGTCTCAGGCTTTTGTATCTTTTTCCTGATGACAGGAGGTGGAAGAGAGAATGTCCGGGGTGCGTGGAGTCCTTGATTATGCTGGCTGCTTTTCCGAGGCAGCGGGAAGTGTAGACGGAGTCAGTGGATGGGAGGCTGGTTTGCGTGATGGACTGAACCATCTTCACTGCTCTTTGTAGTTCCTTGTGGTGTTGGGCAGAGCAGGAGCCATACCAAGCTGTGATACAACCAGAAAGAATGCTTTCTATGATGCATCTGTAACAATTGTAAGAAGTCTCACAACACCAGGTTCAAGTCCAACAAGTTTATTTGGTAGCACAAGCTTTCGGAGTGCTGCTCCCTCATCAAGTGAGTGGTGAAGGGGCAGCGCTCCAAAAGCTCGTGCTACCAAGTAAACCTGTTGGACTTTAACCTGGTGTTGTGAGACTCCTTACTGTGCCCACCCCAGTCCAATGCCGTCATCTCCATATCATGGCTGTAACAATTGGTGAGAGTCGTATATCAAACAGGTTCACTCCTGTGGAGATTCTTTCACTCTGATGGAGATACCGTCACCCTGCCACTCAATAGCATCGTGGTATGGTCAGCCCTGTCTGAGTGAAAATCACCCAGTTCTCCAGCGTGCTGGGATGGCTCCTCCACCTCTTTCAGGAACGGACTTTTTTTGATGCTGCGGTCTTGCAACTTGGTGCAACCTACTTCTTAGGAAAATGAGGATCCTTCAATCGTGTGAACAGTTCTGAGTGTCACACCTTGGGAAGGATCTATTAGCCGAGGAGAACAGGAAGTGTCTATTTCCCAGAATGATACTGGACTCCCAAATATTACATAAAGATGTGCGGTTTAGGTTTAGAGTTTAAAGATTATTTATTAGTATCACAAGTAGGCTTGCATTAACACTGCAATGAAGTTATTGTGAAAAATCCCCGAGTTGCCACACTCTGGCGCCTGTTCGGGTACACTGAGGGAGAATTTAGCATGGCCAATGCACCTAACCAGCACGTCTTTTGGACTGTGGGAGGAAATCGGAGCACCCGGAGGAAACCCACGCAGACACGGGGAGAACGTGCAGACTTCATACAGAGAGTGATCCAAGCTGGGAATCGAACTTGGGTCCCTGACGCTGTGAGGCTGCAGTCCTAACCACTGTGCCACCGTGTCCCTCTCACTGTTCTAAACTCAGTTAATACAATCCTAACTGACTGAGCGTCACGGTAGCACAGCGGTTAGCACTGCTGCCTCACAGCGCTAGGAACCCGGGTTCAATTCCCGGCTTGGGTCACTGTCTGTGCAGTGTCTGCACCTTCTCCCCGTGTCTGCATGGGTTTCCTCCGGGTGCTCCGGTTTCCTCCCACAGTCTGAAAGACGTGCTGGTTAGGTGCTAAATTCTCCCTCAGTGTACCCGAGCGGGCGCTGGAGTGTAGCAACTATGGGATTTTTGCAGTAACTTCATTGCAGTGTTAATGTAAACCAACTTGTAACACTAATAAATAAAATTTAAAACTTTCGATGTGCCACTTAGGTGGATTGCTCATGCTAAATTGTCCCTTAGTGCCCCAAGATGTGTAGGTTAGATGGATTAGCCTTGGTAAATGTTATTTTTATTAGAAACCCTACAGTGCAGAAAGAGGCCATTTGGCCCATCGAGTCTGCACCGACCACAAACCCACCCAGGCCCTACCCCCATATCCCTACATATTTACCCACTCATCCCTCTAACCTACACATCTCAGGACACTAAGGGGCAATTTTAGCATGGCCAATCAACCTAACCCGCACATCTTTGGACTGTGGGAGGAAACCGGAGCACCCGGAGGAAACCCACGCAGACATGAGGAGAATATGCAAACTCCACACAGACAGTGACCCAAGCCGGGAATCGAACCCAGGTCCCTGGAGCTGTGAAGCAGCCGGGAATTGAACCCGGGTTCCTAGCGCTGTGAGGCAGCAGTGCTAACCGTGCCGCCCCTAAATGTGCAGGGGTTACAAGAATAGGGCGGGGGAGAGGGCTTAAGTTTTAAGTTTATTTATTAGTGTCAGGAGTAGGCTTCTGTTAACACTGCAATGAAGTTACTGTGAAAATCCCCTAGTCGCCACTCTCCAGCACCTGCTCGGGTGCACTGAGGGAGAATTTAGCAATGCTAGCCTATCCTGTACACTCGTACACTGTGCCACTTGTATAAGGTGCTCTATCAGAGAGTTGGTACAGACTCGATGGGCTGACTGGCCTCCTCCTGCACTGTAGGGATTCTAGGATCAAAGTTTAAGGCAGCTTAGCTCCACCAGTGCCTCTCCGACAGGCACTTCTTACACACATTGTTCAACCTCAGTTTATGTTGTGAATAGTATGCCGCAGATGCCAATTTATTGTCATGCGTGGAAGGACTGTGTGCACGGCAACAGCTGCAAAGGCCAGAGTGTTCCTTGCAAGTCACTTCATCATCCAACATTGGGTAAATATCCACTGTTTCCAATTCAGCATTGTATCGTTGGCAGCTTTTTATTGGAAGGAGCAGGCGTTAACCTTGCACTGCTGACAGGGCTGTGTTCCTATGAATGCATTAGAATGAAATGTGTGCATCTGTGCTGTTAGTGTAATACTGAGTGGGCAGTTTTCCTCCCTCTCTGACCTCTCTCCTCACTGGGTAGCTCAGTCGCCTCCAAGTCAGAAGGTTCAAAACCCACCCCCGAGACTCGCGCTCAAATATCTCGGGCTAACACTCTGGTGCGGCACTGAGGGAAGTGCTGTACTATCGGAGGGTGCTATCTTTTTGGATAAGACTTTAAAATGAAGCCTTCTCCTGGGTGCGCAGGTGAGATTCCTTGCTGCTACTTTGAAGCAAAGAACAGGGAGGTTTTCCCTGGTGTTCTGGCTGAAACCTACCCTGTACACTCGCCAAAACAGAATCACACTCCTACTTAAGGTAAATCAAATAACCAACTAAATCAAACAAACTGAGGGACAAATGAAAGGGGGTGGAGGGGTAATGGCGTATTGTCTGAATAAAAAAGCAAATTAAAAATGAAACTTAAACACGTTTTAAGAGGGTCAAAAATGCACCCGAATCCTCGCGGTGCCCAGCGGGCACGGAAGGAAAGAAAATCGCATTGTTGTTTGTGGGGTTTGGTGTGCAAAATGGCTGGCACTTTTCCCAAATTAAAACTGTCCAACACTTCATAGAATAATAGAATCCCAATAGGAGACCATTTGGCCCATCGAGTCTGCACCAACAACAATCCCACCCAACACCATCCCCGCAACATATTTACCCTGCTCATCCCCCTGACACCAAGGGGAAATTTATCATGGCCAATCAACCTAACCCGCACATCTTTGGACAGTGGGAGCAAACCGGAGTACCCGGAGGAAACCCACGCAGACACGGGGAGAATGTGCAAACTCCACACAAACAGTCATTCTAGGTTGGAATTGAACCTGGGACCAGGGTGCTGTGAGGCAGCAATGCTAGCCGCCGTGCTGCCCATTTCATGGGCAGGAAAGCACTTTGGGACATCCTGCAGTTCTGGAGGTCATTCTGGAAATGCAAGTTTATCCTTTTTCCAGCTTCTCTCAGTCCCTCGCCAAAGAAAACTCTATCCCCTTGCACGTGTCTAACTATAACTCAAGTTTTCTTTATTCATTCGTGGGACATGGGCGTCACTGGCTGGGCCAGCATTTATTGTCCATCCCTAGTTGCCCTTGGAGGGCAGTTGAGAGTCAACCACATTGCTGTGGCTCTGGAGTCAGATGTAGGCCAGACCGGGTAAGGTTGGCAGATTTCCTTCCCTAAAGGATATTAGTGAACCAGATGGGTTTTTCCGACAATGGTTTCATGACCATCAGTAGGTTCTTAATTCCAGATATTTTTAATTGAATTCAAATTCCACCATCTGCCGTGGCGGGATTCGAACCCGGGTCCCCAGAACATTAGCATGGTTTACTAGTCCAGCGACTCTATCACTACGCCACCTTCCCAAGTGCAAGGCTCTGAGAGAAAAGGAAGTAAAACAGGATAATTCGGTGGGAAAGTTGCTTGATGATCAAGGTTTATAGAGAAAGCAAGGTTTAGTGAGGAGGGTGTCAGGCTTGCTCTGTATTGTGATCAAGTATCACTGGAAGAGGGCATTCGGCCCACTGTGTCTCTGCTGGCCTTTTGAAAGAGCAATCTAATTAATCCCACTCCCTCCCCCGTCGCCCTGCACATTTTATTTATCCATTTCCCCTTGATTGTTGGGGCTGCTCCTTCAGGCGGGATATTTTTAGGGTGGCACAGTGATTAGCACTGCTGCCTCACAGCGCCAGGGACCCGGGTTCAATTCCCGGCTAGGGTCACTGTCTGTGCGGAGTCTGCGCGTTCTCCCCATGTCTGCGTGGGTTTCCTCCAGGTGCTCCAGTTTCCTCTCTGTCTGAAAGCCGTCCTGGTTAGGTGGATTAACCATGCTAAATTCTCCCTCAGTGTACCCGAACAGGCGCCGGAGTGTGGCGACTAGGGGATTTTCACAGTAACTTCATTGTAGTGTTAATGTAAGCCTACTCGTGACACTAATAAATAAACAAACTTAAATCCTTCCCTTCCCTGGCTTTTCGGCCAGTTATCTTAAATCCGTGTCCCCCTGGCTTCCAGCAACAACCCCGCCAATGGAACGATTAGTTTTCTTTCCTAAGACCTTTGAGAATGAGGGAATGCCAGATTCGAGCGGTGAGCTGCTGGGATAGTTGTGATTTCACTGCAGTGATGATACATGGAAGAGCGTGTGGAACATGTGTTGTCAGGGGCGAACTTGGGAGGATTCCAAAAACCTCCGGGGGCGGGCAAGAGTATTGAATGATCTGATGTTCTGCACTCGAACTTTAATATATGTACACCTTCAGCGAGGATAACCGTTGATTTGATGAGCAAAGCCTATGAAAGATGTGTTGCTTTGGTTACAGTGGTTACTATAGCAACCAGCTGGATGATTCAGAGAACTGTCATGAAATCTCGAATGGTTTTATTTTAAAGCCAGCATTGAGCAATCTCGCCTTTTCTTTTTAGCCAGGTCTCTAGTTTATTCTCCTCTAGACTGGGGTCCACCCTAAGACATGGTCACTGACCACTCTTAACTGGACACAACCACTTGCATTCTCCTTTTTAAAGTTTATTTATTTATTAGTGTCACAAGTCGGCTTACATTAACACTGCAATGAAGCCACTTTGAAAATCCCCTAGTCGCCACACTCTGGCACCTGTTCGGGTACATTGAGGGAGAATTTAGCACGGCCGATCCACCTAACCGGCACATCTTTTGGACTGTGGGAGGGAACCGGCGGAAACCCGCGCAGACACGGGGAGAACTTGCAGACTCCGCACAGACAGTGACCCAAGCCGGGAATCGAACCTGGGTCCCTGGCGCTGTGAGGCAGCAGTGCTAACCACTCTGCCACCCGATTTGATAGGGGCTCTCAAAATCATGAGGGGGCTGGACAAGGGAGAGACTGTTCCCACTCATAAAAGGATTGAGAAGGAGGGGGCACAGATTTATTATTGTCACATGTATTATTATACAGTGTAAAGTATTATTTCTTGCATGCTATACAGAAAAAAGCATACCGTTCATAGAGAAGGAAAGAGAGTGCAGACTGTAGTGTTACAGTCACAGCTAGGGTGTAGAGAAAGATCAACTTGTGGCACAGTGGGTTAGCACTGCTGCCTCACAGCGCCAGGGACCTGGGTTCAATTCCTGGCTTGGTTCAATGTCTGTGTGGAGTCTGCACGTTCTCCCCAGCTCTGCGTGGGTTTCCTTTGGGTGCTCTGGTTTCCTCCCACAGTCCAAAGATATGTAGGTTAGGTGGATTGGCCATGCTAAATTCTCCCTCTGTGTACCCAAACAGGCGCCATGAGTATGGCGACCGGGGGATTTACACAGCAACCTCATTGCAATGTGAATGTAAGCCTACTTGTGAGTAATAAAAATAAACTTAATGCAATGTAGGTCCATTCAAAAGTCTGATGGCGGCAGGGAAAAAGCTGTTCTTGAGTTAATTGGTACGTGTCCTCAGACTTTTGTATCTTTTTCCCGATGGAAGAAGGTGGAAGAGAGAATGTCCGGGGTGCGTGGGGTCCTTAATTATGCTGACTGCTTTTCCGAGGCAGCGGGAAGTGTAGATAGTGTCAATGGATGGGAGGCTGGTTTGAGTGATGGACTGGGCTACATTCACCACCCTTTGTAGTTTCTTGCATTCTTGGACAGAACAGGAGCCATACCAAGCTGTGATACAACCAGAAAGAATGCTTTCTATGGGGCATCTGTAAAGGTTGGTGAGAGTCGTAGCTGACATGCCAAATTTCCTTAGTCTTCTGAGAAAGTAGAGGTGTTGATAGACTTTCTTAACTATAGTGTCGGCATGGGGGGACCAGGACAGGTTGTTGGTGATCTGGACACATAAAAACGTGGAGCTCTTGACTCTTTCTACTTCGTCCCCATTGATGTAGACGGGCTGGTCCTCCACTACGTTTAGTGATTTGCAAAGGAAGCAAATGTGATGTGACAGCAACTCTTCACACAGCGAGTGGTTGAAAGTGCGGTGGAGGCAGATTCAATCGAGGCACTCGAGAGGACGTTGGATGATTACTTGAATAAGACCACAAGAAAAAGAAGCAGAATTAGGCCATTCGGCCCATCGAGTCTGCTCTGCCATTCAATTATGGCTGATAGGTTTCTCAATCCCATTCTCCCACCTTTTCCCCGTAACCTTTGATCCCCTTACCAATCAAGAACCTATCTATCTCTGTCTTAAATACACTCAATGACCTGGCCTCCACTGCCTTCTGCGGCAATGAATTCCACAGATTCACCACCCTCTGGCTGAAGAAATTCCTCCTCATCTCAGTTCCAAAGGGTCGTCCCTTTCGAAGCAATGTGCAGGGATACGAGGAGAAGGCAGGGGACTGGCACCAAGTCAGTCATGCTCATTTGGAGAGCCGGTGTAGACACAATGGGCCAAATGGCCTCCTCCTGAGCCGTAATCTGAAGGCCGTGTTGGGGTTGGACTCATTGACTGATCTTCACATCTGAGTCTTTATACAAATTGTTGGGAGGCTGTTTGACTGTGGCGAGGCATCCCATTGTGGAGAGCAGGGATGTACTGCTGAGGCTTTATAAGGCTCTGGTCAGATCACATTTGGAATATTGTGAGCAATTGTGGGCCCCGTATCTAGGGAAGGATGTGCTAGACCTGGAAAGAGTCCAGAGGAGGTTCACGAGAATGAGCCCAGGAATGAAAGGCTTGACATATGGGGAGCATTTGAGGACTCTGGGTCTGTACTCGATGGAGTTTAGACGGATGAATGGAGATCTCATTGAAACTTACAGAATACTGAAAGGCCTGGATAGAGTGGACGTGGGGAAGATGTTTCTATTAGTCGGAGAGACTTGGATCCGAGGTCACAGTCTCAGAGTAAAGGGATGACCCTTTAGAACCGAGATGAGGAGGAATTTCTTCAGCCAGAGAGTGGTGAATCAGTGGAATTCATTGCCACAGAAGGCTGTGGAGGCCAGGTCATTGAGTGTATTTAAGACAGAGATAGATAGGTTCTTGATTGGTAAGGGGATCAAAGGTTACGGGGAAAAGGCAGGAGAATGGGATTGCGAAACCTATCAGCCACGATCGAATGGCGGAGCAGACTCGATGGGCCGAATGGCCTAATTCTGCTCCTAGAACTTATGGAACCATCTCTCCTGTGCATGTGCACACTTAAGAATTCTCCAACGGGGATCACTGAGTTACTAGCTGGCACAGGAGACTGGATTTTTCGCCTCCCTTGCCCAGGAGAATTGAGATTGATCTGTGCATGCCATTGCTGTCAGTCATGGGATCAATTTAGTTTCATTAAACCTGGCCTCTCACTGGCTTGTCTTCAGGCCAATGCCCTGTGGTGCAATGGTCCATTAAGCCACTGAGCAACTCTGACAGAATACCTGGTAGCAGAGACCCACACAGATTTGTCAGACATGGCTGGCTAAATGTGGCAATGATTGAAATCCAACCATTTACATCTTGTGTTTTAAAAAAAATTCATTCATTGGACATGGGCGTCGCTGGCTGGGCCAGCATTTATTCCCCATTCCTAGTTGCTCGAGGGCAGTTGAGAGTCAACCACATTGCGGTGGCTCTGGAGTCACGTGTAGGCCAGACCGGGTATGGATGGCAGATTTCCTTCTCTAAAGAAACCAGATGGGTTTTTTCGACAATGGTTTCATGGTCATCGGTTATCAACGGTTACGGGGAAAAAGCAGGATTAGGCTATTGAGTTGGACGATCAGCCGTGATTGTAATGAATGGCAGAGCAGGCTCAAAGGGCCGAATGGCCTCCTCCTGCTCCTATCTTCTATGTTTCTATGTACACTCTTAATTCCATATATATTTTTTTGAATTCAAATTCCACCATCTGTTGTGGCGGGATTCGAACCCAGGTCCCCAGAACATTAGCTGAGTTTCTGGATTAATAGTCTCGCAATAATACCACTAGCCTCCCCATAAAGATATTAGAATTCTTTAATGCCAGTTATTTTCACCATGCTATTGCCGCGACAGGAAAAATACTCGTTTATTTATAGAGGTCTCGCCAAATGGCATCAATGGTGAATTAAGTTTGCCTCGTATGTGGTACACACCTCATTGGGATGTAGCCATTCTGTGTGACACAGTTGCAAACTTCTACCACTAATCAGAGCTCCGTATGTATCAAGAGGACCAAAGCATCACTTATGTATGAAGGGAAACTTTCTCTTCAGCGGATGTTTTTTATTCATTCGCGGGACATGGGTGTCACTGGCTGGGCCAGCATTTATTACCCATCCCTAGTTGCCCCTTGAGAAGGTGATGTGAGCTGCTGCCTTGAATCACTGCTGTCCACGTGCTGTGTGTTGATGCCATTAGGGAGAGAATTCCAGGATTTTGACTCCGGGACGGTGAAGGAACGGCCGCTATATTTCCAAATCAGGATGGTCAGTGGCTTGGAGGGGAACTTGCAGGTGGTGATGTTCCCATGTATCTGCTGCCCTTGTCCTTCTAGATGGAAGTGTCATGCGTTTGGAAGGTGCTGTCTAAGGATCTTCGGTGAACTGCTGCAGTGCATCTTGTAGATAGTACACACTGTCAATGGGTAGCACCAAGAATGTTCACCGGGGAATTGGAGGAACATGATAAAACAGGCCAGTTGGCCATAAGACCGCCTTCTCAGACGAACTCTCCCGTTGGAACATCTGAATGCCCGGAACACCTCCATTTGTCACATTGACTCCAAAACATGTCTTCCCAATGCCCGCCTTCGATTTACTTTCCACTGGTCCCACTTGCCTGTTTCTGCTTCAACATTCTGTGGGTTCCCCTCCCTGTGCACCGAATTTATTGCAAACCTCAGTGAGGTCGCTCGCCTTACCTTGCTACCTCCTAGACTGATGTGTCAAGCTTAACATAATCAAGCAAATGTGATATCACGCATCATTGTGTCACATACCTCCGCTATTCTCCCCATTCTGAGTCAAATCATCTCAATGTACAGTGCAGGAAGAGGCCATTTGGTCCATTGTTCCTGTGCTGACCCTTGTAAAGAGCTAGCCAATTAGTTCCACACCCGTGCCATAGCTCAGCACTATTTGTTTCATTCCCTTTTAGAATATTTATCCAATTCTCTTTTGGAATTTATCATAGAATCCCTTTGGTGCAGCAGAAGGCCATTGCCAGAACCTACACCGACAACAAGGCCATCCAGGCCCTATCCCCATGATCCCACGTATTTACCCTGTGACTGTAGGGGCTGCACAATGGTTAGGGCTGCTGCCTCTCAGCGCCAGGGACCCGGGTCCCATTCCAGCCACGGGTCACTGTCTGTGTGGAGTTTGTACGTTCTCCCCGTGTCTGCGTGGGTTTCCTCCGGGTGCTCCAGTTTCCTCCCACAGTCCAAAGATGTGCAGGTTAGGGTGAATTGGCCATGCTAAATTGTCCCTTAGTGTCCCAAGATGTGTGGGTTAAATGGATTGGCCGTGCTAAATTGCCCCTTAATGTCCAAAGATGTGCAGGGTAGGTGGACTGGCCATGCTAAATTGTCCCTTAATGTCAGGTGGATCAGCTGAGTAAATATGTGGAGTTACGGGGCTAGGGTCTGGGTGGGATTGTGGTCGGTGCAGACTCGATGGGCCAAATGGCCTCCTCCTGCACTGCAGGGGTTCTATGATTCCATGAGTGCCCGAATTTAAACCCCCGCCCCCTCCCCACAACATGATCCCCCCCCCCCCAAAACCACCACGCTCAGCTCAGAGGTGCTGAGTCCAGTTGAATCCTTCCTGCTTTAATGAGCTCCGACCAACTCCTCCCCAATCCTGACCTCTGCGCATTGTAGGATGGAGGGCGTATTCTGGCCAAGTGTGTGGCCAGAATACCCGGCGCGCACAGCCGCCGTGGGTATTTGGTGAGAACTCCTCTCGCCATTTTGAACATGTTATATAAGCAGTGCGGCTTTAAATAGGCTGGCAAGCTGTCATCCTGATTTTGTACGGGGGAGCCAAAGCATCTCACTCGGAGCTGGTGTAGGAGAAAGATCTGCTGAGAGCTGAGCACCTCTGGTCTGTTTTAACCCAAGCCCCTTCCTTTGTCCCAAATGTCTTAGGAGCCCCTTCCCGAGGACTTGGAATGCTACGATCCGCGCTGCCCCTGCCGGGGCGTGAGGGGACAGGGGTCGATTAACCCACCCACCCTGCGATTAGCACGGAGGTTTTGTTATGATCCATCCGACACCATCAGGTAGGAGAGCGGCTTCGATGAACCGTTTTGCCCTGTCGCTAACCTGTATCTTTTTGTTTTCGATCCCTGCTGCAATTTATCCCGGAAAATTAAAGCAATCAAATTTCTGATCCTTTTGCCCTGTCTCTTTCCTCCCACGAGCTGCTGGAACAGGGAGAGTGAGTAAGGCTTCACCATGAGTTGCTTTTGGGCAGGGGTTTAATAGGAACAATCGTGGGTCAGTAGGGGTTTTGGAAACCGGCCAGAGTGGGCTCGGACAAGGCAGCCAGGGAGGGTACAGAACGTCCAGTTGGCGCACATCTGGAATGAATGCAGTGGTTTTGTTTTTTTGTTGTTGAGGTTGACCTCTGGCAACCCTGTGACGCAGGACGCGACGGGCTGTTCCTCGGGACGCCTGAGCATCATCTGCTGCCGGAGATCCCTCGACTTGGCGTGGCACAGTGGTTAGCGCTGCTGCCTCAGAGCGCCAGGGACCCAGGTTCAATTCCCGGCTCGGGTCACAGTCTGAGTGGGGTCTGCATGTTCTCCCCCGTGTCTGCGTGGGTTTTCTCCGGGTGCTCCAGTTTCCTCCCACAGTCTGAAAGACGTGCTGGTTAGGTGGATTGGCCATGCTAAATTCCCCCCCAGTGTCAGGGCGATTAGCGGGGTAAATATGTGGAGTTACGGGGGAGGGTCTGAGTGGGATTGTGGTCGGTGCAGACTCGATGGGCCGAATGGCCTCCTCCTGCACCGTTGGGATTCTAACTCGGTGAAAGGGGACACTTGTTGGTGTTCCGGTACACAGAGAGGGGTGAGGATTGAGTGTTGCGGCTGGCACATTCCAAAATCTGGGACATGGTGGCACAGTGCTTGCCCCACAGCGCCAGCGGCCTGGGTTCGATTCCCGGCTTGGGTCACCGTGTGTGTGTGGAGTCTGCATCTTCTCCCCGTGTCTGGGTGGGTTTCCTCCGGGTGCTCCGGTTTCCTCCCACAGTCCGAAAGACGTGCTGGTTAGGTGCATTGGCCAGGCTGAATTCTCCCTCAGTGTACCCAAGCAGGTGCCGGTTTGTGGCGACTAGGGGATTTTCACAGTAACTTCATTGCAGTGTTAATGTAAGCCGACTTGTGACACTAATAAATAAATAAAATGTGGGGCAACTGCCACAGGGTCAAAGGGGGAAGGTCACTGATAAATCCTTTCAGCTATAGTGGAGAGAAGCTGGAAGTCCTGTGAAAGCCCTCAGGCTGTACGTTTGATAGGAAATGTGTACAGTAAATAGAAACCTGTAATTGGAAATGTGCTGAGACGCCTCAGAGAGTCACAAGCTGTGTTGAAAGAAATTGAATACTATTGCAATTTGAGTAATGTTGGATTGGAGCAGTTACATAACGTGTCCTTTTCATGACATTTCTGGACCTACATTTTTGGGCAAAGGGAATTTAAGGCTGACCCCCCCACCCCCAAGTCTAGAACTGAAGAGGTACCCGACTGTCGGGAAAAGCCTTCCTCCGGATGAGATGTTAAACTAAAACCCCCATGTACCAGGTGAATGTAAAATCCCATGGCATTGTTTCGAAGAGAAGCAGGAGATGAGGGTGGCACAGTGGTTAGCACCGCTGCCTCACAGCGCCAGGGACCCAGGTTCGATTCCCGGCTTGGGTCACTGTCTGAGTGGAGTCTGCACGTTCTCCCCTGTGTCTGCGTGAGTTTCCTCCGGTTTCCTCCCACAGTCCAAAGATGTGCGGGTTAGGTTGATTGGCCATGATCTATTGCCCCTTTAGTCCCCCTGACACTTGTAGGGTAAATATGTGGGATTTACGGGGATAAGGCCTGGGTGGGAATGTGGTCGGTGCAGACCCGATGGGCTGAATGGCCTCCTTCTGCACTGGGGGGATTCTATGATTCACTGTCCAAAGATGCACAGGTTAGCTGGATTGGCCATGCTAAATTGCCCCTTAGTGCCCAAAGATGCACAGGTTAGGTGGATCGGCCATGCTAAATTGCTCCTTAGTGCCCAAAGATGCGCAGTTTAGGTGGATTGGTCATGCTAAATTGTCCCTCAGTGTCCAAAAGTATGTAGGTTAGGGGGATTAATGTGGTAAATATGTGGGGTTATGGGGATAGGGCAGGGGGGGATGGGCTTGGGTAAGATGCTTTGTCGGAGAGTCGGTGCAGACTCGATGGGCTGAATGGCCTCTTTCTATACTGCAGGGATTCTGAGAGATCTCCCCTGGTGCCCGATCCAATATTTATCCCTCACTCAATGGGCACGCTGATTTCAGAATCCCGGTGTTGACGGCGTGTTTAGGCCCCGCCCCTCCAGCTGGCTGGCACTCACCAGCACTTTGAGTGTGGTTTAATCAGGCGAGGAAAGGTGTCTGTGGGAGCTTGCTGTGCCCAAATCGGCTGCCACGTTTACTGCATTACACCAGTGTCTGCACTTGAGCAAGAAAAATAATTCACTGGCTGCATAGCAATTTGGGAATTCCTGAGGTTGTGAAAGGCGCTATATAAATGTAAATTCATCAACTGAGGTTGGTATTGGACAGGTTGGTTTGGATAGATGGCTGCCATAAATGATTGCTGGTCTGGTTGGTTCAGGCGGGTCCGTGGACAATGAGCAATAGATGTTGTGAACATTAAGGTACCCAGCAGAGAGAAACCTTCAACAGGGCGGCACGGTAGCACAGTGGTTAGAACTGCTGCTTCACAGCTCCAGGGACCTGGGTTCGATTCCCGGCTTGGGTCACTGTCTGTGTGGAGTTTGCACATTCTCCTCGTGTCTGCGTGGGTTTCCTCCGGGTGCTCCGATTTCCTCCCACAGTCCAAAGATGTGCGGGTTAGGTTGATTGGCCATGCTAAAATTGCCCTTAGTGTCCTGGGGCGCGTAGGTTAGAGCGATTAGTGGATAAATATGTAGGGATATGGGGGTAGGGCCTGGGTGGGATTGTGGTCGGTGCAGACTCGATGGGCCGAATGGCCGCTTTCTGTGCTGTAGGGTTTCTAAGATTCTGCGTAGGGAGCCAGGGGGAGGCGATGGCCTAGTGGTATTATCGCTAAACTATTAATCCAGAAACTCAGCTAATGTTCTGGGGACCCGGGTTCGAATCCTGCCACGGCAGATGGTGGAATTTGAATTTAATTAAAAATAAAAATCTGGAATTAAGAATCTACCGATGACCATGAAACCATTGTCGATTGTCGGAAAAACCCATCTGGCTCACTAATGCCCTTTAGGGAAGGAAATCTGCCGTCCTTACCCCAGTCTGGCCTACATGTGACTCCAGACCCACAGCAATGTGGTTGGCTCAGCTGCCCCCAGGCAACTAGGGATGGGCAATAAATGCCGACCCAGCCAGTGACACTCATGTCCAATGAATGAAAAAAATATAATCTGAATAACTGTTCTCGGAGAATTGTAAAGTGTGGGGAATTTTGCATCTGTTTCTCCTGGATCTGGTTGGAATAAAACGAAACACTGCAAGTTATTTATGAAATGATCCCTTTGGAGCCAATTTGCCTTGTAATGTCGCCTCATTCTTGTCCCTCCTTTGGTGTCCACCCTCTCTCCTGAGGAAACCCTCGATGCAAGATCTTGGAAACCATTTGACAACTCACCTACGGCTTACTGAGGGATCGTGCCCGCCCACTCCTCACCCCGGAAGTGATAACCACTCCAGGGTCCCAAGCCGAGGCGGCCTCGCACTTTCGAGGGGCCCTGCACTCTCCCTCTTTCTGGGGATACCCCCATGACGTCACCGCATGCCCCCTGGTGACGTGGTGGTCCGTCCACCACTGAGGCCCGAGGCCCGGGCCTGCCCACCCTCCTCGGCCCTAGCCTGGGAGTCGAGCCGCCCCTTCAGCTGCCCCTCTTGCCGGCCTAAGCTTGCAGGTGTGCTGGTGGCTTGTAAGGTGTAGAAAGAGGCCATTCGGCCCATCAGGTCTGCACCAACTCTCTGTCGGAGCATCTTACCCAGGCTCCACTCCCTTGCTCTATCCCCATAATCCCACAAATCTATCCCATTAATCCCCCTAATTTACATATCTTTGGACACTAAGGGGCAATTTAACAGTTGCCTGGCTGCTGCTGTTAACAATCTGTCCTGGCCTCTGCTCTTGCCAGTGGCTTTTCCCTGCTCCTCTAGTGGCCGGCTAGTCTGGAAACTCTCACTTGCCGCCCCAGCCTCTGGTCGAGTTGCCTCGCTGCTTCCCAAGAAGCCATGCAAATTCAGAGCTACCAGGCTCTGATTGGTGCTCCCACAGCCACCTCTCAGTATGGGGTCCTCCCCATTGGCCAGGACCCTGCACTGCCATGCTGTGTGGTTCACTGTAAGTCCATCTCTGGTCCCAAAGCATCATTAACCTATATGCTCAACATGAAGCTCGCACTTGGAAAAAAAAAGTATGTGTTTCCAATCTATCGCTAATATTTCCGGCACTAACATTCAAAGTAGAATCGTAGAATCCCTACAGTGCAGAAGGAGGCCATTCGGCCCATCTAGCCTGCACTGATTCAGCATCTTAACCAGGCACACATACCCTCCTCCCCGGCCTGCCCGATCCCCGTAACCCCTAATCCACCTAACCTGCTCATCTTTGGACACTAAGGGAGAATTTAGCATGGCCAATCCACCTAACCTGTACATCTTTCGGACTGTGGGAGGAAACGGGAGCACCCGGAGGAAACCCCCACACACAGGGGGAATGTGCAAACTCCACACAGACAGTGACCCAAGCCGGGAATCGAACCCGGGTCCCTGGCGCTGTGAGGCAGCAGTGTTAACCACTGTGCCACTGTGTCGAAGAAATGCGCTGCACTGTGGAAGAATTTACACTTGTGTATGGAGAGTTTCCGGATTTCCATTGGCACCTCTGGCCTTCCAGTCCATTGCCCTTGTGTCAAATATTCATGCGTGTGCCAGTCAGCCAATGGCTGGTGGGCTATTCAACCTTGGAAGGCAGCAGAGCTGAATCCTTTTGTCCTTGCCCGTTTGGTGCAGATAGTGAGGGGCAAAGCTGTGGAAGGAATTGAAAATGAGGATGAGTGCTTTTAAACTTGAGGCTGTTGCTAGATTTGCCACCGTGTTTCCCATCTCCTCCTTCCTGAAGCTCCTTAAAACCTACCACTTTATCCAAATATTTGACCACCCGTCCTTGTGTGAGGCAGTGTTTTATCTGCCTGATAGCAAATCCTGTGAAATGTCTTGGAAGAGTTCAGGATTTCAAGGGTGCTGTATATAAGGGCAGCACAGTGGTTAGCACTGCTGCCTCTCAGGGCCAGAGACCCGGGTTCAATTCCCGGCTTGGGTCACTGTCTCCCCGTGTCTGCGTGGGTTTCCTCCGGGTGCTCCGGTTTCCTCCCACAGTCCAAAGATGTGCGGGTTAGGTGGATTGGCCGTGCTAAATTGCTCCTTAGTGTCAGGGAGACTAGCAGGCTAAATACGTGGGATTACAGGGATAGGGTCTGGGTGGAATAGTTGTCAGTGCAGGCTCAATGGGCTGAATGGCCTCCTTCTGCACTGTAGGGATTCTATTCTTTGTGAATTGGGCAATCTAGTCTGCACCAACCACAATCGCCACCCAGGCCCTATCCCCGTAACCCCACATATTTACCCTGGTAATCCCCCTGACACTTGTGGCCAATCCACCTCACCTGCACATCTTTGGACACTGAGGGAGAAATTAGCATGGCCAATGCATCTAACCTGCACATCCTTGGAGCGTGGGGGAAAATCGGAGGAAACCCACGCAGACACGGGGGGGAGAACGTGTAGACTCCACACAGACAGTGAGCCAAGCCGGGAATCGAACCCGGGTCCCTGGCGCTGAGAGGCAGCAGTGATAACCACTGTGCCACCCCCCCCCCCCCCAGGTCTCATCTGGTAGATGGAATCTCCACAGTGCAGCACTCCTACAATGTAGATTGGTGAGGGACAGGTTGTGCTGACATTCTGGGTCTTCAAAATGGCTTTATTTGTTTATCTGTTGAAATTTTTAGATTGGGAAGGCTGGAGAATTTCCTTCATGCCTGTAGATGATGAGCGGGAAGAGTGTTTGCAATCTCTTTCTGCTTAATCTGGGCATGATGTGTGCCTTGCCATATTATTGGTGGTAATCCAATTTGTTTGTAAGTAGGTCATGCGATGATGTGATGATTTGCTTCACATTGCACATTAGTCAAGTGACGTTAATTAGTTAAGGTGAGGCCCGTGCTTTCAGAATCAGCTCCTCGACTAGAGATTTTTAAAAATTCATTCGTGGGACACAGGTGTCACTGGCTGAGCCAGTATTTATTGCCCATCCCTAGTTGCTCATGTTCAGAGGGCAGTTGAGAGTCAACCACATTGCTGTGGCTCTGGAGTCACATGTAGGCCAGACCAGGTAAGGACGACAGATTTCCTTCCCTAAAGGGGCATTGGTGAACCAGGTGGGTTTTTCCAACAATGGTTTCATGAAGCCAAAAAAGAAAATGCTGGAAAATCTCAGCCGGTCTGGCAGCATCTGCAAGGAGAGAAAAGAGCTGACATTTCGAGTCCAGATGACCCTTTGTCAATGGCTTTATGGCCAACAGTAGATTCTTAATTGCAGACTTTAAAAAAAAAATTTGAATTTGAATTCAAATTCCACCATCTGCCGTGGCAGGATTCGAACCCGAGTCCCCAGAACATTAGCTGAGTTTCTGGATTAATTTGTCTAACGATTAAACCACGAGCCTCCCCCTAATAGCATGGTGAACTCATACCACCAGGAGCGACGGGCATGGATACATGGAAGGGGAAGCCGGGCTCACCGACGTGGGAGAGGAGGCTGTATCTGTGGCTGTTTGTGACCACAAGAATAGCCCAAAGCCCATGATGTCCTGTTGAAGTGTGGTGACTGTTGTAACGCAGGAAACGTGGCAGCCCTTGTCTCGGGGGGAGTGGCGTCGCTGATGCAATTATTTTCAACCACCGGGCGTAGAACATTTAGTCAGCCCTTCGTGTCTTGTGACCTTGCCTGGAAAGGACAATGCATGGACATCGTGGCGAGAATCAGTTCTGGCTTCGCTCCGAGGCCATTAATGGTCGCTGATCCTCGTTCTCAAGGTCGATGTGTGAAGATCGTCTGCTGGGACCAGCTATCGGACGACCGAAGGAACCAGAACCCAGCTTCCCTCTCAGACCCAACTGCTCTTCCTTAGAACGGAGGTCTGGATGTTTTAAAGGAGTGGCTCAACTGGCAACATTCTTGTCTCTGAATCGCAAGGTTCTGGGTTCAAGTCCCGCTCCAGGGTTTCAGCACAAATATTGAGGCTGACACTTCAGTGCCACACTGAGAGAGCCACACTGTTGCAGGCGTTGTTTTTTTGGATGAGACGTTGGAACAAGGCCCAATTTACCTACTTGGGTGGATGTAAATGACCTCATGGAACTTTCGAGGGAAGTTATCCCTGCTGTTTATAAGGTTATGAGTGGCATGGACAGAGTGGATAGTCAGATGCTCTTTCCAAGAGTAGAAAAGTCAAGTACTGGGGGACATGGGTTTAAGGTGCGTGGGGAAAAGTTTAGGGGAGATGTGCGAGGCGAGTTTTTTTTTTTGCACAGAGGGTGGTGAATGTCTGGAACGCGCTGCCCGGGGAGGGGGTGGGAGTGGGTACGATAGCGGCATTTAAGGGGCAACTAGACGAATACATGAATAGGATGGGAATGGAAGGATCATAGAAATCATAGAAACCCTACAGTGCAGAAGGAGGCCATTCGGCCCATCGAGTCTGCACCGACCACAATCCCACCCAGGCCCTATCCCCACATATTTTGCTCACTAATCCCTCTAACCTATGCATCTCAGGACTCTAAGGGGCAATTTTTAACCTGGCCAATCAACCTAACCCGCACATCTTTGGACTGTGGGAGGAAACCGGAGCACCCGGAGGAAACCCACGCAGACACGAGGAGAATGTGCAAACTCCACACAGACAGTGACCCGAGCCGGGAACCGAACCCGGGACCCTGGAGCTGTGAAGCAGCAGTGCTAACCACTGTGCTACCGTACCGTACGGACTCTCAGTGCATACGGTTTTAGTTTAGGCAAGCATCATGATCGGCACAGGCTTGGAGGACCGAAGGGCCTGTTCCTGTGCCGTACTGTTCTTTGTTCTTTGTCCTGGCCAATTATTCTCTCCAAATCGACACCATGAAAGAAAGATTTATTTGGTTATTCTCATGTTTCTGTTTGTGGAATCACGCTGTATGCAAATTAGACACGCAGTTCCCTCCATCCCAGTAGTAGCACCCCCCTACGACCCCCGCCCCAGCAGTAAAGTTAAGGTTTATTAATTAGTGTCACAAGAAGGCTTACATTAACACCACAATGAAGTTACTGTGAAAATCTCCCAGTCAGCACACTCCGGCGCCTGTTCGGGTACACTGAGGGAGAATTTAGCATGGCCAATGCACCCTAACCAGCACATCTTTCGGACTGTGGGAGGAAACCGGAGCACTCGGAGGAAACCCACGCAGACACGGGGAGAATGTGCAGACTCCGCACAGACAGTGACCCAAGCCGGGAATCGAACCCAGGTCCCTGGCGCTGTGAGGCAGCAGTGCTAACCACTGTGCCACCGTGCCGCCCCCTTCCCCTGCAGCAGCTCTCCCACTCTCTCTCTCTCTCTCTTTCCCCCTCCCCCCAACAAATCCAGCAGCTGCCCACTCCCACCATTTCAATAGTGCTTTGTTGGCTGTAGGGCACTTTGTGACGTCCATCGGTAGTAAAAGGCATGAGGCAAGTCTTTTTTTAAGAACACAGTGCTAACATTTGCTGCTACCAAAGGTTTATTCCTTGTCTCCACTTGATGTTGCACACTCGCTGTTCCTCTGCTAGCCCTCCTCAGACAAACGGAGCAGCGGACTTTGGGCCCTACGATTGGACAACGGCCAGAAGGCGGCACTCTTTGTCTCGTCTTCCAGACGTCTCCCAGGTGGATGACCCTCTTCGCTCGGCCCAGCTCGGCCTGGGTTTGGGCCTCCCTGACGCGAACCTCAAGGGCTGCCTTCTGGACAGCGGGAAAAAGCGGGCACAGCTGGTGAACCATCTGAAAGAGGCGCACAGCGTTCTGGAGGGGCAGTCGGCACAGCTGCGGGAACGCGAGGATCAACTACTGGAAAGCAAGGCCAAGATCGAGCTGCTTTCGGTCAAGCAGAGAGTAAGGGCCATTATTGTTCTCAGATGCATTGAAAATGTATTATCAAATTTCATAGAATTTTTTAAAAATTCATCCGTGGGACATGGGTGTCGCTGGCTGGGCCAGCATTTATTGCCCATCCCTAGTTGCCCGAGGGCAGTTGAGAGTCGACCACATTGCTGTCGCTCTGGAGTCACATGTAGGCCAGACCAGGTAAGGACGGCAGATTTCCTTCCCTAAAGGACATTAGTGACCCAGATGGGTTTTTCCAACAATCGACAATGGTTTCACGGTCATCAGTAGATTCCTAATTCCAGATTTTAAAAAAATTGAATTTGAATTCCACCACCTGCCGTGGCGGGATTGGAACCTGGGTCCCCAGAACATTAGCTGAGTTTCTGGATTAATAGTCCAACTAGGCCATCGCCTCCCTTTTGAATCATAGAATCCCTACTGTACAGAAGGAGGCCATTCGGCCCATTGAGTCTACATTGACTACAATCCCACCCAGCCCCTATTCCCGCAACTCCACATATTTACCCTGCTAATCCCCCTGACACTAGGGTCAATTTGGCATGGCCAATCAACCTAACCTACACATCTTTGGACACTTTAATTAATGCAGTGGGAAAACTACCACAACTGCCACCATCTAGAAGTCATGATGTGGAGATGCCGGCGTTGGACTGGGGTGGGCACAGTAAGAAGTCTCACAACACCAGGTTAAAGTCCAACAGGTTTATTTGGTATTATGGTATTTGCTACCAAATAAACCTGTTGGACTTTAACCTGGTGTTGTGAGACTTCTTACCATCTAGAAGGACAAGGGCAGCCGGCAAGTGGGAACACCACCACCTGCAGGTTCCCCTCCAAGCCCATGCCATCCTGACTTGGAAATATAATGGCCATTCCTTCACTGTGGCTGGATCAAAGTCTTCGAACTCCCTCCCTAACAGCACTGTGGGTGCACCTACACCACATGGAACTGCAGCGGTTCAAGAAAGCGGCTCGCCACCACCTTCTCCACGGCAACTAGGGACGGGCAGTGAGTGCCAGTGATGCCCACATACATGACCTAAATTTGAAAAGGGGAAATATAGTCTTAATCAAATTCAGTAAGAAATTGCAGAGAATCTTCATTACCCGGAGAGTTTCGCTTGTGTTGCTTGCTTGATTGTTCTTATTTTTAATTTCTAGCAATTGGAAACTTCGATTTCTCAACTGGAAGGAGAGAAGAACATGCTGGAAATGTCACGGCTTGAAGATCGAAAGAAAAGTGGAGCCCTGCAAGATAAGTAAGCTAGCCTGTGGATGAATGTATTGTTTGTATAGCATAGGAGACAGGTCTCACTTCAGGATTTGGTGCTGGATTAAGATATCCTCTTGAAAATTCCAAAGGTACGTGAAGAATAGAATGGTCTGGATTTTGCCATAAACAGTGAAGGAATGGTGTCCACTGTTAATCTGAGAGTCTTGGTCCTTTGTCTCCATGCTGCTTACATAGAAGCAGGAGGAGGACATTCGGCCCTTCGAGCCTGCCCCCCCTCCCCTTCCCTCCATATCCCTTGATCCCTCTGGGTCCAAGAGCTATGTCTAATTTCTTCTTAAAATCACACAACCTTTTGACCTCAACTACTTTCTGTGGCAGTAAATTCCACACATTCATCACCCTCTGGGTGAAGAAATTTCTCCTCACCTCAGTTCTAAAAGGTTTACCCCTTATCCTCAAACTATGACCCCTAGTTCTGGACTCCCCCACCATCGGGAACATTCTTTCTGAATCTACCCTGTCTAATCTTGTTAGAATTTTATAAAGTTCTATCAGATCCCCTCTCGCTCTTCTAAACTCCAGTGAATATAATCCTAACTGACTTAGTCTCTCCTCATATGACAGACCTGCCATCCCAGGAATCAGCCTGGTCATGAGTTAGGGATGCGATGAGAGATATTTTGAACGGAGGTTTTAACATTTCAGATCCCTTGGATTCAAATCTCTCCATAGCCATGTCCTTCCTAATCTCTCTAAACAGGAGTTGGGACATCTTGTTGAAGTTGTACAAGACATTGGTAAGGCCACACTTGGAATACTGTGTGCAATTCTGGTCACCCTATTATAGAAAGGATATTATTAAACTAGAAAGAATGCAGAAAAGATTTACTAGGATGCTACCGGGACTTTTTTCTCTGGAGTGTAGGAGGATTAGGGGTGATCTTAGAGGTCTATAAAATAATGAGGGGCACAGATCAGCTAGATAGTCAATATCTTTTCCCAAAGGTAGGGGAGTCTACAACTAGAGGGCATAGGTTTAAGGTGAGAGGGGAGAGATACAGAAGGGTCCAGAGGGGTAATTTTTTCACGCAGAGGATGGTGAGTGTCTGGAACGAACTGCCAGAGGTAGTAATAGAGGCGGGTACAATTTTGTCTTTTAAAAAGCATTTAGACAGTTACATGGGTACGATGGGTATAGAGGGATATGGGCCAAATGCGGGCAATTGGGACTAGCTTAGGGGTTTTTAAAAAAATGGGCGGCATGGACAAGTTGGGCCGAAGGGCCTGTTTCCACGCTGTAAACCTCTATGACTCTGAGTCCTCCAGCCCCACAGTACTCTGCAAACTTGGCATTCTTTCAACTTTGGCCTTTAGAGTATTGTTATAATCCAGGTCAGAAACTCCATACGAACTCAGCCTAGACCATAAGTTTTGCGCTTTGAATTTTGGCACGGGTAAGCTTAAAATGTTTCACTCCAGATATGATTCAAACGACCCACTCGGAAGCTTTTATCAAACGAAGTTTATTTAAGAATATAGTTAACATGTATAATAAGAAAATTAGCAATATCTTTTACCAATTACAAACAAGAGAAAAAAAACAATCATGATATTGTATAAACCTTAACAACTAAATGCACTGTTCCAACACAACAATCCTCCTTACAAACATACACCCGTCCCAGGTTTAGCCCAGAAAACAAGAATGCTCACATGCTTTTGCAACTCAGCAATGCTTGCTGTGAATTAGTCCTTTGGTTGGAGAATTGAAACTGGTTTCTCCATTCTGGAATTCCCAGCACCTCGAGGTAGAGACAGAGTCACTGCTGACCTCTTCCTAGCAAACCACCAACTGCAAAAGCTTCACTCCAGGAAGGCAAGAAAACCTGCTTCCAACTGGCCAGCAGAATTTCTAATACCAAGGAGAGAGAGAGAGACAGAAAGACACTGCCTCCAGCCTATATCCCAAACACCTTCTAACTAGCCAGCAGCTAGTTAGAAACTGAAAGTAGAATCATAGAATCCCTGCAGTGCAGAAGGAGGCCATTTGGCCCATCGAGTCTGCACCGACCACAATCCCACCCAGGCCCCGCAACCCCATGCATTTTACCCTGCTCATCTCCCTGACTCCAACAATTTAGCATGTCCAATCAACTTAACCCGCTCATCTTTGGACTGAGAGAGGAAACCGGAGCACTTGGAGAAAACTCACACAGACACGGGTAGAGTGTGCAAACTCCGCACAGACAGTGACCTGAGGCCAGAATTGAACCCGGGACCCTGGCGCTGTGAGGCAGCAGTGCTAACCACTATGCCACCGTGCCGCACTCTTGGGAGAGGAAAAAAAAACTGTCCCACCTGACCCGTCAATCAATCTTCCCACAACAATTCAAAAAGGATCCCAGAGAGTGCATTAGACCCAGATTAAAAATAAACAAAGCCCCATTTAAGCAGCAATAAAAAGCTATCTAATCATTCAGCTCAGTGCCACAATGAACAGAGCTGCTTATAACTGCAGAGAATATGATTTTAAAAATACTTTTCTTAAAGGCACAGTAGCATCACAGCATCCCTGACAGCGCAGCATTCCCTCAGCACTGAACGGGGTGGGTCACCTGGATTAGGTGCTCAGGTCCCTGGTGTGGGACTTGAATCTAGATGTTTCTGCCTTGAGATCAGAGTGCGACTCACTAAACCACTGCCCGATAATGGAGTGCTAGTTTCACTGACTAGTAATGAATGTATTGTTCTTGTGTAATGGAAAATCTGCTGTTCTGTTTTTAGGGTCTCCCACCTGGAGGCTGAAATGGCAAAAACAAAATCCTCGCTGGACTTAATCACTCGTAGTCATGGATCTAACCCCTCGCATTCACCCCTCTCATTCTCCTCCGTTAAGTTGGAAGATGGGGCATTAAAACAGGTGAGTGCTATTATGCTGGTGTATCGCTGTGACCTTTTACATCATTTTTAAACATTAGCAAGTTGATCAGCCTTGTCATCCTTGTACAAGGGAGGTAGGGGCGGCACGGTGGCACAGTGGTTAGCACTGCTGCCCCACAGCGCCAGGGACCCAAGTTCAATTCCGTCCTTGGGTCACTGTCTGTGGGGAGTTTGCACGTTCTCCCCGTGTCTGCATGGGTTTCCTCCGGGTGCTCCGGTTTCCTTCCACGGTGCAAAAGACGTGCTGGTTAGGTGCATTGGCCTTGCTAAATTCTCCCTCAGTGTACCCGAGCAGGCACCAAAGTGTGGTGACGAGGGGAATTTCACTGTAACTTCATTGCAGTGTTAATGTAAGCCTTACTTGTGACTATCAGTCAGCAATAAAAGGACATCTAATCAGGTAGCTCAGTGCCACAATGAACAGAGCTGCTTATAACTGCACAGAACATGATTTAAAAAATACCTTTCTTAAAGGCACAGTAGCATCACAGCATCCCTAACAGTGCAGCATTCCCTCTGCATGGGTTTTTCATTGCACAATCACAGTACACTCATTACTAAACACTTTGGAGGTGCAAAGATATGCTAAACTAGCACTCCCTTATCGGGCAGTGGTTTAGTGAATTGCACTCCGATCTCAAGGCAGAGACATCTGGATTTGAGTCTCACACCAGGGACCTGAGCACCTAATACAGCTGACTCACCTCGTGCAGTGCTGAGGGAATGCTGCACTGTCAGGGATGCTGTGACACTACTGTGCCTTTAAGAAAGATATTTTTAAAATCATGTTCTCTGCAGTTATAAGCAGCTCTGTTCATTATAGCACTGAGCTGCCTGATTAGATGCCCTTTTATTGTGACTAATAAATAAACTTAACTTAGGAACATTTTCCTATAACTGAACAGGGCATGGGTGAGATTGTACGTGGAGTTGAGTGTGGTTTTGTTCTCTCTAACTTGCACTGGAGTCCGTTCAGATTCGATTCACTTGGTTGATTCCCGGGGTGAAGGGTTCCATCTATGAGAAAGTTTGAGCAGGTCAGGCCGATGTTCTCTGGAGATTAGAAGAATAGGGGGTCATTACATAAGAACATAAGAAATAGGAGCAGGAGTAGGCCATCTAGCCCCTCGAGCCTGCCCTGCCATTCAATAAGATCATGGCTGATCTGAAGTGGATCAGTTCCACTTACCCGCCTGATCCCTATAACCCCTAATTCCCTTACCGATCAGGAATCCATCTATCCGTGATTTAAACATATTCAACGAGGTAGCCTCCACCACTTCAGTGGGCAGAGAATTCCAGAGATTCACCACCCTCTGAGAGAAGAAGTTCCTCCTCAACTCTGTCCTAAACTGACCCCCCTTTATTTTGAGGCTGTGCCCTCTAGTTCTAGTTTCCTTTCTAAGTGGAAAGAATCTCTCCACCTCTACCCTATCCAGCCCCTTCATTATCTTATAGGTCTCTATAAGATCCCCCCACAGCCTTCTAAATTCCAACGAATACAAACCCAATCTGCTCAGTCTCTCCTCATAATCAACACCCCTCATCTCTGGTATCAACCTGGTGAACCTATTGAAACGTCGTTGAAACGTACAAAATTCACAGGGGGTTTACAGGGTTCAATCCAGCCTCGGGGGAAATTCCTCGTCATCTCCAGCTTAAATGCAAGAGGAGACTCCTTAATATTAAAGTGTGGTCTCTAGATCTAGACTACCCCCGCCCCCATGAGAGGAAACGTAGAATCATAGAATCCCTACAGTGCAGAAGGAGGCCATTCGGCCCATCGAGCCTGCACCCACAATCCCACCCAGGCCCTATCCCTATAACCCTGTTCTGGCCTCGGATCACTGTCTGTGCAGAGTCTGCACATTCTCCCCGTGTCTGCGTGGGTTTCCTCCGGGTGCTCCGGTTTCCTCCCACAGTCCGAAAGATATGCAGGTTTTTTTTTAGTCATTCATGGGAAAATGGGCATCGCAGGTTGGCCAAGCATTTATTGCCCATCCCTAGTTGCCTGGGGGCTGTTGAGCCAACCACATTGCTGTGGGTCTGGAGTCACATGTAGGCCAGACTGGGTAAGGACGGCAGATTTCCTTCCCTAAAGGGCATCAGTGAACCAGATGGGTTTTTCTAACAATCGACAATGGTTTCATGGTCATCAGTAGATTCTTAATTCCAGATTTTTATTTTTAATTAAATTCAAATTCCACCATCTGCCGTGGCGGGATTCGAATCTGGGTCCCCAGAACATTCGCTGAGTTTCTGGATTAATAGTCTAATGATAATGCCACTAGGCCATCGCCTCCCCAGTTAGGTGAATTGGTCATAGAACACAGAACATAGAAACCCTACAGTGCAGAAGGAGGCCATTCGGCCCATCGAGTCTGCACCGACCACAATCCCACCCAGGCCCTACCCCCACATATTTTACCCGCTAATCCCTCTAACCTACACATCCCAGGACTCTAAGGGACAATTTTTAACCTGGCCAATCAACCTAACCCGCACATCTTTGGACTGTGGGAGGAAACCGGAGCACCCGGAGGAAACCCACGCAGACACGAGGAGAATGTGCAAACTCCACACAGACAGTGACCCGAGCCGGGAATCGAACCCGGGACCCTGGAGCTGTGAAGCAGCAGTGCTAACCATTGTGCTACCGTGCCGCCCTAAATTCATGCTAAATTGCCCCTTAGTGTCAGGGGGATTAGCAGGGTAAAGACATGAGGTTATGGGGATAGGGCCTGGGTGGGATTGTGGTCGGTGCAGACTCGATGGGCTGAATGGCCTCTTTCTGCACTGTAGGGATTCTATGATTCTAATTAATATCTCTTTCAGATTCTTCATGTTGCCTTTTACATGATGGGAATTATCTAGATCAGCCTGTCATGCCTGCAGGTACAGCTCCCAGCAGATGCTGAGGACTGTTGCTTAGAGCACGGGTGGACAGTGAAGCAACTTCCTCCCCAATTGGGCTTCTGATTCAGGAATGAAGCTGGTTACTTGTACCTTCGGGGACTGTGCCAGCCGTGGGTGGATCAGGAGCAATATTGGGAAAGACTGGCTCCACACACAACCTGACGGACGTCCGTCACTCCCTCCCCTCAGTAGGGTGTGGTCGCTAGGGGTCAACTGGAGCATTCGAGGCTGAGATCGATAAATTGATGCAGGGAGGGGTTGAAGGTAGGCAAGTGGAGGTAAACTACCAGGCAGCCATGATCGAGCTGAACGGAGGGACTGAATGGCCTCTTTTGTTCCTCATGTTTCTATGGGACAGATGTGCTAAGGGTAAATAGAGGAGCATTAGTGAGGGAAACGCAACAAAGCCTTTGAGATATGGCCCCACCTATCGCTTTGTTCACATAAAGGAAAGACTTGCATTTAGACAGGATTGTGTTGAATTTACTTCTGAATTTCTGAATTTATTTCTGAATTAAAACTTTGAATTTCTGAATTGAGCTTTGAATTTCTGAATTTATGCTCTGAATTTCTGAATTTATGCTCTGAATTTCTGAATTTATGCTTTGAATTTCTGAATTAATGCTTTGAATTTCTGAATTTATGCTCTGAATTTCTGAATTTATGCTCTGAATTTCTGAATTTAATTTTTTGAAGTTCATGATTTATTTCTGGATTTCTCAATTTATTTCTGAATTTATACACCCGTCTCAAAGCACTCTGCTAGGTACTTACTGTAGTTGCTGTTGTAATGTCGGAAATACAGCAACATAATAAGCTCCCACAGACCGCAATGTAACAGTGGCCAGGTACAAGAGTGGGGTGGCACAGTGGTTAGCACTGCTGCCTCTCAGCACTAGGGCCCCAGGTTCAATTCCGGCTTTGGGTCACTGTCTGTGCGGAGTTTGCACATTCTCCCCGTGTCTGCGTGGGTTTCCTCCGGGTGCTCCGGTTTCCTCCCACACTCCAAAGATGTGAGAGTGAGGTGGATTGGCCATGCTAAATTGCCCATTAGTATCAGGGGGATTAGCAGGGTAAGAATGTGGGGTTACAGAGATGGGGCCTGGGTGGGATTGTTGTCGGTGCAGGCTTGATGGGCCGAATGGCCACCTTCTGCACTGTAGGGATTCTATACTGTTCATTTATGATGTTGATCGAGGGATAAATGTTGGCCAGGACACGGGGGAGAACTCCCCTCTTCTCCCCTTTAAAACAGTGCCGCGGGATCTTTTATGTTCAGCCCAGCAGCCAACCTTGGTTTATCAGATAGACTGCGCTCCCTCAGTCCTGCACTGGAGCTTTTCAAACTTGCCTCGATTTGACTCCGGAACTGGAGGGACTTGAGCCGCGGCTGACGCTGTGAACTCGTGCGTGCCGGCAGGCTCATGCTGACTCTGTTCCCACGGTCGCACGCTCTGAAAGGCCTAGTTGTTTGGCTTTGTTCCTTATGTTGGGCATCAAAGCCCACGACAATAACTCTGATTCCGCCCTGTCTGAACACAATGCAGGACAGACTATTGCTCACTCCAGGCTGATAAGCCTGTTAGTTGTCAACAAGCCATCAGAGAGTGCTCCACTGTGCTGAATAAGTAAATGGAACAAACGTGGCACGGTGGCACAGTGGTTAGCACGGCTGCCTCACAGCGCCAGGGACCTGGGTTCAATTCCCGGCTCAGGTCACTGTCTGCGCGGAGTCTGCACGTCCTCCCCGTGTCTGTGTGGGTTTCCTCCGGGTGCTCCGGTTTCCTCCCACACTCCGGAAGGTTGATTGGCCATGCTAAATTGACCCTTCGTGTCATGGGGGGACTAAGTAGGGTAAAAGCAAATTACTGCGGATGCTGGAATCTGAAACCAAAAGAAGAAACGCTGGAAAATCTCAGCAGGTCTGGCAGCATCTGTAAGGAGAGAAAAGAACTGACGTTTCGAGTCCAGACAAGGCTTTGACAAAGGGTCATCTGGACTCGAAACGTCAGCTTTCTTCTCTCCTTAAGGATGCTGCCAGACCTGCTGAGATTTTCCAGCATTTTCTCTCTAGCTAGGGTAAATATGTGGGGTTATGGGAATAGGGCCTGGGTGGGATTGTGGTCGGTGCAGACTCGATGGGCCAAATGGCCGCCTCCTGCACTGTAGGGTTTCTATGATTCCTCCGGGTGCTCCGGTTTCCTCCCACATTCTGAAAGACATGGTTAGGGTGCATTGACCCAAACAGGTGCCGGAGTGTGGCGACTAGGGGGAATTTCACAGTAACTTCATTGCAGTGTTAATGTAAGCCTTACTGTGACTAATAAGTGAACTTTAACATTGCAGTTCTTGGCTGCAACGCCCCTCCCAAAGGTTTAACGTCTGTTCGCCAGCTCTGTTCAGACAATCCGACCTTTCAGAGCGAGTGAGGAGGGTTTGTGTCCCTGCTGGAGGTCAGACTGTGCATGTCCAGACTTGTCCCTTAGGTTCGGCAAGTCAGGTTTTTTCCTAAGTATGGTTTCCTCTGGCATGGGGAGAAGCACTGTGTAGTTTGCAATGAAAGCCTTGTTTTAATCTTCTGCGATCGAATCCTAACTTGCATTTATTTTTCATGTGTACTCCTCTTTCCCTCCCCCCCCTCCCCCTTTTCTCCCCATCATCACCCTTGTTTCTTCTCTTCTCTCTCTCTCTCCGGTGGGGTCGGGGGGATGGTGGTGGGGGTGGGGAAACGGTGGTGATGTCATCAGGGGAAGGACGGCCTGTTCCGGGAGCTGCAGTCTGTGCGGGAGACTCTCCGTTTTTACGAAGATCGGATGAGGAACCTAGAGGAAGGGCGCGACAGAGCGAGAGAAGACTTGAGAAACTTCCGGGAGGTGGGTCTGCTTTTCCGCAACGCCTCACGGCGGGGTCTTTTTGGGTTTCCTGGAATGGCGCGGCGCACAAGGACGCCATTCGGCCCACTGTGCCCATGCAAGCCCTAGAACGTAGAACAGTGCAGCACAGGAACAGGCCCTTTGTCACCACAATGTTGTGCCAAACATGACACCAAATTAAACTCATCCCTTCTGCCTGCCCTTGGTCCATATCCCTCTATTTCTCGCATATTCAAGTGCTTATCTAAAAGCCCCTTAAATACCCCTATCGTATCTGCCTCCACCACCCCTGGCAGCGCATTCCAGATACCTAGCCGTCTCTGCAAAAAACTTCCCCCTCCCGTCTCCTTTCAACCTTCCCCCTCTCACCTTAAGTGCATGGCCCCCAGTATTCGACATTTCAACTCCGGGGAAAAAGATTCTGACTGTCAACCCTATCTATGTGTCTCATAATTTTATCTATCGGGTCTCCCCTCAGCCTCCGCCGCTCCAGAGAAAACAACCCTAGTTTCTCCAACCTCTCCTTATAGCTCATTCCCTCTAATCCAGGCAGCATCCTGGTAAACCTCTCCTGCATCCTCTCTAAAGCCTCTACGTTCTTCCTGTAATCTGGCGACCAGGATTGAATGCAGTACTCAATACGTGCGGCCTAACCAAAGTTTTATAAAGCTGCAACATGGCATCCTTGTATTCAATGCCTCGACCAATAAAGGCAAGCATGCCATATGCCGCCTTTACCACCCTATCTACTTGTGTGGCCACTTTCAGGGAGCTGTGGACAGCGCAGAAGGAGGCCATTTGGCCCATTGAGCCTGCACTGACAATAAACCCACCCAGGCCCTATCCCCTTAACCACACGCATTTACCCTAGCTAGCCCCCCCTGACACTAAGGGAGAATTTAAAATGGCCAATCCATCTAACGTGCACATCTTTGGAGTGTGGGAGGAAACCGGAGCTTACAGATGTAGAGGGATCTGGGTGTCCTAGTGCATGAACCACAAAAGGTGAGCATGCAGGTACAGCAAGTGGAGTTTATTTATTAGTCACAAATAGTTACACTGCAATGAAGTTACTGTGAAAAGTAGTTAGGAAAGCTCATAGAATGTTGTCATTTAACGTGAGGATAATTTATTACAGAAGTAGGGAGCTTACGCTTCAGTTAAATAGAGCACCAGTGAGGCCACATTTGGAGTACTGTGCACAGTATTGGTCTCATTATTCAAGAAAGGATGTTAATGTGTTTGAAGCAGTTCAGAGAAGGTTTACCAGACTAATACTCGGAGTGGGCGGGGTTTTTTATTCATTCATGGGGCCATGTTTTTGAGGAAGAGAAGGTGTTACAGGCTAATAGGCTGGAGGAAATAGATGTTCGGAGGGAGGATGTCCTGGCAGTTTTGAATAAACTGAAGGTCGATAAGTCCCCTGGGCCTGATGAAATGTATCCTAGGATTCTTTGGGAGGCAAGGGATGAGATTGCAGAGCGTTTGGCTTTGATCTTTGGGTCCTCGCTGTCCACGGGGATGGTGCCAGAAGACTGGAGAGTGGCGAATGTTGTTCCTCTGTTTAAGAAAGGGAATAGAAATGACCCTGGTAATTATAGACCGGTTAGTCTTACTTCGGTGGTTGGTAAATTGATGGAAAAGGTCCTTAGAGATGGGATTTACGACCATTTAGAAAGATGCAGATTAATCCGGGATAGTCAGCACGGATTCGTGAAGGGCAAGTCATGCCTCACAAATTTGATAGAATTTTTTGAGGAGGTAACTAAGTGTGTTGATGAAGGTAGGGCAGTTGATGTCATATACATGGATTTTAGTAAGGCGTTTGATAAGGTCCCCCATGGTCGGCTTATGATGAAAGTGAGGAGGTGTGGGATAGAGGGAAAGTTGGCCGATTGGATAGGTAACTGGCTGTCTGATCGAAGACAGAGGGTGGTGGTCGATGGAAAATTTTCGGATTGGAGGCAGGTTGCTAGCGGAGTGCCACAGGGATCAGTGCTTGGTCCTCTGCTCTTTGTGATTTTTATTAATGACTTAGAGGAGGGGGCTGAAGGGTGGATCAGTAAATTTGCTGATGACACCAAGATTGGTGGAGTAGTGGATGAGGTGGAGGGCTGTTGTAGGCTGCAAAGAGACATAGATAGGATGCAAAGCTGGGCTGAAAAATGGCAAATGGAGTTTAACCCTGATAAATGTGAGGTGATTCATTTTGGTAGGACAAATTTAAATGTGGATTACAGGGTCAAAGGTAGGGTTCTGAAGACTGTGGAGAAACAGAGAGATCTTGGGGTTCATATCCACAGATCTCTAAAGGTTGCCACTCAAGTGGATAGAGCTGTGAAGAAGGCCTATAGTGTGTTAGCCTTTATTAACAGGGGGTTGGAGTTTAAGAGCCGTGAGGTTATGCTGCAACTGTACAGGACCTTGGTGAAACCACATTTGGAATATTGTGTGCAGTTCTGGTCACCTCACTATAAGAAGGATGTGGAAGCGCTGGAAAGAGTGCAGAGGAGATTTACCAGGATGCTGCCTGGTTTGGAGGGTAGGTCTTATGAGGAAAGGTTGAGGGAGCTAGGGCTGTTCTCTCTGGAGCAGAGGAGGCTGAGGGGAGACTTAATAGAGGTTTATAAAATGATGAAGGGGATAGATAGAGTGAACATTCAAAGACTATTTCCTCGGGTGGATGGAGCTATTACAAGGGGGCATAACTATAGGGTTCATGGTGGGAGATACAGGAAGGATATCAGAGGTAGGTTCTTTACGCAGAGAGTAGTTGGGATGTGGAATGGACTGCCTGCAGTGACAGTGGAGTCAGACACTTTAGGAACATTTAAGCGGTTATTGGATAGGCACATGGAGCACACCAGGATGATAGGGAGTGGGATAGCTTGATCTTGGTTTCAGATAAAGCTCGGCACAACATCGTGGGCCGAAGGGCCTGTTCTGTGCTGTACTGTTCTACTGTTCTACTCTACTATTCATGGGACCTGGGCGTCGCTGGCTGGGTCAGCATTTATTGCCCATCCCTAGTTGCCCGAGGGCAGTTGAGAATCAACCACATTGCTGTGGCCCTGGAGTCACATGTCGGCCAGACCAGGTAAGGACGGCAGATTTCCTTCCCTAAAGGACTTTAGTGAACCAGATGGGTTTTTCCGACGATGGTTTCGTGGTCATCAGTAGATTCTTAATTCCAGATTTTCTAAATTGAATTCAAATTCCGCCATCTGTCATGGTAAGATTCGAATCCGGGGTTCCCGGAACATTCGCTGAGTTTCTGGATTAATAGTCTAGCGATAATACCACTAGGCCATCGCCTCCCCGAGATTGGGAGTGGTCTTATGAGGAAAGGTTGGACAGGCTAGACTTATACCCACTGGAGTTTAGAAAAGTGAGAGGCGATTTGATTGAAACATATAAGATCCTGAGGAGGTCTTGACAGCGTGGGTGTGTTTCCTCTTGTAGAAGAATCTAGAACTGGGGCACACTAGGGGTTACCCCTTTGAAACAGAGACGAGGTGAAACTTTTTCTCTGAAGAGCGTGCATCTTTGAGACTCTTATTGAAAAGATGGCGGAAGGAGATTCTTTGTATATTTGTTAGACAGAGACGGAATTTGAATTCAATTAAAAAGTATCTGGAATTAAGAATCTACTGATGACCATGAAACCGTTGTCGGAAAAACCCATCTGGATCACTAATGTCCTTTAGGGAAGGAAATCTGCTGTCCTTACCCGGTCTGGCCTACATGTGACTCCAGAGCCACAGCAATGAGGTTGACTCTCAAATGACTGGGAAATGGCCGAGCGAGACATTCAGTTCAAAGGCAACTTCAGAAAGAATGTTTCCAATGTTGGGGGAGTCCAGAACTAGGAGTTATAGTTTGAGGAAAAGAGATAAGAGATCTTTTAGAACTGATGACCATAAAACCATTGTCGGAAAATCCCATCTGGTTCACTAATGTCCTTTAGGGAAGGAAATCTGCCGCCCTTACCTGGTCTGGCCTACATGTGACTCCAGGGACACATCAATGGGGTTGACTCGCAACTGCCCTTGGGCAACTAGGGGTGGGCAATAAAGACTGGGAAACTAGGGCTGGGCAATAAATGCTGGCCAGCCAGCGGTGCCCGTGTCCCATGAATGAATATAAAACACACCTATTCTTGGGAAGCAAGGGGATAATAGGTTATTGGGGGGGGAAGAGGGTTGCAGATTTGAGGTTATTATCAGATCAGCCATGATCCTATTGAATGGAGGGGCAGGCTTGAGGGGCCGAATGGCCTACTCCTGCTCCTACTTTGTATGTTGCTACACAATTGACGCGCACGTTAGGTATAAAAGTACTTATTGTCCGTGTAACCATCCCGATTCCTCTTCCGATTTTCCTCCATCCAGGCGCAACACTCAGCGCTGCTGAAAACCAACGAAGCCAATCAACGACTGACCGATTCCCTGCGAGTGCAGACGGGCCTACATGATGAAGTGAATGAACTGCGGCTCAAGCACAGCAAAGCCAGTTTGGTAATTACGCTTTTTGACTAAAGTGCGCTGCCAAAGGTGCCCCAGGCCTGGTACGCAGCCACCAGCTGGGCCTCATCGCCAAACTCCTCAACTGCGGGGCCTTCGCACCCCAGGCTGATCCCTTTCCCACTGAACCTAATCGTATAATAGAATCCCTACAGTGCAGAAGGAGGCCATTCGGCCCATCGAGTCTGCACTGACCACAATCCCACCCAGGCCCTATCCCCATAACCCCACATATTTACCCAAGCTAATCCCCCTGACACGAGAGGCAAGTTAGCATGGCCAATCAACCTAACCCGCACATCTTTGGACTGTGGGAGGAAACCGGAGTACTCGGAGGAAACCGACGCAGACACGAGGAGAATGTGCAAACACCACACAGACAGTGACCCAAGCCGGGAATCGAACCCGGGTCCTGGCGCTGAGAGGCAGCAGTGCTAACCACTGTGCCACCGTGCTGCCCAACCTGTATTGCATTTGGGGCTCACTGGTTGAAGATAAGCCGATGCCAACTTTGTTTTGCTGCTCTTAGTCCAGGGGAGGCGAAGGGCAGTTCTTCCCATCTGAGACAAAAACAGAAAATGCTGTAAAATCTCAGCCTCTGTGGAGAGAGATTAGAACCAACGTTTCGAGTCTGGATGACCTTTCGTCAGAGTGACAGATATCCAGACTGGAAACGTTGGCTCTATTCTCTCTCCACAGATGCTGTCAGACTGACTGAATTTTTCCAGCATTTTCCGTTTCAGATTCCAGCATCCGCAGTATTTTGCCTCTATACAAAGTACAAAGAACAGTACAGCACAGGAACAGGCCCTTTGGCCCTCCAAGCCTGTGCCGATCATGATACCTGCCTAAACTAAAACCGTATGCACTTAGAGTCCGTATCCTTCCATTCCCATCCTATTCATGTATTTGTCTAGATGCCCCTTAAATGCCGCTATCGTACCTACTCCCACCCCCTCCCCGGGCAGCGCGTTCCAGACATTCACCACCCTCTGTGTAAAAAACTTGCCTCGCACATCTCCTCTAAACTTTTCCCCACGCACCTTAAACCTATATCCCCGAGTACTTGACATATCTACCCTAGGAAAGAGCATCTGACTATCCAATATCTTAGCATTCCCATTGGAATCCTCGTTCAACTCAGACCCTCCATCTTGTCACACAACAGAAGAATGGCTCTTTCAAAAAGACATTCACCTGATGAAGGAGCAGCGCTCCGAAAGCTCGTGCTACCAAATAAACCTGTTGGACTTTAACCTGGTGTTGTGAGACTGCTTACTCTTTCAAAGAAGGGAAGGCTGAGATGGGGGTAGAGGGCTTTCAGGTTGGGGATGTTTGTTGGAAGGATGCTCCCAGTTTACCGGTATGTTGTCCACCTGTCCCTGCAGGAGAGGGATGTGCTCTCCTCCAAAGCGGTGCGATTGGAAGAGACTGTTGCCACCCTGAGGTCACAACTAGCAAGTGCGACCACGCACAAGGATCGCTTCCTGCAGGTAAGAACTTTTATGGGCTGATTTTTTTTTTCCATAGAGTTTCATTTAAGTCAGAGAGAAGGGGCTCGAACTCTGCCCATTTGCGCCAATCTCCATCCTAATTACACTGATGATGTGGAGATGCCGGCGTTGGACTGGGGTGGGCACAGTAAGAAGTCTCACAACACCACGTTGAAGTCCAACAGGTTTATTTGGAATCTCAAGCTTTTGGAGCGCCGCTCCTTCATCAGGGGTGAGTGGGATTGTGGTTGGTGCAGCCACTCACCCCTGATGAAGGAGCAGCGCTCCGAAAGCTCGTGATTCCAAATAAACCTGTTGGACTTCAACGTGGTGTTGTGAGACTTCTTAATGTGCTCATTACTTAGAGACCCTGTCTTTGAAGACTTGTCGTGTTTTGTATGCTGGGTCTGAAGGCCAGCTCTTGCTGGTTTCGTACTATTTAATAACTGAAAATGTGAGGTTGATAGAATTTTGCTTGCCCAGGTAATAAGAGATATAAAAGCAAAGCGGGGCGGATGGGGATTAGATTAAAGACCAGCTGTCATCTGTTATAATCCTGGTCAGGAACTCCAAGGTGTTTTATGAAGTCCACCTGGATCATTACCGTTGCAATTTGAATTTGGCACGGGTAAGATGTTTCATTCCAGGTATGATTCTAATGACCCACTAGGGAGCTTTTATCAAATATTATTTAAGAATACAGTTAACACATAGAAAGAAAATTAGCAATGACTTTAACCAATTACAAACAATAACCACCCATGATATTGTATAAACCTTAACAACTATAGGAAATGTTCCAACCAAACAAACCTCCTTAAAACATATCCCTGTCACAGGTTTAGCACAGAAAATACCAATGCTCACACGATGCTGGAACTTAGCCTTTTGGTTGGAGACTTGAATCTCTACCTTCCCAGCCTTGTAACTTCCAGCAGCCCTTGAGGTTAAGATAATGCCAATGCTGGCCTCTAGTTTTTCCCAGTGAACCACTGCAAGAGACAGAATTCTCACTCCAGGAAGGCAAAAGAAGACCTGCTTCCGCTGAGCCAGCAGAATCTGGAACACCAGGGGAGAGAGGGAGGGAGGGAGAGAGAGAGAAAGCTCACTAGGGAGCTTTTATCAAACAAAGTTTATTCAAGAATCATTAACATATAGTAAGAAAGTGAGCAATAAACTTTTACCAATTACTAAAACACAACCATAACATTGTATAAAACGTAACAACTACGGATACTTTTCCAAACCCAGCATCCCTACAAAAATACGTTTATCATGGCCAATCAACCTGCAACTGGCTTGATTCCCGGCTTGGGTCACTGTCTGTGTGGAGTCTGCACGTTCTCCCCGAGTCTGCGTGGGTTTCCTTCGGGTGCTCCGGTTTCCTCCCACACTGCAAAGATGTGCTGGTTAGGTGGATTGGCCATGCTAAATTGCCCCTTAGTGTCCAAAGATGTGTAGGTTAGGTGGATTGGCCAGGCTAAATTTCCCCTTAATGTCCAAGGACGTGTAGGTTAGGTGGATTGGCCATGGTAAATTGCCCCTTAGTGTCCAAAGATGTACAGGTTAGGTGGATTGGCCATGCTAAATTGCCCCTTAATGTCTAAAGATGTGTAGGTTAGGTGGATTGGCCATGCTAAATGTGTGGGGTTACGGGGAGAGGGCCTGGGTAAGATACACTCTGTCAGAGAGTCGGTGAACACTCGATGGGCCGAATGGCCTCTTCTGCACTGTAGGGATTCTATAGTACTCCCAGAAAACAAAGACCAGGGACAGATGAAGTAAAAAGAAATCGAGTGATCACTTGAAAAATGGTGTGTTATTTTGCTGGAGGGGAGGGGGTGTGACGCTTGGCCAACGTTGAGTTGATGGTTTAGTGAGTGTGAATTTCTCATGTGTGTTACAGGAGAAGCTGGACTTGCACAAGCAAGTTCAGCACTTGACCCTGGAGTTGGAGCGAGCTCTGAGGGGGAGGGAAGGCTTCAACGACCAAGTCGCTGATCTCCATACTGAGTTGGCCAGCACCAAATCTCAGGCCAACAGACAAGACCAGGAGAAGGTCTTACTGAAGGAAAAGCTAGCAACCATCAAACAGGTATGTCCTCTGCCAATCTTTAAAAACTTCGATGATAACAATCCAGGTTCGTCACGATTAAAATAAATTTGACCCAAACACTGGGGTTCAATTCAAGAGCGATGGAACTGCTGAATAGAGAACTTATAAACTTATCATAGAATCCCTACAGTGCAGAAGGAGGCCATTCAGCCCATTGAGTCTGCACCGACCACAATCCCACCCAGGCCCTATCCCCTTAACCCCACATATTTACCCTAGTTAGTCCCCCTGACACTAAAGGGCAATTTAGCACGGCCAATCCACCTAACCCACACACCTTTGGACTGTGGGAGGAAACCGGAGCACCCGGAGGAAACCCACGCAGACACGGGGAGAATGTGCAAACTCCACACAGGCAGTCACCCGAGGCCGGAATTGAACCTGTGTCCCTGGCGCTGTGAGGCAGCAATGCTAACTCACCGTGCCACCCAACTTGAATCAAATCTTGGGTTCAGTCACATTTGAAGGATTGAGCACAGTTCTGGTCACCATATTGGGTTAGCACTGCTGCCTCACAGCGCTAGGGGCCCAGGTTCAATTCGCAGCTTGGGTGACTCTCCGCACGTCCTTCCCGTGTCTGTCTGGGTTTCCCCCGGGTGCTCCGGTTTCCTCCCACGGTCAGGAAGATGTGCTGGTTAGCATTGACCATGTTAAATTCTCCCTCAGTGTACCCGAACAGGCGCTGGAGTGTGGCGACTAGGGGATTTTTACAGTAACTTCATTGCAGTGTTAATGTAAGCCTTACTTGTGACTAATAAATGAACTTTAACTTTTAGGCTAGATTGAACAGGGCTGTCTTTCTCTTCACTAGAAAGGAGAAGGCTGAGGGGTGATTTGATAGCAGTCTTTGTAATTAGGTGTCACTAGATTGGGGCAATGCTGCCTCACAGCGCCAGGGATCTGTGTTCGATTCCGGCTTGGGCCACTGTCTGTGTGGAGTTCTCCCTGTGTCTCTGTGGGTTTCCTCTGGGTGCTGGGTCCTCCCACAGTTCAAAGACGTGCTGGTTAGGGTGCATTGACCATGCTAAATTCTCCCTCAGTGTACCCGAACAGGAGTGTGGCGACTAGGGGATTTTCGCAGTAACTTCATTGCAGTGTTAATGTAAGCCTACTTGTGACACTAATAAATAAACTAACAAAATGAAGTGTCATAAATTTAAGATATTATAACTGCATTTTAGAATATAGTGTTCAATTCTGGTCGCCACACTACCAGAAGGATGTGGATGCTTTGGAGAGGGTACAGAAGAGGTTTACCAGGATGTTGCCTGGTCTGGAGGGGATTAGTTGAGGAGAGGCTGGAGAAACTTGGTTTGTTCTCACTGGAATGACAGAGGTTGAGGGGTGACCTGATAGAGGTTTACAAGATTGTGAGTGGTGTGGACAGAGTGGATAGTCAGATGCTCTTTCATGTACCAGGGGACATGGGTTTAAGGTGCGTGGAGAAAAGTTTAGAGGAGATGTGCGAGGTAAGTTTTTTACACAGAGGGTGGTGAATGTCTGGAACGCGCTGCCCGGGGAGGTGGTGGGAGCAGGTACGATAGCGGCATTTAAGGGGCAACTAGACAAATACATGAATAGGATGGGAATGGAAGGATACGGACTCTGTAAGTGCATACGTGTTTAGTTTAGGCAGGCATCATGATCGGCGCAGGCTTGGAGGGCCGAAGGGCCTGTTCCTGTGCTGTACTGTTCTTTGTACCTTTGACAGGTAAACGAGAAGCTCACCTCTGATCTTGGCGAGTCCCGCCGGAGGCTGGAGCTGTGCCAGGACCAGCTCCACCAACTGCAGGCCGAGAAGAAGATCTTGGGCAGCCAGATCGAAGCTCTGGAGAGGGAGCGCGGCCAGCTGGTCAGCGAGAAGGAGTTGCTGCTGATGGCTGTGCAGTCGGATGACAAGATACACGATGATGAGCTCCTCACTCTGAGGCAAACCTGCTCGGAGCTCCGGTAAATACTGGGGAAGTGGGGAAAGGCGGCCTGATCCAGGACGTGTAAAAATGTTGAAACGAGTTATTAAGATGGGGAGGGGGGTGGAGAAATTACTTCCGGGGGAAGCCAGAACAAAGACCTTAAAACTGAACTGTTCGGCACTGAAACCGTGAGGTGTCTTTGCAAACAAGGGGTGGGGAAATTTGAAACTCAAGGATGTTCGGCCAATCGAATATTTAAAGACTGAGATGGCAGTTATTTTGCTGTTGGCTAAAGGAGTCAGGTGATACGGGCGGCATGGTGGCGCAGTGGTTAGCACTGCTGCCTCACAGCACCAAGCACCCGGGTTCAATTCTGGCCTCGGGTCACTGTCTGTGTGGAGTTTGCACATTCTCCCCATGTCTGCATGGGTTTCATCTAACCACCTAACCTGCACATCTTTGGACACGAAGGGACAATTTAGCATGGCCAATCCACCTAACCAGCACATCTTTGGACTGTGGGAGGACACCTGGGGCATCCAGAGGAAATCCACGCAGACACAGGGAGAATGCGCAAACTCAACACAGTCACCCGAGGCCGGAATTGAACCTAGTCCCTGGTGCTGTGAGGCAGTGGTGCCATGCCGTGTTGAACCTCCCCGATTCACACTGCGTGCGTTGTTCTCCTCAGGGCCTCGGAAGCTGAACTGAGGGATCACCGGGGGCGTCTGGAGGCCGAGTTGCAGAGCAAGACCAAGGAGCAGGCAGCAGTTACCCTGGAACAGCATCAGATAGCTCAGCACTGGAAGGGGAAATGGCAAGAAACAGCCGTGGCTCTCAAAGCCTTGGAGAAGGAGCTGCAGTTGGCGAGTGTGAAGCCACAGGCAAAAACTGAGAAGGTATGGAGCTTTTCACTGGGAGGACAGCTGGTGGCTTCTATCCAGGGGAAGAGTTTATCTGGATGATTTCAGTGATAAAACCATCAGAGTGACACTATACTGAGACATGTGCAATGGAGGTCATCCAACCAACACCACCATAGCTCACTAATGTGAGGTACTGGTTTCAGTAACATGACAAAGCGTTTATGTAGACCTCAGTAAGATATCCTGTTTTTCATAGATTACAGGTATCTTAGTCATAGTGGGGTGTTGAGAATTGTAAAGGATTTTGATCGTTTTTGATTATCGATGACAATGGACAGTAAGGGAGATGATAGTATAATGATAATTGACAATGTTAGAATGAGGCGGCACAGTGGTTAGCACTGCTGCCTCACAGCGCCAAGGACCCGGGTTCGATTTCCGGCTTGGGTCACTGTCTGTATGGAGTTTGCACGTTCTCCCCGTGTTGGCGTGGGTTTCCTCCGGGTGCTCCGGTTTCCTCCCACACTCCAAAAGACGTGCTGGTTAGGTGCATTGGCCGTGCTAAATTCTCCCTCTGTGTACCCGAACAGGCGCCGGAGTGTGGCGACCAGGGGATTTACACAGTAACTTCATTGCTGTGTTAATGTAAGCCTACTTGTGGCATAAATAAATAAATAAACTTCCTTTGGGTGCTCCGGTTTCCCCTCTCAGTTCAAATGTGTGCAGGTTAGATGAATTGGCCATGCTAAATTGCCCCTGGTGTCCCAAGATGTATTGGTTAGATGGATTAGCCATGGGAAATGTGTGGGGTTACGGGGATTGGGTTGGGGAAGAGCCTGGGTGAGATACTCATCGTAGAATCCCTACAGTGCAGAAGGAGACCATTCGGCCCATCGAGTCTGCACCGACCACAATCCCATCAAGACCCTATCCCTGTATCATCACACATTTACCCTGCTAGTCCCCTGACACTAGGGCCAATTTAGTATGGCCAATCAACCTAACCCGCACATCTTTGGACTTTATCAGAGAGTTGGTGCAGACTTGATGGGCCAAATGGCCTTCTGCACTGTAGGGATTCTATCAACATTAGTGACATGGGATCACATGATAACAGGGTGTGGAGTGAGATGGTTCGATGCTGAGCCTTGTGCAGAGTGTACCTTGTAAATAATTAGCTTAATGTTCAATAAAACAGTGCCACCTCCAGCCTTGTCTTTAGGCCCAGACCTAGCAACCCCTTACAGCTCCAGAAGCAATGACAGAATCGGCAAATTTCCTCTCGTCAAGGGAACCACTCCGACAGCTTTAATTCCCAAATTATAAATTCCCAAAGTGGGATCCATTCTCTGGAATTACCAGCCCAGTGACTGCCCACTACTGTACCCTCACATTTAAGTTTGAATTAAAGCAAGGTGTTAAGACCCAGGCCAAAGACCCCCAAAGTGTTTTTCCCCAGGGTGGAAGTGTCAATTGCAAGGGGGCACAGGTTCAAGGTGAGAGGGGGAAAAGTTTAAGGGAGATGTGCGGGGGGAAGTTTATCACGCAGAGAATGGTGGGTGCCTGGAACGCGCTGCCAGAGGAGGTGGTGGAAGCAGGGACATTAGCAATATTGAAGAGGCGTCTGGATGGGTTCATGAATAGGGAGGGAATAGAGGGATACGGACCGAGTAAGGGCTGAGGGCTTTATTTTGGTTTAGTTAGGGCATCATGATTGGCGTGGGCTTGGAGGGCCGAAGGGCCTGTTCCTGTGCTGTACTTTCCTTTGTTCTTTGTTCTCTTTGTTTTGTGAAGTTAGCCGAGATTCTAAATTCTACATTTTGATTTTGGCATTAGAGTGAGCATAAAGTGTTTCCCTCCAGGTGTGATTCAAGTGACCCCCCTAGGGAGCTTTTATCAAACAAAGTTATTTAAGAACAGAATTAGAATATAACAAAATGAATTAGCATAACTTTTAACAATTACAGGACTTAAACATGGCACTGGGGGGGAAGAAAAGCAGTTCCTCCCAGCTTCGAGATGCTTCTGGGAACAAAACTAAAACTGAGATGCGCTGTGAAAAATCCCTGTCCCTAGTCACATGACCTGACTTGTCAATCACTTCCAAATCAAGCTCCACTCAACAAACCCAAGGGACACTAAAACCCACAGGACGCTGCATTAGTTCAGATTGAAATCAGCACGATGTCCATTATGTGGCTTCAGTAACAATGAGAGGACACCGGTTGCAGACAACACGGTGCCGACAAAATATCCTGCAGAGAAACGTGATCAAGATACGATTCTTAAAGGCACAGTTTCGTCACAGAGGCAGGAGCTGTCTTAGGTGTCAGTTTTTTGAGATGGATCCTTTGTCCCCTCTGCAGGCTGACTTGTCGGGGGATTGTGAGAGTGTTGCAGCTGATCTGGAGGAGCTGTTTGAGCTGAGGGCCACGTTATCCAGGTACAACGATGTTGATCAAAAACAGGCTTTCAAACACCACTCCTGCCTTTGTTAGCGATATTGCATGGTTTTGATAAGTCGGACCAGGCACGGTGGTTAGCGCTGCTGCCTCACAGCGCCAGGGACCCGGGTTCGATTCCCGACTTGGGTCACTGTCTGTGCGGAGTCTGCACGTTCTCCCCGTTTCCTCCGGGTGCTCCGGTTTCCTCCCGCAATCCCGAAAGACGTGCTGATTAGATGCATTTCATGTTAGATTTTCCCTCTGTGTACCCAAATGGGTGCAGAATTGTGGTGACTAGGGGATTTTCACAGTAACTTCATTGCAGTGTGAATATAAGCCTACTTGTGACAATAACAAATAAACTTTGGATTCTCCCTCAATGTATCTGAACAGGCGCCGGAGTGTGGCGACTAGGGGATTTTCACAGTAACTTCATTGCAGCGTTAATGTAAGCCTACATGTGACACCTAATAAATAAAGTTTAAACTGTGGAACCTTTTATTAAGATCACTGTGTACATACCCAGCATGCAGTACTTTTCTGAAATGCTAATAATGACCTTGGTCATTTTGAGTTGCAGATAATCTTACAGCACCTTTCAACCCCACACATGCTCCCTTCCAATCGTACATCCTTCCATTCCTTTCCCCCTCATGTTTAATCTATCACCTCCTTAAAGACACCTCTGCTACACACCTCTAGATTCTACATTCTGTTTAAAGTTTTTAAAGTTTATTTATTGGAGGGAAATGATTGGAGGGATATGGGCCAAACGTGGGCAGTTGGGACTAGCTGGGAGGTGGGCATGGGCTGGTTGGGCCGAAGGGCCTGTTTCCATGCTATATTGCTCCAAGACTCCATGACTTGACGGTCCCCTAGTAGCGCGCTGTGATTGGTCACCTCCCTGTTTCAGAATGATGGCGGAGCGGGCCCAATCACAGAGGCAGCAAGAGGAGAGCGAACGGATCATTCACCTACTCCAGCTCCAGAGGGACATCGGCAATGACTCGGTAAGTGTCCCCCCCCCCCCCCCTGCCCCTCGAGAGAATGTTCCGGTTTGACTGATCACCTGTCTCCCTTTCTCCTCCTCCCACCCCCGCCCCCTTCCCAGGCACTGCAAGGTTCTTCGAGTTTCTCCAAGAAGTTAGAGAGTCTCCACACGGAACTGGAGCAGAGCCAGTAAGTTCCTGAAGCCTGTCGTGGGGGCGATACGCCCTCCCTCCCTCCCTGCCGCTTTGAATTAAATGGAGCGGGAGCTGGGGTGGGGGGTGAAGGGGGGGTGGGGGTGGGGGTGGGGGGGGGGGGGGGGAACAGTAATGGAAAAGCCAAGGGGTTGAGGGGAAGATATTTACAATTTCTGTTTTTACGCAGTGAAAGGATACATGAACTGGAGAAGGAAAATGTTGAGCTGGAAACAGAGTTGAAGAACTTCAAGGTAACCTGTAATAAATATCCTTATAGAAACATAGAAACTAGAAGCAGGATTCGGCCCTTCCAGCCTGCTCCCCCATTCATTTTGATCATGGCTGATCATCAAATTCAATATCCTGATTTTTTCCCCACCCCCTCCACATCCCTTGATCCCTTCAGCCCCAAGAGTGATAACTAATTTCTTCTTGAAATTACAACGTTTGGGCCTCAACTACTTTCCGTGGTAGTGAATTCCACGCATTCACCACCCTCTGGGTGAAGAAACTTCTCACCTCAGTTCTAAAAGGTTTACCCCTTATCCTCAAACTATGACCCCCTAGATCTGGACTCCCGCATCATCGGGAACATTCTTTCTGAATCTATCCTGTCTAACTGTCGTAGATTGCAGGGTAAATATGTGGGAATGTGGGGATAGGGCCTGGGTGGGATTGCGGCCCTTCGGCCCAATTTGTCCATGCCGCCCTTTTTCTTTTAAACCCCTAAGCTAGTCCCAATTGCCCGCATTTGGCCCATATCCCTCTATACCCATCTTACCCATGTAACTGTCTAACCCTGTTCGAATTTTATAAGTTTCTATGAGGTCCCCTCTCATTCTTCTAAACTCCAGTGAATACAATCCTAACCGACTCAGTCTCTCCTCATATGGCAGACCTGCCATCCCAGGAATCAGCCTGGTAAACCTTCGCTGTACTCCCTCTATAGCAAGGACATCCTCCCTCAGATAAGGACACTGAAACTTCGCACAATACTCTTGATGTAGCCTCATGATAGCTCAGCATTATAATGGAGAGAGCGATTGTGTGCGCGCGTGTGCCTCTCCAGGGGCACACCTGTATTTCCCTGACCGTGGCTGATTACTTTGATTTCCCCCAACTTCTTCCTCGATGTACAAAAATAAAATACTGCGTACACCGGAAATCAAAGCGGAAATTGCTGGAAACACTCAGCGGGTCAGGCAGCATCTGTGGGGAGAGGAACCGAGTTGATCTTTCACATTGAGATGATCTATTAACCAATTTAAGATGAGTTAGTTGAGTTTGAAATGTCACTCGTTGACAAAGGAATATGCCCAAACCTCATTCTTATTCTCAATTAGCCGGGAGCCTACATTTCTCTGTTTCTTTCTCCATGATACCATCTTGGGCCAATCGGAGGTGACTTCCCAACCAGTCAGTACCCTTTTCTCTCGAAATATGAATCGTCAGACCCCACTTGGAGTACTGTGCTCAGTTCTGGTCGCCTCATTACAGGAAGGATGTGGAAAAGATTGAAAGGGTGCAGAGGAGATTTACACTGGATTGAGTGGCATGCCTTATGAGGATAGGCTGAGGGAGCTCGGTCTTTTCTCCTTGGAGAGACGTAGGATGAGAGGAGACCTAATAGAGGTATATAAGATGTTGAGAGGCATAGATCGGGTGGACTCTCGGAGGCTTTTTCCCAGGGTGGAAATGGCTGCTACGAGAGGACACAGGTTTTAGGTACAGGGGAAATGTTAGGGGGAAGTTTTTCACACAGAGGGTGGTGGGCGAGTGGAATCGGCTGCCGTCAGTGGTGGTGGAGGCAAACTCAATAGGGTCTTTTAAGAGACTCCTGGATGAGTACATGGGACTTAATAGGATGGAGGGTTATAGGTAGGCCTAAAAGGTAGGGATATTTTCGGCACAACTTGTGGGGCCGAAGGGCCTGTTTTGTGGTGTAATTTTCTATGTTTCTATGTTGTGCTTGTTTGAAATTTGCAATTCCTGTGTTTGTCCTGATGAGTGACAGACCTAAAGTTTTGGCAAAATGTCTCTTTTTAGCAATATTCAAATTGATGAGTTGTCAATGCTAAACATGGGATTGATATGTTTTGGTTAACCAAAGGCATTGTGGGCAAAGATGGTGAGATGAGTTCGATCGTAGATATGCCTCGGTCTCATTGAGTGATGGAACAGGTTAGAGGGGCTGAACGGTCCACCCCTTTGCCTATTTGGCCTGGGACGATGTATATATAACTGTATATATAACCCCCCCTCTGTGTTCAGTTGGAGAGTACGCCCCTCACGCGAGTGGAGCTGCACGCGTGCAAGCAGGAGCTGGAGCTCGAGAAGGTTCGAAGCCAAAAGCTGCAACATCAAGTGTGCAATCTGAAACGGACCACCCAGCTTCTGGCGGAGCAGAACCAGCCAAGCCAGGTACATGCACTCTCCGGCCCTGAGAACCTGCAGAGGCCGCACCCATGGGCGGCACGGTGGTTATCACTGCTGCCCCAGAGCGCCAGGGACCCGGGTTCAATTCCCGGCTCGGGTCACTGTCTGTGCGGAGTCTGCACGTTCTCCCCCGTGTCTGCGTGGGTTTCCTCCCACAGTCCAAAGATGTGTAGGTTGAGTTGATTGGCCAAGCTAAATTAACCCTTAGTGTTATAAAATGTGTCGATCGGATGGATTAGGAATAGGGCAAGGGCTGGGCCTGGGTAAAATCTCTGTCACCCTAGCTATGACTGTAACACTACATTCTGCACCCTCTCCCTTCCTTCTCCCCTATGTACTCTATCAATGGTATGCTCTACATAACGCGCAAGAAACAATACTTTTCACTTATCCCAATACCCTTTTCTCCCGAAATATGAATTGTTGTGCTTGTTTGAAATTTGGAATTCCTGTGTTTGTCCTGATGAGTGACAGACCTAAAGTTTTGGCAAAATAAACCAAATTTCAAGTTTTTATTTTTTAGTCATTTTCTTTACAGGCTGTGGGTGTTGCTGGCTCGTCCAGCATTTATTGCCCATCCATTGTTGCCCTTAAGAAGGTGGTGGTGAGCCTCTTTCTTGAACCATAGCATCATAGAATCCCTACAGTGCAGAAGGAGGCCATTTGTCCCATCGAGTCTGCACCAACAACAATCCCACCCAGGCACAATCCCCATAACCCTACTTATTTTACCCTGATACTAAGGGTTAATTTAGCATGGCCAATGCACCTAACCCGCACATCTTTGGAGTGTGGGAGGAAATTGGAGCACCCGGAGGAAACCCACGCAGACACGGGGGAGAACGTGCAAACTCCGCACAGACGGTGACCCAAGCTGGGAATCGAACCCGGATCCCCGGCGCTGTGAGGCAGCAGCGCTAACCACTGTGCCACCGTGCCGCTGAATAAAGAAGTGCTTCTTTGAAATGTAGCCGCTGTTGTAGTGTGGGATATGCAGCAGCCAATAGTGCACAGCAAGATCCCACAAAACAGCAAAGTGATGATGACCTAGTTAACGGTTTTTGCGATGTTGCTGAGGGAATAAATATCACCCCTGTAACGTCGGAGCTGTGCAAGCGTAGGATTAGTATGTCAGCCAGTTGCGTGACTTTGAACAATGGGTGGGATCTTTAATGTCTCCCCAGGGCTTCCCAGTATGAAAAGTGTCATCCCTGACCACACAAAATGGAAGATTTTGTGCTCAACTCTCTGGAGTCGAACTCGAACCCACAACCTCCCAGCCTCGGAAGTTTTACTGGCAACGCAATCCGAAACCTGGAGCATGCTGAGTGTCGCAGTTCAGAAGCGTCCTTTGGATTTTTTTTATTCATTTGTGGGACATGGTACTCGCTGGCTGGGCCAACATTTATTGCCCATCTCTAGTTGCTCGAGGGCAGTTGCGAGTCAACCACATTGCTGTGGCTCTGGAGTCACATGTAGGCCAGACCGGGTAAGGATGGCAGATTTCCTTCCCTAAAGGACATTAGTGAACCAGATGGGTTTTTCCGACAATGGTTCCATGGTCATCAGTAGATTCTTAATTCCAGATATTTTTTACTGAATACAAATTCTTGCCGTGGCGGGATTCGAACCCGGGTCCCCAGAACATTAGCTGAGTTTCTGGATTAATAGGCCAGTGATAATGCCACTAGGCCTCTGTCCATGACTTAAGGGGTACTGCATTCATCAGTCTTGGCATAGTGTATAAGGGCAAGGAGGTCATGTTGGGGTTGTACAGAGCGTTGGTTAGGCCACAGCTGGAGTAGTGTGTGCAGTTCTGATCGCCTCACTGTAGGAAGGGTGTGATTATACTAGAGGAGGTACAGAGGAGATTCACCAGGATGGAGCATTTGAGCTCTAAGGAGAGACTGGATAGGTTTGGATTATTTTCTCTAGAGCAGAGAAGGGGGACCTGATTGAGGTGTTCAAGATTGAGGGGTATGGACCGGGTGGATAGGGAGCAGCTGTTCCCCTTGGTTGAGTGGTCAGTCACGAGGGAGCATAATTTTAGGGTGAGGGGATTTGACAAAAATATTTCACTCGAGGGTGGTGGGAGTCTGGAATGCGCTGCCTGGGAAGGTAGTGGAGGCTGGAAACCTTACAACCTTTAAATAAATACTTGGATGAGCACTTGAAACACCAGAACTAGTTCACTAATGTCCTTCAGGATAGGAAATCTGCCGTCCTTACCCTGTCTGGCCTAAAAAGTTTAAAAGATTATTTATCAGTGTCACAAGTAAGGCTTACATTAACACTGCAATGAAGTTACTGTGAAATACCCCTAGTCGCCACACTCCGGCGCCTGTTCGGGTCAATGCACCCCAACCAGCACGTCTATCAGACTGTGGGAGGAAACTGGAGCACCTGGAGGAAACCCACGCAGACACGGGGAGAATGTGCAAACTCCACACAAACTGAGGATTGGTCCCTGGTGCTGTGAGGCAGCAGTGCTAACCACTGTGCCACCTTACGTGTGACTCCAGAGCCACGGCAATGTGGTTGACTCTCAACTGCCCTCCAGGGGCAACTAGGGATGGGCAATAAATGCTGGCCCAGCCAGCGATGCCCATTCCCCACGAATGAATTTAAAAAAAGAACATTTAAGGATATGGGACAAGTACAGGAAGATGGGATTAGCGCCTTCGGTGGTAGATATTGTAGGTGCAGACTCGATGGGCCGAAGGGACTTCTCTGCGCGCTATAACCGCTCGTTGAATTGCTTTTCAGGCTGCAGTGACCCACGAGGTTCGAAGGAGGCAGACTGCCGTGTCAGAGGGGAACCCTTGTAACCCGGATCCAGACAGCAATGTGTACGTTTATTCAAAATAATTTGAATTGTTTGCTTTAATATCATGTGTTAATAATGCTGTAACTCCCGATTTTTAGGCATCATTCTTATTATGTTTTAACTGTTAAGAGTGTATCTGGCGAGTTCTAATATATAACGGAGCACTGGTATAGAAAGATTTAGCACATTATGATAAACGATACGCTTGTATGTCATCATAGAATCCTTACAGTGCAGAGGAGGCCATTCGGCCCATCAAGCCTGGACCAACAATAATCCCACCCATGCCCTATTCCTGTAACCCCATTTAAAAAAAAATTCATTCGTGGGACATGGGTGTCCCTGGCTAGGCCAGCATTTATTTCCCTTCCCTAGTTGCCCCTTGAGAAGGTGGTGGTGAGCTGCCTTCTTGAATCGCTGCAGTCCACGTGCTGTGGGTTGACCCACAATGCCGTTAGGGAGGGAATTCCAGGATTTTGACCCAGTGACTGTGAAGGAATGGCCGATATATTTCCAAGTCAGGATGGTGAGTGGCTTGGAGGAAGAACTTGCAGGTGGTGGTGTTCCCATGTATCTGCTGCCCTCGTCCTTCTAGATGGAAGTGGTTGTGTGTTTGGAAGGTGCTGTCTCAGGATCTTTGGTGAATTGCTGCAGTGCATCTTGTAGATAGTACACACTGCTGCTACTGAGCGTCGGTGGTGGAGGGAGTGGATGTTTGTAGGTGTGGTGCCAATCAAGCGGGGCTGCTTTGTCCTGGATGGTGTCGAGTTTCTTGAGTTTACCCTGCTAATCCCCTGACACTAAGGGACAATTTAGCATGGCCAATCAACCTAATCTGCACATCTTTCGGACTGTGGGAGGAAACCGGAGGAAACCCACGCAGACACGGGGAGAATGTGCAAACTCCACACAGACAGTGACCCAAGCCGGGAATTGAACCCGGGTCCCTGGCGCTGTGAGGCAGCAGTGCTAACCGCTGTGCTGCCCTCTGCCCTGCTGGGTGGGGCCAGAGTCAGATTGTATTATTGAGTGTAATGTGTTTGAAAAGCAGCCATTTTCTAGGAGAGACATTCTGACAGGATCCCAGAGGTCAGGCAGCATTGAGAGAGAGAAACCGAGTTAACATTTCAGGTTCAGTAACCTTTCGGTTGGTTTTTGAAATTACCCTGAGTATCCTTCCTCCATTTGCTGCCTTAACGCAGATGTTGCCACTCAGAGTTTCAATCATAAAATGCCGGGGCAATTGCTTCTACGCGTTTTAGAACCATAGAATCCTACAGTGCAGAAGGAGGCCATTTGGCCCATCGAGTCTGCACTAACCACAATCCCACCCAGGTCCTATTCCCATAACCCCACACATTTACCCTACTAATCCCCTGAACACTAAGCGGCAATTTAGCATGGCCAATCCACCTAACCCGCACATCTTTGGAGGAAACCGGAGCACCCGGAGGAAACCCACGCAGACACGGGGGAGAACGTGCAAACTCCACACAGTCACCCGAGGCCAGAATCGAACCCAGGTCCCCGGAGCTGTGAGGCAGCAGTGCTAACCACTGTGCTACCGCGCCGCCATATTGCTTATACATGTTAGTGCGCGTCCAACTTCACAAACCGCACATCATTGCTGACTTGGAAATATATCAGCTGTTCTTCACTGTTGCTGGGTCAAAATCCTGGAACTCCCTCCCTAACAGCACTGTGGGTGTACCTACATCACACAGATTGCAGCGATTCAAGAAGGCAGCTCACCACCACCTTCTCATGGGCAACCAAGAATGGATAATAAATGCTGGGGGAGGTCCAAGTGCCTCCTTTTAGCTCAAACCCGGGCAACATCCTGGTGAATCTGCTCTGTACCCCCTCTTGTGCTATCATATCCTTCCTTTAGTGAGGTGGCCTGAACTGCACCAAGTGCCCCAGCTGTAGCCTTTCCAATGTTCTGTACAACTCCAACATTACCTCCCCGCTCTATGTAGCGTCCCTGCCTCTAAGCCAGAAGCTCCGGGTTCCAGTCCCACCTCAGGACTTGACGGCCAAGGAAGGTACGTTCGTAATGTGGCCAAACAGGTTGAGTGTCAACCCGCAAGTCTTTCCAAACGCGCCAATGGCTGGCGGTGAAGGCGGGAGAGACTCCTGGTCAGCCATGTTTGATTTGGAGTGGTGCATCTCAAGCTATAAGCTCCCTGGCGACAGACTAGCGACCTGTTCCGGGAATTACTAGCTATGGAAGCAGAAATGAGTGTGCCCTCTGCCTCGTGTGCCTGTAGGCATGGGAAGAGACTGGTATAAATGTCAGCCTAACCAGTGACACCCACATCCCATGAATTAATTTTAAAAATATAATCAAGTCTCTTGAATGATTCCCATCGTCTCCCTCTCGTTACTGTTCCTCTTTGAGTCTTTCTCTTTTCTTACTCCTTCTGTCTCTCTCTCCCGCCCACTTCTCTCTCTCTCTTATCTCCCTCTTTTGTCCATCTGCTACACTTGCACCCTCTGCCTGCCTGTCTCTTTTTGATTTGATTTATTATTGTCACATGTATTGACATACAGTGAAAAGTATTGTTTCTTGCGCGCTATACAGACAAAGCATACTGTTCATAGAGAAGGAAAGGAGAGAGTGCAGAATGTAGTGTTACAGTCATAGCTAGCATGTAGAGAAAGATCAACTTAACGCAAGGTAGGTCCATTCAAAGGTCTGACGGCAGCAGGGAAGAAGCTGTTCTTGAATCGATTGGGATATCACCTCAGACTTTTGTACCTTTTTCCCGACGGAAGAAGATGGAAGAGAGAATGTCCGGGGTGCGTGGGGTCCTTGATTATGCTGGCTGCTTTGCTGAGGCAGCAGGAAGTGTAGACAGAGTCAATGGATGGGAGGCTGGTTTGCGTGATGAATTGGGCTACATTCACGACCCTTTGTAGTTTCTTGCGGTCTTGGGCAGAGCAGGAGCCATACCAAGCTGTGATACAACCAGAAAAAATGCTTTCTCTGGTGCATCTGTAAAAGTTGGTGAGAGTTGTAGCGGAAATGCCAAATTTCCTTAGTCTCCTGAGAAAGTAGAGGTGTTGGTGGGGCTTTCTTAACTATAGTGTCGGCATGGGGGGACCAGGACAGGTTGTTAGTGATCTGGACACCTAAAATCTCAACCCTTTCTACTTCGTCCCCATTGCTGTAGACAGGGGCATGTTCTCCTCTACGCTTCCTGAAGTCGATGACAATCTCCTTCGTTTTGTTGACATTGAGGGAGAGATTATTGTCACCGCGCCAATTCACCAGATTCTCTATCTCATTCCTGTACTCTGTCTTCAGACGAATGAGGGGGGATCTCGTAGAGACTTATAAAATTCTAACAGGACTAGAGAGGGTAGATACAGGGAGGATGGTCCCGATGGTGGGGGGGTCCAGAACCAGGGGTCACAGTCTGAGGATGCGGGGTAGACCATTTAGGACGGAGGTGAGGAGACATTTCGTCTCCCAAAGAGTGGGTGAGCCTGTGGAATTCATTACCACAGGAAGTAGTTCGTGCCAAAACATTCAAGAGGCGGCTGGATATAGCACTTGGGGTGAATGGGATCAAAGGTTATGGGGAGAAAGCAGGATTAGGCTATTGAGTTGCATGATCAGCCTTGATGATGATGAATGGCGGAGCAGGCTCGAAGGGCCGAATGGCCACCTCCTGCTCCTATCTTCAGTGTTTCTATGTCTTGAGAACCAACCCACTACGGTGGTGTCATCAGCAAACTTGAACATTTTGCCTCTTTCCTTGTTTCTGTTGTCTTTATCTCCACCTCCCTCTTCCTCTCTCACACTCTCTCTGTTTGATTGTCCCACACACATTCACTAACTGCACTCTGCTTGTCGTCTTGTCTTGCCAGTAATAACGCTGACGAGGACCCAGTGTCGTTGGAAGGTCCCCTTTCATTACAGACAGATGGTAAGTGTTTATATTTTTCGTGAAGGATTCTTCAGGGAAATTTGCTATCGATATATTTGCCATTTTAAAATGTGCACAATGTTACTTCTCTGGAAGTTATTTCAGTTGAGAATTGGTGAGGATTAATTATTACTCGTTACCCTCTAAAATAATGAATGACAATGGCCACAAAAGAAAGGATGAATGTGCATTTACATAGCACCTTTTGTGTCTTCAGAGTGTTCTACTTTACAGCTGATGAGTTATAATTGACATTTTTAGGGCGGCCCAGTGCTAGCGCTGCTGCCTCACAGCGCCAGGGACCCGGGTTCGATTCCCTCCTTGGGTCACCTTGAGTCTGCACGTTCTCCCAGTGTCTGCGTGGGTTTCCTCTGGATGCCCCAGTTTCCTCCCACACTCCAAACATGTGCAGGTTGGGTGGATTGGCCATGCTAAATTGCCCCTTAGTGTCCAAAGGTGAATAGCTTAAAGTAAAGTTTATTTATTAGTCACAAGTAGGGCTTACATTAACACTGCAATGAAGTTACTGTGAAAATCCCCTAGTCGCCACACTCCGGACGCCTGTTCGGGTACACTGAGGGTGAATTTAGCACGGCCAATCCACCACTGTGCCACCATAGGGATTCTATTCTATGACAAGATGTGGCGATGCCGGCGTTGGACTCTGGTGGACACAGCAAGAAGTCTCACAACACCAGGGCGGCACGGTGGCACAGTGGTTAGCACTGCTGCTTCACAGCTCCAGGGTCCCGGGTTCGATTCCCGGCTCGGGTCACTGTCTGTGTGGAGTTTGCACATTCTCCTCGTGTCTGCGTGGGTTTCCTCCGGGTGCTCCGGTTTCCTCCCACAATCCAAAGATGTGCGGGTTAGGTTGATTGGCCAGGTTAAAAATTGCCCCTTAGAGTCCTGAGATGTGTAGGTTAGAGGGATTAGCGGGTAAAATATGTGGGGGTAGGGCCTGGGTGGGATTGTGGTCGGTGCAGACTCGATGGGCCGAATGGCCTCCTTCTGCACTGTAGGGTTTCTATGATATCAAAAGCTTTCTATGATGATACCAGATTCACCCAATGAAGGAGCAGCGCTCCGAAAGCTCGTGATGCCAAATAAACCTGCCCAATACCGCAAGGAACTACAGAAGGTCGTGAATGTAGCCCTATCCATCACGCAAACCAGCCTCCCGTCCATTGACTCTGTCTACACTTCCCGCTGCCTCGGGAAAAGCAGCCGGCATAATTAAGGACCCCACGCACCCCGGACATTCTCTCTTCCACCTTCTTCCGTCGGGAAAAGGATACAAAAGTCTGAGGTCACGTACCAACCGACTCAAGAACAGCTTCTTCCCTGCTGCTGTCAGACTTTTGAATGGACCTACCTCGCATTAAGTTGATCTTTCTCTGCACCCTAGCTATGACTGTAACGCTACATTCTGCACTCTCCTTTCCTTCTCTATGAACGGTATGCTTTGGCTGTATAGTGCGCAAGAAACAATACTTTTCACTGTATCCCAATGCATGTGACAATAATACATCAAATCAAAACCTGTTGGACTTTAATCTGGTATTCTATGACAAATCCTGATTCAATGATTGGACATTTTTTTCAGAAAATGAATGACTGGGTGGGATGATTTTCGCCTGTAGAAAGCTGTGCGGAAGTAATTTAAACTTCCCTTCCCTGCTTGTCTTGTGACTTTGGCAGTGATCCGATCGATTCTCTCTGCTGTGACTGGCGTTGCCCTTTGTCACTTATCAGCCTCTGGAGCTGTCGGTGTGAAGTTGCTGCTGTTGCCTGGAGCTGGCAGCAGGTGGCAGCAGTCGCTCACCTTTGGCTCCAGGTACCTGCGGAAAGTGTGTGTGTGTGTGAGGTTCGCCTGCTGCGGCTTTGCTGTCCTGGGGAGCTGGATCGTGGCTTCAAACTGTAAAGTGCAGCAATCCATTTGACTTGCCCACCAGTCCAGCCTGAGCGCAAAACCTGCTCCCTTTCTGCCCCCATCTCACCCTCTCTCGCTCACTCCCTCATTTCCCCCCCTACCGCCTACTTCACCCCCCCCCGCTTTGTTAAAAGTTTATTTACTTATTAGTCACAAGTTGGCTTACATTAACACTGCAATGAAGTTACTGTGGAAAATCCCCTAGTCACCACACTCCTGTTCAGGTACACTGAGGGAGAATTTAGCACGTCTTTCGGACTGTGGGAGGAAACCGGAGCACCCGGAGGAAAACCCACGCAGACACGGGGAGAATGTGCAGACTCCGCACAGACAGTGACCCGAGGCAGGAATTGAACCCGGATCCCCAGTGCTGTGAGGCAGCAGCGCTAACCACTGTGCCATCAGAGTTGAAGTATATTTCCTCACAGAACTTGTGCTTTTTGCCCATTAGTTTATCTTCTAGATCAATATGCAACATTTAATTGATTAGCAGACATGTTTAATGTTCGCTCATTGGAGGATGGGGTTGTGGGTAGAGAAAGCAGATTTTCCTACTTCTGCTCACTGGTTCATTTGATAATAACAAAGAATATGAAATAAATAATTTTTTATTCCCTTTAGTGAAATATGGTCCCCTACAGTCAAATACCTTTGTGCATTTTCCAAGGGCTGTGTTCCATAAACAGTGAAAACTGTGTCACGGGATAGAGATATTTTGATTTGATTTATTATTGTCACATGTATTAACATACAGTGAAAAGTATTGTTTCTCGCGCGCTATACGGGCAAAACATACCGTTCATAGAGAAGGAAAGGAGAGAGTGCAGAATGTAGTGTTACAGTCATAGCTAGGGTGTGGAGAAAGATCAACTTAATGCAAGGTAGGTCCATTCAAAAGTCTGACGGCAGCAGGGGAGAAGCTGTTCTTGGTTGGTTGGTACGTGACCTCAGACTTTTGTATCTTTTCCCCGATGAAAGAAGGCGGAAGAGAGAATGTCCGGGGTGTGTGAGGTCCTTGATTATGCTGGCTGCTTTGCTGAGGCAGCGGGAAGTGTAGACAGAGTCAATGGATGGGAGGCTGGTTTGCTTGATGGATTGGGCTACATTCATGACCTTTTGTAGTTTCTTGCGGTCTTGGGCAGAGCAGGAGCCATACCAAGCTGTGATACAACCAGAAAGAATGCTTTCTATGGTGCATCTGTAAATGTTGGTGAGAGTCGTAGCGGACATGCCAAATTTCCTTAGTCTTTGAGAAAGTAGAGGTGTTGGTGGGGCTTTCTTAACTATAGTGTCGGCATGGGGGGACCAGGACAGGTTGTTGGTGATCTGGTCACCGAAAAACATGAAGCTCTCTATCCTTTCTACTTCGTCCCCGTTGATGTAGACAGGGGCATGTTCTCCTTTACGCTTCCTGAAGCCGATGACAATCTCCTTCGTTTTGTTGCCATTGAGGGAGAGATTATTGTTGCCGCACCAGTTCACCAGATTCTCTATCTCATTCCTGTACTCTATCTCGTCATTGTTTGAGATCCGACCCACTACGGTGGTGTCATCAGCAAACTTGAAAATCAAATTGGAGGGAATTTTCCGCACAGTCATAGGTGTATAAGGAGTATAGTAGGGGGCTGAGAACACAGCCTTGTGGGGCACCGGTGTTGAGGATGATCGTGGAGGAGGTGTCGTTGCCTATCCTTACTGATTGTGGTCTGTGGGTTAGGAAGTTCAGGATCCAGTCGCAGAGGGAGGAGCCGAGGCCCAGGCCACAGAGTTTGTAGATGAATTTCGTGGGAATAATGGTGTTGAAGGCTGAGCTGTAGTCAATAAATAGGAGTCTGACATAGGTGTCCTTGTTATCCAGGTGTTCCAGGGTTGAGTGCAGGGATATCGTAATAGCAATTGCTAATAGTGTCACAAGTAGGCTTAGATTAACACTGCAATGAAGTTACTATGAAAATCCCCTAGTCGCCACACTCTGGCGCCTGTTCGGGTACACTGAGGGAGAATTTAGCACGGCCAATGCACCCTAACCAACACGTCTCTGTCTGTGGGAGGAAACCGGAGCACCCGGAGGAAACCCACACAGACACGGGGAGAACGTGCAGACTCCGCACAGACAGTGACCCGAGCCGGGAATCGAACCCGGGTCCCTGGAGTTGTGGGGCAGCAGTGCTAACCCACTGTGTCACCGTGCCACCCTGAAAATGAACACAATGCTTGTTTGTCCAGCCTCTCCAGGAGACGGGCATTGGCCCTGGGTGTGTGTAACCTCTTCAGGTAGTGTGGTCAATCAAGACATTTCTAATCTGGGTGACCACCTCATTCCTGTTAGTATTGTTTAGTTTTCAGACACCCGGTGATTTTACTGAAGCATGTCGGATTCTGAGGGGGGGGGTTGGCAGAGTGAATGCTGGGAGGGGCACCGTTTAAATGTAACGAGTCTTCCATTTAAGATAGGAATGAGGGGGGTGATCAGGGTTTGGAGTTCTCTCCCCCAGTGGAGGCTGGGTCATTGAATTATGATGTGGAGATGCCGGCATTGGACTGGGGTAAACACAGTAAGGAGTCTAAACAACACCAGGTTAAAGTCCAACAGGTTTATTTGGTAGCAAACGCCACTAGCTTTCGGAGCGCTGCCCCTTTGTCAGGTGAGTGGGAGATCTGCTAACAAAATATGCCCTGTTTGCTGTTTGTTAGCAGATCTCCCACTCACCTCATTGAATTAGACAGATTTTTGATTGACAAGGGAGTGGAGGGTTATGGGAGATGGGCAGGAGAGTGGAGCACGGTGGTATCGTGGTTATCACTGCTGCCTCACAGCGCCAGGGACCCGGGTTCGATTCCCGGCTCGGGTCACTGTCTGTGTGGAGTCTGCACATCCTCCCCATGTCTGCGTGGGTTTCCTCCAGGTGCTCCGGTTTCCTCCCACACTCCAAAAGACGTGCTGGTTAGGGTGCACTGGCCGTGCTAAATTCTCTCTGTGTACCCGAACAGTAACTTCATTGCAGTGTTAATGTAAGCATACTTGTGACACCAATAAATAAACTTTAAAACTTTAACTTTGAACTTTAAGCCCACAATCAGGTCAAGGGTGATCCAGTTGACCGACTGGTGGAACAGGCTTGAGGGGCCGAATGGTCTACTCCTCCTATTTCTAATGCTGTCAAATCAGGCTTCAGTTAACAACCCTCCCCTTCCTATCAAGGTTCACAAGATTGGGAGAGCTGGAGAGATTAGATACCAAGATATTTTTTCCACTCCATGAGCATTCTAGGACAAAGGGATAGTAACTATCATAGAATCCATACAGTGCAGAAGGAGGCCATTCGGCCCATCGAATCAGCATTGACCACAATCCCACCCAGGCCCTATCCCCGTAACCCCATTCATTTGCCCTGCTAATCCCCCTGACACTGAGGGGCAATTTAGCACGGCCAATCAACTTAACGCGCACATCTTTGGACTGTGGGAGGAAACTGGAGCACCCGGAGGAAACCCACGGGGAGAATGTGCAAACTCCACACAGACAGTGACCCGAGGCAGGAATTGAACCCTGGCGCTGTGAGGCAGCAGTGCTAACCACTGTGCTGCCTCGATCGAAGTGGAGAATGCGGGCATCGATCCCACTCCCCCTCTCATGCAAAGCGAGCACTGTACCATTCGAGCTAATTCCCCGTGGAATCTTCCAGCCAAACCTTTCATTGAAATTAGGAATCACTTGTCCACACACAGGCTGCTAGGGGTTTGGAATTCTTTTCCACCAATAGTAATTAATGCTGAATTGTTAATTTAAAATGGAGGTTGATAAAGTTTTGGTATCCAGAGTTATTAAAGGATTGGGGCTAAAAGTGGATAAATGTAGTTTTGTAAATTGGCCAGGTTCTCTCCGGTCTAGAGGGCCTGAATGGCCTCCTCGTGTTGTGAGTATATTGACTGTTGCGGGTTGGCTGTTTCGAGGGTCGCTAACATCGCTGTTTGGTTTTCCAGACAAAGCGACATCAGAAATCCGCCTCAATGACCAAAAGCATTGCGTTCCCTCGTCACACGGGTATGTAAACTGACTGGGGTGAGAGAGAGGATTCACACATCCAGACTTGCTGGAGAGATATCGGTGTGTGATAGGGAGGAATAGTTACCAATAACACCCTCAAATCTCCCAAACCACTGACCGTAACACTGCAATAGCCCACACCCCTCACTGTAACACTCTGATATACCCCACACCACTCACTGTAACACTCTGATATACCCCACACCCCTCACTGTAACACTCTGATGTACCCCACACCCCTCACTGTAACACTCTGATATACCCCACACCACTCACTGTAACACTCTGATATACCCCACACCCCTCACTGTAACACTCTGATATACCCCACACCCCTCACTGTAACATTCTGATATACCCTACACCCTCGCTGTGACACTGATGTACCCCACCCCCCTCACTGTAACAGTCTGATATACCCCACACCACTCACTGTAACACTCTGATATACCCCACACTGTAACGCTCTGATATACCCCACACCCCTCGCTGTGACACTGATATACCCGACACCCCCTCCCTGTAACAATGATATACCCCACACTCCACACTGTAACACTGATATACCCCACACCCCTCGCTGTAACGCTCTGATATATCCCACACCCCACACTGTAACACTCTGATATACCCCACACCCCTCGCTGTAATGCTCTGATATATCCCACACCCTTCACTGTAACACTCTGATATACCCCACACCCCTCACTGTAACACTCTGATATACCCCACACCCCTCATTGTAACACTCTGATATACCCCACACCCCTCACTGTAACTCTCTGATATACCCCACACCCCTCACTGTAACTCTCTGAGATACCCCACACCCCTCACTGTGACACTCTGAGATACCCCACACCCCTCACTGTAACACTCTGATATACCCCACACCCCTCACTGTAACTCTCTGAGATACCCCACACCCCTCACTGTGACACTCTGATATACCCCACACCCCTCACTGTAACACTCTGATATACCCCACACCCCTCACTGTGACACTCTGATATACCCCACACCCCTCACTGTAACTCTCTGATATACCCCACGCCCCTCACTGTAACATTCTGATATACCCCACACCCCTCACTGTAACATTCTGATATATCCCACACCCCTCACTGTAACACTCTGATATACCCCACACCCCTCATTGTAACACTCTGATGTACCCCACACCCCTCACTGTAACACTCTGATATACCCCACACCCCTCACTGTAACACTCTGATATACCCCACACCCCTCACAGTAACACTGATATACCCCACACCCCTCACTGTAACACTCTGATGTACCCCACACCCCTCACTGTAACTCTCTGATATACCCCACACCCCTCACTGTAACATTCTGATATACCCCACACCCCTCACTGTAACATTCTGATATATCCCACACCCCTCACTGTAACACTCTGATATACCCCACACCCCTCATTGTAACACTCTGATGTACCCCACACACCTCAGTGTAACACTCTGATATACCCCACACCCCTCACTGTAACACTCTGATATACCCCACACCCCTCACTGTAACACTCTGATATACCCCACACCCCTCACAGTAACACTGATATACCCCACACCCCTCACTGTAACACTCTGATGTACCCCACACCCCTCACTGTAACACTCTGATATACCCCACACCACTCACTGTAACACTCTGATATACCCCACACTGTAACGCTCTGATATACCCCACACCCCTCGCTGTGACACTGATATACCCGACACCCCCTCCCTGTAACAATGATATACCCCACACCCCACACCCCACACTGTAACACTGATATACCCCACACCCCTCGCTGTAATGCTCTGATATATCCCACACCCTTCACTGTAACACTCTGATATACCCCACACCCCTCGCTGTAATGCTCTGATATATCCCACACCCTTCACTGTAACACTCTGATATACCCCACACCCCTCACTGTAACTCTCTGAGATACCCCACACCCCTCACTGTAACACTCTGATATACCCCACACCCCTCATTGTAACACTCTGATATACCCCACACCCCTCACTGTAACTCTCTGATATACCCCACACCCCTCACTGTAACTCTCTGAGATACCCCACACCCCTCACTGTGACACTCTGAGATACCCCACACCCCTCACTGTAACACTCTGATATACCCCACACCCCTCACTGTAACTCTCTGAGATACCCCACACCCCTCACTGTGACACTCTGATATACCCCACACCCCTCACTGTGACACTCTGATATACCCCACACCCCTCACTGTGACACTCTGATATACCCCACACCCCTCACTGTAACTCTCTGATATACCCCACACCCCTCACTGTAACATTCTGATATACCCCACACCCCTCACTGTAACATTCTGATATATCCCACACCCCTCACTGTAACACTCTGATATACCCCACACCCCTCATTGTAACACTCTGATGTACCCCACACCCCTCACTGTGACACTCTGATATACCCCACACCCCTCACTGTAACACTCTGATATACCCCACACCCCTCACAGTAACACTGATATACCCCACACCCCTCACTGTAACACTCTGATGTACCCCACACCCCTCACTGTAACTCTCTGATATACCCCACACCCCTCACTGTAACATTCTGATATACCCCACACCCCTCACTGTAACATTCTGATATATCCCACACCCCTCACTGTAACACTCTGATATACCCCACATCCCTCATTGTAACACTCTGATGTACCCCACACCCCTCACTGTAACACTCTGATATACCCCACACCCCTCACTGTAACACTCTGATATACCCCACACCCCTCACTGTAACACTCTGATATACCCCACACCCCTCACAGTAACACTGATATACCCCACACCCCTCACTGTAACACTCTGATGTACCCCACACCCCTCACTGTAACACTCTGATATACCCCACACCACTCACTGTAACACTCTGATATACCCCACACTGTAACGCTCTGATATACCCCACACCCCTCGCTGTGACACTGATATACCCGACACCCCCTCCCTGTAACAATGATATACCCCACACCCCACACTGTAACACTGATATACCCCACACCCCTCGCTGTAATGCTCTGATATATCCCACACCCTTCACTGTAACACTCTGATATACCCCACACCCCTCACTGTAACTCTCTGATATACCCCACACCCCTCACTGTAACACTCTGATATACCCCACACCCCTCATTGTAACACTCTGATGTACCCCACACCCCTCACTGTAACACTCTGATATACCCCGCACCCCTCACTGTAACACTCTGATATACCCCACACCCCTCACTGTAACTCTCTGATATACCCCACACCCCTCACTGTAACTCTCTGATATACCCCACACCCCTCACTGTAACTCTCTGAGATACCCCACACCCCTCACTGTGACACTCTGATATACCCCACACCCCTCACTGTAACACTCTGATATACCCCACACCCCTCACTGTAACTCTCTGAGATACCCCACACCCCTCACTGTGACACTCTGATATACCCCACACCCCTCACTGTAACACTCTGATATACCCCACACCCCTCATTGTAACACTCTGGTGTACCCCACACCCCTCACTGTAACACTCTGATATACCCCACACCCCTCACTGTGACACTCTGATATACCCCACACCCCTCACTGTAACACTCTGATATACCCCACACCCCTCATTGTAACACTCTGATGTACCCCACACCCCTCACTGTAACACTCTGATATACCCCACACCCCTCACTGTAACACTCTGATATACCCCACACCCCTCACTGTAACACCCTGATATACCCCACACCCCTCACAGTAACACTGATATACCCCACAGCCCTCACTGTAACACTCTGATGTACCCCACACCCCTCACTGTAACACTCTGATATACCCCACACCCCTCACTGTAACACTCTGATATACCCCACACCCCTCACAGTAACACTGATATACCCCACACCCCTCACTGTAACACTCTGATGTACCCCACACCCCTCACTGTAACTCTCTGATATACCCCACACTCCTCACTGTGACACTCTGATATACCCCGCACCCCTCACTGTAACTCTCTGATATACCCCACACCCCTCACTGTAACATTCTCTGATATACCCCACACCCCTCACTGTAACTCTCTGATATACCCCACACCCCTCACTGTAACTCTCTGATATACCCCACACCCTCGCTGTAACACTGATATACCCCACACCCCTCACTAGTAAATTCTAATGCAATATGCCTGGCGTCAGCTAGAACTCAGTATTATATCCTGATTTTTGCAGCGTATTAAGATTGTGTCCTTGTATAAACACCCTGTCTTTATAAAAATGTGCTGCTGTTTCTCGGGTATAAATCTGCATCTCTGCCCAAGTGATTTTTCTGCTGTTGTCTATTTGTGTTCTCTTCCAGCCAATCCATGCTTTTACCACAGGGACTGCTTTCTCGAATCTCTTCACTCCTGCAGGAGCTGAAAGATGCCAAGGTTATTCAGAGACAGCAGAGCGCCATTATCCACGGCCTGAGGGAGGTGAGTGAGGTCGAGTGATGTGGCATCTTGACACAGACTCATTGCCCTTGACACCTGCCCCTAAAACACAATTATCCAAACCTGGGCGGCACGGTGGCACAGTGGTTAGCACCGCTGCCTCTCAGTGCCAGAGACCTGGGTTCGATTCCCGGCCTTGGGTGACTGTCTGTGTGGAGTTTGCACATTCTCCCCGTGTCTGCATGGGTTTCTTCCAGGTGCTCCGGTTTCCTCCCACTCTCCAAAGATGCGCGGGTTAGGTGGATTCATAGAAATGAAATCATAGAAACCCTACAGTGCAGAAGGAGGCCATTCGGCCCATCGAGTCTGCACCGACCACAATCCCACCCAGGCCCTACCCCCACATATTTACCCGCTAAACCCTCTAACATACACATCCCAGGACACTAAGGGGCAATTTTTAACCTAGCCAATCAACCTAACCCGCACATCTTTGGACTGTGGGAGGAAACCGGAGCACCCGGAGGAAACCCACGCAGACACGAGGAGAATGTGCAAACTCCACACAGACAGTGACCCGAGCCGGGAATCGAACCCGGGACCCTGGAGCTATGAAGCAGCGGTGCTAACCACTGTGCTACCGTGGCCATGCTAAATTCCCCTTCGTGTCAAATGATGCATGGTTTAGGTGGATTGGCTATGCTAAGTTGCCCCTTAATGTCCAAAGATGTGCAGGTTAGGTGGATTGGCCGTGCTAAATTGCCCCTTGGTGTCAGTGGGATTAACAGGGTAAATATGTGGGGTTATGGTGATAGGGCCTGGGTGGGATTATGGTTGGTGCAGACTCGATGGGCCGAATGGCCTCCTGCACTGCAGGGATTCTACGATTTTTCTGTGATTCAGCTGGACGATGCAAAGAAGCTGTTAGAACTCCGAAAAGTTCTTATCTACAAGCGGACTGTCTCCTGCTGTGTGATCAATGAGTTCCTTCCTCTGCCGCAGCCCAGAGTCACTGTTGCAGCTGATAAGCCGAACAAACTTTGGGAACAGTGAGAAGTCTCTCAACACCAGGTCACGAATCACGAGCTTGTATAAACTTGTATTTGGAATCATGAGCTTACGGAGCGCTGCTCCTCCGTCAGGTGAGTGACTCACCTGACGAAGGAGCAGCGCTCCGAAAGCTCGTGGTTCCAAATAAACCTGTTGGACTTTGACCTGGTGTTGAGAGACTTCTTACTGTGCCCACCCCAGTCCAATGCCGGCATCTCCGCATCAAACTGTGCTCAGAACACAGTCCTGACCTATCACTCGGAATGAGAAGGATTTGTTGAGTTAGTCCCAGGAGTGGAGATGGCTCATTTGCAGGAACAAGTTTATTGTTTTTCTGCAGCCACCTATTGATTCTGTGGCCTGCGCTGCTGGTCCCTTCAGTTGGAGACGGGACTGAGCACAAGTCTGGCGGACGGAGCCGGGGGAGTTCCAAGCCAAGGTCAACCAATCAGCCCAGCAGTGGCGGGACACCGCGATGGCTTGTTGAGTGAAATCGCACTCATTGATCCGGACACGGTGAGCTGGAAGCCCAGTTGCCGTGGGACGGTGCACAGTTCACTTCTGTCAACAGTGGTTTACTCTGTGAGGCCGACATAAAAAGAATTAGTAAACCCTCGCTGAACCTTGCGAGGTTTTTCTCTGGTCTGTTGGCTTTGTTGATGGTGACTCTTCCAGCTGCACAATTTGAGGAGGATGTCACAGTAAGCCAGTCCCTGTTAGTGAGCTTGAGTGTTCCTGGGCAACTCCTGTCATGACCTGTGTTTGACACACAAAGTTGTGGAAAAGTAGCATTTTCCCTCAACCCTGTTAAGTTTAAATTAGTGGGTTAGAATCACTGGGTCTGATTTTAACCCATTCACAACCCTTCCAGTTGAATGCTGTTAAAAATTGGGGTGTATAGTAATTACAGGCCATTCAGCCCATTCTAGCCTGTGTGTGTGAAATTTAAAATTTTTTATTTGTAATTTTTATTTTTAATTTGCCTAAATTTTATCTTGTTTTAATTTGAAATTTAAATTTTAAGATTTAATTGTAAAATTTTTTATTTGTAATTTTTATTTTTAATTTGCCTAAATTTTATCTTGTTTTAATTTAAAATTTAATTTTAAAATGTAATCTACATTTTGTGATTTTTAATTTGTCTAAATTTTATCTTGCTTTAATTTGAAATTTAATTTTAAAATTTAATCTACATTTTTATTTGTGATTTTTAATTTGTCTAAATTTTATCTCGTTTTAATTTGAAATTTAATTTTAAAATTTAATTTACATTTTTGTTATTTTTAATTTGCCTAAATTTTAACCTGTTTTAGATTTTAATTTTAATTGTTACATTTTTATTTGTAATTTTTAATTTGCCCAAATTTTATCTTGTTTTAATTTGAAATTTAAATTTTAAGATTTAATTGTAAAATTTTTTATTTGTAATTTTTATTTTGAATTTGCCTGAAGTTTACCTTGTTTTAATTCTCTGACCTTTTATCCCCGTCTAGGAGCTGGAAGAAGCCAACTTAGGCAAACCGGGAGAAATTAAGGTAAGGGTCTGATGTTGTTTCTAAAGAATTGTATCTTACTGTATTGAAAAAAGCTGATATGTGCACGCAAATATACAAAAGTGTGTCTGTGCACACACCAGACTGGTAAGAGAGCATTCAAGATTTTTGTAGACCTTTTTCCCCATTACTATCTGGTATTTTATCCAGTAGAGTTTAGAAGAGTAAGAGACGGCTTGATTGAAACCTTTAGAATCCTGAGAGGTTTTGACCGGGTGAATGTGGGAAGGACGTTACCCTTTGTGGGCGAATCTAGAACTAAGGGGTCACTATTTAAAAATAAGTTTAAAGTTTATTTATTAGTGTCACGCATAGGCTTACATTAACACTGCACTGAAGTTACTGTGAAAATCCCCTAGTGGCCACACTCCGGCACCTGTTCGGGTGCACCATTTAAGATAGAGATGAGACTATTTTTTTCTCTCAGTGGGTGCTGTGTCTTAGGAATGCTTCTGTGTCTGCGTGGGATTCCTCCGGGTGCTCTGGTTTCCTCCCACAGTCCGAAAGACGTGCTGATTTTGTTTTGATTTGATTTATTGTCACGTATATTCGTATACAGTGAAAAGTATTGTTTCCTGCGCGCTGCACAGACAAAGCATGCCGTTCATAGAGAGGGAAAGGAGTGAGTGCAGAATGTAGTGTTACAGTCATAGCTAGGGTGTAGAGAAAGATCAACTTAATGCAAGGTAGGTCGATTCAAAAGTCTGACAGCAGGAAAGATGTTCTTGAGTCGGTTGGTATGTGACCTCGGACTTTTGTATCTTTTTCCCGACGGAAGAAGGTGGGAGAGAGAATGCCCGGGGTGCGTGGGGTCCTTAATTATGCTGGCTGCTTTTCTGAGGCAGCGGGAAGTGTAGATGGAGTCAATGGATGGGAGGCTGATTTGCGTGATGGACTGGGTTTCATTCATGACCCTTTGAGGCTTATTAAGGTCTTTTGATTTGATTTGATTTATTGTCACATATATTCGTATACAGTGAAAAGTATTGTTTCTTGCGTGCTATACAGACAAAGCATACCGTTCATAGAGAAGGAAAGGAGAGAGTGCAGAATGTAGTGTTACAGTCATGGCTAGGGTGTAGAGAAAGATCAACTTAATGCGAGGTAGGTCCATTCAAAAGTCTGATGACAGCAGGGAAGAAGCTGTTCTTGAGTCGGTTGAGTTTGATTAGGTGCATTGTCCGTGCTAAATTCTCCCTCAGTGTAACCCAAACAGGTGCCGGAGTGTGGCGACTAGGGTATTTTCACAGTTACTGTGAAAATCCCCTAGTCGCCACACTCCAGTGTCTGTTCGGATTACACTGAGGGAGTATTTAGCATGGCCAATGCACCTAACCTGCACGTCTTTCGGACTGTGGGAGGAAACCGGAGCACCCGGAGGAAACCCACGCAGACACGGGGAGAACGTGCAGACTCCACACAGACAGTGACCCAAGCCAGGAATCAAACCCAGGTCCCTGGCGCTGTGAGGCAGCAGTGTTGACCGCTGTGCCATCGTGCTGCCCCACTTGGCGCGTTGATGGGGCCCAAATCCACTGACAAATGTCCTAAAGCATGAGGGAATTCCAGTGGCAGGAGGACGGGTGACCAGAGGGCACTGGTTTAAGATTTTCAAAAACAAAAGTGAGGGCTAAGATTTTTCTTTTAAAAATGCAGCAAGTTGTTGGGATCAGGAAGGTGCTGCCTGAAGGACGGTGGAAACAGAATCAAGAGGAACTTTCAAAAAGAAATTGAATCGATGCTTAAAAAGACACCTGAGTTTTCACAGTAACTTCATTGCAGTGTTAATGTAAGCCTACTTGTGACACTAATAAATAAACTTTAAACTTAACCACCCAACCTCTACAGCTCTTTGCGGTAAAGGATTCCACAGATTCACTCCCCTTTGAGAGAGGAAATTCCTCCTCATCTCTGTTTTAAATGGGTGACTGCCATACTCTGAGATTATTAAGGTTAACGTGCAGGTTCAGTCAGCAGTTAGGAAGGCAAATGCAATGTTAGCATTCATGTCGAGAGAGCTAGAATACAAGAGCAGGGATGTACTTCTGAGGCTGTATAAGGCTCTGATCAGACCCCATTTGGAGTATTGTGAGCAGTTTTGGGCCCCGTATCTAAGGAAGGATGTGCTGGCCCTGGAAAGGGTCCAGAGGAGGTTCACAAGAATGATCCCTGGAATGAAGAGCTTGTCGTATGAGGAACGGTTGAGGACTCTGGGTCTGTACTTGGAGTTTAGAAGGATGAGGGGGGATCTTATTGAAACTTACAGGATACTGCGAGGCCTGGAAAGAGTGGACGTGGAGAGGATGTTTCCACTAGTAGGAAAAACTAGAACCAGAGGGCACAACCTCAGGCTTAAGGGACGATCCTTTAAAACAGAGATGAGGAGGAATTTCTTCAGTCAGAGAGTGGTGAACCTGTGGAACTCTTTCCCGCAGAAGGCTGTGGAGGCCAGGTCACTGAGTGTCTTTAAGACAGAGATAGATGGGTTCTTGATGAATAAGGGGATCAGGGATTATGGGGAAAAGGCAGGAGAATGGGGATGAGAAAAATATCAGCCATTATTGAATGGCGGAGCAGACTCGATGGGCCGAGTGGCCTAATTCTGCTCCTATGTCTTATGGTCTTATGGTACGCTTATGCGTTCTGATCCTAACTCTGCGTGTGCCATTTGAACTGATGTGTTGTTTTCGCAGGCCTCACTGGAAGAAGTGGACAGCGAGCTCTTCCTGGTGCGAGAGGAGTTACAGAAGGTGTGGGACATGCTGCATGTTCGGAACAGCGAGCTGGAGGAGCAGCACCAGGAGCTGGAGTCTGCCCGGGGCCAGGTCAGAACATGCACCTTACCCAGAGTGTGGAGAATCCAGCTCCCTCCTAGCGCCAGAGGACAGTCAAACTGTCACAGGAACAGGAGGAGGCCATTCAGCCCCTCGAGCTTTTTTTTTTAACCAAAAATCCCTACTTAGGATGAGGGCATGGATGGCAAGGCCAACCATCCCTAATAATCCTCTGAATACCATGATAGACCATTACAGAGCCAACCTCTGGAGTCACATGTAGGCCAGACCAGGTCAGGTCGGCAGATTTCCTTCCCTAAAGGACATTAGTGAACCAGATGGGTTTTTCCCACAATCGACAATTAGAATTTTAAATCCAGATTTTTACTGAATTCACATTTCGCCATTGGCCATAGTGGGATTCGAACCAGATGGATTTTTACAACAATTGTCAATAGTTTCATGGTCACCATTTGATTTTGATTTGATTTATTTTTGTCACATGTATTGGGATAGTGAAAAGTATTGTTTCTTCCGCGCTATACAGACAAAGCATACCGTTCATAGAGAAGGAAAGGAGAGAGTGCAGAATGTAGTGTTACAGCCATAGCTAGGGTATAGAGAAAGATCAGCTTAATGCGAGGTAGGTCCATTCAAAAGTCTGACAGCAGCAGGGAAGAAGCTGTTCTTGAGTCGGTTGGTACGTGACCTCAGACTTTTGTATCTTTTTCCCGACGGAAGAAGGTGGAAGAGAGAATGTCCGGGGTGCGTGGGGTCCTTAATTATGCTGGCTGCTTTGCCGAGGCAGTGGGAAGTGTAGATGGAGTCAATGGATGGGAGGCTGGTTTGCGTGATGGATTGGGCTGCATTCACGATCCTTTGTAGTTTCTTGCGGTCTTGGGCAGAGCAGGAGCCCATACCAAGCTGTGATACATCCAGAAAGAATGCTTTCTATGGTGCATCTGTAAAAGTTGGTGAGAGTCGTGGTGGACATGACAAATTTCATTAATCTTCTGAGAAACTGAGACTAGTTTTCAATTCCAGAATTTATTAACTAAATTCAAACTCCCCCAGCTGCCATGGTTGGATTTGAACCCACGATCCCAGAATGTTACTCGAGGCCTCTGGATTACTAGTCCAATAACGTAATTACTAGGCTACCGTCCCCTGTTCTGCTAATCAATGGCTGCCCTGCATTAGAACCTCCATCTGTTAGTCTCTGCTTCGTTACTCTTATCCAACAGGAACATATTAATCTCAGCTTTGAATTTTCTTGCGTGCGTGTGCATGCATGTGTGTATGTGCGTGCGTCATTAGTGAATGAGCGTGCGTGTCATTAGTGAGCGCGCGCGTGTCATTAGTGAGCGCGCGCGTGTCATTAGTGAGCGCGCACGTGTCATTAGTGAGCGCACGCGTGTCATTAGTGAGCGCGTGCGTGCCATTGAGCACGTGTCACTCGTGAGCGTGCGTGCACATCACTCGTGAGCGTGCGTGCGCATCACTCGTGAGCGTGCGTGCGCATCACTCGTGAGCGTGTGTGTGTGTGCGTGCCTGTCCGCCTGTCCGTCCACCCAAGTGGGTTTTTACAACAATGATTTTTGTGAAGTTGAGTTTGCAAGGATGTAAAGAATGTTTATAAAGATGGAAAAGAATTGCAAAAACTGTAGAGAGGGAAAAAAAACATTGTGTGGTCCCTTTAAAAGCTGGTTTTTAGTTCAGTTGAGTGGAACTGAAAAGCTGCCACCTCTCAACACGTAGAGAGAGCAAGAGCGGCACTCTACCAGCTAAAAATATCTCAAGAGAACTCTCCATCTATCTATCAGAAGAATATTGTAATGTCTCCAATCAGGCCATTGAGGTTGGCCTATTGGAATATGAACTCCCTGATTAAGGGAGTCAATTGATGGGCCAATCAGGGAGTCTTTTCCCAGGGAGTGTCAGTTCCTCTGGCACTCCCGAGGGTAGACTGCTGACTGCGAGCACTCTGTGTACTGCTGTTGGAATTGTAAATGAAGGGATTTGGGTGAAGGGATTTCTGCCTCCGAAGACTTATTCCAGGTATCAAATCAGAAAGGGTTTTTCCGACAGTGACATTGACAAAAGAAGTCCAAAGGTTTTTTTCCAAAGCCACAAAACATGTTTGTATATTTGTTTTGAGAGTGACTAAGTTAGTATTATTATTTTTTGGCAATAAATGATCCTTGTATTTATTTGAACAGCATTCCAGTCGAACCTTACCTTAATTGAAATGTTCCTTGTTTAGTTAAAGCTCCCGGGTTGGTTAAATAAATAACTTGTTAACTATTCACTTAAAGCGAGTGTCGGGTCTTTCTGTTAATGACCCGCTAAACATTAATGAAGAACAGTTAACACTGTCCCAAACATTTCTAACAGATTACGAAGCGAGGCAAGGGAGATTAACCTCTGAATGTAGTGCTACAGTCATAGCTAGGGTGTAGAGAAAGATCAACTTAATGCGAGGTAGGTCCATTCAAAAGTCTGACAGCAGCAGGGAAGAAGCTGTTCTTGAGTTGGTTGGTACGTGACCTCAGACTTTTGTATCTTTTTCCTGATGGAAGAAGGTTTCGTGGTCATGGTTAGATTTTTAATTCCAGATTTTCATTGAATTCACCATCAGCCATGGTGGGATTCGAACCTGGATCCTCAGATCTTGCCCTGGGTCTCCGGCTTACTAGTCTAGTGACAATACCACGATGCCACTGCCTCCCTTAATCCCCAGGGTTAACAAACAAGGCAATGAATTCCAGATCCCTCTAGGTGGAGATGTTTTTCTCCTATGTGGCCCTTTATAATCGTGTACAACTCAATTAAGTCACCCCTCAGTCCCCTAAGGAAAACAACTCCAATCTCTATTATTCCAATGAATCCAATGAGCTGTAGCCCGTCAGACCAGCATTATCTTACCTGTAGATGCAGTGCCCAGAACTGAAACAGGGCACTGACCTGAACATCATAAAACTGCAACATGACTTCTATTCCCACCACACCCCCCTCCCCGCCAGACATCTCAAAGGACAGACCAACAAACTCTGGTGGCAGAGTGGATGGCACTGCTGCCCCACAGCGCCAGGGACCAGGGTTCGATTGCCGTCTTGGGTCACCGTCTGTGTGGAGTTTGCACATTCTCCCCGTGTCTGCGTGGGTTTCCTCCACAGTCTGAAAGATGTGTTGGTTAGGCGCATTGGCCGTGCTAAATTGCCCCTTAGTGTGAGGGGGACTAGCTAGGGTAAATACATGGGGTTATGGGGATAGGGCCTGGGTTGGGATTGTGACCGGTGCAGACTCGATGGGCCGAATGGCCTCCTTCTGCACTGTAGCGATTCCATGATTCTCTGGTGGGGTAGATCATTGCCTTTTGCAATGATCAGTTGAGGTGTTCACGTACTTTGCCAACTTGCCCGCGGTTAATCGGCGAAATCTATGCCGCTGAGGCTGACTATTTATTTGCGACAATGGGGGACGGCCGTTATGGATTATATTGCAAACAAAACCGGAAAATGCCGGAAAAATCTCAGCGGGCCTGACAGCATGGGGCGGCACAGGAGCAGAGTGGTTAACACTGCTGCCTCACAGCGCCAGGGACCCGGGTTCGATTCCTGGCTTGGGTCACTGTCTGTGTGGAGTTTGCACGTTCTCCCCGTGTCTGCGTGGGTTTCCTCTGGGTGCTCCGGTTTCCTCCCACAGTCTGTGGCTCTGGAGTCACATGTAGGCCAGACCGGGTAAGGACGGCAGATTTCCTTCCCTAAAGGACATTAGTGAACCAGATGGGTTTTTCCGACAATGGTTTCATGGTCATCAGTAGATTCTAAATTCCAGATTTTTTTCATTAAATTCAAATTTCACCACCTGCCGAGTTGTGGAATTCACTACCATAGAATGTAGCTGAGGCCAAAATGTGTGATTTCCAGAAGAAATTAGATATGGTTCTGGGGGCTAAAGGGATGAAGGGATATGGGGAGGAAGGAGGAGGGATCAGGATATTGAATTTGATGGTCAGCCATGATCAAAATGACCAGCAGTGCAGGCGTGAAGGGCTGAATGGCCTCTCCTGCTTCTAGTTTCTATGTTTCGGGATTGGACATGTATGAGGGACTGCCTTCAGGGAAAGGGGGCAAGGTCATGGGTGCTGGGGGTAAGTCACTCTGGTTTTATACTAGCTGCCTTGTTAACTGTATGGAAATAACTGTACTTGATCATTAATATGGCTAATATTTGGTGAGAATGTGGGATGAGGTGAGTTGTAGAGAAACAGCACAGGCATAGTGGGCCAAATGGCCTCTTTCTGTGCTGTACCCATTCTATGATATTATTAAATCTGTGTGCAGGAATAAGAGTCCGAACTTAAACAGAAAATGCTGGAAAATCTCAGCAGGTCTGACAGCATCTGTGGAGAGAGAATAGAGCCACCTGACTTAAAACATCGGTTCAATTCTCTCTCCACAGATGCTGTCAGACTGGCTGAGATTTTTCCAGAATTTTCCAGGTTCTTTTGTTTCAGATTCCAGCATCTGCAGGAATTTACTTTTATCTAAGTGTCGGAGCTGTTTAGTTTAGTTAACAGAAGCAGACACACCTGTGTTGCCACCGTAAGACCTCCCTCGGTGGCTATTCTGGTTCAGAATGAACTAACATGAGAAATAGGAGCAGGAGTAGGCCATTCGGCCCCTCAAACCTGCTCCCTGCAGTTCAGTAAGATCATGGCAGATCTGATTATGGCCTTCATTTTCCTTAATGTCCCCAATAACCCCTGCCTCCCTTATCAATCAAAAATCCGTCCACCAGATATGTAGTGATCCATGGCCCCTACCACTCTGTGGGAGGGAACTCCAAAGACTAGCCACCCTCTGAGAGAAGAAATTCCTCCTTGTCTCCATCATGAGTGGGGCCTCCTTTTTAAACTGACGTCTTCTCAGCATCCACCCCCGTCTATGGCCCCTCAGGATCTTAAATGTTCCAATATCAGGAAGCAATGGCAATCATTAGACTATAAATCAGGAAAGTCAGCTAATGTTCTGGGGAACGGGGTTTGAATTATAGAATCATAGAATCCTACAGTGCAGAAGGAGGCCATTCGGCCCATCGAGTCTGCACCGACCACAATCCCACCCAGGCCCCATCCCCATAACCCCATCTATTTACCCTAGCTAGTCCCCCTTTGATTTGATTTGATTTATTATTGTCACATGTATTAGCATACAGTGAAAAGTATTGTTTCTTGCGTGCTATACAGACAAAGCATACTGTTCATAGAGAAGGAAAAGAGTGCAGAATGTAGTGTTACAGTCATAGCTAGGGTGTAGAGAAAGATCAACTTAATGCGAGATAGGTCCATTCAAAAGTCTGACAGCAGCAGGGAAGAAGCTGTTCTTGAGTCGGTTGGTGCGTGTCCTCAGACTTTTGTATCTTTTTTCCGAAGGAAGAAGGTGGAAGAGAGAATGTCCGGGGTGCGTGGGGTCTTTAATTATGCTGGCTGCTTTGCTGAGGCAGCGGGAAGTGTAGACAGAGTCAATGGATGGGAGGCTGGTTTGCGTGATGGACTGGGCTACATTCACGATCTTTTGTAGTTCCTTGCGGTCTGGGGCAGAGCAGGAGCCATACCAAGCTGTGATACAACCAGAAAGAATGCTTTCTATGGTGCATCTGTAAAAGTTGGCGAGAGTCGTAGCTGACATGCCAAATTTCTTTAATCTTCTGAGAAAGTAGAGGCGTTGGTGAGCTTTCTTAACTAAAGTGTCGGCATGGGGGACCAGGACAGGTTGTTGGTAATCTGGACACCGAAAAACCTGAAGCTCTCGACCCTTTCTACTTCATCCCCATTGATGTAGACAGGGGCAACTTGACCCCTGACACTAAGGGGCAATTTAGCATGGCTAATCCACCTAACTCACACATCTTTGGACCATGGGCAGATGGTGGAATTTGAATTCAATTTTTAAAATTGTCGATTGTTGGAAAAACCCACCTGGTTCACTAATGTCTTTTAGGGAAGGAAATCTGCCGTCCTTACCTGGTCTGGCCTACATGTGACTCCAGAGCCACAGCAATGTGGTTGACTCTCAACTGCCCTCCAAGGGCCACTAGAAATGGGCAATAAATTAAAGTTCATTTATTTGTCACAATTAGGCTTACATTAACACTGCAATGAAGTTACTGTGAAAATCCCCTCGTCGCCACACTCCGGCGCCTGTTTGGGTACACTGAGGGAGAATTTAGCACGGCCAATGCACCCTAACCAGCACGTCCCGTGTTCCCTGAATGAATACAAAAATAAGAACACCCCTCATTCTTCTGAACTCCGATGCCTATAGGTCAAATGTAGAATCAAATTGTTGGCTTTCTGGTTAGATCCTCAGAGGCGCCAATGGCTATTTGTTGAGTCTACATGATGTCCTGGTGGAGTTTTGCTCATATTGTGACCTGACTAAATGAATGTGCGAGGAAAGGAAAAAACCCTGTCTCTCCCTTTGTTTCTCTCTGTTGGTCTTGTGTGTTAGGTTGATAATTGGATGGCGAAGAGGTCAAAGGTGACAGTCCGGAATGGCCCCAAGTATACAGTGAGATAACATTACAATGATTCTCTCTAACTCTCTCTCTAACTGACCCCCTTGACAATTTCAACAGCAGCCATTTTGTCTTGCCCATGTCCTGTGCACTGCCTGAAATCCTAACTCACACAATGGACGCCAGCTTGTTTCCTCTCTTTCCCAGAGCATCTGGCTTGCCTCGTATTTAAAAAAAAAAATTATTTTCCAAATTCTCTTGAGTTCCTCACTTACTACAGCCAGTTCCATCAAGATTTCCCCCATCTCCAAAGACTCCGAGTAAAACATTTGCTTCCAAAACACCTTGAGGTCCGTCAACAGTCGAGGCAGCAATTTTAGTCCTTGTGAATGTGACCCAAAGTGAATGTCTGGAACTTAAATCTTGGGTGTTTGCTCCTTATTTTAATGGCCTGTGACTTCTGAGCTCCAGGGTGTTGTAACTGGGGGATTGGCGGGGTGGTCACCCAACCCTGCCCCCCCATTGGAGGGTCCCAGGTTCTAGATTCTAGCCCCCACCCCCCCTCCCCCCCCCACCACCCAATGAGGGGAAACATTCTCTCAGCATCCACTCTCCCATTGGGCAATTGCCCCGCTATAGAAGCCACTCAAAGATTCGACTTAAATCCCAAACCTTGGATGGTTCCAATTTGTCTGACTAGAATAGTTACCCAGGAAGATTTAAAAGAATTAAAACCGCTTCCAACTCTGAGGTAACTGTAGTGGTGCTACCATGCCCTCCCCGTCCACTCCTTGACTACTCCGGCTCAATCCCTCCAACAATGGAGCTCTCTCGGAACCCATGTGACCTTCCCCCAACTGCCACTAAATGCCCCCCTACCAATATCTTCTCCCAGCCACCTAATTCCCGCTCCCTCCCACGCTGACCCCTGCACCCACCGTAACTGACTGCCCGATCCTCACTCCATTTCCCCCTCCCCGCTCTACCCAACTTGCCTCACAAACTGACCTCTTCCCCAGTCTTTCAAAGTGGCCGGACCTTTAACCTGACCCGCTGTATCAGTCGGTGCTGCAGGGCAGGGGGGCCTGGTTTCCTTACTGCGGACTCTGGTGCCCTCGACACAAGGCCTCGGGAGCCTGTCGCAGTCGGCCCTTCTCTCCTGGCCCTAAGTCGGAAGGTCAAACGAGAAAGAAGCAACTGGATTTCAAGGTTATAAATCTCGGAGTCGAATGGCAATCCAACTCTGCCACTCCGTCGAAGTTCTGAGCCAAAGCCTTTTGCCTGACTGGGTGTTACTGAGAAGATGTTTGTGTGGGCATACTCCTACAGGCGGCACCATGGTTGGCACTGCTGCCTCACAGCGCCAGGGACCTGGGTTCGATTCCTGGCTCGGGTCACTATCTGTGTGGAGTTTACACGTTCTCCCCGTGTCTGCGTGGGTTTCCTCCGGGTGCTCCGGTTTCTTCCCACACTCCAAAAATGTGCTGGTTAGGGTGCTAAATTCTCCCTCAGTGTACCCGAACAGGCGCCGGAGTGTGGCGACGAGGGGATTTTCACAGTAACTTCATTGCAGTGTTAACGCAAGTCTACTTGTGACTAATAACTAAATAATAAACTTAAGGAAGCATTATCATTCCCTTTAATTTATGCTCTGAGTCTGAATTTTTTAAGGATTAAAGCAGAACATAATGCAAAAAAAAATTGATGGTTAAAAATGCTGTACGCCCTCATTTATGCACTTTCAACCCATCATTGAATCCCTGCAGTGCAGAAGGAGGCCATTCAGCCCATCGAGTCTGCACCGACAACAATCCCACCCAGACCCTATCCCTGTAACACTACATATTTACCCCGCTAGTCCCTCTAACCTACACATCCCGGGACACTAAGGAGCAATGTAGCACGGCCAATCCACCTAACCTACACACCTTTGGACTGTGGGAGGAAACAGGAGCACCTGGAGTAAACCCACGCAGACACGGGGAGGACGTGCAAACTCCATGCACTCTCTCTCCCCAGTCTCTCTCTCATTTTTATTGGCTCTTTCTTTCTTTTTCTTTCTCTCTCTTTGACTTCTTACCTACTTTTCCTCACTCTTTCCTCACTTTTTTCCTTATCCTCGTTCGTTCCCTCTTCCATGAATTTTTCCTCCCTTTTCCTCGCACGTTCCCTCCCTTTCACATGAAGGAGGAGCGGGTGGAGGCCATTCGGCCCCTCGAGCCTGCCTCTCTATTTAATAATGGCGGCACAATGGGCGGCACAGTGGTTAGCACTGCTGCCTCACAGCGCCTGGAACCCGGGTTCAGTTCCCAGCTTGGGGCACTGTCTGTGTGGAGTCTGCACATTCTCCCCATGTCTGCGTGGGTTTCCTCCGGGTGCTCCGGTTTCCTCCCACAGTCCGAAACACGTGCTGGTTAGGTGCATTGGCCGCGCTAAATTCTCCCTCAGTGTACCCGAACAGGTGCCAGAGTGTGGCAACTGGGGGATTTTCACAGTAACTTCACTGCAGTGTTAATGTAAGCCGACTTGTGACACTAATAAATAAACTTTAAACCTTATATTAAGCTGATCTTTCTTTACACCCTAGCTATGATTATAACACCACATTCTGCACCCGCTCCTTTCCTTTCCTTCTCCCCTTTGTACTCTATGAACGGCATGTTTTGCCTGTATAGTGTGCGAGAAACAATACTTTTCATTGTATCCCAATACATGTGACAAAAATAAATCAAAAACCTTCTCTGAATTGCTTCCAATGCATTTATATCCTGGATGATGTATCTGTACCTTGGACTTTTTTCTTATTCATTGGAATGTAGCTATTCCGCATATTCTGAAATATCCCCTTAAACGTTTGCCACTGCCCCTCTGTTGATCTATCCCGGAACATAGAACATAGAACATTACAGCGCAGTACAGGCCCTTCGGCCCTCGATGTTGCACCGACCAGTGAAACCAATCTAAAGCCCCTCTAATCTACACTATTCCAATATCATCCATATGTTTATCCCATAACCATTTGAATGCTCTTAATGTTGACCAGTCCACTACTGCTGCAGGCAGGGCATTCCACGCCCTTACTACTCTCTGAGTAAAGAACCTACCTCTAACATCTGTCCTATATCTCTCACCCCTCAATTTAAAGCTATGTCCCCTCGTGCTAGCCAACACCATCCGAGGAAAAAGGCTCTCACTATCCACCCTATCTAATCCTCTGATCATCTTGTATGCCTCTATTAAGTCACCTCTTAACCACCTTCTCTCTAACGAAAACAACCTCAAACCCCTCAGCCTTTCCTCATACGATTTTTCCACCATACCAGGCAACATCCTGGTAAATCTCCTCTGCACCCTTTCCAACACTTCCCCATCTTTCCTATAATACGGCGACCAGAACTGTACGCAATACTCCAAATGCGGCCGCACCAGAGTTTTGTACAGTTGCAGCATGACCTCCTGGCTCCGAAACTCAATCCCTCTACCAATAAAAGCTAACACACCATATACCTTCTTAACAACCCTATCAACCTGGGTGCCAACTTTCAGGGATCTATGCACATGGACACACAGATCCCTCTGTTCATCCACACTACCAAGTATCTTACCATTAGCCCAGTACTCTGTATTCCTGTTACTCCTTCCAAAGTGAATCACCTCACACTTTTCCGCATTAAACTCCATTTGCCATCTCTCAGCCCAGCTCTGCAGCTTATCTATGTCCCTCTATAACCTGCCACTTCCCTCCGCACTGTCTACAACTCCACCGACTTTAGTGTCATCTGCAAATTTACTAATTCATCCTTCCACGCCCTCATCCAGGTCAGTAATAAAAATGACAAACAGCAGTGGCCCCAAAACAGATCCTTGCGGTACACCACTAGTAACTGAACTCCAGGATCAATATTTCCCATCAACCACCACCCTTTGTTTTCTTACAGCTAGCCAATTCCTGATCCAAACCACTAAATCACCCTCAATCCCATGTGTCCGTATTTTCTGCAAAAGCTTACCATGGGGAACCTTATCAAACGCTTTGCTGAAATCCATATACACCACATCAACCGCTTTACCCTCATCCACCTCTTTGGTCACCTTCTCAAAGAACTCAATTTGTAACCTAATTTGTCAGTTCCCATTAGCTAATTCTCCTTTCATGCCTTCATTATTGTCCTTCTATACAAAGACCCACTCCCCTCTCCCTCGAACCGAATGTAAAATTCAGTCATATTATGATCGCTGCTACTTACGGTCATCCTCATTGTGGGTCATTAATTAATCCCATCTCATTGCACAATATCAGGTCTAGTATAGCCTGCTCTGGTTGGCTCCAGTACGGACTGTTCCTTCCTCTTTAGTTCCATTCCCTCCCTCAGTTTGTTTATTTATTTCTAAAATATTTAGAGAACCTATTTGTTTTTATATTTCTGGCTAGCTTTCTCTCGTACTCTAGAATCATAGAATCCTTCCAGTGCAGAAGGAGGCCATTCAGACCATCGATTCTCACCGACTCTCTGACAGTTCATCTTTACCCAGGCCCTCTCCCCGTAACTCCACGTATTTACTCCACTAATCTCCCTAAGCGACACATCATTGAACAGTAAGGGGCAATTTAGCATGGCTAATCCCCCCTAAACTACATATCTTGGGATACGAAAGGGCAATTTAGCACGGCCAATTCACCTAACCCGCTCGTATTTGGACTGTGGGAGGAAACCGGAGCACCCAGAGGAAACCCACGGGGAGAAAGTGCAAATTCCACGCAGACGGTGACCCAAGCCGAGAATCGATCCCATGTCCCTGGCGCTGTGAGGCAGCAGTGCTAACCACTGTGCCACCGTGCCACCCCATGGTAGGTCCATTCAAAAGTCAGCAGCAGCAGGCAAGTCTGGCGATGTGAGACAGCAGTGTTCCTTTTTGATTTGATTTATTATTGTCACATGTATTAGTATACAGTGTAAAGTAATCATTTCTTGCACACTCTATACTGACAACGCACACCATTCATAGAGAAGGAAAGGAGAGAGTGGAGAATGTAGTGTTACAGTCATAACTAGGGTGTAGAGAAAGATCAACTTGATATGAGGTCGGTCCATTCCAAAGTCTGATGGCTGAAAATCGTTTGCTATTTTCCTTATATTCTGCCCAATCTTCTGGCCTTCCTCCGCCTGCACAATTTATGATATTTACTATAACCTTCCCAGTTACCAAGGATTCTGTATCCATCCCTTGGACTTTTTCTTCCTTGTTAGAATGTATCTAATCTGAGATATTGCCTGAAATGTCTGCCATTGCATCTCCATGGACCCATCCCTTAAACTATCTCGTTTGGCCTATCCCTTAATCTATTTTGTCTCAAATTCTCTCGTGGACAGAACTGGCCGCATGCCATACAATTAATTTTATTTTCTAACCTTACTCCATAAGAACTAGGAGCAGGAGTAGGCCATCTGGCCCCTCGAGCCTGCCCCGCCATTCAATAAGATCATGGCTGATCTTTTCGTGGACTCAGCTCCACTTACCCACCCGCTCACCATAACCCTTAATTCCTTTACTGTTCAAAAATGTATCTATTCTTGCCTTAACACATTCAATGAGGTAGCCTCAACTGCTTCACTGGGTAGGAAATTCCATAAATTCGCAACGCTTTGTGTGAAGAAGTTCTTCCTCAACTCAGTCCTAAATCTGCTCCCCCTTATTTTGTGGCCATTCCCCCTCGTTCTAGTTTCACCCGCCAGTGGAAGCAACCTCCCTGCTTCTATCTTATCTATTCCCTTCATAATCTTATATGTTTCTATAAGATCCCCCCTCATTCTTCTGAATTTCAATGAGTATAGTCCCAGTCTACTCAGTCTCTCCTCATAAGCCAACCCTCTCAACTCCAGAATCAACCTAGTGAATCTCCTCTGCACCCCCTCCAGTGCCAGTACATCCTTTCTCAAGTAAGGAGACCAAAACTACACAGTACTCCAGGTGTGGCCTCACCAGCACCTTGTACAGCTGCAACATAACCTCCCTGTTTTTAAGCACCATCCCTCTAGCGATGAAGGACAAAATTCCATTTGCCTTCTTAATTACCTGCTGCACCTGCAAACCAACGTTTTAAAGTAAAAAGTAAAGTTTATTTATTAGTCGCAAGTAAGGCTTACATTAACACTGCAATGAAGTTACTGTGAAATTCCCCTGGTTGCCACACTCGGGCACCTGGTCGGGTCAATGAACCTAACCATGACATCTTTCAGATTGTGGGAGGAAACCCACGCAGACACGGGGAGAATGTGCAAACTCCACGCACACAGTTTGTGATTCATACACAATGTTGCCTGCCCAGTGGCCATTCCTTTAACGTGCAAAGCATTGGGTCGTGTGGTGGCGGTTCACTCATTTCCAATGGATTAAATCCGTAATGAGCAACTTTATCCTCATGTTTACCGTGGGGAGGTTTAGTTTGGTCGGTCAGGTGGCATTCTGCAGAACTCTGGGGACTGTGTCCGATTATTCAGTGAGTCATTTCAGTTACTCCTAGAAGAATATAAAATTTCACAGTGATTCATCAGTGTGGAAATGGGTCGTCTGTTCCAGTTGGACCACTGAAGGGTTTGTGATTACTGGAATGGTAAGATCAGCAGAAATCATCCATGAAGTAATCTCCAAAAGTGATGCTGAAGCCATCACCACAAGCAATGACACTATTCCTTTCCTTAAAGACCCAATTGTTCTTTTTCTAGGTTTCTGACTGTGCTCCAAGTCAACTCAAGCTAATCTGTTGTCACTTGCATTGAGTTAATCTCTTCTAAAGCAATGAATATCGAAGAGTAATGGGTGATATAATTGAAGTGTTTAGAATAACTAAAGGATTCATAGAATCATAGAATCCCTACAGTGCAGAAGGAGGCCATTCGGCCCATCGGGTCTGCACTGACCACAATCCCACCCAGGCCCTACCCCCACATATTTTACCCGCTAATCCCTCTAACCTACGCATGTTAGTATTCTAAGGGGCAATTTTTAACCTGGCCAATCAACCTAACCCGCACATCTTTGGACTGTGGGAGGAAACCGGAGGAAACCCTCGCAGACACGAGGAGAATGTGCAAACTCCACACAGACAGTGACCCGAGCCGGGAATCGAACCCGGGACCCTGGAGCTGTGAAGCAGCAGTGCTAACCACTGTGCTACCGTGCCGCCCCAATACAAGTTTTGTTTTATTCATTTATGGGACATGGGCATCGCTGGCTGGCCAGCATTTATTGCCCATCCCTAGTTGCCCAAGGGCAGTTGAGAGTCAACCACATTGCTGTGGCTCTGGAATCACATGTAGGCCAGACCGGGTAAGGATGGCAGATTTCCTTCCCTAAAGAACATTAGTGAACTTCAATGATTTAGTTATGGGGGAGGTGATGGCCTAATGGTATTATCGCAAGGCTATTAATCCAGAAACGCAACTCGTGTTCAGGAGACCCGGTTTGAATCCTGCCAGGGTAGATGGTGGAATTTGAATTTGAATTCAATTTTTAAAAATCTGGAATTCAGAATCTATGAAACCATTGTCGGGAAACCCATCTGGTTCACTAATATTCTTTCGGGAAGGAAATCTGCCGTCCTTACCCGGTCTGGCCAACATGTGACTCCAGAGCCACAGCAATGTGGTTGACTCTCAACTGCCCTCGAAGGGCAATTGGAAATGGGCAATAAATGCTGGCCCAGCCAGCGACGCCCATGTCCCATGAATGAATAAGTAAAAATAAACTAGGTAAGTTTTTCTGACAATTGTCAGAAAAATAGTTTCATGGTCATCAGTAAATTCTTAATTCCAGATTGTTTTTATCGAATTCAAATTTGCGCTATGAAACTGCTGAGGCTGGGCGGAGTGAGGGGCAATAGAGCGGCACGGTGGCACAGTGGTTAGCACTGCTGCCTCACAGCGCCAGGGACCCGAGTTCAATTCTGGCCTCGGGTCACTGTCTGTGTGGAGTTTGCACGTTCTCTCCGTGTCTGTGTGGGTTTCCTCCGGGTGCTCCGGTTTTCTCCCACAGTCCAAAGCTGTGCGAGTTAGGTTGATTGAACGAAGAAAATTACAGCACAGGAACAGGCCCTTCGGCCTCCAAGCCTGCACCGACCATGCTGCCCAACTGAACTAAAACCCCCTACCCTTCCGGAGACCAAATCCCTCTATTCCCATCCTATTCAAGTATTTGTCAAGACGCCCCTTAAAAGTCACTATCATATCTGCTTCCACTACCTCCCCCGGCAGCGAGTTCCAGGCACCCACCATCTTCTGTGTAAAAAAAAACTTGTCTCGTACATCTCCTTTAAACCTTGCCCCTCGCACTTTAAACCTATGGCCCCTAGTAATTGATTGGCCATGATGAATTGACCCTAGCATAAGGGGATTAGTGGGGTAACTATGTGGGGTTGCGGGAATAGGACCGGGTGAGATTGTGGTCAGTTCAAACTCAATGGTCCGAATGGCCGCCTCCTGCTCTGTAGGGATTCTAATTGAAGATTTCAACACTGAAGTTGGTAATGTTTTGTTGGGTCAGGGTGTTAAAGGTCAGGGTGTTAAAGGTCAGGGTGTTAAAGGTGAATGAACCTCCATTCTCAGAGTTACAAAGGCAATGTGCGGCGTGGAGAGGGCAAGCCTTTAATCCTCCTCCGTGCTTGCTCCAATACCAATTCCAATTCAAATTGAATCCAATACATTGTCTCCACAAGAGAGACGTATAAGATCCAAGCTGACAAGAAGAGGCATTGCACCTGATCCCGGGTTAAATCTTAGTCAGGAGGCCGAGAGTGACAGAACCAGGGTGGGTAGACGGAGGTAAGATCGAGATCAGCCCTGATCTCATTGAGCGGCCGAACAGGTTTGAGTAGCCACCACCTCCTTCTCCACTCTTTGTCACAGCTGGCACAATTTTTAAGGAGTCGGGTGACATGAAAGCCCAGGCGAAGGGGCAAGGATTTCAATTGGTGCGATTGAGGCAATGTGGTTAACCATTGGTTTCGCATGGAGTTAGACAATAGGCGGGATTTTCCAGCCGTGCTCACCCCCGAGACTGGAAAATCCCCCCCGAGATCAACGGACCTCCGCACGGTCTGCCCCCAACCCCCTGCCCGCTTCGATTCCCATGGCGAGCGGGATGGGACAATTCCACCCAATAACTATTGGCAGATCACAACCAAAGCTGGTCTCCTTCACAGCTGACAGCTTAAACTTTCCAGTAAGATCACTGGGGATATATCCGGACAGCTGTATTGGTTTATCCTCCTGTTGCAGCCTCTCAGCCGCTGAGCTATGCTAACCCCCCCCCCCCATGCCCTGGAGATGCCGGCATTGGACTGGGGTAATCACAGTAAGAAGTTTAACAACACCAGGTTAAAGTCCAACAGGTTTATTTGGTAGCAAATGCCACTAGCTTTCGGAGCGCTGCTCCTTCATCAGATGGAGTGGAGCACACATGAGGACGGCCTCAACCGGGATCTTGGGTTCATATCACGCTATCTGTAACCCCCACAACCTGTCTGGACTTGCAGAATCTCACTGGCTGTCCTGTCTGGAGACAATACTCATCTCTTTAACCTGTGCTTAATGCTCCCTCCATTCACATTGTTTGTACCTTTAAGACTTGATTATCTGTAAAGACTGCATTCCAATCATCATTCTGTAAATTGAGTTTGTGTCTCTATGCCCTGTTTGTGAGCATTTCTCCACTCCACCTGACGAAGGGGCAGTGCTCTGAAAGCTAGTGGCATTTGCTACCAAGTAAACCTGTTGGACTTTAACCTGGTGTTGTTAAACTTCTTACTGTGTTAACCCCGTGCTCTACAGGTAAATATGCATTCACCGGGTTAGGCTGTGAAAGATATTCTGATCGTTCGCAACTGTTTTATTGTGAAAGTAACGATCGGTGCGCACATACTGGTTTCCACTCTACCCTTCTGGACCCTCTCCCAGTCCAGAAGCCTCCCCTACTGCCTGGGGATGAACCCACGCTCCAGTACGTGCTGCAATGACCATCTCCTGCTCTCAGTTCACCACTGAAGCAAGACCTGGTTTGCTCTTAAAAAGAGATCCCGCGTTTCTAACATTGTCGTCCTGCACAGGGGCTGTCGCTGGGGTCCACAACCGCACGGGTCGGGCAGTATTCACCCACCGAGGCCGTCAGTGAGAGCCAACCGGCCTTTATTTGGCCAACATCGCGCAGGCGTTGTGAAAGGGAGATTTGATTGTGGCGTCGCTGAGGCCTGCACTGTTTCATCTGTCGCATTAACAGTGCACATTTCCCCTCCTCCTCCCACAGTACACAGAATGTAGCTCGGAGAATCAGAGGCTGGAACTCTTGGTTACTTCACTAAAGCAGCAGATTTCGGAAAAGTAAGTTGAGTGAATAATGTGTCCAACTCTCCCCCCGTCGTGTAATTGTGCTGTGATTGTGTCACAACTTTCCAGAAAATGTTACATGCCATGACCCCTCGCACGAGGGTCATGCCTACACTCTCTGACTCACAGCGCTGGATTCAAGCTGAGATGATTACAGGTCAGGGAGCAATAAAATTCTTTGCTAATGGCCTACTTCAGGAGCGCGCTGGCCTAATGTCACTGAGTGATTCACCGTCCTTCAGTCAAAGGAATCGATGCTGCCCTGGGATTAATATTAGCTGACTGACTCATCCCTTCAAAGCCAGGAGTCTCCCTCCTATTCTTTGGCCGTGCTGAATTGCCACAGATGTGTCGGTTCATGGGGTAAAGATGTGATGTTACAGATGCTGAGTCAGTGCAGTCTAGATGGGCTGAATGGCCTCCTTCCGCACTGTAGGGATTCTATGAAAACGGCAAGTCTTCCTTCATTGGAGTTCGGTGCTCCGAGGAAATTCCTCAATGTGTAACCGGGGCTCGGGGGAATAATATAAGGGAACCTGTGAGTGGAGGGGTAGGGGTTGGAGTAGCTGGTGGAACCTGTCTCATTGGGTAGCCGGGAGCAACGCAAATGCACAGACATGTACTGCCCGTGTGTGAAATGCAAATTTCTGAAATATACATCCCGGCAGCATACGATCTGGGACGATGATCTCAATCAAGGGACACGACCGTTTAAAATCGGGGACGGTTTGTCACCCTGTCTGTAGCCCACACAAAGCATTTGGGATTCCCCCAATTAATTTGGCCGTGCTAAGTTGCCGCTTAGTGTCCAAAGATGTGTAGGTTCGTGGGGTAAATATGCATACAGCCTGGGGCATACCATCCCGTGTCTGCGCGGGTTTCCTCCGGGCCTTCCGGTTTCCTCCCACAGTCCTTTCTCACTTTCCTTGACTATCTTTGTTGCGACGCAGCACAGTGGTTAGCACTGCTGCCTCAGAGCTCCAGGGACCCGGGTTCAATTCCCGGCTTCGGGGGGTCACTGTCTGTGCGGTGTCTGCATGTTCTCTCCGTGTCTGCGTGGGTTTCCTCCGGGTCGTCCAGTTTCCTCCCACAGTCCAAAGATGTGCCGGTTAGGCGGATTGGCCGTGCTAAATTCTCCCTCAGTGTGGCACAAAGATGTGCGGGTTAGGTGCGTCGGCCATGCCAGATTGCCGCTTAGTGTCCCAGGATGCGTAGGTTAGAGGGGTCAGCGGGGTAGATATGTGGGGTTACGGGGATAGGGCCTAGTTGGAATTGTTGTCGGTGCAGATTCAATGGGCCAAATTGCCTTCTACACTGTAGGGTTCTATGATTCTATTCTATGATTCTAACTTCCAGCAGCATCATGGACGCAGCTAAAGGAGTGACCTATGTGGATCTACCTCTGTGTCAATGCTACACAAATACCACTGAGGGTCCAGGGTTATGGGTAAAGATCCAAAAGCTCAGAGATTGAGAAGAGTAGGAGGGAAGGTAAAATGAGAAGTAGGCATGAGGTAGTATCGAGCTTTTTAAAAATTTGTTCATAGGACGTAGGCATCACTGGCTGGGCCAGCATTTATTGGCCATTCCTAATTACCCTTGAACGGAGTGTCTCGCTCGGCCATTTCAGTGGGCAGTTGAAAGTCAGCCATGTTGCTGTGGGTCTGGAGTCACATGTAGGCCAGGCAGGGTCAGGATGGCAGATTTCCTTCCCTAAAGGGGCCTTAGTGAGCCCAGATGGTTTTTTGCGACAATGGTTTAATGGTCACCAATAGTCTTTTTAATTCTAGATTTTTATTGAGGTGCAATTGAACCATCTGCCGCACGGGCACAGTGGGTTAGCACTGCTGTCTCATAGCACCTGAGACCTGGGTTCGATTCCCAGCTTGGGTCACTGTCTGTGCAGAGTCTGCACATTCTCCCTGTGTCTGCGTGGGTTTCCTCTGGGTGCTCCGGTTTCCTCCCACAGTCCAAAAGGCGTGCCGGTTAGGGTGCATTGGCCATGCTAAATTCTCCCTCGGTGTACCCGAACAGGCGCTGGAGTGTGGCGACTAGGGGGATTTTCACAGAAACTTCATTGCAGTGTTAATGTCAGCCTACTTGTGACGAATAAATAAAAACAAAACTGGGATTCGAACCCAGGTCCCCAGAGTATTACTAGTCCACGGATAATGCCACAACACCACTGCCTCTGAGGATTAGAAGTCTTGCCGAGTAGGATGGGAAGGTGAAGGGTTTAAGAGATCTGGGAATGAAGCAGTTCAAGTAGATGAAGTCTCCTGTCCAAATAGTGAGTAGCTTATTGCCTGGGGCAAGCAAGGGAGACACTTGGTACCATTCAAATCCCTCGGGCTGTGCTGGAGGTGCAGAACATTGGTTTAACAAGATACTACCCGTGAATGGTCTTGTCCATGTTGTCCACTTTGGAGAGTAAAATCAGTATTGACTTCACATCAGAGGTTGAAGAAAATTGGAGGGAATATTCAACTCTGGAGTTCTCCTGGCCACCTCTTAAAGCCCATTGTCGTTCGGTCAAAATCCTGCAATGCTCTACCTAATAGCACAGTGTGAATACCTTCAGCAATTCTAGACTATTATGGAATGCAACCGTTCAGGAAGAAAGCCTGAGGACCACCAGGGGCCGGGAAATAAATGCCTGCAACATCTCCAAGGTGAATATTCAGAAAGGTTTGGCAATGATCTCTTGGATGGACGATGATGCCCAGACACGCACACCTCAGGACTTCACACAGAATGTCTACAATGTAGGAGGAGGCCATTCGGCCCATTGAGTCTGCATCGACTCTCTGACAGAACATCCCACCCAGGGCCTATGCCCATAACCCCACGTGTTTATCCCATGAATAAGTTTTAAGTTTAAGTTTTTTTATTAGTGTCACAAGTAGGCTTACCTTAACACTGCAATGAAGTTATTGTGAAAACCCCCCTCGTCGCCACACTCCGGCGCCTGTTCGGGTACACTGAGGGAGAATTTAGCATGGCCAACGCACCTAACCAGCACGTCTTTCAGACTGTGGGAGGAAACCGGAGCACCCGGGCAGATATAGACGCAGACACGGGGAGAACGTGCAGACTCCGTCAGACAGTGACCCAAGCCGAGAATCGAACCCGGGTCCCTGGTGCTGAGAGGCAGCAGTGCTAACCACTGTGCCATCGTGCCACCCCTTTTGCTTCAGGATGTTTGACAAACTGTGTATGAATCTCTTTTCTGTGACTACAGGGAGCAAGCACTGAGGCAACTCGGAAGGCTCAGAGAGACTGAGAAGACTGAACTCGAAATTAAGATTTCATCATTGGAGTTAAAGGTTTGTTACTTAAAATTTACTACAATGAGAAGTCTCACAACACCAGGTTAAAGTTCAACAGGTTTATTTGGAATCACGAGCTTTCGGAGCGCTGCTCCTTCATCAGGTGAGTGGAGAGGTAGGTTCACAAACACGGCCAATATAGACAGAGACACAATCGCAAGATAGTTAGAGATTGGAATGTGAAGAATGGTTGGAATGCGAGTCTTTTCAGGTCATCAAATCTCTATAGGTACAGACAGTGTGAGTGGAGAGAGAGATAATCACAGGTTAAAGAGGTATGAATTGTCTCAAGCCAGGAAAGTTAGTAGGATCTTGCAAACCCAGGCGGTATGGTGGAGGTTACAAGTAGTGAACCCAATTTTGTCTTTGCCTATATATGCCGTGTTTGTGAACCTACCTCTCTCCTCATCTGATGAAGGAGCAGCGCTCTGAAAGCTCGTGATTCCAAATAAACCTGTTGGACTTTAATCTGGTGTTGTGAGACTTCTTACTGTGCCCCACCCAGTCCAACGCTGGCATCTCCACATCATAAAATTTACTACTGCTCCTTGCGTCTCTTCATGTTGTGATTCTGTCTCTCCCTCTGTCTCTGACAGTGCCGTGCCCAGTAGGCTTGGGTGGCATGGGTTTCTGCAGCTCGCTGGAGCCTCTTTGAGCTGACCAATTTCCATAACCACGAGCTGTCTGGCCATGGTGGGGCGGGGTGGGTGTTGTAGCCGAGACTGATTCCTGGTCTCTCCCCAGGTCCATGCATACTCGTAATTGGGGATGGAATTTATCACAGGTAAAAGTCAGGAGCCTTCTGAAGATGCACTTAGAACCATAAAATCCCTACAGTGCAGAAAGAGGCCCTTCGGCCCATTGAGCCTGCACTGATTCTCTGAAAAAGCATTCCACTCAGGCCCTCCCTTCCACCCTATCCCCGTAACCCCGCACATTCACCATGGCTAATCCCCTACACATCTTGGGGGACACAGCAGCAAGTTAGCATGGTCAATCCACCTAGCCTGCACATCTTTGGACACTAAGGGACAACTTAGCATGGCCAATCCCCCTAACCCGCACATCTTTCGGCCCTAAGGGGCAATTTAGCATGACCTATCCACCTAACCTACACATCTTTGGACACTAAGGGATAATTTAGCATGACCAATCCACCTAACCTACACATCTTTGGACACTAAGGGGCAATTTAGCATGACCAATCCACCTAACCTGCACATCTTTGGACACTAAGGGATAATTTAGCATGACCAATCCACGCAACCTACACATCCCGGGACACCAAGGGGCAATTTAGCATGGCCAATCCACCTCACCTGCACATCTTTGGACTATGGGGGAAATGGGAGCACCCGGAGGAAACCCATGCAGACATGGGGCGAACGTGCAAACTCCACACAATCAGTCACCCGAGGCTGGAATTGACCCCAGGTGCCCGGAGCAGCAGTGCTAGCCACTGTGCCACCGTGCTGCCCTTCAATGGTGGATTCCAGCTTGGAGTGTCAGATGTCTGCTTACAAACCCCATCAGGGGAAGGCTGTGAGTAATTGAAACTGGGTGGATTGAATGTCTGCGCTCCTCCAATCCAGGCCTTGGGTGCTTCCCTGATTTATAATGGCTCCACCATTGGTGGCCGTGCCTTCAGCTGCCTGGGCCCTAAGCTCTGGAATTTGATCCCTTGGTCTCTCCTCCTTGTTCTCCATTCTCTTTGAAACCTCACTCTGTGATGGAGCCATTGGTCTCCTGACGGAGCCATTGGTCTCCTGACGGAGCCATTGGTCTCCTGACGGAGCCATTGGTCTCCTGACGGAGCCATTGGTCTCCTGACGGAGCCATTGGTCACATGACGGAGCCCTTTGGTCACCTGACCTGACATTGCCTTACGTGGCTCAGTGTCAAGTTCTGTTACCCTTGATCCTGTGCGTTACCTGGGCAGGTTCCACACAGTCATGACTGGAGTATAGATGCAAGTTGTTGTAAAATTGCTGGCGTGTGCTTCCTGAAGGTGGCCAATCTTGTTGATCTTTTGCAGTTGGCAGAAATTGAAGTTTTGGGAGAAATCCGCCAACAAAGGAGCCCTGGCGAAGAGATGAAGAATCACCAGAGGTGGGGCTGTGAGTTTGAATGTTCTGATGTTTCAAGTGCCCTTCCAAATATTTTTTAATGGTTGTAAGGTTTCCAACCTCCACTACCTTCCCAGGCAGTGCATTCCAGATTCCCACCACCCTCTGTGCGAAATCTTTTGTCTCGAATCTCATCTGAATCTCCTGTCCCTCACCCTAAAACTATACCCCTTTGTGACTGACCCCTCAACCAAGGGGAACAGCTGCCCCATACTCACCCTGTCCATACCCCTCATAATCCTATCCACCTCAATCATGTCCCCCCTTTTCTCTGCTCCAAAGAAAACAATCCAAGCTTATCCAGTCTCTCCTTATAGCTCAAATGTCCAGGCAACATCCTGGCGAACCTCCTCTGTAGCCCCTCTAGCGCTATCACATTCTTCCTATTAGTGAGGTGACCAGAACTGCAACAGTACTCCAGCTATGGCCCAACCAATGCTCTGCACAACCCCAACCTTGCTCTTAATTTTATCAGTCGTGGTATAGAGTTTAAGTGTCCCATGTGTCTTAACTATCCTAGTCACATGCTCTGCTGACTTCAGGGATCGATGAATAAGTTCCCTCTGTTACTCTGAGCTACCCAGTGTCCTGCCACTCATTAAATATTCCCTTGACTTGTTTTTTCTTCCAACGTGCATCACCTCACACTTATCAGGGTTAAATATCATCTGCCACTGCTCTGCCCATCTGGCCAACCTATTTATATCTTCCTGTAACCCATCTTATTCACGATTAACCACCTGACCGATCTTGGTGTCATCTGCAAATGTGTTCAATGTAGCAATGCCACATTTATTGCGAATGGGGTGGGGTTTTACGGCCTTGCTCGGGTGAGATTGGAAATTCCCGCTGAGGTCAACGGAGATTTTTGTTGTCGGATCCTCGCCCACTCTAATTCCATGGCGGGCGAGGTGGTAAGGTTCCGGCGATGGTTACTGGCCTGAAAAAGTGCTGGTTTACCGAGGCCACTTCAGAGGATATTTGTAAATGGCACGCTCAACCCTAAATTACAAGATTTCCATTCAAACTAGGCTGCAATATTGAAGTTCCTTTTTTTAAATCCAACACTACGCCAAGACCTAATCCACTTACTCCGGTGAATACAAAAGATCTGATGTTGGGCTTTATTTCAAAGGTTATAAAAATAAGGAAGTCTTGCTAAAACCATGCAAGGCACTAGTTAGACCACACCTGGAACAGTTTTTGATTTTATTTATTATTGCCACATGTATTAGTATCCAGTGAAAAGTATTGTTTCTTGCGCACTATACAGACAAAGCACACTGTACATAGCGAAGGAAAGGAGAGAGTGTAGAATGTAGTGTTACAGTCACAGCTAGGGTGTAGAGAAAGACCAACTTAATGCGAGACAGGTCCATTCAAAAGTCTAATGGCAGCAGGGAAGAAGCTGTTCTTGAGTCGGTTGGTACGTGACCTCAGACTTTTGTATCTTTTTCATGACGGAAGGAGGTGGAAGAGAGAATGTCCGGGGTACGTGGAGTCCTTGATTATGCTGGCTGCTTTGCCAAGGCAGCGGGAAGTGCAGACAGAGTCAATGGATGGGAGACTGGTTTAAGTGATGGATTGGGTTACATTCACGACTTTTTGTAGTTTCTTGCGGTCTTGGGCAGAGCAGGAGCTGTGATGCAACCAGAAAGAATGCTTTCTATGGTGCATCTGTAAAAGTTGGTGAGAGTCGTAGCTGACATGCCGAATTTCCTTAGTCTTCTGAGAAAGAGACGTTTTGGTCCCCTTTATATAAGGAAAGATAGACTGGCATTGGAGGCAGTCCAGAGAAGGTTCACTCGGTTGATGCCAGATGTGGAGGGATTTTCTTATGAGGAGAGATTGAGTAGGTTGGGCTGTAGTCATTGGAGTTTAGAAGAGTGAGAGGCAGCCTTATCGAGATGTATAGGATTCTCAGGGGATGACGGTAGATGCTGAGAAGTTGTTTCCCTTTGTGGGAGAGTCTAGAACCAGATGGCATAATCTCAGAGTAAGGGGGTCACCCATTTAAGAGAGAGATGAGGAGGAATTTCTTCTCTGAGAGAAGTGAATGTGTGGAACTCTTTACCGTAGAGCTGAGTCGTTAAGTATGTTCAAGACTGAGAGCGACAGATTTTTAATCAGTCAGGGAATCGAGGGTTATGGGGATAAGGCGGGAAAGTGGAGTTGAGGATTATCACATCAAATCAGTCATGATCCCATTGAATGACAGAACAGAAATGATGGGATGAATGGCCTACTTCTCGTAGCACAGTTTGAAAGAGATTAAGGGAGACCCCCCCCCCCCTGGTGTCTTGGCCAACATTCCTTCCTCAATCATCAGATTAACTGGTTTTGCAAAGTGGCTGCCTGTAAAACAATGACCATACTTCCAAAATAACCAACTGGCTGTGAAGGGATATCATTAAACTAGAAAGAGTGCAGAAAAGATTTACTAGGATGCTTTCGGGACTTGATGGTTTGAGTTATAAGGAGAGGCTGGATAGACTGGGACTTTTTTCCCTGGAGCGTGGGAGGCTTAGGGGTGATCTTAGAGGTCTATAAAATAATGAGAGGCACAGATCAGCTAGATGGTCAACATCTCTTCCCAAAGGTAGAGGAGTCTAAAACTAGGGGGCTGATGCGCGATATAACTCACGAGGCTAGAGGTACTCGGGGAAATAAAGGCTTTTATTGACTACAACAATAGAGCTACCATATATAATACACGATCCCAGACTGAAGGGTCCCAGACAGAGCAGTGACCTTTATACCTCTCCCAGGAGGCAGAGCCCGACTGGGATGTACCATAAGAACTATATTACAGGTAGAACAGCCCAACCCTAACCCCAACAGTAACATGTAGAACAGCCCAACCCTAACCCCAACAGTAACATATATACAGACTCATAGTACTGGCCAGACCCTGGCTCAGCACTACCTGGTGGGAACCAACAATGGTTCACCACATTCACCCCTCCTTTGAAAACAAAGGCCGGCGGGGTACAAAACACAGAACAATTGTTCATCAGTCTATAAGTTCAGACGGTCTGGGGGACCGCACCGTCGTTGTGACCTCCTCAACACCGGCGATGACACCGGTGTAGGCACTCGCGGTGGCGTTCTCCCCAAGGCGGTGTCCAACGGCTCCTCCAATGTCTCATGGGCCGGTAGACCCCGAGGTGGTGACAATCCGCTGAACTCGGGCACGCCTTGAAGTGGCGACCATCTCCTGGACTCAGGCAAGCTGTACACGGGAGTAAAAGGGTTAAGTGATGGTCCCGATGCTGCCCGCGCCGTGTCAGGAGGGGAAACAATAGTTGGGGGGTCTCTAACAGGAGGTATGGGAGCGACAGGGGTTTCCAAGCCCCCTGCTGGCGCCAGGTCTCGAATCGAGACCGTGTCCTCTCACCCGTCAGGGTATGCCACATAGGCATACTGAGGGTTGGCGTGGAGGAGATGGACCTGTTCAACCAAAGGGTCGGACTTGCGGGTCCTAACATGTAGCCGCAGGAGGACAGGTCCTGAGTACGTCAACCAAGGCGGTAATGAGGTCCCAGAGGAAGACTTCCAAGGGAATGAAAACAGTCTCTCATGGGGAGTAGCGTTGGTTGCCGTACACAGGAGTGAGCGTATGGAGTGGAGCACATCAGGGAGTACCTCTTGCCAACGGGAGACTGGAAGACCTTCAGACCTCAACGCCAGTAAGACAGCCTTCCAGACTGTAGCATTCTCTCGTTCGACCTGTCCGTTACCCCTTGGGTTGTAGCTTGTGGTTCTACTAGAGGCAATCCCATATGAGAGCAGGTATTGCCTCAAGTCATCGCTCATGAACGACGAGCCCCTATCGCTGTGGATGTAACAGGGGTAACCGAACAGGGTGAAAAGATCACAAAATGCCTTGATAACCGTGGCAGCGGTCATATCAGAACAGGGAATGACAAAAGGGAATCGTGAGTACTCATCAACCACATTGAGGAAGTACACGTTCCGATCTGTCGAGGGAAGGGGGCCCTTAAAATCCACACTCAGTCTTTCGAAGGGACGAGTGGCCTTAACGAGTTGTGCCCTGTCAGGTCGGTAAAAGTGCGGTTTGCATTCCGCGCATACCCGGCAGCTTCTGGTTATGGACCTGACATCCTCCACCGAGTAGGGTAGATTCCGGGCTTTTATGAAGTGGTAGAGCCGAGTGACCCCCGGATGGCAGAGGTCATTGTGGAGAGCCTGCAATCGATTCTCCTGCATACTAGCGCATGTTCCACGCGACAGGGCATCCGAGGGCTCGTTGAGTTTCCCTGGACGATACATGATGTCGTAATTATAGGTGGAGAGTTCGATTCTCCACCTCAAGATCTTATCGTTCTTGATCTTGCCCCGTAACGTGTTGTTGAACATGAACGCCACGGACCGCTGGTCCATGAGCAGGGTGAACCGTTTTCCCGCCAAGTAATGGCGCCAATGCCGGACGGCCTCCACAATGGCCTGGGCATCCTTTTCCACCGCCGAATGTCGAATTTCGGGGCCTTGGAGGGTGCGAGAGAAAAAGGCGACGGGCCTGCCCGCCTGGTTAAGTGTGGCGGCCAGGGCGAAATCAGATGCATCGCTCTCCACCTGGAAGGGGATGGACTCATCGATAGCGTGCATCGTGGCTTTTGCGATGTCGGCTTTTAGTTTTTCAAAGGCCAAACGAGCCTCTGGTGCTAGGGGAAAAGAGGTGGACTTGATGAGCGGACGGGCTTTGTCCGCGTAATTGGGAACCCACTGTGCATAGTAAGAGAAGAAGCCTAAGCATCTTCTCAGTGCTTTTACGCTAGTGGGCAGGGGAAGTTCGAGGAGGGGACGCATACGGTCTGGATCAGGGCCAATGACCCTGTTTTTCACCACGTATCCGAGGATAGCTAGGCAGCGCGTGCGAAATACACACTTCTCCCTGTTGTAGGTCAGATTCAGACGAGATGCAGTGCGTAGGAATCTAAGAAGGTTGGCATCGTGGTCCTGCTGGTCATGGCCGCAGATGGTGACGTTATCCAGGTACGGGAAGGTAGCCCGCAGTCCGTTATGGTCCACCATTCGGTCCATAGCACGCTGGAAGACCGAGACCCCATTCGTGACACCAAAAGGAACCCTTAGAAAATGGTACAAGCGACCATCCGCCTCAAAAGCCGTGTATTGTCAGTCCTCTGGGCGAATGGGGAGCTGGTGGTAAGCAGACTTTAGGTTGATGGTGGAGAACACCCGGTACTGCGCAATCTGGTTGACCATGTCAGATATGCGCGGGAGGGGATACGCATCCAGCTGCGTGTATCTGTTAATGGTCTGACTATAGTCTATGACCATCCGGGGTTTGTTCCCACTCTTGACCACCACGACCTGCGCTCTCCAAGGACTAGCGCTAGGTTGTATGATCCCTTCCTTGAGGAGCCGCTGAACCTCCGATCGAATGAAGATCCAATCCTCAGCGCTGTAACGCCTGCTCTTAGTCGCGATGGGCTTGCAGCCTGGCACGAGATTCTGGAATAAAGAGGGTGTGGTAATCTTAAGCGTCGAGAGGCTACAGATGGAGCGCGTTGGGCAATTTAGGGGCTGCGAGTCTCCCACTGAAAGCGGAGGGAGTGGCCCACCGTACTGTAGGGTTACACTCTTCAAGTGGACCATGAAATTTAGTCCTAGGAGTATTGGCGCGCAAAGGTGCGGTAACACCAGGAGCTTGAAGCTCTCGTAAACCGTGCCCTGCACCGTCAGATTTACCACGCAACTCCCTAGCACGGTGACAGACTGGGACCTTGACGCCATCGAAATTGTCTGCTTGACAGGCTGAATCCGGAGGCCACACCGCTTCACGGCGTCTGAGTGAATGAAGCTCTCCGTGCTCCCGCTGTCAAACAGACAATAAATCGTGCGTTTGTTTACCTGTATGTCCATCATGGACTTGTCGAGTCTGTGAGGCTTTGCCTGGTCCAGGATGATCGACGCCACCGTTGGTTCGTGGGCGCCACTGCAGGCAGCTGAGATGGATGATGACGACCCCTGCTGGTCATTTGCGGTCGGTGCCGACCAAAATGGCTGCCCCCATAGGTCGCACGTGGGCGATGGTGCCAAAACCAGCGGCCCCTGGTGGTCGCGCGTCTCTTGCGACTCCGTCGTCTGGAATGGCGACGTCCTGGCCTCGCACGTGGAAGAAGCCCTTGATGATGCCGACGACGAGGAAACCGGCTCCGGGGAGTCACACGCCGCACTGCTGTTCCTGGATGGAAGTTTGGATCGGCATACCTTAGAATAATGCCTCTTCTTGCCGCAGGCGGAGCACAACACCGCTTTAGCGGGACATCGCTGCCGAGGGTGCTTCACTCCCCCACAGAAGTAACACCGCGGGCCACCTGGAGCTGCTGCCGTCGTTAGGCCCGAGGGTGGGAACGCAATTACGCAGTTTTTCGGTCCCGCTGAATGAAGTGGAGTCTGTGACTGCCCCTGCCATGCTGTCTCCACGTGGTCATCGGGGTACATCGCCAGACTTTTGGAGGCCGTTTCTAGCGCATCCGCTAGCTCTATGGACTTAGTGAGATCGAGATTACCTTGCTCCAACAGCCGTAGGCGGATGTAAGACGAGCCGATTCCCGCCACAAACGCATCTCGAGCGAGGTCGTTCATGTTCTGGTCTGCCGACACTGCTTTGCAGTTACAGCCCCTGGCTAGCTGTAGGAGCTTGCACGCGTACTGTTCCGTCGTTTCGCCGGGCTGCCGCCGTTGAGTGGCTAAGAGATATCGAGCATGCATCTCGTTCGGCGGTTTAATGTAGCGCTTCTTAAGAAGCTCGAGGGCCCCTTTGTAGTTGGTGGCCCCACGGATCGCTAAATATACAGCGTCGCTTACCCTCGCGTGGAGGACCCGGAGTCTGTCGGCGTCGGTGGTGACCGCTGCGGAGGCTTCGAGGTAATCCTGAAAGCATTTCAACCAGTGGTCGAAGGTGTTCGAGGCGTCTGCCGCACGTGGGTCCAACGTAAGCCGTTCAGGTTTAAGCATTTGCTCCATGTTCTCTGTGTTGTTTTTTTTTCAACAAAGAGAGTTCAATTGTAGTCAATAAAATTGATGCGCGATATAACTCACGAGGCTAGAGGTACTCGGGGAAATAAAGGCTTTTATTGACTACAACAATAGAGCTACCATATATAATACACGATCCCAGACTAAAGGGTCCCAGACAGAGCAGTGACCTTTATACCTCTCCCAGGAGGCGGAGCCCGACTGGGATGTACCATAAGAACTATATTACAGGTAGAACAGCCCAACCCTAACCCCAACAGTAACATGTAGAACAGCCCAACCCTAACCCCAACAGTAACATATATACAGACTCATAGTACTGGCCAGACCCTGGCTCAGCACTACCTGGTGGGAACCAACAATGGTTCACCACAGGGGCATAGGTTTAAGGTGAGAGGGAGAGGTACAAAAGGATCCAGAGGGGCAATTCTTTCACTCGGTGGGTGGTGAGTATCTGGAACGAGCTGCCAGAGGTAGTAATAGAGGTGGGTACAATTTTCTTTTAAAGAGCATTTAGACAGTTACATGGGTAAAGAACAAAGAAAATTACAGCACAGGAACAGGCCCTTCGGCCCTCCAAGCCTGCACCGACCATGCTGCCCGACTGAACTAAAACTCCCTACCCTTCCGGGGACCGTATCCCTCTATTCCCATCCTATTCATGTATTTGTCAAGACGCCCCTTTAAAGTCACTACCGTATCCGCTTCCCCAGCAACGAGTTCAAGGCACCCACTACTCTCCGTGTAAAAAATCTGCCTCATACATCTCCTTTAAACCTTGCCCCTCGCACCTTAAACCCTCGCCCCCTAGTAATTGACTCTTTCACCCTGGGAAAAAGCTTCTGACAATTCACTCTGTCCATGCCCCTCTCAATCTTGTAGACTTCTATCAGGTATGATGGGTTTAAAGGGATGTGGGCCAAACGCAGGCAATTGGAACTAGCTTAGTGGCTTAAAAAAAAGGGCAAAAGTTGGTCCAAAGGCTATCTATGACTCTACGTGTTTTGAAATTCCCTCTGTGTGATATAAGTTGGTGGAATACCAAATCAGAAACTCCAAGGTATGTTATGAAACCAGAACAACCCCAACTATTTGCTATTTTGGCATTGATGTGAGGATAAGATGTTTCAATCCAGGCATGATTCTACTGACAAACCAGGGAGCTTTTATCAAAACAAACTTTATTTAACAAAAAAGTTTAACTATAACAAATGAATCAGCTTAACTTTTAACAATTGAACAAAACTTAAACAAAACAAGATATAATTCGTAACTGCTATTCTATCCGTATGAGTTCCAATTCAAACAATATTCCTCCTACAGACTTGAACTCCTCTTCAAAATCAGTTAGCAAAACACAGGTTTACTTGATTGTACTTAGGCTGCCAGCCCTAGACACCACCTAGAGAGAGAGGCAGAGAGACATGTCTTGCTTCTTTCAGAACCAGGCAGTAACTACTTATTTTAAAATGAAAGAGAAACTGTGTTTTTCCCTGCAAGCTTCGTTCTTCCCATTATGCACATGACTCGGTTCCTGTCAATAAACCTAATCAAAACTCTACTCTGTAACTCCAGGGGAAACCTAAGTAAACACAAATGCATTTGTTTAAAACAAATACCCCAGGTACTTAACCCGTTCTCCCAGCTACCAAATTAAAAGATTTCTTAGATGAATTGGCACCCTGCAAAACAGAGCTGAATTTTAAACATACCCCTTACAAGAAACACAGCATAAATATATTACTTAAAGGCACAGTATCATCACAAAGTAGAAGTTTCTTCCTTGTGGAGTCAAGCGGATTGTATGAAAGAGTTGTGTGCAGACTGGATTAGTCAACTGTGTCTGATTTCCTTTCTTTTGGTTGGATTTTTGATGATGTGAAAATGATTTTTTTTTGCTATGGTGAGATTTGAACTCAAGATTGCTAACACAATATTCCTGTGCTCACGTTACGGTATAACTAAAATATGTGCATGCTTTGGGGGTCCTATGGCGCAGTGGGTAGCATCCCCACCTCTGAGCCAGGAACTCTGGGTTTGAGTCCTATCCCAGGCCGGGGAAGGTGGGTTTGTAACACAGCCAGACAGGTTAATTATCAACTTTAAATCCTTCCAACACACACCAGTGGCAAGAGCGTGAGAGAATCCTGGTCAGACGTGTGATTTCTGGTCATACGTGTGATGCCCGGTCAGACACCCATGTGATGGAAAGAACATTGGTGTCTCCAGAATCATAGAATCCCCACAGTGCAGAAGGAGGCCATTCAGCCCATCGAGTCAGCACCAACAACAATCCCACCCAGACCCTATCCCCGTAACCCCACGTATTTACCCTGCTAATCCCCCTGACACGAAGGGGCAATTTAGCATGGCCAATCCACCTAACCTGCATCTCTTTGGACACTAAGGGGCAATTTAGCAGTGCCAATCTACTTAAACCACACATCTTTGGACACTAAGGGGCAATTTAGTATGGCCAAGCCACTAACCTGCACATCATTGGACACTAAGGGGCAATAAGCATGACCAATCCACCTAACCTACACCTCTTTGGACCGTGGGAGGAAACTGGAGCACCCGGAGGAAATCCACGCAGACACGGGGAGAACATGCAAACTCCACACAGACAGTGCCCCAAGCTGGGAATCGAACCCGGGTCCCTGGCGCTGTGAGGCAGCAGTGCTAACCACGTGCCACCATGCCTGCCCCATTTGTACCATCACTATTCAAAGCTCCAGACTGCAGCAAGCTCGTAAAGATGTGTGTTAAGAACATAAGAACATAAGAAATAGGAGCAGGAGTAGGCCATCTAGCCCCTCGAGCCTGCCCCGCCATTCAATAAGATCATGGCTGATCTGACGTGGATCAGTACCACTTACCCGCCTGATCCCCATAACCCTTAATTCCCTTACCGATCAGGAATCCATCCATCCGCGCTTTAAACATATTCAGCGAGGTAGCCTCCACCACCACAGTGGGCAGAGAATTCCAGAGATTCACCACCCTCTGGGAGAAGAAGTTCCTCCTCAACTCTGTCTTAAACCGACCCCCCTTTATTTTGAGGCTGTGTCCTCTAGTTTTATCTTCCTTACTAAGTGGAAAGAATCTCTCCGCCTCCACCCTATCCAGCCCCCGCATTATCTTATAAGTCTCCATAAGATCCCCCCTCATCCTTCTAAACTCCAATGAGTACAAACCCAATCTCCTCAGCCTCTCCTCATAATCCAAACCCCTCATCTCCGGTATCAACCTGGTGAACCTTCTCTGCACTCCCTCCAATGCCAATATATCCTTCCTCATATAAGGGGACCAATACTGCACACAGTATTCCAGCTGCGGCCTCACCAATGCCCTGTACAGGTGCATCAAGACATCCCTGCTTTTATATTCTATCCCCTTCGCAATATAGGCCAACATCCCATTTGCCTTCTTGATCACCTGTTGTACCTGCAGACTGGGCTTTTGCGTCTCATGCACAAGGACCCCCAGGTCCCTTTGCACGGTAGCATGTTTTAATTTGTTTCCATTGAGATAGTAATCCCATTTGTTATTATTTCCTCCAAAGTGTATAACCTCGCATTTCTCAACGTTATACTCCATTTGCCATATCCTCGCCCACTCACTCAGCCTGTCCAAATCTCTCTGCAGATCTTCTCCGTCCTCCACACGATTCACTTTTCCACTTATCTTTGTGTCGTCTGCAAACTTCGTTACCCTACACTCCGTCCCCTCCTCCAGATCATCTATATAAATGGTAAACAGTTGCGGCCCGAGTACTGATCCCTGCGGCACGCCACTAGTTACCTTCCTCCAACCGGAAAAACACCCATTTATTCCGACTCTTTGCTTCCTGTCGGATAGCCAGTCCCCAATCCACTTTACATGTCTTCTATATGTCTTCTGCCTAAGAGTGGACTCCACCCCCGGGGTGATTACCCACTCTCAGTCCCTTTGTTAAATAAACCAATTCAAGTATCAATTGCAAATAATGGCAGGGGGAAGAAATAGATTGGTGCGCATTTGTCTGGTAACATCGCCGGCAGTAATTTCTATCCCAGCAGAAACCGATAACTCCTCACTTCCTTCCATTGCAGTTACCCCCTTCAGAAATGCACTCGCTGTGACTCCTTCCTGGAGAAAATGAACACCAAGTTGCAAGGTACGGTTCATTTTTTATTATACGATTTATACCCCGGGTGGTATTCACTTAACTCTCGCCCCAGATTCAACCCACAGGGCAGGCTGGATGTCCCCCTGTCAGGCAATGAGATGGTTTGAGCACTGTATTATTGTGGTTCCTGAGTCACTGCCTTTTTGTGCATAATTTGATTTCTGAGGCTCATCAAATTTTGGGTGGCACAGTGGTTAGCACTGCTGCCTCACAGAGCCAGGGACCCAGGTTCAATTCCCGGCTTGGGTCACTGTCTGTGTGGAGTTTGCACATTCTCCCCGTGTCTGCGTGGGTTCCCTCTGGATGCTCCAGTTTCCTCCCACACTCCAAAGATGTGCGGGTTAGGTGGATTGGCCGTACTAAATTGCCCCTTAGTGTCACAGGGACTAGCCAGGGTAGATGCATGGGGGGATTGAGATAGGGCCTCGGTGGGATACTAATCCATGCAGACTCGATGGGCCGAATTGCCTCCTTCTGCACTGTAGGGACTCTATGTTTCCATAAATTCTTCCTTCTTTCTTATTCGCTTTTATGTCCCTCTGCCCAATCTGGTTTCACTTTCCTTCATTATCTTTGTTCTTCTGCTTTCCTCCATTTTTATTCATTCGTGGGACATGGGCGTCGCTGGCTGGCCAGCATTTATTGCCCATCCCTCGTTGCCCTTGGAGGGCAGTTGAGAGTCAACCACATTGCTGTAGCTCCGGACTCACATGTGGGCCAGACCAGGTAAGGACGGCAGATTTCCTTCCCTAAAGGACATTAGTGAACCAGATGGATTTTTCCGACAATAGTTTCATCAGTAGATTCTTAATTCCAGGTTTTTTTTATTGAATTCAAATTCCGCCATCTGCCATGGCGAGATTCAAACCCGGGTCCCCAGAACATTAGCTGAGTTTCTGGATTAATAGTCTAGCGATAATACCACTAGGCCATTACCTCCCCATAAGGTTCTCTGTGGAGCACACATTATCAACTCAACTCCTAACGACCACAGCCTCCATTCTGAAAATATGTTGTATAGTGTCACATCTAAGAAATTTCTCCTCACCTCAGTCTAAAAGGTTTACCTCTTATCCTCAAACTATGACTCCTTAGTTCTGGACTCCCGCACCATCGGGAACATTCTTTCGGAATCTATCCTGTCTAACCCTGTTAGAATTTTGTAAGTTGCTATGAGATCCTCTCTCACTCTTCTAAACTCCAGTGAATATAATCCTAACTGACTTAGTCTCTTCATATGACAGACCTGCCATCCCAGGAATCAGCCTGGTAAACCTTCGCTGTACCCCCTTCTTCAGATAAGGACTCCAAAACCGCACAGAATATTCCAGTTGTGGCCTCACCAACACCCCATACACTTGCAGTAAAACATCCCTATTCCTCATAAGTTCATAAGATATAGATTTATTAGTGAGACAAGTAGGCTTGCATTAACACTGCAATGAAGTTACTGTGAAAATCCCCCCTGTTCGGGTCACACTGAGGGAGAATTTAGCACGGCCAATCCCCCCTAACCAGCACATCTTTCGGACTGTGGGAAGAAACCGGAGCACCCGGAGGAAACCCACGCAGACACGGGAGAGAATGTGCAGACTCTGCACAGACAGTGACCCAAGCCGGGAATCGAACTGGTTTATATGTTTGAAGAACTACTTTTCCAGTTTAAAAATAAAAGTGCTTTTTTGTCAGATGGAAACGGTCATTGTGATGGGCATGTAGACCATTGCCAGTAATCATTTTTAAACTTGAAGTTTGTTTTTATATGCTCATGTTTTTTAAAGCTATGTAAAATACGTGAGGCAGCAGTGCTAACTACCGTGCCAGTGTGCCACCCACAGACTCCCATAATCAAACAGGAACAGTTGGACGCTGCGCTAAAGAAACCCCATGCCTCTCACAAATGGGCTCAACATTTCCTGCATAAGCACTCAATACTGGCGGAGAGGCAGTGGCGAAGTGGTATTGTCACTAAACTAGTAATCCAGGGAGCCAGGGTGATGTTCTGGGGACCCGGGGTCGAATCCCACCACGGCAGATGGTGGAATTTGAATTCAATAAAAAAATATCTGGAATTAAGAATCTACTGATGACCATGAAACCATTGTCGATTGTTGGAAAACCCATCTCGTTCACTAATGTCCTTTAGGGAAGGAAACCTGCCGTCCTTACCTGGTCTGGCCTACATGTGACTCCAGAGCCACAGCAATGTGGTTGACTCTCAACTGCCCTCAGCGATGGGCAATAAATGATTGAATAACATTCTTCTTAATGACACTTAAATTACTTCATTGTCTGTACAGCAATTTGGGAAGTCCTGTCGTTGTGAAAGCAAGCTCTCTCTCCATTGTTTTTGTTCCTTTTTGTTTTTCTTTCATTTTGAGATCATCTTAACAGTAAAGGTTTGTAGGATGATGGGCAGGGATGTAGTTCAAGGATATTTTTAAAAGCAACAAAGGAGATGAGATAGCGAAGCAATCTCATCGCTTCTGAGAATCCACAATATAGTTGATTTGATTTATTATTGTCACGTATTAACATACAGTGAAAAGTCATGTTCCTTGCACGCTATACAGACAAAGCATACCGTTCATGGAGTACATAGGGGAGAAGGAGAGGGTGCAGAATATAGTGTTACAGTTACAGAAGAGAAAGATCAGCTTAATATATGGTAGGTCCGTTCAAAAGTCTGACGGCAGCAGAGAAGAAGCTGTTCTTGAGTCAGTTGGTACGTGACATCAGATTTTGTATCTTTTTCCCGAAAGAAGAAGGTGGAAGAGAGAATGTCCGTGGTGCGTGGGGTCCTTAATTATGCTGGCTGCTTTTCCAAGGCAGCGGGAAGTGTAGACAGAGTTAATGGATGGGAGGCTGGTTTGCGTGATGGATTGGGCTACATTAACAACCTTTTGTAGTTTCTTGCGGTCTTGGGCAGAGCAGGAGCCATACCAAGCTGTGATACAACCAGAAAGAATGCTTTCTATGGTGCATCTGTAAAAGTTGGTGAGAGTCGTAGTGGACATACCAAATTTCCTTAGTCTCCTGAGAAAGTGGAGGCATTGGTGGGCTTCGTAACCATAGCGTTAACTATAACCTGTGCAAATCACTTGTTGCCTTGAAGCTGATGTCTCTGGTTGTCTTCAAGTGACATCCTTTTCTCTATTATCTCTGTTTAGATTTTAAAACCCTGACTGTTCCCTCTGTTCTTCAGATTACAGTTCCAAAAGCAACGAGCTCGAGGAAGAGAGGGACACGGCCCTGAAATCATTGAATGAGGTCCAAGCCCTCGCGCAGGTTGGTGGAGCTCAGATCTTCACGGGAAGCCTCACGTTGCTTGCGATGGCCGTTGTTTTCAGACAAGTTAAAAGAACAATCAAAAATCATTCTACTAAACTCCAGGAACATAAGCCTGACTTTATTCAGTCTCACATCATAGGATAAGGGCGGCACGGTAGCACAGAGGTTAGCACTGCTGCTTCACAGCTCCAGGGACCTGGGTTCGATTCCCGGCTTGGGTCACTGTCTGTGTGGAGTTTGCACATTCTCCACTTGTCTGCGTGGGTTTCCTCCGGGTGCTCCGGTTTCCTCCCACAGTCCAAAGATGTGCGGGTTAGGTTGATTGGCCATGCTAAAATTGCCCCTTAGTGTCCTGAGATGTGTAGGTTAGAGGGATTAGTGGGTAAAATATGTAGGGATATGGGGGTAGGGCCTGGGTGGGATTGTGGTCGGTGCAGACTCGATGGGCCGAATGGCCTCTTTCTGTACTGTAGGGTCTCTATGATAAACCCCTTGTTTTAAAAAAGATTACAGGATGTGGTCATTGCTGGCCAGGCCAGCAATCCTAACTGTCCTGGAGAAGGTGGTGGTGAGCTGCCTTCTTGACCCGTTGGTGTCCATGTGGTGTAGGTACACCCACAGTGCTGTTAGGGAGGGAATTCCAGGATTTTGACCCAGCGACAGTGAAGGAACGGCCAATATATTTCCAAGTTAGGATGGTGAGCGGCTTGGAGGGGAATCTCCAGGTGGTGGTGTTCCCAGACGTCTGCTGCCCTTGTCCTTCTGGATGGTAGAGGTCGTAGGTTGAGAAGGTGCTGCCAAAGGAGCCTTGGTGAGTTCCTACAATGCATCTAGTGGATAGTACACACTGCTGCCACTGTGTGTTGGTGGTGGAGGGAGTGAATATTTCTGGAAGGGCTATCGTTCGAGCGGGGCTGCTTTATCCTGGATGGTGTCGAGCTTCTTGAGTGCTGTTGGAGCTGCACTCATCCAGGCAAGTGGGGAGTGTTCCATCACTACCCTGACTTGTGCCTTGCAGATAGTGGACAGGCTTTGGGGAGTCGGGAGGTGAGTTACTCGCTGCAGGATTCCTAGCCTCTGATCTGCTCTTGTAACCAAAGTATTTACATGGCTAGTCACGTTCACTTATCCCAAGGACAATTTGTGATCCTTTGTTGTACCACCTCCAATACAACTATAAACTGCATCTGCCATGCCCACACACTCAGCCTGTCCAAATCACACTGAAGTATCTCTGCATCCTCCTCACAGCTCATCCTCCCACCCAACTTTGTATCATCTGTAAATTTGGAGATAATACATTCAGTTCCCGCTTCCAAATCATGAATGTATATCTGTTGATCTAAGATGTCTGGTTTCTTGCAAGCAAATGTTAAATCTGGTTCCTGCGGCTGTCTCTGTAATTCAGAATCCTTTCTTTGCTCTTTAATTTCCCTGAACAAGATTTTGCTCAGATTCCAGTTCTTTGTTCCTTTGACTTAACTATCTTCCCCAGACCACCTTTTCTCCCATTTCCTGGTTCCTGTGACCCTCTCTTGTCCTTATTGGAAATCTCTACAATTCCCTGCCCTATTTCCAGCTACTCCTGGCACTAGCTTACAACTAACTCAAATGCTCTTGCTGTCTCAGTGTGGCCCCTGGTTGCTAAGCAACAACCTAGTTTTTCTTTTAAACCCTGTTTGCTTTAACATCATAAAACGCTCATTACAATGCAGACATCTGAACCGAACTACAGTTATTAACACAAAAATACAGAAATACAAAATTAACCTTCCTTAAAGTATACCCTATTTCTAATACCCACAAAAAATATATAAATTATTTAAAGCTAACTCTATTTCCTGACACAACTATAAACTGCACCTGCCATGCTGATGCCCACACACTCAGCCTGTCCAAATCATCCTGAAGCATCTCTGCATTCTCCTCATAGCTCACCCTCCCATCCAGTTTTGTATCATCTGCAAATTTGGAGACAATACATTCAACTGTTAATACAATACAACTGTTCCAGCAGGAACAGTTTCACCCTGTTAATCCTGTCTGGAACTTTACAATCATAGAATCTCTGCAGTGCAGAAGGAGGCCATTTGGCCCATTGAGTCTGCACTGACAACAGTCCCACCCAGGCTCTATCCCCGTGATCCCAGATAGTTAATCTGCTAATCCCTCTAACCTAGGCATCCCAGGAACTAAGGGACAATTTAGCATGGCCAATGCACCTAACCCGCATATCTTTGGACTGTGGGAGGTAACCGGAGCACCCAAAGGAAACCCACACAGACATGGGGAGAACGTGCAGACTCCACACAGACAGTGGACCCAAACCGGGAATTGAACCCACTGTGCCACCTTGCCGCCCCAAGCCCTTAAGATTTTGAACAAATTGGCTCTCTACCTTCACATTAAGGAGAACAATCTTGGCTTCTCCAGTCTGTCCACCTAACCGAAGTCTCTGCACCATCCCCAATGCCGCCATGTGCTATCCATTGGCCTGAACTGCTTGTCCCTGTGCTACAGGTACGACAGTAAGGAGTCTAACAACACCAGGTTAAAGTCCAACAGGTTTATTTGGTAGCAAACGCCACTAGCTTTTGGAGCGCTGCTCCTTCGGACGATTTCCACTCCGTCTGACGAAGGAGCAGCGCTCCGAAAGCTAGTGGCATTTGCTACCAAATAAACCTGTTGGACTTTAACCTGGTGCTGTTAGACTCCTTACTGTGTTTACCCCAGTCCAACGCTGGCATTTCCACATCATGACTACAGATACGTGTCAGAGCAAGTGATGGACTTTTGCAACAAGAAGACTTCTCTGCTCCGATGTTTTCGCTGGAGCAGAGAAGACACAGTGGTTAGCACTGCTGCTTCACAGCGCCAGGGACCTGGGTTCGATTCCCGGCTTGGGTCACTGTCTGCATGGAGTTTGCACGTTCTCCCCGTGTCTGCGTGGGTTTTCTCCGGTTTCCTCCCACAGTCTAAAAGACGTGCTGGTTAGGTGCATTGGCCATGCTAAATAACATTGAATACAGGAGTTGGGATGTCTCGTTGAAGTTGTACAAGACATTGGTAAGGCCACACTTGGAATACTGTGTTCAGTTCTGGTCACTATTATAGAAAGGAGTGCAGAAAAAATTTACTAGGATGCCACCGGGACTTGATGGTTTGAGTTATAAGGAGAGGCTGGATAGACTGGGACTTTTTTCTCTGGAGTGTAGGAGGCTGAGGGGTGATCGTATAGAGGTCTATAAAATAATGAGGGGCATAGATCAGCTAGATAGTCAATATCTTTACCCAAAGGTAGGGGAGTCTAAAACTAGAGGGCATAGGTTTAAGGTGAGAGGGAGAGATACAAAAGGATCCAGAGGGTCAATGTTTTCACACACAGGGTGGCGAGTGTCTGGAACAAGTTGCCAGAGGTAGTAGTAGAGGCGGGCACAATTTTGTCTTTTAAAAAGCATTTAGACAGTTATATGGGTAAGATGGCTGTCGAGGGATATGGGCCAAATGCGGGCAATAGCTTAGGGGTTTAAATAAAAGAGCGGCATGGACAAGTTGGGCCAAAGGGCCTGTTTCCATGCTATAAACCTCTAAGAAAAAAAAATTCTCCCTAGGCATACCCGAACAGGCGGTGGAGTGTGGCGACTCGGGGGTTTTCATAGTAACTTCATTGCAGTGTTAAGGTAAGCCTACTTGTGACTAATAAATAAGTAAACTTTAAACTAGTTCTGCCACCTCCAACCCCCCCCCCTGACATTGGGAACATTCTTCCTGAATCCTCCAGCATGTTGCAAGGTAGGTTTTCTTGAACAGGGTAAAAATGGCTTTGAAGTGAACCTCCTTGTACCTCCACACTTTTCACACGAGGGAGAGATCAAAGTGATTCACGGCAGGTTTGATGTAGTCACCAAAGGCATCTCATTACCTTTGATCTCGTGCTTGTGACGAGAATGGGTGAGACCGAACAGCCTTTGGCTCAGCACTGTGTCCTATATATCCTGTGAATATGTCTTCAAATTAAGCTTGAATATCCGAGTCTGCACTTCGCAGTTTAAATCCCCAGGATGTGGCGATGCCGGCGTTGGACTGGTGTTGGTCACAGAAAGAAGAAAACGCCCAGGTTTATTCCTGGCTATTAAATATATTGACTCAATAAAACAGTTACATTCAGCAGAATTCCTGACCCATCACTCCCAACGTTTTGGATGACTTAATTTTTCTCCCCCCCCCATTCATTCTTCATTAGAGAGTTCAGTATATTTATAGAGTTTACTGAACCCTGTAGGAGGTCCAGGCTGCCTGACCTGAATAATCGGATCAGATGTATATGACCTTTCCTATCACTCCCCCGCTAATCTGGCTATCCCTGCTGCTCTTTGCTGCTTCATAGGGTAATAGAATCCCTACGGTGCAGAAAAAGGCCATTTGGCCCATCGAGTCTGTACCAAGTCTCTGACAAAGTATCTTCCCAGGCGCACTCCCCTGTAACACCACAATCCACCTAACCTGCACATCTTTGGATGCTAAGGGGCAATTTAGCATGGCCAATCCGCCTAATCTACATATCTGTTGACATTAAGGGGCAATTTAGCATGGCCAATCCACCTAATCTACATATCTGTTGACATTAAGGGGCAATTTAGCATGGCCAATCCACCTAACCTACACATCTTTGGATACTAAGGGGCAATTTAACATGGCCAATCCACCTAACCTGCACATCTTCAGACACTAAGGGGCAATTTAGCATGGCCAATCCACCTAACCTGCACATCTTTGGACTGTGGGAGGAAACCGGAGCACCCGGAGGAAACCGACAGATACAGGGAGAACATGCAAACTCCAAACAGACAATCACCCAAGGCTGGAATTGAATCCAGGTCCCTGGCGTTCTGAGGCCGCAATGCCAGCCACCGTGCCGCCCACCTTTAACTTATTAGAGGGAAGACGGTGGTGTAGTGGCAGGGTCACCGGGCTAGAGGCCCAGGCTGAATGCTCTGCGGACATGGGTTCAAACTCCTCCACAGTAACGGGTGGAATTTGAATTCAATTAACAAAATCTGGAATTGAAAGTTAGTCTCAGTAAATGGTGAGCATGAACCTACCATCAATTGTTGTAAAAACCCATCTGGTTCACTAATGCGCCTTTAGGGAAGGAAATCTGCCGTCCTTGCCCGGTCTGGCCTACATGTGACTCCAGATCCACGGCAACGTGGTTCACTCTTCACTGCCCTCTGAAATGGCCCAGGAAGCCACTCAGTTCAGGGGCAACTAGGGATGGGCAACAAATACTGGGCTTGGTGGTGAAGCCCATATCCTGTGAAAGAATAAGGGTGAGAGAAAAAGATGCTTAAGGAACAGTGCTGAGGTGTGGTGGAGTATTCTCCACTTGTCTGGATGGTGCATCTCCAACAACACTCAAGAGCTTGACACTCTCCATGACAAAGCAGCCCACTTGATTGGCACTGCACCCACCACAATAAACATCTATTCCTTCCACCACTGGCAGACGGGCAACAATGCCACCGTCTGCCAGCAACCCCACCATGGTTCCTTCTGACATTCCAACCCTGTGACCTCTACCATCTGGAAGGACAGGGGGCAGCAGACACATGGGGAGCACCACCACCTGGAGGTTCCCCCCCAAGTCACTCGCCACCCTGACTTGGAAATATATCGCCGCTCCTTCACTGTTGCTGGGTCAAAATCGAAGAACTCCCTCCCTAACAGCAATGGGCGTATCTACACCACATGGACTGCAGCGGTTCAAGAAAGCGGCTTACCCACCACATTAGGGTTGGGTAAGAAATGCTGGTTTTGTCCGCAACCCTAATCTCCCATGGAAGATTGGAAGTCCCAGATTACACTGTTGATTCTTAATGTCATTAGCTTCAAGCCACTGGCCACCTTCCTCTCAGGATAGCACTGAACTGGCAATAGATATGGCCCTGGTTAGTGTTGACTATATCCTAAGAACATGGGGTGGCACAGAGGTTAACACTGCTGCCTCACAGCGCCAGGGATCCGGGTTCAATTCCGGCCTCGGGTCACTCTCTGTGCGGAGTCTGCACGTTCTCCCCGTGTCTGCGTGGGTTTCCTCCAGGTGCTTCAGTTTCCTCCCACAGTCCAATGGTGTGCGAGATTGGCCGTGCTAAATTAACCCTAGTGTCAGGGGGAGTAGCAGGGTAAATATGAGGGGTTACGGGAATAGGGCCTGGGTGGGATTGTGGTCGGTGCAGACTCGATGGGCTGAATAGCCGCCTCCTGCACTGTCGGGATTCTATGAAACTTTAAATGTTTTCTCTTTTCTAAATCCTGGTGCAGTTTTGGTGTCCTTATCTGAGGAAGGATGTCCTTGCTATAAAGGGAGTACAGCGAAGGTTTACCAGGCTGATTCCTGGGATGACAGGTCTGTCATATGAGGAGAGACTAAGTCGGTTAGGATTATATTCACTGGAGTTTGGAAGAGTGAGAGGTGATCTCATAGAAACTTATAAAATTCTAACAGGATGAGACAGGGTAGATTCAGAAAGAATGTTCCCGATGATGGGGGAGTCCAGAACCAGGGGTCATAGTTTGAGGATAAGGGGTAAACCTTTTAGAACTGAGGTGAGGAGAAATTTCTTCACCCAGAGAGTGGTGAATGTGTGGAATTCACTTCCACAGAAAGTAGTTGAGGCCAAAACATTGTGTGATTTCAAGAAGAAACTAGATATAACTCTTGGGGCTGAAAGTTTGAAGTTTATTTATTGGTGTCACAAGTAGGGCTTACATTAACACTGCAATGAAGTTACTGTGAAAATCCCCTAGTTGCCACACTCTGGCATCTGTTCGGGTACACTCGGGGACAATTTAGCATGTCCAATGCACCTAACTAACACACCTTTCGGATTGTGGGACGAAACCGGAGGAAACCGACGCAGAGACGGGGAGAACGTGCAGACTCCGCACAGACAGTGACCCAAGTCGGGAATCGAACCCGGATCCCTGGCGCTGTGAGGCAGCAGTGCTAGCCACCGTGCTGATGTGGAGATGAACCACTGTGCTGCCAGGGGCAGTATTTTCTTGCTCTTAGGGCTGAAGAGATCAAGGGATATGGAATCTGATTATCAAGCTGTGATCACAATGAATGGCAGAGCAGGGCCGAATGGCCTCCTGCTTCTAGTTTCTATGCATGATGTGCATGTATGCTATGGAGCTCTCGACCAGAAAAGGGTCAACAGTCAATGGGAGCGTCTGATGCTGCTGTAAAATGCCTATCTGAGAAAGTGCAGCATAATATTGGTAATTAGACAGTGGGCTGTTGTATAGATGCTAACATCACCCCATCAGCGGAGGTTGTTTCATACATTAACTTCTGGGCCCACGGGGGAGGTTTGATAATGGATTTGCTCTGACAGCTAAAACAATGTAGCCAAGTCTCGTTATCGTAAATGAGTACGTTGACATTTCAAGCCTCCTTTTACCTGAATGATTCACTAATCTAACTGGAAACTGGATGGCATTAGTTCAATGGCAGTCACTTAGTTGCATTATTGTGTGAGGTGGTTGGGAGGCAAAATTGCCTCGGAGACATGTTGTGTTGTTATTCTGTGACCTGCAGAGTTATGTCAAGGTCTTTGATTTCCCCCCCTTCCCCAATTCCCCCTCCCATCTCCTGAAATTCACCCAGAGGGTGGTGCGTATAGAGAAGGAGCTGCCAGAGAAAGTGGTTGAGCGGGTACGATAGCATCATTTGGATAAGTACGTGGGTGGGCAGGGATTAGAGGGATATGGGCAATTGGGACTAGCTGGGAGGGCACCATGGTCGGCATGGACCGGTTGGGCCGAAGGGCCTGTTTCCGTGCCGTATTTCTCTGTGACTCTGAACAGTTGGAAGCTTTTTCCCAGGGGCAGAAATGACCATCACAAGGGGGCACAAGTTCAAGATGAGGAGGGAAAGGTTCAGTGGAGATGTGCGGGGGGAAGTTTTTTACACAGAGGGTGGTGGGGGCCTGGAATGCGCTGCCAAGTGAGGTGGTTGAGGCAGACACGTTCGTGACATTTAAGACTTATCTGGAAAGACTCTCAAATAGGCAGGGAATAGAGGGATACAGGTGGTTGGTTGGTCTAGATAGGACGGCGTCATCGGTGCAGGCTTGGTGGGCCGAAGGGCCTGTTCCTGTGCTGTACTGTTCTTTGTTGACTATGAAAGCTCTCCACAGGCATTGACAAACTTCCAGTACTTCCCCCAAATGAGTGTCCGAGTGAGCACTGTGATTGCCTGCAGGCTATTTGAATACAGCATGCTAAACCTGAGCATGATTCCCACCACCCCATTCCAAAACCTTTAGCCGCTGTGACCTTGCACTATCTTCCTAACTCCCTCCCTCTTGCCACATCACCTCCCCACATCTCCTCCCCACCTTCAAAAGGAGCCTCTAAACCCACCTCTTCCACCTGGGTAGCATGGTGGCACAATGGTTAGCACTGCTGCCTCACAGTGCCAGGGACCCGGGTTCGATTCCGGCCTCGGGTGACTGTCTGTGCAGAGTCTGCACCTTCTCCCTATGTCTGCGTGGCTTTCCTCCAGGTGCTCCGGTTTCCTCCCACAGTTCAAAGATGTGCGGGTTAGGGGGATTGGCCATGCTAAATTTTCTCTTAGTGTCAGGGGGATTAGCAGGGTAAATGAGTGGGAATAAGGCCTGGATGGGATTGTGGTCGGTGCAGGCTCGATGGGCCAAATGGCCTCCTTCTGGATTCTATGATTACATGTTAACAGACCAAGAAGTCGAACTTGCACGATTTTTCCCCCCAAATTACTAAAGTACGGAGTAAAATGTCCCTTAAACCCCCTCTCTGCCCCACCCACCTCCCACCCCTGACTCTCGGATAGGATTTCAGTTATAGTGCTCTTCACCACATCAGGACCTCTCCAGCCACTGTCGGCCTTTTGAAGTGTAGTCATCTAGGAAATGAATGTATTTATTCTTTGATGGGATGTTGTGAGTGCCACTGTCAAGGCCAGCATTTGCCCATCACTAATTGCCCCTTGAACTGAGTGTCTCGCTGGGCCATTTCAGAGGGCAGTTAAGAGTCAACCACATTGCTGTGGCTCTGGAGTCACATGTAGGCCAGACCGGGTAAGGACGGCAGATTTCCTTCCCTAAAGGACATTAGTGAACCGGATGGGTTTTTTCGACAATGGGCAACAAATGCTGGCCTTGTTCTCGAGGCCCACGTGAAGGAATGATTAGGAAGAAAGTCAGTGTTTCCTCTAGGTTGTATGTATGGTAGTGCCTGGAAGATTCTGCACAAGTTTATGGGGAGGCAGTAGCGCAGTAGTATTGTCGCTGGACTGATAATCCAGAGACCCAGGGTTCTGCTCTGGGGACCCGGGTTCGAATCCCACCATGACAGCTGATGAAATTTCAATTCAATAAATATCTGGAATTAAGAATCTACTGATCACCATGAAACTATTGTCAAGTAAAATGCATTACTCGTTGTGAGGTAATACATTTTGGAAGGTCTAATACAGATAGGAAATATACAGTAAATGGCAGAACCCTTAAGAGTATTGATAGGCAGAGGGATCTGGGTGTACAGGTACACAGGTCACTGAAAGTGGCAATTCAGGTGGAGAAGGTAGTCAAGAAGACATACGGCATGCTTGCCTTCAGTGGCCGGGGCATTGAGTTTAAAAATTGGCAAGTCACGTTGCAGCTTTATAGAACCTTAGTTAGGCCGCACTTGGAATATAGTGTTCAATTCTGTTCGCCACACTACCAGAAGGATGTGGAGGCTTTGGAGAGGGTACAGAAAAGATTTACCAGGATGTTGCCTGGTATGGAGGGCATTAGCTATGAGGAGAGGTTGGAGAAACTTGGTTTGTTCTCACTGGAACGACGGATAGAAGTCTACAAGATTATGAGAGGCATGGACAGAGTGGATAGTCAGAAGCTTTTTCCCAGGGTGGAAGAGTCAATTACTCGGGGGCATAGGTTTAAGGTGCGAGGGGCAAGGTTTAAAGGAGATGTACGAGGCAGATGTTTTACACAGAGTAGTGGGTGCCTGGAGCTCGTTGCCGGGGGAGGTAGTGGAAGCGGATGCGGTAGTGACTTTTAAGGGGTGTCTTGACAAATACGTGAATAGGATGGGAATAGAGGGATACGGTCCCTGGAAGGGTAGAGGGTTTTAGTTCAGTCGGGCAGCATGGTCGGTGCAGGCTTGGAGGGCTGAAGGGCCTGGTCCTGTGCTGTAATTTTCTTTGTTCTTTGAAATCTGCCGTCCTTACCTGGTCTGGCCTACATGTGACTCCAGAGCCACAGCAATGTGGTTGACTCCTTGATTTGATTTGATTTATTATTGTCACATGTATTGGAACACAGGGAAAAGTATTGTTTCTTGCGCGCTATACAGGCAAAGCATACCGTTCATAGAGAAGGAAAGGGTGCAGAATGTAGTGTTACAGTCATAGTTAGGCTAGAGAAAGATCAACTTAGTGCGAGGCAGGTCCATTCAAAAGTCTGATGGCAGCAGGGAAGAAGCTGTTCTAAATGCCCCCAGGGAAGTTCAATAAATGCTGGCCCTGTCAGCGATGCCCACATCCCATGAATGTGGGCGGCACGGTGGCACATGGTTAGCAGAGACCCGGGTTCAATTCTGGCCTCGGTCACTGCCTGTGTGAAGTTTTCACATTCTTCCCGTGTCTGCGTGGGTTTCCTCCGGGTGCTCTGGTTTCCTCTCACAGTCCAAAGATGCGCGTGTTAGGTTGATTGGCCATGCTAAATTGACCCTAGTGTCAGGGGATTAGTGGGGTAAATATGTAGAGTTACGGGAATAGGGCCTGGGTGGGATTGTGGTCGGTGCAGACTCGATGGGCCGAATGGCTTCCTTCTGCACTGTAGGGATTCTATGAATGAAAAAAGCAGTCCCCTTTAAGACACCACTCAAAATAATTTAAAGCTCCCACACACTGAAATAAACAGGGTTGCACAGGAGGAAAGGAGTTTATTGAGGGGACCGTGGCGACAGTTCAGAGCTTGGATATCTTTTGGTGACCTTTCAGCGAGCAATTAATTGGTGCAAGATTATAAAGGTCAACTATATCCCTCTGTTTCGAAGGGGCTGGAGGAGACGATGAAGCTTGAAGAGCAATTCTCTCAAACTCTCCAGACGGAGAACAACTGCTTCAGCAGACACAGCCAGCTGATGACCCATCAGGTAAGTCTCTCCGGAAATATTGCTGGATTGAATAGTCTGTCTGTCTCTTTGAGAGCTTCCATCAGGGGGGCCTCAGCCTTGGAAACTCCAATCAACCTCGGAGGCACATTACAGTCTTCCAGTCTCAACATCGAATTCAATAACTTCAGATGATTGGTTCTACCTCACCTTGACCCCCTTGTTTTCATTCTATTTAATTTTTAACTGTTCTCTACCTTTTATTTCTTTATTGGCTTTCTTTATTTTTCTTTCCCCCCGATTTTATCCACCCTTTCCCTTACCTTTTCTCCCCCTTTGCTTCCCCTTTATCTCCATTTTACCTCTCACCCACCCCCTTCCCCCTTCTCCCCCCCACCCTTCTCCCCTCCCCACCACTCCCCCCAACACACCTCCCCCCCCCCCCCCCCCCCCCCACACCTTCATCTGTCACAGTTTACCCTCTGATTTCAGCTTCTCTGCCGTTTGGCCATTCACACCTTCTATTCTCTCTATGGGCTGCCATTAGCAGCCTTTCCCCTGGTTTCTGTGGCTATGACTCATCTTTGATTCCCTCCCCCTGCAGTATAAATATCTCCCACTTTCTCTGCCTTTTAGCTTTGACAAAGGGTCACCTGGACTCGAAACATCAGCTCTTTTCTCTCCTTACAGATGCTGCCAGACCTGCTGAGATTTTCCAGCATTTTCTGATTCGGTCCACAATCAACAGGTTTACCAGGTTGATTTCTGGGATGGCAGGTCTGTCCTATGAGGAGAGACTAAGTCGGTTAGGATTATATTCAGAGGGTGGTGAATGTGTGGAATTTACTACCACAGAAAGTAATTGAGGCCAAAACGATGTGTGATTTCAAGAAGAAATTAGATATAGATCTTGGGGATGTAAGTTTAAAGTTTATTTATTAGTGTCACAAGTAGGCTTACATTAACACTGAAACGAACTTACTGTGAAAATCCCCTAATCATCACACTCTGGCACCTGTTTGGGTGAGGAGAAATTGGGTGGCACAATGGTTAGCACTGCTGCCTCACAGCGCCAGGGACCCGGGTTCATTTCCGGCCTCGGGTCACTGTCTGTGTGGAGTCTGCACGTTCTCCCCGTGTCTGCGTGGGTTTCCTCCGAGTGCTCCGGTTTCCTCCCACAGTCCAAAGATGTGCGGGTTAGGTGCATTGGCCATGTTAAATTGCCCCTTTAGTGTCCCGGGAAACGTAGGTTGGAGGAATTAGCAGGGTAAATATGTGGGGTTATGGGGATAGGGGCTGGGTGGGATTGTTGTCGGTGCAGGCTCGATGGGCCGAATGGTCTCCTTTTGCTCTGTAGGCTTTCTATAATTTCTGTGAAATTTCTTCACCCAAAGGGTGGTGAATGTGTGGAATTCACCTCCGCAATTCAACGTAAGCCCCAGTGTACGGAACAGCCGTCATCACCGCATTCCTGTACTACAGTGAGACCTGCTCTATATACCAGCGACACACAAGAAGGATGTTATTAAACTGGAAAGGGTGCAAAAAAAGATTTACAAGGATATTACCGGGACTGGAAGGTTTGAATTATAAGGAGAGGCTGGGACTTTTTTTCCCCCTGGAGCGTAGGAGCGTGAGGGGGTCACCTTGCATTAAATCATGAGGGGCATAGATAAGGTGAATAGCCAAGGTCCTTTCCCCAGGGTAGGGGAGTCCAAAACTACAGGGCATGGGTTTAAGGTGAGAGGGGAAAATTTAAAAGGGACCCAAGGGCAACCTTTTCACACAGAGGGTGTGAATGAGCTGCCAGAAGAGATGGTAGAGGCGGATACAATTACATTTAGAAGACCTACTGCCATCAGACTTTTGAATGGACCTATTTCGCACTAAGTTGATCTTTCTCTACACCTGAGCTATGACTGTAACGCTACATTCTGCACTCTCTCCTTTCCTTCTCTATGAACGGTATGCTTTGTCTGTATAGCGCGCAAGAAACAATACTTTTCACTGTATGCTAATACATGTGACAATAATAAACCAAATCAAACACTTTGGCAGGAAGATGGGTGGGAAAGGTTTAGAGGGATATGGGCTAAATGCTGGCAAATGGGACTAGTTCAGTTTCGGAAACCTGGTCGGCATGGACAAGTTGGGCCAAAGGGCCTGTTTCCAAGCTGTATATCTTTATAACTACCACAGAAAGTCATTGAGGCCAAAGATTTCAAGAAGAAATTAGATATAGCTCTTGGGGCTAAAGGGATCAGGGGATATGGGGAATATGGGGGGATCAGGATATTGAATTTGATGATCAGCCATGATCAAAATGAATAGTGGAGCAGGCTCGAAGGGCCGAATGGCCTCCTCCTGCTTCTATTTTCTATGATGTTTAGCAGGCACAGTGACTGAAGAAGTAGTCCACTGTCTTCTCCCCCTCGCTCTCCGGAGTGAGAGGGGGATTAAGTGACAGACCAAGGAGGGAAGGAAGGCAGGCTCGAGTTGCATCAAAACACTGTCCAGGGACAAAGTTACACGTCAACCACCATCTTCGGTGGGACTGGGATAGATCATTGTGCAGAGAGGAGGGAAGCCATTGATCTGTGGAAGGAGGAAAATGGCGTAGGGTCAGGGTGTGGGGGAAAACTCCAAATCCCCTCCAAATAAAAGCAAAATATGGCCATTCGCACATCTATTTGAAATTTGACCACAAGCCCAGTTGACCCTTAAATCTTCCTTTTAACATGGAGGGCAAGCTGTTGTTTCTGGCCCCTATCTGCACCTTGTATTACTGGGGTCGAGCAGAAAGGTGGCGCCTACGACATTGGGGTGGCTCAGTGGTTAGCACTGATTCTGGCCTTGGGTCACTGTCCGTACAGAGTCTGCACATTCTCCCCATGCAGACTCCACACAGACAGTGACCCGAGGCCAGAATCGAATCCAGGCCCCTGACGCTGTGAGGCAGCAGTGCTAACCACTGAGCCACCCCAATGTTCTCCCCCGTTCTGCGTGGGTTTCCTCCCACAGTCTAAAAGACATGCTGGTTAGGTGGATCGGCTGTGCTAAATTGCCCCTCGGGGTCAGCGGGGTAAATATGTGGGGTTATGGGGCTAGGGTCTGGGTGGGAGTGTGGTCGGTGCAGACTTGATGGGCTGAATGGCCTCCTTCTGAACTGTGGGGGCCTTCCAGATTCTGTGATTGATGTAACCCCATCCCCAGAAACCATGGCCATCGGAGACATGTAAAATTCAGATGAATGCCTGCCTTTTCTGGTCTTCTGGACTGTGAATGTCCCATCAATCCAAAGATGTGTGGGTTAGGTGGATTGGCCATGGTAAATTGTCCCTTGGTGTCAGGGGGATTAGCAGGGTAAACATGAGGGGTTACGGGGATAGGGACTGGGTGGGATTGTAGTCGGTGCAGGCTCGATGGGCCGAATGACCTCCTTCTGCACTGTAGGAATTCTGTGTGCGGGATTATACAACCATGCCCGGGTGAGACCGGAAATTCCCGCCCGAGGTCAACGGAGATTTCTGTTGGACCCTTGCCCACTCCGATTCTGTGGCAGGCGAGGTGGTAGAGTTCCGGCCTATGAATCTGTTACAAACTGGACGCGGTTGGACTGTGATGCGCGATATAACACACGAGAGGCGTGATGTACTCGGGAAATAAAGGCTTTTATTGCCAACAATAACAGAGCTACCATATACAGTACACGATCCCAGACTAAAGGGTCACCAGGCAGAGCAGTGACCTTTATACCTCTCCCAGGAGGCGGAGCCGACTGGGGTGTACCATAACAACTATATTAACAGGTAGAACAGCCCAACCCTAACCCCAACAGTAACATATATACAGACTCATAGTACTGGCCAGACCATGGCTCAGCACGACCTAGTGGGAACCAACAATGGTTCGCCACAGACTGTGTATTCCAATCCACACTGTAGTGTAATATTGAATTTGAGCATTCGTTCTGGCTGGGAGGGTAGGGGGAAATCGCTTCCTTTCCATCAGTATTAAAAAGGACATTATCTGGAGGAAACGGAGGCTTATAATAATGTTCCTGCCTTTCAACAGTTGGCGACTTTGGTGAAAGAGCAAGAGGGTTTGACGAAAGGTTACACTAAGCTGCCGGAGGACAGAAAAGGCAACGCTTCTCTGGAATACTGGGTCCCCAGGTCACATCTCGTTCAGGTAACCATCCTTCATAAAGTCTGCATTGCTGTATAATTCTGTACTTCATTTTTAAGCAAACAAATGGGGTGGCACAGTGATTAGCACTGCTGCCTCACAGCGCCAAGGACCCAGGTTCAATTCCAGCCTCGGGTGACTGTCTGTGCGGAGTCTGCATGTTCTTCCCGTATTTGCGTGGGTTTCCTCCGGGTGCTCCGATTTCCTCCCACACTCCAAAGATGTGCGGGTTAGGTGGATTGGCCAGGCTAAATTGCCCCTTAGTGTCCAAAGATGTGCAGGTTAGGTGGATTGGCCAGGCTAAATTGCCCCTTAGTGTCCAAAGATGTGCAGGTTAGGTGGATTGGCCGTGCTAAATTGACCTTACTTTCGGGGGGACGAGCTGGATAAATATGTGGAGTTAGAGGGATAGGGTGGGATTGTCATCAGTGCTGGCTCGGTGGGCTGAATGGCCTCCTTCTGTACTGCCGGGATTGTATGATCAAATGTCCTTTTTTTAAATCCTCACTCTCAAAGTGAGAGAGTTTTAGAGAGAATGACCCCCCCCCCCCCCCCCACCTCCCCCCCCCCACCCCCCTGGTTCCTCTAATAAAGCCAACAGATGGTTTAGCTTTAACACGTTCGCTGTGACTTCAGTGAATGGGCTCACTTTCCTCGTTACTAAAGTGGGGCACAGGGGCTGAGTTACATTCTGCTGTTGGCTGCAAACAGTCGCTCATTGTCTCAGAAACTTCCGATTCGCTTTCTAATGGGTTTGCAACCCCGTGTGAAAGGACTGGCTACTCGAACACTGCTCTTCCCAGAATTGTGTTGGATCCGATTCCCATGCTAATCAATGTCACCGGCAAGTCCTGCCAACTCTCGCTGAGGTATGAGTCACGTAATCGAGGGATACTTTTCAGTTGAGGGGGGCCCATTCGGCCCATCTTGTTCATCCACCCAGAGCAGCCCCAGTCTATCACCATAGAATCCCTACAGTGCAGAAGGAGGCGTGAGGCAATCCCGGTCATACGTGTGATTAGCAGGGTAAATATGTGGGGTTACAGGGATAGGGTCTGGGTGGGATTGAGGCCAGTGCAGACTCGATGGGCCGAATGCCGCCCTCCTACACTGTAGGATTTTATGATTCTAGAGACATGCGATGCCCCGTCAGACATCCATGTGATGGACAGAACATTGGTATCTCTAGAATCATAGAATCCCTACAGTGCAGAAGGAGGCCATTGAGCCTGCACCGACCACAATCCCACCCAGGTCCTGTACCCGTAACCCCATGTATTTACCCTGCTAATCCCCCTGACACTAGGGTCAATTTATCATGGCCAATCCACCCAACCCGCACATCTTTGGACTGTGGGAGGAAACTGGAGCACCCGGAGGAAACCCACGCAGACATGGGGAGGACGTGCAAACTCCACACAGTCACCCGAGGCCAGAATTGAACCCAGGTCCCTGGTGCTGTGAGGCAGCAGCGCTAGCCACTGTGCCACCCACATATGACAAAAGGATTAACAGACTGGGTCTCTCCTCTCTTGAGGAGAGTGCGGTGGCACAGTGATTAGCACTGCTGCCTCACAGCGTCAGGGACTTGGGTTACATCCCGGCTTGGGTAATGGTCTGTGTGGAGTCTGCACATTCTCCCCATGTCTGCATGGGTTTCCTCCGGTTGCTCCATTTTCCACTGTCCAAGTGCAGGTTAGGCAGATTGGCCGTGGGAAACATGCGGGGTTATGGGGATAGGGCAAGAGAGAGGGCCTGGGTAGGATACTCTGCCAGAGAGTCATAGAAACCCCGCAGTGCAGAAGGAGGCCATTCAGCCCATCGAGTCTGCACTGACAACAATCCCACCCAGCCCTATCCCTGCTGAGTTACCTGTTAATCCCTCTCACCTATCACATTCCGGGACACGAAGATCAATTTAGCATGTCCAATCAACCTAACCCGTACATCTTTGGAGTGTGGGAGGAAACCGGAGCACCCGGAGGAAACCCACGCAGACACGGGGAGAATGTGCAAACTCCACACAGACAGTGACCCTGAGCCAGGAATCGAACCTGGGTCCCTGCTGCTGTGAGGCATCAGCGCTAACCACTGTGCTGCCGTGCCACCCCTCGGTGCAGACTGGATGGGCCAAAAGGCCTCTTCTGTGTTGTAGGGATTCTATGAAGCAAAGAAGGCCAAGGTGTGATCTAATGGGATTCTTTAAAAATTAGGAAAATAGGTACAGAGAGAATGTTTTCTTTTGTGGGAAAGAATATAATGGAGGCCATCGATATGAGACCGTTGTCAAGAGATACAGTATGGAATTCAGGAGAAACTTCTTCACCCAAAGACAGTGTGGACCTTGGTACCTTGGAATGGCTGAAGCGAATAGCGAGGGCCTGGGTGGGATGCTCTTTTGATTGTTGCGGTTCAGGTTAGAAGCTCCAAAGTGTTTTATGAAGCCCGCCTGAATCATAGGTTTTGCAACTTGAATTTGGCTAGGATAAGCTTGACATGTTTCACTTTAGGTATGATTCAAGTGAGCCACTAGGGAGCTTTTATCAAACAAAGTTTAGTTAAGAATATAATTAACATGCATGGTAAGAAATTTAGTAAAGAACTTTTATCAATTACAAGCAAGAAACAAGCAATCATGAATATATATAAGCTGTCCCAATCAAAACCAAAACCTCCCATAGACAAAAGACCTTTTTCACAGATTTAACACAGCACAGACTACTGCTCACGTGACACTGGGAACGGGGCCATCAGTTGAATTCTGCAGTCAAATGCTCTTGAGACTCAGAACAGTTCGAAGACCAGACAGCTTCCCAAAACACGAGTGAGAATCTGGTCCAGCCCCCAACAGCAACAGGTTTTCACCCCTCAGGGAAACAAGATCTTGTTTTCAGCTCAGCAACAGAATTTTCAAAAGAACAGGGAGAGAGGGAAAACACTTCTTTTTAGCTTGCTGTCCCTTCTAAAATGAAAAACTCAAACCTGCAGCTCCCAAATGAAAATGAAATCGCTGTTGCCCACAGCTTTTTCCCTTCCCAACAATGACATCAGCTGAGGCTGTGAGCATGGTCTCTAAGGGTGACCTTATAGAGGTCTATAAAATAATGAGGGGCATAGACAAGGTAGATAGTCAATATCTTTTCCCAAAGGTAGGGGAGTCTAAAACTAGAGGACATGGGTTTAAGGTGAGAGGGGAGAGGTACAAAAGTGTCCAGAGGGGCAATGTTTTCACACACAGGGTGGTGAGTGTCTGGAACAAGCTGCCAGAGGTAGTAGTAGAGGCGGATACAATTTTATCTTTTAAAAAGCATTCAGGCAGTTACATGGGTACGATGGGTATACAGGGATATGGGCCAAATGCGGGCAATTGGGATTAGCTTAGGGGTTTTTAAAAAAAAAATAAGGGCGGCACGGACAAGTTGGGCTGAAGGGCCTGTTTCCATGCTGTAAACCTCTATGACTATGACTCTATAAATTAAAAAAACGAACTCTTAAAGGTACACTAACATCACACGATGCAGACTTGATGGACCAAATGGCCTCTCTCTTCAATGTAGCGATGTTATGATAGTAACCAATGCCACCCAAGCTTGTACAGTTCAGCACTGGCTAGAAATCAGGAATGGGACTCCCCATCGATTCTTTTTTTTCTCAATCCTTCCCTGGGCTTTGAGGGTCTTCGCCACTCTGCAAATGCGCTCCTGCCCGTTGTTGAACTAATGCAGCATCTTGGCCCAGGGGTCGGAATTAGCACGTGCCTACCCTGGACTCCGGGTCCCCTGGGATTAACTTGCTGCTCTCTCTCTCTCTCCCTCTCTCTCTCCGCGTGACAGAATGTGGTGGAAATGGTGAAATCCCAGGAGGGACAGAAGCTGGGCTTGGAGGGAGAGAATCGGAAGCTGAAAGAAGGGGCGGGCTTTCCGAATTTTCAGAAACTGGAGGAGGAAATTCAGAGCCTGCAGCAGCACCTGGATTCCAAAACGGAAAAGGTAATGGCGACATCCTCTTAAAACTTGGTCAGCGATTGGCAAAGTGTCTGGAGTGGGATTTCATTGTGACAGTGCTGTTGGGAATATATCCTTACTGAGGGACTGGTCCTGTGAGCTTTTCTAACAAAGCCTCCTTCAAGGAATTCAAGTGTGACTATTGGGTGGTTCTAACCAAAGGCTGCCTTCAAAGGTGTTATAATCCAGAAAGCCAGTGGCACAGTGGTTAGTTCTGCTGCCTCACAGCGTCAGGGACCCAGGTTCAATTCCCGACTTGGGTCACTGTCTGTGCGAAGTTTGCGCGTTCTCCCCGTGTCTGCGTGGGTTTCCTCCCACAGCCTGAAAGACGTGCTGGTTAGGGTGCATTGGCCGTGCTAAATTCTCCCTCAGTGTAACCCGAACAGGTGCCAGAGTGTGGCGACTAAGGGATTTTCACAGTAGCTTCATTGCAGTGTTAATGTAAGCCGACTTGTGACACTAATAAATAAAACAAAGGATGAGACAGGAGCCAATTTTTACTCCGTCTTGCACTTTTTTTAGTTTAGTTTACTCGTCCCCTCAGGCCTGCTCCGCCATTGAGTAAGCTCCTAGCTGATCAGGCTGTGGCCTCTATGACACTCATCCTGTTCACCATCCCGATACACTGAGGGAATCAATCTACTGCTCCCTTCACAGAAATCATAGAAACCCTACAGTACAGAAAGAGGCCATTCGGCCCATCGAGTCTGCACCGACCACAATCCCACCCAGGCCCTACCCCCATATTCCTACACATTTACCCACTAATCCCTCTAATCTACGCATCTCAGGACACGAGGGGCAATTTTAGCATGGCCAATCAACCTAACCCGCACATCTTTGGACTGTGGGAGGAAACCGGAGCACCCGGAGGAAACCCACACAGACACGAGGAGAATGTGCAAACTCCACACAGACAGTGACCCAAGCCGGGAATCGAACCCAGGTCCCTGGAGCTGTGAAGCAGCAGTGCTAACCACTGTGCTACCGTGCCGCCCTTATTAACCATTCAGTGGCTCTGCCTCTGCCACTCATTGGGGAAGAGTTCCACAGACTCATGACTGGCTGGAGAGAAATAAATCTCTATTGTAAATGGGACATCGTTTATTAGATGGTGTTCCCTAGTTCCGGATCTATATCTAAATATTGTGTGTGTGTGAGTGTCTGCGTGTGCCCGTGCCCCTGCCGAGGCCGGAATTGAACCCGGGTCCCTGGCGCTGTGAGGCAGCAGTGCTAACCACTGTGCCCATTGTCTTTGATTTGGAAAACCCAAAGATACTCCAGGTTTGATTGCCCTGCAGATTCTGTTAAATTAGTGAACATGAAGCTTAACAAGCTGCTAAATTTATTCCAGATGTCTGCCATGGCTTGTGAGATGGAAGCATTGAGGCACAAGAATGAGTGTCTGATGAAAGGTAAAGTCTCCTCTTCCTCTGTTTGAGAGCTTGCTGCCATTTCCTTTTAGTCTGGTGCTGACTTTTAACACTGTGTTGTCCTCACCCCCCCTCCAACAGCAAACGTGAAGGATTGGCAGCAGATTCAGAGCCTGCGGGAACAAAGTGAAGACTCATTCGTTGATACACCGGGGACTGTGGCTGTGTCGAGGCTTTCCGACAGGCAGTCCTGGAATCCATGGGCATCGTCGCACTTGCTACAGGGGCTTAAACCTGGTGATCAAAGTGAGGGAGACCCCTCCCCAAGCCAAAGGGGGGACCTGACCTCGCCGGCAGCGGCCAACACTCTCAGCGCGAGGGATGGCGGGTACGTGGATTACGCGGTGGCCGACCGAGGCGCCCCCGGCTCGATGGGTCTTCCCCGCCCTGAAAATTGGTTCAGCAGCATCATGACAAGCCAACCGCAGTCGAAGCAGGTCCGCCCGCCAGACCAGTCTTCGGTCACCCTGACCCAAAGCAGGACTCCATCTCCGCCCAGGTCCACCTGTCCGGAGCCGCCACTCAACGCCAGCAGGTCTTCACTTGACTCCTCCTCGGCTTCAGAAGCCCAGAGCGAGGATGAGAAGACACAGGGACGGACAATGCCCTCTGCGATGAAATGTACACTTCTGTTGTCCCCCCGACCTTTCAGACTGCACAGGGTGAACAGGAATAAAAAGTGATGCCCTTAGGGCAAGAATTGAAAATTATTTTTTAAAAGCAACTGGCGTAATTATTGTATTTCTAAAGGTGCAGAAATGGTTGGAACTCGTTAAGAGGTACTGTTTTCGTGTAAACATGTATGCTGTCAATCTAATGGAATAGAATACAAACAGGGCCTGGGTGGGATTGTGGTCAGTGCAGGCTCGATGGGCCGAATGGCGGCCTCCTGCACTGTAGGGGTTCTGTGTGATAAATTCTCCCTTAGTGTCAGGGGGTACTAGTAGGGTAAATATGTGACGTTGAGGGGATGGGGCCTGGGTGGGATTGTGGTCAGTGCAAACTCGATGGGCTGAATGGTCTCCTTCTGCACTGTAGGGTTTCTTTGGTTTCAATAGAAAATGCTGGAAAGTCGCAGCAGGTCCGACAGCACATTAGCACTACTGCCTCGCAGCGCCAGGGACCCGGGTTCGATTCCTGGCTTGGGCCACTGTCTGTGTGGAGTCTGCATGTTCTCCCCGTGTCTGCGTGGGTTTCCTCCAGGTGCTCCGGTTTCCTCCCACAATCCAAGAGACTTTGAGTTGATTTATTGTTGTCACATGTATTGGAACACTGTAAAAAGTATTGTTTCTTGCGCACTATACAAAGCATACTGTTCATAGAGAAGGGAAGGAGAGGGTGTAGAATGTAGTGTTATGGGCTTGGGTCACCGTGTGGAGTCTGCACGTTCTCCCCGTGTCTGCTTGGGTTTCCTCCGGGTGCTCCGGTTTCCTTCCACAGTCTGAAAGACTATGATTTGATTTATTATTGTCACACATAGTAGTATACAGTGAAAAGTATTGCTTTTATTATTTTATTATATAAATATTACGTGCTACACAGACAAAGCACAACATTCATAGAGAAGGAAAGGAGAGAGTGCAGAATGTAGTGTTACAGTCATAGCTAGGGTGTAGAGAAAGATCAACTTAATGCGAGGTAGGTTCATTCAAAAGTCTGACAGCAGCAGGGAAGAGGCTGTTCTTGAGTCGGTTGGTACATGACCTCAGACCTTTGTATCTTTTTCCCAGTGGAAGAGAGAATGTCCGGGATGGGTGGGGTCTTTGATTATGCTGGCTGCTTGTCCGAGGCAGCGGGAAGTGTAGACAGAGTCAATGGATGGGAGGCTGGTTTTTATGATGGACTGGGCTACATTCACGATGTGCTGGTTAGGTGGATTGGCCATGCTAAATTCTCCCTCGAACAGGCGCCAGAGTGTGGTGACTAGAAGATCTTCACAGTAACTTCATTGTAGTGTTAATGTAAGCCTACTTGTGACAATAAATAAACTTTTTCAAAAAGCATCTATGGAGAGAGAATAGAGCCAACATTCTGGATGACCCTGCGTCAGAGCTTGGAGAAGGGAAGGGTCATCCAGACTCGAAACATTGGCTCCATTCTCTCTCCACAGATGCTTTTCTTAAAAAGTTTATTTATCTTATTAGTGTTACAAGTAGGCTTACATTAACACGGCAATGAAGTTACTGTGAAAATCCCCTAGTTGCCACACTCCAGCGCCTGTTCGGGTTACACTGAGGGAGAATTTAGCACGGCCAATCCACCCTAACCAGCACGTCTTTCAGACAGTGGGAGGAAACCGGAGCACCCGGAGGAAACCCATGCAGACACGGGGAGAACGTGCAGACTCCGCACAGACAGTGACCCGAGCCGGGAGTCGAACCCGGGTCCCTGGCGCCGTGAGGCAGCAGTGCCAACCCACCGTGCCACCATGCCGCCCAGATGCTGTCGGACCTGCTGAGATTCTCCAGCATTTTCTGTTTTTGTTTCAGATTCCAGCATCCGCAGCAATTTGTGTTTGGTTTTAACATCAGGGGAATATTTTGTTTTGGGAGGGTAGAACATAGAACATAGAACATAGAACATAGAAAGTCACAGCACAAACAGGCCCTTCGGCCCACAAGTTGCGCCGATCACATCCCCACCTCTAGGCCTATCTATAGCCCTCAATCCCATTAAATCCCATGTACTCATCCAGAAGTCTCTTAAAAGACCCCAACGAGTTTGCCTCCACCACCACCGACGTCAGCCGATTCCACTCACCCACCACCCTCTGAGTGAAAAACTTACCCCTGACATCCCCCCTGTACCTACCCCCCAGCACCTTAAACCTGTGTCCTCTCGTAGCAACCATTTCAGCCCTTGGAAATAGCCTCTGAGAGTCCACCCTATCCAGACCCCTCAACATCTTGTAAACCTCTATCAGGTCACCTCTCATCCTTCGTCTCTCCAGGGAGAAGAGACCAAGCTCCCTCAACCTATCCTCATAAGGCATGCCCCCCAATCCAGGCAACATCCTTGTAAATCTCCTCTGCACCCTTTCAATGGCTTCAACATCTTTCCTGTAATGAGGTGACCAGAACTGCGCGCAGTACTCCAAGTGGGGTCTAACCAGGGTCCTATAAAGCTGCAGCATTATCTCCCGACTCCTAAACTCAATCCCTCGATTAATGAAGGCTAGTACGCCATACGCCTTCTTGACCGCATCCTCCACCTGCGAGGCCGATTTAAGAGTCCTATGGACCCGGACCCCAAGGTCCTTCTGATCCTCTACACTGCTAAGAATGGTACCCTTCATTTTATACTGCTGCTCCATCCCATTGGATCTGCCAAAATGGATCACTACACACTTATCCGGGTTGAAGTCCATCTGCCACTTCTCCGCCCAGTCTTGCATTCTATCTATGTCTCGCTGCAACTTCTGACATCCCTCCAAACTATCCACAACACCACCTACCTTGGTGTCGTCAGCAAACTTACCAACCCATCCCTCCACTTCCTCATCCAGGTCATTTATGAAAATGACAAACAGCAAGGGTCCCAGAACAGATCCCTGGGGCACTCCACTGGTCACTGACCTCCATGCAGAGAAAGACCCCTCCACAGCCACTCTCTGCCTTCTGCAGGCAAGCCAGTTCTGGATCCACAAGGCAACAGCCCCTTGGATCCCATGCCCTCTCACTTTCTCAAGAAGTCTTGCATGGGGGACCTTATCGAACGCTTTGCTGAAGTCCATATAGACCACATCCACCGCTCTTCCTTCGTCAATGTGCTTGGTCACATTTTCAAAGAACTCAACCAGGCTCGTAAGGCACGACCTGCCCCTGACAAAGCCGTGCTGACTACTTTTGATCATACTAAACTTCTCTAGATGATCATAAATCCTGTCTCTCAGGATCCTCTCCATCAACTTACCAACCACTGAGGTTAGACTCACCGGTCGGTAATTTCCCGGGCTGTCCCTGTTCCCTTTCTTGAATATAGGGACCACATCCGCAATCCTCCAATCCTCCGGAACCTCTCCCGTCTCCATCGACGATGCAAAGATCATCGCCAAAGGCTCCGCAATCTCCTCCCTCGCCTCCCACAGTAACCTGGGGTACATCCCATCCGGTCCCGGCGACTTACCAACCTTGATGCCATTCAATAGTTCCAACACATCCTCTTTCTTTATGTCCACATGCTCGATCCTTTCTGTCCTCCGCAATCCAGCAGTACAACCACCCAGATCCCTTTCCACCGTGAATACCGAGGTAAAGTATTCATTAAGCACCTCCGCCATTTCTAACGGTTCCGCACAAACTTTTCCCCCTTCACCTTTTAAGGGTCCTATGCCTTCACATCTCATCCTTTTACTCTTGACATATTTGTAGAAAGCCTTGGGATTCTCCTTAATCTTACCCGCCAAGGTCTTCTCATGACCCCTTCTCGCTCTCCTAATTTCCTTCTTAAGCTCCTTCCTACATCGCGTATACTCCTCTAAATCCTTAACACCTCCTAGCTCTCTGAACCTTCTGTACGCCTCTCTTTTCTTATTTACCAGGTTCATCACAACCTTCGTGCACCACGGTTCTTCTTCAGCCGCGCTGAAGTGCGTTTCATCGCCGTTTACACCAGTGCACTTTGAGATTGTCTTGTAAAGCAGATAGATTTGGCAAATGTTTTTTCCATTGTGCAATGTTGTCGCAAACTTTGTAAATGTGTGGGTGTGCATCTTATCTAAAATGTTGGTAAATGTGATGTGTGCGCCAGCAAAGAACAAGCTACAAAGTTAGAGAAAAGCGGCTTTGGAAAGTTGGGTGAAAGTTTTCTGTAAATCGGTGCAGTTCATGTGGCAATCACTGAATTCTCATGCCTTTACCATCGATTCCTCTCCTGTTGTCCCTGAATTCTATATTCTCTGTCAGTTGGTGGGGCAAAAGGTTTGGGCCACATTCTTTTTATTAATTCATGGGACATGGGCGTCGCTGGCTGGGCCAGCATTTATTGCCCATCCCTAGTTGCCCGAGGGCAGTTGAGAGTCAACCACATTGCTGTGGCTCTGGAGTCACATGTAGGCCAGACCAGGTAAGGACGGCAGATTTCCTTCCCTAAAGGGCATTAGTGAACCAGATGGGTTTTTACAACCATGGTCATCAGTAGATTCTTAATTCCAGATATTATTTATTGAATTCAGATTCCACCATCTGCTGTGGCGGGATTCGAACCCACACTAGCCGCCCATGGGGTGGCACAGTGTTTAACACTGCTGCCTCGCAGCGCCAGGGACCCGAGTTCGCTTCCCGGCTTGGGTTATTGCCTGTGTGGAGTTTGCATGTTCTCCCCGTGTCTGCGTGGGTTTCCTCCGGGTGCTCCGGTTTCCTCCCACAGTCTGAAAGACGTGCTGGTTAGGTGCATTGGCCGTGCTAAATTCTCCCTTAGTGTACCCGAACAGGTGCTGGAGTGTGGCGACTAGGGGATTTTCACAGTAACTTCATTGCAGTGTTAATGTAAGCCTACGTGTGACACCAATAAACTTTAAACTTAAGCATTAGTGAAGCAGACGGGTTTTTCCGACAATGGTTTCACGGTCATCAGTAGATTCTTAATTCCAGATAAAAAATATTTTCATTGAATTCAAATTCCACCATCTGCCGTGGCGGGATTCGAACCCGGGTCCCCAGAACATTAGCCGAGTTTCTGGATTAATAGTCCAGTGATAATGGCACTAGGCCACAGTCTCCTCATGTTCTTTGGCACACTCGCTGTGTAATTATGTATTTATTTGACAGGAGGTTTATGGTTCTGTAAATTAACCTGACCTGTAAGTATTTGGATTTTGATGGGCTGAATGGTCTCCTCCTAAGCTGCAGCGACCCTGCCTCTAAAACCTAATGTTGTTGAACAAAACCAATTGGCCAGATGAAGTTGAATGTCCTTTAATTTTAATATTGCTGGTACATAACAGAAAACTGCCCTTCTATTATCTTGCTACCTTTGCCTACCTGTAGGGCAACAACAAACGTGCATTTATGAAGTGCCTTGCAACCCAAGGGTGTATTCTGCAACTTTTCAGAAAGTGTAATCCGATACATATCCATAGAATCCCTACAGTGCAGGAGGAGGCCATTCGGCCCATCGAGTCTGCACCAACCACAATCCCATCCAGACCCTATTCCCGTAACCCCACATAATTACCCTGCTAATCCCCCTGACACTAGGGGGTCAATTCAGCATGTTGACACGGTGCCAACGGAATGACTGGGTGGGATTTTCCAGCCTCACTCGCCCCGAAACCGGAAAATCCCGCCCGAGGTCCACGGACCTTTTGCATGTTCCGCCCGCTACGATTCCCGTGGCAGGCGGGATGGGAGAAAGTGTCCCCCACCCTGTTAGGAGGGACGGGCTAAAGGTTTGGTGAGACCGGACCAGAGTTTTAAAGACAACGATACGGGGGAGGTTGAAGGAGGAAATTCTCAATTCTCACGATCACGAGGGGTCACGGGCTCAAGGTGAGAGGGACGAAGTATAACTCGGATATCAGAGGGACGTTTTTTTACACAGAGGGTGGTGGGGGCCTGGAATGCGCTGCCAAGTAGGGTGGTGGAGGCAGGCACGCTGACATCGTTTAAGACTTACCTGGATAGTCACATGAGCAACCTGGGAATGGAGGGATACAAACGATTGGTCTAGTTGGACCAAGGAGCAGCACAGGCTTGGAGGGCCGAAGGGCCTGTTTCCTGTGCTGTACTGTTCTTTGTTCTTTGTTCACGGATGAAGACAAAGCCCCCGTTATTTGGGAAAAGATAAGTTCGGGAGGCCAGATTTGGATCAGTGCAGAGTTCTCAGAGGGCTGCAAAAGGGGTATGGTTATGGGGTCAGGGAAGATGGGGGTCTTTAATCGCGAAGATGAGAGCTACAGATTTGAGCTTTCAGGTCCAAACCAATCAGCTAATTCGGGGTGGGAGAGGGGGGAAGTGGAGCATGGTGTGGGACGGAACATGTGGAGGCAAGTTTTGGATGGGCTGAAGCCCTTGGAGTGTGCAAGATGGGAGGCCAACCCGGACTCATTCGGACAGGATGAGTGTGTGGGCATATACATGGCAGATGCAGTATGATGTGGATAAATGTGAGGCTATCCACTTTGGTAGCAATAACAGGAAGACAGATTATTACTTGAATGGGTGTAAATTGAGAGAGGTGGATTCTCAGTGAGACCTTGGTGTCCTGGTGCATCAGTCACTGAAAGTAAGCACGCAGGTACAGCAGGCAGTAAAGAAGGCAAATGTTGATCTTCATAGCGAGAGGATTTGAGTGTAGGGATAGGGATGTTTTGCTGTAATTGTACAGGGCATTGGTGAGGCCACACCTGGAGTATTGTGTGCAGTTTTGGTGTTCTTATCATAGGATTCTGATTCAGGCCAAGTCAGAACAAAAGTGGGAGGAGAAAGCTGAGGAGAATCCATTCTGCGCAGAAGCTGTTGCGATCTGGAATGCACTGCCCAAAAGAGTGGTGAAAGTGGATTCAACAGGAATTGGGTAAACGCTTGGAAAAAGACACGATGCAATGTTAGGAAACCGGAGCACCCGAAGGAAACTCCACATGGACATGGGGAGAGAATGTGCAGACTCCACACGGACACGGGGAGAGAACATGCAAACTCCACACGGACATGGGGAGAGAATGTGCAAACTCCACACGGACACGGGGAGAGAATGTGCAAACTCCACACGGACACGGGGAGAGAATGTGCAAACTCCACATGGACACGGGGAGAGAATGTGCAAACTCCACATGGACACGGGGAGAGAATGTGCAAACTCCACGCGGACATGGGAAGAATGTGCAAACTCCACACGGACACGGGGTGAATGTGCAAACTCCACGCAGACATGGGGAAAGAACGTGCAAACTCCACACAGACACGGGGAGAGAACATGCAAACTCCACACGGACACGGGGAAAGAATGTGCAAACTCCACACGGACATGGGGCAAATGTGCAAACTCCACGCAGAGACACACGGGTGAAATGTGCAAACTACACACACACACATGGGGAGAGAACATGCAAACTCCACACGGACACGGGGAGAGAACATGCAAACTCCACACGGACACGGGGAAAGAACGTGAAAACTCCACACGGACACGGGGCGAATGTGCAAACTCCACACGGACACGGGGCAAATGTGCAAACTCCACGCAGACACACGGGTGGAATGTGCAAACTACACACACACATGGGGAGAGAATGTGCAAACTCCACACAGACAGTGACCCAAGCCCAGAATCGGACCCGGGTCCCCGGCGCTGTGAGGCAGCAGTGCTAACCACTGTGCCACCGTGTTGACACCAGGAATTGTGACCGAGGGAAGCAGAACACCACTAAATTGTAAAATTATTTCAATTTGCCACACGGCCTGGTGTGCAGTTTGCACTTTCATGTATGTCGAAATCGGAGCGGAAAGAAACCATTCGGCCCCTTGGGCGTGCTGTGCCTACAATTGAGATCATGACTTGTGACAATCATGATGGTGATGGAATACGTGTTTGAATGCTTTCATTTTGTAACGGTACATGTTTGGCATGAGATTTCCTTGATGGAATTGTGACATATACTTAATAAGCAGAGCTGTATCTATATTGATGTATCATATTGTGTTTTGCTGAAATATTGATTGCATTAAGATAAAATTCTAAATAATATTCATGCAATTAATTTTAGTTCTCGTTTCTCCTCCCCTGGAGTTAACAGCCTGTCCTTGGGAAACAAAATGTGACTTTTTTAGTACCTTGCACGTTCTTCATGTAGGATTTTACTTTATTTATTTGCTAGTGTCACAAGTAGGCTTACATTAACACTGCAATGAAGTTACTGTGAAAATCCCCTAGTCGCCACACTCCTGTTCGGGTACACTGAGGGAGAATTTAGCACAGCCAATGCACCCTAACCAGCACGTCTTTCGGATTGTGGGAGGAAACCGGAGCATCCGGAGGAAACCCACGCAGACGCAGGGAGAATGTGCAGACTCCGCACAGACAGTGACCCAAGCCGGGAATTGAACCCGGGTCCCTGGCGCTGTGGGCATCACTGGCACTGCCAGTATTTGTTGCTCTTCCCTAATTTAAAAAAAAAATCACTCCATTCTTAAAGTTGCAAAGTCAATTGTAGTGTGCAGGGCATACCCACATCCATCTCCTTGCTTTCTCCAAAAAACAATTTAGGTTGAGTCCAATTCATGGTTCCCACAAGAGAGACAAACCGATCCAAGCTGACAAGGTAAGGCATTGCAACCCATCTTGGGCTCGGTCTGACGCTTGATCCTAACCAAAAGGTCGAGTTGCCTTTGACCTGAGTGACTTGGTAGGTCATTTCAGAAGGCAGTTAAGAGCCAACCACGTTTCTGTGGGTCAGGAGTCACGTAAGGCCAGACTGGGTAAGGACAGCAGATTTCCTTAAATTACAGGTAATCAGATGGGTTTTTACAGCAATTGATAGAAACCCCTTGTATTCACCCTGCTGATCCCCCTGACACTAGGGGGCAATTTAGCACAGCCAATCCACCTAACCCACACATTTCTGGAGCGTGGGTTGAAACCAGAGCACCCGGAGGAGACCCACGCAGACACGGGGAGAACATGCAAACTCCACACATCGTGATGCTTATTTGTAGAGGCGATATCGTTAGAGTATTAATCCAGAAACCCAACTAATGTTTTGGGGTTCAAATCTTGCCACAGAATTTAAATTCAATTCATAAATCTGGAATTGTAAAGCTAGTCTCAGTAATGGTGACCTTGAAGCTATCATAGATTGTTGTAAAAACCCATCTGGGTCACGAATGTCCTTTAGGGAAGGAAATCTGCTGTCCTTACCTGGTCTGGCCTACACCTGACTCCAGAGCCACAGCAATGTTTTAGTTTATTTATTAGCATCACAGGTAGGCTTACATTAACACTGCAATGAAGTTACTGTTAAAATCTGTTGTCCTTACCCGGTCTGGCTTACATGTGACTCCAGAGCCACAGCAATGTTAATAGAACATAGACATAGAACAGTACAGCACAGAACAGGCCCTTCGGCCCACGATGTTGTGCCGACCTTCATCTGAAACCAAGATCAAGCTATCCCACTCCCTACCATCCTGGTGTGCTCCATGTGCCTATCCAATAACCGCTTAAATGTTCCTAAAGTGTCTGACTCCACTATCACTGCAGGCAGTCCATTCCACACCCCAACCACTCTCTGCGTGAAGAACCTACCTCTGATATCCTTCCTATATCTCCCACCATGAACCCTATAGTTATGCCCCCTCGTAATAGCTCCATCCACCCGAGGAAATAGTCTTTGAACGTTCACTCGATCTATCCCCTTCATCATTTTATAAACCTCTATTAAGTCTCCCCTCAATCTCCTCCGCTCCAGAGAGAACAGCCCCAGCTCCCTCAACCTTTCCTCATAAGACCGACACTCCAAACCAGGCAGCATCCTGGTAAACCTCCTCTGCACTCTTTCCAGCGCTTCCACATCCTTCTTATAGTGAGGTGACCAGAACTGCACGCAATATTCCAAATGCGGTCTCACCAAGGTCCTGTACAGTTGCAGCATAACCCCACGTTGTTGACTCTCAACTGCCCTCCAAGGGCAACGAGGGATGGGCAATAAATGCTGGGCCAGCCAGCGACACCCATGTCCCACGAATGAATTAAAAATAAACTCCCAAATGATGGTTGTATAAGGCTGTGGTCAGACCCCACATGGAGTATTGTGAGCAGTTTTGGGCCGCATATCTAAGGATGGATGTGCTGGCTGATGTGCTATCAATGAGGCAAAAGACTACTTGTGTGCCAATACAACTGTAGGCTTTTATTCATCACAGAATCAGGAGCACATCCCAACAGGTAACCGACCCAAACCGAACAAGGGGGAGGAGACAGCCACCTTTATACTAGGTGACAAGGGGAGGAGCTGAGGCGGCAGGGGATGTGTCCAGGCATAACAAACACAACGGTGGTCCAGGCAGGACAAAGGCACAACTGAAGTCCACCACACTGGCCTTGGAAAGGGTTCAGAGGAAGTTCGTAAAAATGATCCCTGGAATGAAGAGCTTGTCGTATGAAGAACGGTTGAGGACTCTGGGTCTGTACTTGTTGGAGTTTAGAAGGATGAGGGGGGATCTTATTGAAACTTGCAGGATACTGCGAGGCCTGGATAGAGTAGACGTGGAGAGGATGTTTCCACTAGTTGGAAAAACTAGAACCAGAGGGCACAACCTCAGGCTCAAGGGACGATCCTTTAAAACGGAGATGAGGAGGAATTTCTTCAGCCAGAGAGTGGTGAATCTGGGGAACTCTTTGCCGCAGAAGGCTGTGGAGGCCAAGTCATTGAGTGTCTTTAAGACAGAGATAGATAGGTTCTTGATTAATAAGGGGATCAGGGGTTATGGGGAAAAGGCAGGAGAATGGGGATGAGAAAAATATCAGCCATGATTGAATGGCAGAGCAGACTCGATGGGCCGAGTGGCCTAATTCTGCTCCTATGTCTTTTGGCCTTAGGATGGCCACTTGGTGAAATAGAGGGTCAGAATATTCTAGATCATGACTCAGGAGATGAGGGAACAAAAACTCAGGGGGAAAATAAACATAAATTGAGGGGTATCCCACAGGAACTTCTGTGGACAAGGAAAAACACCCGAAAAAAACCAAAAGACAAAGTTTGCGTTTTTAAGCTTTAATTGCGAGACAACATTTACACAAAATATTTGTGAAGAAAGCAACAAATAAGCGAGGGTCCAAAAATATATTTACATACTGACCACAGCCATTCACTTTTAATTGAGATCAGGTTCACAGAGGATAATTAGCTATCGATGACCATCGAGGTTTACAGCATGGAAACAGGCCCTTCGGCCCAACTTGTCATGCTGGTTTTTGCCAGCAATGCAATCCAAAGACAAATTGCTATTTCTATTAGTGAGCTGGTTAAGCTTTGGTATTTACATTCTGCAAATGAGCATAACGCGGAATAAATAATTGCCTTTACACGTTGCCAGTCACTTATCGAACACTGTAACTGGTATTAACAGACGGTAACTGGGAGAAGGAGCAGGCTGCGATCACACGGAACTCTTTGTAATCCAGCCAAGTCAATCCTGCTCAAAAATCATTTTGGACGATGCATACTTGTGATCATTTTATTTGTCTATTTAGGAACATCAGACATTTGGTCTTGAATCCTGACAGTGCAGAAGGAGGTCCATCGAGCCTGCACCAACCACAATCCCACCCAGGCCCTAACCCCACATATTCACCCTTCTAATCTCCCTGACGCTAAGGGGCAGTTTAGCATAGCCAATCCACCTAAAATTAAATAAAGTTAAAGTTTTTTTATTAGTCACAAGTAGGCTTAAATTAACACTGCAATGAAGTTACTGTTAAATTCCCCTAGTCGCCACACTCCGGCGCCTGTTCGGGTCAATGCACCTAACCAGCACGTCTTTCAGACTGTGGGAGGAAACCGGAGCACCCGGAGGAAACCCACGCAGAGGTGAGGAGAATGTGCAAACTCCACACAGACAGTGACCCAAGCCGGGAATTGAACCCGGGTCCCTGGCGCTATGAAGCAGCAGTGCTAACCACTGTGCCACCGTGCCACCCCAGCACATCTTAACCAGCACATCTTTGGAGGAAACCGGAGGAAAATCACGCAGACACGGGGAGAACGTGCAACCTCCACACAGACAGTGATCCAAGCCGGTAATCGGAACTGGTTCCCTGTGAGGCAGCAGTGCTAACCGCTGTGCCACCGTGCTGCCTCATGGTCCACTATTCAATAAGATCGTGGTTTGTGGGATTGTGGTCTCAACTCCATTCTCCTGCTTGTCTCACATAACCCTCAACTCCCTCTTCAACCCAAGTCTATCCAGCTCAGCCTTCACTCAGTGGGGAAGAGAATTCCACAGGCGAATGATGATCTGAGGCAAAAAGAAATTCTCCTCACCTGCATCTTAAAATGGAGGCCTCCCTCTCATTTTTACAATGTATTCCCATTTCTAGAAAAAACACAATATTCAATCTATCAAGCCCCCAATAAGATCACCTCTCTTTCTTCTAACCTCCGACGGGTAGGTCGGACACCAGTCTCCTGAAGCAATGGTTCCACTCTGAACTCGGTGGTGGCAGGAGGCTCCCAGGAGGATAGTGGGAACCCTTTGAGGATGTCCTCAAAGCATCCCCCCCTCAAAGAGGTCAAACACACCCTCAGACTCATGGGAGTTCTTGGCTTGTGACCAACCAAAATGGAGAAGGTGAGTTCGAGAAGGTAGCGGACACCCTTCATCGGGAAGCAAAGTCGAGATGTTGGAGGGAACCCAAATAAAAAAAACCACCACATAAACCATCGACCCAACCCTTCCAATACCACCTGCCCCGAGTGTGGCACAGTGTTCACATCGCGCACTGGAGTTATCAGCCATCTCTGAACCCATCTAACCAAACTGGAAGCAAATCTAGTTCAGTGTAGGTTAGGTGGATTGGCTGTGCTAAATTGCCCCTTAGTGTAAGGGGGATTAGCAGGGTAAATGCATAGGGTTATGGGAATAGGGCCTGAGTGGGATTGTGGTCAGTGCAGACACGCTGGGCCGAATGGCCTCCTTGTAGGATTCTATGATTCTATGAAATAATCCTCGATTCCAACGGACAGCCTAAGATGAAGGAGAACTTGCTGAAGCTCTGATGAAGTACCTTGGCATGTTTTACCAGTGTCCCTATTCTGCTTATCTAAATGTCCGTTCGTTGCTGATTCAGTTAAGAACATTCTTTACTTCACACATTATTGATGCTTCAAACACTGACCTCAGGATCAAACTAGAAATGGCGCTGAAGATAAAATCTCGCAACACACATGGGCACCACTATACCATCGGAAAATGCTGTCTCACAGCGCCATGGACCCGGGTTCGATTCCCGACTTGGGTCACTGTCTGTGCGGAGTCTGCACGTTCTCCCCGTGTCTGCGTGGGTTTCCTCCGGGTGCTCCGGTTTCCTCCCAGAGTCCAAAGACCTGCTGGTTTAGCATTGACCATGCTAAATTCTCTCTCCGTGTTACCTGAACAGGTGCCAGAGTGTGGCGACTAGGGGATTTTCACAGTAACTTCATTGCAGTGTTAATGTAAGCCTACTTCTGACACTAATAAATAAACTTTAAAACCTTAAATGTTAAAAAAGCTATCTTTTTATTATCAAAGAATCATAGTATCCCTGCAGTGCAGAAGGAGACCATTTGGCCCATCGAGCCTGCACGAACCACAATCCCACCCGGGCCCTATCCCCGTAACCCCATATATTTATCCTTCTAATCTCCCTGATACTAGGGTCAATTTACCATGGCCAATCAACCTAACCTGCACACTTTTGGACTGTGGGAGGAAACCCACGCAGACATGGGGAGAACGTGCAAACTCCACACAGATAGTGACCCAAACCGGGAATCGAACTCAGGTCCCTGGTGCTGTGAGGCAGCAGTGCTAACCACTGTGCCACCCCCTACTGGATGATTGGATGACTGGGTGTTTATCTGAGGTCAGTTGGACCTGGATTTTAGTTGATAAAGTCCTGTCCGGTGCCTTGGGATGTAACTCTATCAGAATCATTAATCTAGGCTTTTTCAGCCGGGTGATCTACCTGTTGGTACGATATCGCGGCAAGTTGTGGTTTCCCGACTTCCATCCTATATAAGCTTGGACTCATCCAGAACTCCACTGCTTGAACCCAGTGGGCTTCCATCATCCTTTATCCTTTAGCCTGCTGAGCAATCTTGGCTCTGGCAATGCCTCAAATTTTAAAATTTCCATCCTGGTTTTCAGGTCCCTCGAGGGCCCCATGGCTCCCTCGCTCTCCAATCTCTTCCTACAGCCCGGTAAACACGATGAAGCGATAACCCTCCTCCAATTCACTCACAGCCTGATTTTTGACCGTGCCCCAGCTCCCCCGCACCGCTGCGGGTGGTACCTTCAGCTTCCTAGGCCCGAAATTCAGGAATTCCCTCCCTGAAACATTCTGCCTTGCTTCCCCCTTTTTCAGACGCTCCTAAAATAACCTAACTTCTGGACTCAGCTTCCCGGATATCTCCATAAGTGGTCTGGTGTCAAGTTTTGGTTGATAACGCTTTTGTGAAGCAAGTTTCATGATATTATAGGGGCTATATCAATGCAAGTTGTTGCTGGGGCAATGATTCCCCCTCCCTACCCATGCTTCTATTTATCTCACTCTGTAAACAATGTCTTTTTAAGTACTTCTCAAACGCTTTCAATCTCCCAGTGTAAGATCAGTAGCAGGACAGCGACTCCCAGCATCAAAACTCAACGGATCACGTATCCCTAAGCAACCAGCCATCAGTGACAAAATGGCTGCCAACGGTTACCAGGCCTCGAGGCCTAGGCCAGGGAGGCGGGAGAGTCAGGAACTCTTTACCTTGCTCCCGCAACACCAAACTCCAAAAGGACATAGGATTTTTAGCGCATTATTTTTTCACGTTTCACTGAACAGATTTAAGAGGAGAGGGGTTGCATAAAACGTATGTGGACGGGGTGGGGAGGGTGGGGGTATCTAGAAAGTGTCTGGCTGGATGGTGTGCCACCTGGCTGATTCCACGTGCCCCCGGCTAGACATCTCCTTCCAATGCGTCCGTCCCGTCTCTGAAGCATTTCCGCTGATCAGCACGCAGCCCAAGACACCGCTGCGGGTGTAAATGCGACCCTAGAAAAGGAATAATAAAAGAAAGACGTTTTGCCAAAGGTAGGGGAGTCTAAAACTAGAGGGCATAGGTCGAAGGTGAGAGGGGAGTGATACAAAAGGGTCCAGAGGGGCAGTTTATTGACACAGAGGGTGGTGAGTGTCTGGAACGAGCTGCCAGAGGTAGTAGTAGAGGCGGGTACAATTTTGTCTTTTAAAAAGCATTTGGATAGTCACATGGGTAAGATGGGTATCGAGGGATTATGGGCCAATGGGCATTTGGGACTATCTTAGTGGTTAAAAAAAAAGGCAGCATGGACAAGTTGGGCCGAAGGGCCTGTGTCCATGCTGTAAACCTCTACATTGGGTAAACTTGCATTGGAACCAACTTTCTTCCCGTTCCAAAAGCTGGTGCTTGTCAAAGTCGGAAAGGATCACCCCCAAACGTTCTCCAGTCGGGAAGAAAGTTTCACTGCACGCGTTCCGAGGCTGTGCCCACATGCAAGCTTCCCCGGAGAGCAAGCCCAAAAGGTGTCCTCAGGTAAGGCTCAAGGCCTTCTGCCAACTCTGGGCGCCTCAGGAATCGGAATGCGCAGTCGACAAGGAAGGGAAAATTTCCATTTAATACGTTCACTCAGAATCTGGATTCATTAAATGACATGTTGCTGAAATGAAAGAACTTCTGGAAAAGGTGTTGGAGATGGTGGGGGGGAGAGGGACCAGGGAAGGATGGTTAGTTGTCCTGTGTCTGCACGGGCAGATAACAACCCTGCCTTAAATAAAAGAGAAACAAGAAACAGACTGGGTCTTCGGACTGAACAAATATCACCACTTCCCCCACCCCCGCATCCCACCCTGCCGCCCCAAGAACAGTGTGGCCCAGGATCTGAACACCAAAACCACTGCTTAAAATAGGAATTCCATGTCTGGAAGACCACGCAGCTTCCAAATTTCCAGTAGGCACTCCAGGGGGGTGCACAGTGGCGCAGTGGTTAGCACCGCTGCCTCACCAGGGACCTGGGTTCGATTCCCGTGCTTGGGTCACCATCTATATGAAATCTGCACGTTCTCCTCGTGTCTGGGTGGGTTTCCTCCGGGTGCTCTGGTTTCCTCCCACAGTCCAAACATGTGCGGTTTAGGTTGATTGGCCATGCTAAATTGCCCCTTAGTGTCCTGGGATGCGTAGGTTAGAGAGATTAGTGGGTAAATATGTAGGGATATGGGGGTAGGACCTGGGTGGGATTGTGGTCGGTGCAGACTCGATGGGCCGAATGGCCTCTTTCTGTGCTGTAGGGTTTCTAAGATTGTCTGTGTGGGTTTCCTCCGGGTGCTCCGGTTTCCTCCCACAGTCCTAAAGACGTGCTGGTTAGGTGCATTGGCCATGCTAAATTCTCCCTCAGTGTACCCGAACAGGTGCCGGAGTGTGGCCACTCGGGGATTTTTGCAGTAACTTCATCGCAGTGTTAATATAAGCCAATCTGTGACACTAATACTTTAATCTACACTAAACTTGAATAAAATTATGTCGTGAAATGTTCCTCCATTGGGAGCACAAATTTGAAATGAATGCCATAACTTGGACATTTACCCACTTCTCTGGGCAAAGAACGGCTTTCTTTCCAGCTGTTTGGTCCATTTGAAGGTGGCACTAACATTCTACTGAGAATAACCTGATACTCAATGGACTGATATCGCTCTAGGACGTTGGGTGGAACTGCATCAAACCGCCACATCACGTCCGCCATGAATTAAGTTCTTGACTGTATCAAATTCCTAATTGAAAACTTTCTTCCTTAATTCAACAAGTACGGTCTGGTTCTATCGCACGATGATCCTGCCATCTTTTGGGAGATCATAGAATCTCTACAGTGCAGGAGAAGGCCATTTGGCCCATCGAGCCTGCACCGACAACAATCCCACCCAGGCCCTATCCCCGTAACCCCCACCCTGCTAATCCCCCTGACAATTTAGCATGGCCAATCCACCTAACCCGCACATCTTTGGAGTGTGGGAAGGAACTGGAGCACCCGGAGGAAACCCACGCAGACACGGGGAGAATGTGCAAACACAGATCGTCATCCGAGGCCGGAATTGAACCCGGTTCCCTGGCGCTGTGAGGCAACAGTGCTAATCACCGTGCCACCCCAAAGTTAATGTTATTCTACCATCCGAATATCGCAAGAAAGAGAGACAATTTGCCAAAGAATTTTGTCTCGCACTCAACTGGACCAATGCAAGAATGCCAAACAAAATGTCTACTGTTAGATGTAGTTCCCCAAGTGGCCAGCACTTACTGAAGAACCCTGAGTTTGCTAATAGCTACACTAACAACCCATTAAAGATAATCAGTTGAGCTTGTAGCTTATCTAACATTTCCATTCATACACATTGATACACAATGACCCATTCTTGGGAAACAAAAGGAATATGTTCAAGAACTTCGACTTTAGTGAATTACCCGGAGGAAAACATCAGCCAATTAGAGTCAAGTTGCCCTTTTCAGCACCCTTTTCTCCAGTAGCATAAAGTCTTTGAAATTTGGCATTCTTGTGTTTGCCCTGATGAGCGAGAGACAGACAGCCTCAGCATTGTGTCTCTCTTTTTCAGCAATTTTCCAGTTCTGTACTGCCAACTCTCTGAATTTTGTTCCTGGCCCTCGCCTTAATAACCCTTTATAATATCATGATGTTAATAGAATCATCGAACCTTACAGTGCAGAAGGAGGCCATTCAGCCCATCGAGTCTGTACTGACCACATTCCCACCCAGGCCCTATCCCCGTAACCCCATGTATGTACCCCTGACACTAAGGACATTTTAGCATGGCCAATCACACTAAAAAGTAAAGTTTATTTATTAGTCACAGGTAAGGCTTACATTAACACTGCAATGAAGTTACTGTGAAATTCCCCTAGTCACCACATGTTCAGGTACACTGAGGGAGAATTTAGCACAGCCAATGCACCCTAACCAACTCATCTTTCTGACAGTGGGAGGAAACCGGAGCACCCGGAGGAAACCCACGCAGATACAGGGGAGAACGTGCAGACTCCGCACAGATAGTGACCCAAGCTGGGAATCGAACTCAGATCCCTGAAGCAGCAGTGCTAACCACTGTGCCACCCCACACATCTTTGGAGCAGATAGGGAAAGAACAAGAGGTGATTGCATTGGTCCCCTAATTGGGCTTTGCATGCAAGATTGGTCAATTTGGCTGCATGGATACACAACATCAAGTTTGCCATCTCTCCCAGATAGCCGTTCCCTCGGCAAGTCGAGTGCCCCGGCCTCATTGGCCATCTTGGCTTCGCTATTGTTCAACCCTGGGCTGGATAAGGCCCAATATTGGGCATTAGGGCTGGTCAAAGTGACTGAGTTAGACAAACGTAGCTTGCCACTGCTCTTACCTGCATAACTATGAACTCCAAAGAGAGGTGCAGACTCTCAATGTCTCCCGGTGGGACATCGAACAGAAATGGTGCGTTCCACACTGGGTTGTAGCCGCTTGACGTTTTGGTTTCCTTGGTTGAGAGTAGCTTCCCGTCTTGGTAGAAATTTATGATGACGTAGTGATCTACCAAGAAAGATAGGGGAGATGAACAATGGGGAATGCCTTAACAATCAGTGGCTTAAGTCACCCCTCCCCGCTGGGGCCCTGGCACTGTGAGGCAGTGGTACTAACAAATGTGCTACATATGCAGAGGGAGGTGATAGCCTAGTGGTATTATTGCTAGACTATTAATCCAGAAACTTAGCTAATGTTCTGGGGACCTGGGTTTGAATCCTGCCATGGTGGAATTTGAATTCAATAAAAAATTTCTGAACTTTGACAAAGGGTCATCTGGACTTGAAACGTCAGCTCATTTCTCTCCTTACAGATGCTGCCAGACCTGCTGAGAGTTTCCAGCATTTTCTCTTTTGGTTTCAGATTCCAGCATCCGCAGTAACTTGCTTTTATTTTAAAAAAATATTAGGTATTAAGAATCTACTGATGACCATGAAACCATTGTCAATTGTCGGAAAAACCCATCTGGTTCACTAATGTTCTTTAGGGAAGGAAATAAGAACATAAGAAATAGGAGCAGGAGTAGGCCATCTAGCCCCTCGAGCCTGCCCCGCCATTCAATAAGATCATGGCTGATCTGATAGTGGTTTAGTTCCACTTACCCGCCCGCTCCCCATAACCCTTAATTCCCTTATTGATCAGAAATCTATCTACCTGTGAGTTAAACATATTTAACGAGGAAGCCTCCACTGCTTCAATGGGCAGAGAATTCCAGAGATTCACTACCCTCTGAGAGAAGAAGTTCCCCCTCAACTCTGTCCTAAACTGACTCCCCCTTATTTTGAGGCTGTGTCCTCCAGTTCTTGTTTCCTTTCTAAGTGGAAATAACCTCGCTGCTTCTACCCTGTCTAGCCCCTTCATTATCTTATATGTCTCTACAAGATCTCCCCTCAGCCTTTTAAACTCCAACAAGTACAGGCTCAATCTACTCAATCTCTCCTCATAAGCTCCTCATAAGCTCTCCGGTATCAACCTGGTGAACCTTCTCTGTACTCCCTCCAAGGCCATTATATCCTTCCGCAAATAAGGGGACCAAAATTGCACACAGTACTCTAGTTGCAGCCTCACCAGTACAATTGCAGCAAGACCTCCCTGCTTTTATACTCCATCCCCTTCGCGATAAAGGCCAACGTTCCATTTGCCTTCTTGATCACCTGCTGCACCTGCAAACTGAGTTTTTGCGATTCATGCACAAGGACCCCCAGGTCCCTCTCCACAGTAGCATGTTGTAATTTTTCACCATTTAAATAATAGTCCAATAAATAATAAATCTGCCGTCCTTACCCGGTCTGGCCTACACGTGACTCCAGACCCACAGCAATGTGGTTGACTCTCAAATTCCCTCCAAGGGCGACTAGGGATGGGCAATAAATATTGGCCAGCCAGCGACGCCCATGTCCCACGAATGAATAAAAAGAAAACCATCTCCAGGCAGCTCTTGGGTCCCAGTTAGCTTGTTGGCAAAATGGGGACGATGTAGAAATGGACAGAAAGCTTCAGGTTTCTAGGTGTCCAGATCACCAACAACCTGTCCTGGTCCCCCCATGCTGACACTATAGTTAAGAAAGCCCATCAACTTTCTCAGAAGACTAAGGAAATTTGGCATGTCAGTCACGACTCTCACCAATTTTTACAGATCTTTTACCACTTATTGTGTGAGATTATCTGGTCATTGCCCATTCCAAGTTTGGAAATTCCCACCTGAGATCAACAGATGGTCCACCAAAGTTTCCGTCCTGCCCGCTCCAATTCCTGCAGCGGGCGGAAGTGGAACATTTACCCCATAGTTATTTTTAACTTTGCATTTCCGAGCCCAAAACACGACTTTGCGTTCGGTTCGCCTCGGAGGATTGGGGCATGCCCCCCTGCACATGTGCTGCACGGGCTGTAAAAGTCTACCCCACGGATCATACCCCCCCCTGCAACCTCTCACCTGGTGAGCCTGGCATGCGGGTCAGCTTGCCCAGGGCCTCGGCCTTTCGAACCATGACCTTGATCCGGTTAGCCAGGGTCTGATACTGGAGTAGGATGAAGAGCTGGCCCAACAACTTGGGCTGCGCTGAGCTGCTGATCCCACCTACCATGTCCTGCGAGCTGAGACACTGAAAATAAAACAGGGCCACTTGGTTATCATCGACGGAAGTATTAAAGCGAAGTAGGAGGCCACTCGGCCCATCACGCCTATGCTCGCTCCTTGAAAGATCCACCATGCTCAGTCCCACATCCCTGTTTTTCATCCTGTAGCTTCCTCAACCTCAACCTCCCTCATAAAATCATTTGTGGAATAGATGTCTGTCTTTTTTGGGTAGAAGGTTCCAAATTTGAACATCTGAATAAAAATAGTTTGCCTCATTTTCACCAGAGCGAGGCGAGTCCTTGCTGGCTGTCCTCAGTGCCCCCTCTAATTTAAACTCTTACTCCCTGTGGTAAACCACTGTTAGCTTATTTCCTGTGTATGTGACATGCCTGGACACATCCCTGCCGGCCCTACCCGAGACTCCTCCCCCCCTGGTCCAGGTATAAAGGCGACTGCTCCCCACCCCCCCTGCCTCAGTCTGGACCAGTTCATCGGCATGGGTGTGCTCCAAGTCTTTTGCTAATAAAAGCCTATTTGTTCTTGCATACAAACTAGTCTTTGCTCGATTGATGGTGCATCACTCCCATTCTGCACTTTTAAACCTGAAATCTAATGATTCGAAACTTTCTAATAATACTCCTTTGAAATCACCCTCTCCTTTTCCTTCTCCCCAATATACTCTATGAACGGTATGCTTTGTCTGTATAGCGTGCAAGAAACAATACTTTCCACTGTACCCCAAAACATGTGACAATAATAAATCAAATCAAATCAAATCATTTTCCCTCCTTGATCTTTTGGCAATGACTTCAAATCTTGGGTCACTGTGTGGAGTCTGCATGTTCTCCCCGTGTCTGCGTGGGTTTCCTCCGGGTGCTCCGGTTTCCTCCCACAGTCTGAAAGATGTGCAGGTTATGTGCATTGGCCGTGCTAAATTGTCCCTCAGAGTCCTAAGATTTGTGGGTCAGGGGGATTAGCGGGGTAAATGTGTGGGGTTACAGGGATGGGTTAAGGGGGTTGGCCTGGGTAAAATACACATGACTTAAATACACTGTCAGAGTGTTGGTGCAGACTCAATGGGCCGAATGGCCTCTTCTGCGCTGTACAGATGATATGATTCGAAGTATTGTGGCTCCAATGTGTACTATTTACAAGTTGCACTGCAGCAAGGCTTCTCCCACTGCACCTCACAAAACCGCAACCTCCACCACCTTGAAAGACATCGAGGCAGCAGAGGCACAACGGGAACATGTTGTGGGGGTTCAGGTAATAAACGCCAATGCCAATCCCCTGTGAATTAGGTTGGTTCAGTCGAAGTCCAGCATTTGGAAGGGGGGGCGGTGGTGGGGGCTGTGATCTGAATCCAAAGCTTAACTAAAGCTCCCACTAAAGGGGGAGCAGATTTAGGACTGAGTTGAGGAGGAGCTTCTTCACGCAAAGGATTGTGAATCTGTGGAATTCCCTGCCCAGTGAAGCAGTTGAGGCTACCTCATTGAGTGTTTTTAAGTCAAGGATAGATAGATTTTTGAACAGTAAAGGAATTAAGGGTTATGGTGAGCGAGCGGGTAAGTGGAATTGAGTTCACGAAAAGATCAGCCATGATCTTATTGAATGGTGCAGCAGGCTCGAGGGGCCAGATGGCCTACTCCTGCTCCTAGTTCTTATGTTCTTCTGTTCTTATAAAACTTTGTCTGATTTAGCAAGAAAGTTCAATCTCAGCGATCAGAGGGCGAATGATGTGGGAAATGAAACACCCTTTTGCTGGTGCAGCACCGATTGTGGTGCTTTATTCAAAGTTTCTTTTATTAGTGTCACAAGTAGGCTTACATTAACAATGCAGTGACGTTACTGTGAAAATCCCCTAGTCGCCACACTCCGGCGCCTGTTCAGGTACACTGAGGGAGAATTGAGCATGGCCAATGCACCTCGGGTGGCACAGCTGCCTCACAGCGCCAGGGACCTGGGTTCAATTCCTGGCTTGGGTCACTGTCTGTGTGGAGTCTGCACATCCTCCCCGTGTCTGCGTGGGTTTCCCCCGGGTGCTCCGGTTCCCTCACTCCAAAAATGTGTGGGTTAGGTGAATTGGCTGTGCTAAATTCTCCCTCAGTGTCAAAGGGACTAGTTAGGGTAAATGCATGAGTTTATGGAGGATGAGACATGGGTGGGATTTGTGGTCGGTGCAGATTCAAGGCTGAATGGCCTCCTTAGGTACTGTAGGATTCTATGATTCTAACCAGCATGTTTTTCAGACTGTGGGAGGAAACCGGAGCACCTGGAGGAAACCCACGCAGACACGGGGAGAATGTGCAAACTCTGCACAGACAGTGACCCAAGCCGGGAATCAAACCCGAGTCCCTGGCGCTGTGAGGCAGCAGTGCTAACCACTCTGCTACAGTGCTGCCCGCAAACCCACCCCTCCTAATACGGGAAACTTGACTCTCTCCTGAACCACAACGTGCTGGGAGTATTTTAGACTCGCACTGAGTGCTGGAAAACAAGTGTTACACTGCCCCTCCCTTTGATAAGTCCAGCATTAACATAGATAAATGACCATTCAGATGCAATGAGGCAGAATTGGAACACAACCAGGATTCAAGCCAAGTGCGTCACAAATGAGAATTTATGTTTCTTGTTATCAACTTACCACTGTCTGGCATGACTCAAGCTGATTGATAAAAGATAACGTGCGCACTTTCAAAATTAAACAGACACTGGCTAATAATCCGTGTTGTATTCGCAATTATGAAATATTTGCACAATTTGATGCGCACATGGGCAAGTTACCAATCCGGTGTCCCGTGGTGGAGTGACACACAGAGGAAGGAAAAACAGTGGGCTGAGATTATCATTTAAATACAGCCACCTGAGCCAGAGTAGCAGAGGCAAATACATGGAGGAAATGACATGCTGTGGGAAAAACAAATCTGTGTCTGAACTCCACTTTGAATCATAGAATCGCTACAGGAGGCCATTCGGCCCATTGAGTCTGCACCAACCACAATCCCACCCAGGCCCTGAACCCCTCATATCTACCCTGCTAATCCCCCCGGACACTAAGGGGCAAAACAGCATGGCCAATCAACGTAACCCGCACATCTTTGGACTGTGGGAGGAAACCCACACAGAGAGAATGTACAAACTCCACTCAGAAAGTGACCCGAGCCGGGAATCGAACCCAGGTCCCTGGCGCTGTGAGGCAGCACTGCTAACCACTGTGCCACCATGCCTGCCCAACAAGCGGAGCCTTGGAGTTCTCACAAAACGTAGGTCTCAAACAACATCAATAAAACTGATTATGTTGGCATTATCACATTGCTCTTTGTGGGATCTTGCTGTGCGCAAATTGGCTGTCGCTTCTCCTGAGTCACAACAGCGAGCAGACCAACCCTCCACCTGTAAACTGTTTGGGGACATCATGAGATCATGGAAGCAAAAATCTTTCTTTTCCAATGTTCCAATGGGTAGGATTTTCCAGCCCCCCACCACTCCCCCTGGTGTGCTTTACGGCAATGGAGACAATCCGCCATTGGCTGGGAGTGGGATCCTCCAGCCCCGCAACTGTCGATGGGGTTTTCCTGTTGTTCGCACCCACTGCTGGCGGGTGGGTCACTGTCGGCGGGATCGGAAAATCCCACCAGAGAGAGCGGCTGGAAAATCATGGCCAATTTTCAAAATCCTCCAACTTGATTTTTTTTTTACAAATCTGTCGATATAGCCTAACACGATTATTCTAGTTGTCCCTTGCTCTTCTGCCAATAGGAGCCCGTTTTCAACTCCCTCTCTCTAAATTCATGGTTTCCAAAAGCCTCCTGAAACAACACAGAATCTCTACAGTGCAGAAGGAGGCTGTTCGGCCCATCGAGTCTGCACCGACCACAATCCCACCCAGGCCCTATTCCCCTAACCCCACGTATTTACCCTGCTAATCCTCCTGACACTAAGGGGCAACTCAGCATAGCCAATCAAGCTAACCTGCACATCTTTGGAGTGTGGGAGGAAACTGGAGCACCCGGAGGAAACCCCGGCAGACACGGGGAGAATGTGCAAACTCCCCACAGACAGTGACCTGAGGCTGGAATCGAATTGGGTCCCTGGCGCTGTGAGGTAGCAGTGCTAACCACCGTGCCGAACAATTCTCGGCTGGGTACTAAAGCACTCATAATATAATACATTTAGCATGCTAAAAAGAGGTCATGTGGGTGCAGTGGGGTTAGCGTCCTGGCCTCTGAGCCAGAAGCTCCGGGTTCGAGTCCCACCCCAGGACTCGATGATCAAGGAAGGTGAGTTCATAACGCGGACAAACAGTTTGAGTGTCAACCTGAAAATCCTTCCAAACAGGCCAATGGCTGGTGGTACGAACCATTCATAGCGATACAGACTCATAGAATCCCTACAGTGCAGAAGGAGGCCATTCGGCCCATCGAGTCTGCACAGATCACAATCCCACCCAGGCCCTATTCCTTAACTCCACGTATTTACCCTGCTAATTCTCCTGACACTAAGGGGCAAGTTAGCATGGCCAATCCACCTAACTTACACATCTTTGGACTGTGGGAGGAAACCGGAGCACCCGGAGGAAACCCACGCAGTCACAGGGAGAACATGCAGACTCCGCACAGACAGTGACCCAAGCCGGGAATTGAACCCGGGTCCCTGGCGCTGTGAGGCAGCAGCGCTAACCGCTGTGCCAGTGTGCTGCCCCTTGAGGGATTTGATTGGCGTGGATCAGATTGGTGCCAACAGCACAGGGTTCGATTCCTGATCTTGCTGGACCTGGATTTAGGACCTGTCTCTTTTCTCTGTCCATGGTGGAAGTCATGGCACTGTGGATCAGACCTGCCTTCAGGGCACAGAGCCCTGTAGAAGAACATTCTGGAACATGATTGTAGCAGTATAATGAGATAGCAAGATCGGGTTTTGGTTAACCAAGTATGTTTTATGTAGTGTGAACGCTTCAGTGGCCAAAGACATTTGGCCTTGATCTTCGGCTAAGCGTTATCCAAGGCGGTCTTCGAGACGCACGACAGTGCAGAAACTGATAGCCAAGTTCCACACTCATGCGGACAGCCTTAGCCAGGATTTGGGTTCATGTTGCGCTCCATGTAACCCCGCCATACTGTCCAGGGGGGGAAAAATCTCCCTGACTATCCTGTTGTAACACCATGCACAGCTTGACTATGGGTGATGATTTCTCTGCATGAATTAGTTCACATAGTGTTTAGCACCATCTCACTCTTTGTAATTATCGCTCTGCTTTAAATTATCGGTCTTTAAAGTAAAGTAAGGTAAAGTTTTATTTATTAGTGTCACAGGTAGGCTTACATTAACACTGCAATGAAGTTACTGCGAAAATCCCCTAGTCGCCACACACCGGCGCCTGTTCGGGTACACTGAGGGAGAATTTAGCACGGCCAACGCACCTAACCAGCACATTCTTGTACATGGCAATTTACCATGGCCAATCTATCTTCATAAGTTCATAAGTTCATAAGACATAGGAACAGAATTAGGCCATTCGGTCCATCAAGTCCACTCCGCCATTCGATCATGGCTGATATGCTCCTCATCCCCATTTTTCTGCCTTCGCCCCATAACCCTTCAACCCCATTACCAATTAAAAATCTGTCTAACTTCTCCTTAAATTTACCCACTGTCCCACTTAACCGCACCCCCACCTGGGTCATCCTGCTATACAGCCTGTCCACACTTTACACATACGGATTATACTTAACTGATTGCATTTGTCTATTAGCACTCGTGATTACCAGCAAAGACTTGTTATTCAGCCGGCCTACACTGTCTGTACTTATCCTTTGACACTCTTGATTACCTGTGAGTGTCGGGTTACCATCACTCTGCTGATATATTCTGTGCCCACGTGCCTCTCTCCACCCCACCTGATGAAGGAGCAGTTCTCCGAAAGCTTGTGATTTCAAATAAACCTATTGGACTATAACCTGGTGCCATAGAATCATAGAATCCCGGCAGTGTAGGAGGCCATTCGGCCCATCGAGCCTGCGCCCTCAAAAATCCCACCCAGGCCCTATCCCCGTAACACCAAATATTTACCCTGCTAATTCCCCTAAGGGAGGAGGAATGCCCCTTGGTGTCGTGTGACCTCTCACCTTGTCCACCCCAGTCCAACATTGTGTACAGTTTTGGTCACCTAGTTACAGGAAGGATGTAAATAAGATCGAAAGAGTGCAGAGAAGGTTCACAAGGATGTTGCCGGGACTTGAGAAGCTGAGTTACAGAGAGAGATTGAATAGGTTGGGACTTTATTCCCTGGAGCGTAGAAGATTGAGGGGAGATTTGATAGAGGTGTATAAGATTTTGATGGGTATAGATAGAGTGAATGCAAGCAGGCTTTTTCCACTGAGGCTCGGGGAGAAAAAAACCAGAGGGCATGGGTTAAGGGTGAAAGGAGAAAAGTTTAAAGGGAATATTAGGGGGGGCTTCTTCACGCAGAGAATGGTGGGAGTGTGGAATGAGCTGCCGGTAAAGTGGTAAATGCTCACTTTTAACATTTAAGAAAAACTTGGACGGGTTCATGGATGAGAGGGGTGTGGAGGGATATGGTCCAAGTGCAGGTCAGTGGGACTAGGCATAAAATGGTTCGGCACAGACAAGAAGGGCCAAAAGGCCTGTTTCTGAGCTGTAATTTTCTATGGTTCTATGGACACTAATGTGGTATCTCAACATTAAAGGGGGGAGAGAGAGAGAGAGAGAGGCAGGAAGGCCAAACATAAAGGTTGAAAATGCACAGAATTATAATTTTTATTCTTTATTAAGTTGAGGATTTGTCAGTGTTGGACAGGCGGTTGGTCAGTATTGGCCAGTTGGTGAACCCATCACCTCACCTTAATAACAAACACCACATGTGAAAATGCTATTGCTGTTTTTAATGATTGGATGCATCAAAACATCCTCAAAATTCACCTCTCCTACCTTCCCTAAAATTCCCTCTCCGGTAATGCCATCCCTATTCAGACATTCCTCTAGTTTGGAAAAACAATGGAAGTGAGATTCGTTGCTCTGGTGGCACAGTGGTTAGCACGGCTGCCTCACAGCGCCAGGGAGCCGGGTTCGATTTTGGCCTTGGGTCACTGTCTGTGTGGAGTTTGCACGTTCTCCCCGTGTCTGCGTGGGTTTCCTCCGGGTGCTCCGGTTTCCTCCCACAGTCCAAAGATATGTGGGTTAGGTTGATTGGCCATGCTAAATTGCTCCTTAGTGTCCAAAGATGTGCAGGTTAGGGTGGATTGGCCATGCTAAATTGTCCCTTAGGGTCCAAAGATGTGCAGGTTAGGTGGATTGACTATGTCAAATTGCCCCTTAGTGTCCCAAAATGTGCAGGTTAGGGTGGATTAGCCATGTCAAATTGCCCCATAGTGTCCAAACATGTGTTGGGAGATTAGCCATGTTAAATTTCCCCTTAGTGTTCAAAAATGTGCAGGTTAGGGTGGATTGGCCATGCTAAATTGGCCTTTAGTGTCCAAAGATGTGTTGTGGGATTAGTGGGGTAAATGCGTGGGGTTACGGGGATAGGGCCAGGGGAGTGACTGGGTAAGATGCACTGTTGGAGAATCGGTGCAAACTTGATGGGCTGAATGGACTCCTTCTGCACTGTAGGGATTCTATGATTTATTATTGTGCCACCTGGTTGGCTGTGTATAAACGGAGTTGTTATTCAGACTATCGGACCTAGAGTGGTGTGAGAAATGAAGGGTTAAATAAGCAAGCAGAGCCGGTATAATTAGTATCATTGCTGGCTTGTTGTGAATGTAGCTTTAACTGTAAGCTTTCCTGACTGGTGTCTGGCTGTGCTGACTGGGAGGTCCATCGATTCCAGCAGGGAAATCGATCCTCCAGCAATGAAAAGTCAATTCCATTCTCACTCTCAGCTGCCTCGAAGCCAGTCAGTGCCCTTACTCGAAGGGGCTGGCCCAGAAAACATGAACTTATCTTCTTAACTCCTTCTTACTGTGCCCACCCCAGTCCAAAGCTGGCATCTCCACGTCATACATTAACACTGCAGTGAAGTTACTGTGAAAATCCCCCAGTCGCCACACTCCGGCGCCTGTTCGGGTACACTGAGGGAGAAGTTAGCACGGCCAATGTATCTAAACCAGCACGTCTTTAGGACTGTGGGAGGAAATCGGAGCACCCGGAGGAAACCCACGCAGACACGGGGGGAGAATGTGCAGACTCTGCACAGACAGTGACCCAAGCCAGGAATTGAACCCAGGTCCCTGGCGCTGTGAGGCAGCAGTGCTAACCCACTGTGCCATCGTGCTGTCTTGCAAATCCAGAAAAATACAGGTGGGCACTCTCAACGCAGGGAAAGACACATTGAAGAAGGCGCTGTCTTACGAATGAGATGTTGAGCAAAGGTTCCATTTGCTCTCTCTCGAGTGGATGTAAAAGATTCCATCCTATTCCAGTGAAGAGCAGCGGAGTTGCCTTTGCTCTGTCCCGGCCAATATTTAACCCTCGATCAACGTCACTCAAAAACGTTTGTTGGGGGGGTGGGGGGGTGGGGGGGGGGGGGGGGGTAGGTGGGGGGGTAGATTCTCTGGCCTTCCTGCTGCGTCTCTCTCACGGGAGAAAGGAGGCGTGGTGTTCACTGGTGTGTCATTCGCTGGTGTGCCGTTTCCCGGCAACGGCATCCTCTGGTCCCACCACTGCCAACGGGAATTCCCATTGACTGCACCCCACACCGTTGAGAAACCCACGGCAAGGGTGCACCGTCGGCAGGACCAGAAGATCCAGTCGGCGTGAAGAGCCGGAGAATTCCAGCCGTTATCTGTCCGTTATCACAAAGCTGGCCACGGGGAGGTTGCTATGAGCAAATCAGCTTCCACATTTCCTACATTGCAACAGTGAAGCCCTTCTGAATGACTTCAGTGGTTGTGAAATGCTTTATAATGTCCTGACGTTCTGTGTGTCTTTCTTTATAATATACACGTTGTGTTATTGCCAGAACTGACTGTGTCTGAAGAGAAATGATTGTAAAATGAACTTAAAGTTGTAGGGTTAATTTGGGATTTGTCAACAGGAGCATTGATCCTGAGCTAAGGTCTTCACCTGCCTGTTCAGGGGGGATATTTTGGGATATTGAGGGTCCCCGGGAGAAAGCTCCACCAACAAGGCAGAGTGAGGCGACCATTCAGCTCATGGGACAAAGAAGAGTACAGCACAGGAACAGGCCCTTCGGCCCTCCAAGCCTGCGCCGATCATGATGCCTGCCCAAACTAAACCTGTATGCACTTACAGAGTCCGTATCCTTCCATTCCCATCCTATTCATGTACTCGTCTAGTTGCCCCTCAAATGTCGCTATCGTACCCGCTCCCACCCCCTCCCCGGGCAGCGCGTTCCAGACATTCACCACCCTCTGTGTAAAAAACTTGCCTTGCACATCTCCTCTAAACTTTTCCCCACGCACCTTAAACCCATGTCCCCCAGTACTTAACTTTTCTACCCTAGGAAAGAGCATCTGACTATCCACTCTGTCCATGCCCCTCATAATCTTGTAAACCTCTATCAGGTCTCCCCTCAACCTCCGTTGTTCCAGTGAGAACAAACCGAGTTTATCCAACCTCTCCTCATAGCTAATACCCTCCAGACCAGGCATTATCTGTTAAACCTCTTCTGTACCCTCTCTAAAGCATCCACATCCTTCAGGTAGTGTGGCAATCAGAATTGTACACAATATTCTAAATGAGGCCTAACTAAGGTTCTGTACAGCTGCAGCATGACCTCCAAGTTTTTATACTCAATGCCCCGGCCGATGAAGGCAGACATGCCGTATGCCTTCTTGACCACCTTATCCACCTGCGTTGCCACTTACAGTGATAGTGGACATGAGTGCCCAGATCTCTCTGTCTGTCAATACTCCTAAGGGTTTTACTATTTACTGTATAATTCCTACATGCATTGGGCCTCCCAAAATGCATTATCTCACACTTATCCGGATTAAACTCCATCTGCCATTTCTCCACCCAAGTCTCCAACTGGTCTATATCTTGCTGTATCGTCTGACAATCCTCTTCACTAAACCGCAACTTCACCAATTTTTGTGTCATCTGCGAACTTACGAATCAGACCAGCTACATTTTCCTCCAGAGGTTAGTACCTGCTGTCTCACAGCGTCAGGGACCCGGGTTCGATTCCTGGTTTGGGTCACTGCCTGTGTGGAGTTTGCGTACGATAAGAAATAGGAGCAGGAGTAGGCCATCTAGCCCCTCGTGCCTGCCCCGCCATTCAATAAGATCATGGCTGATCTGAAGTGGATCAGTTCCACTTATTCTCCCCGTGTCTGCGTGGGTTTCCTCCGGGTGCTCCGGTTTCTTCCCACAGTCCAAAGACGTGCTGGTTAGGGTGCATTGGCCGTGCTAAATTCTCCCTCAGTGTTACCCGAACAGGCGCCAGAGTGTGGCGACTCGGGGATTTTCACAGTAACTTCATTGCAGTGTTAATGTAAGCCTTACTTGTGACTAATAAAGAAACTTTACTTTACAAATCATTTATATATACAACGAGCATCAAAGGTCCCAGAACTGATCCCACTGGAACACCGCTAGTCTGTGCCTTCGCGAAATGTGGGTCGCTGCATTGCGACAGGCGTTAATGAGATCCTCCGAAGTTTGAAGGCACGGTGAATGCCACAGCATTGAAAATGCACTCAAACATCACGGGGACGTCTTCTGAATGGGCTGCTGTAGTGGGCAAACATCACGACAAAGCAGCCTGACTTGAGTAAATATTAAACTGGCAGAACATCGTGGCCTTGACGTTGTTACGGTGGGTGGGGCAAGTGTGAGTGGCCTAAAGGTTCCCAGTTCGGATGAAGAAAAGCCTCCCACCCACCAATAAAGCCCATCCCTCTACTGCCACCCTTTCCAGACACTGATGTGGGATTGCTGTGGGTATGGAACGGCTTGCTGGTTTTGTTGTCGACACCACCGCAAGTCTAACAATAGGGCAGATAATGATCAATCTCACTCACTCAGTGTTTGCCCTGCATTGAGCCTGGCTGCTGAGTACTAACACTGGGCGCCTGAGATGTGCTCCAGCATTAATATCCCACGCTGTGCGGCGCTGACATTTATTTTCACCAATCTAATCCCAATCAGTTAAGCTTGATTCAGGTTCCAGCACGTACTGCTGTTTGTCACAGTGCTCCCACAGAGCAAGAATCAAGCCAAAACGTTATATCAGCCCTTGTTGGTTTTGAATGGAAATGTCATCCCAGTAAAGGGATAAATAACGAATCTTGATTAATGGGCGGCACGGTGGCACTGCTGCCTCACAGCGCCAGGGACACAGGTTCGATTCCTGGCTTGGGTCACGGTCTGTGCGGAGTTCTCCCCATGTCTGCGTGGGTTTCCTCCGGGTGCTCCAGTTTCCTCCCGCAGTCCGAAAGACGTGCTGGGTTAGGGTGCATTGGCCGTGCTAAATTCTCCCTCAGTGTACCCGAACAGGCGCCGGAGTGTGGTGGTTTTCACAGCAACTTCATTGTAGTGTTAATGTCAGCCTACTCACAGAATTATAGAATCACCTCAACGAGGCCATTCAGCCCATCAAGCCTGCACTGATAACAATCCCACCCAGGCCCTATCCCTGTCAACCCACACAATTACCCCACTAATCTCCCTGACACTCAGGGACAATTTAGCATCGCCAATCCACCTAATCCGCACAATTTTGGAGTGTGGAAGGAAGTCGGAGCACCCGGAGGAAACCCACGCAGACACGGGGAGGACGTGCAAACTCCACACAGACAACCACCTGAGGCTGGAATCGAACCCAGGTCCCTGGTGCTGTGAGGCAGCAGTGCTAACCACTGCACCACTGTCATAGACTCATAGAGTCATAGAGGTTTACAGCATGGAAACAGGCCCTTCGGTTTTTACCACTAAGCACGGCCCAATTGCCCGCATTTGGCCCATATCCCTCTATACCCATCTTCCCGTGTAACTGTCTAAATGCTTTTTAAAAGACAAAATTGTACCCGCCTCTACTACTACTCTGTCAGCTCGTTCCAGACACTCACCATCCTCTGGGTAAAAAAATTGCCCCTCTGGACCTTTTTGTATCTCTCCTCTCACCTTCGACCTATGCCCTCGAGTTTTAGACTCCCCGATCTTTGGGAAAAGATATTGACTATCTAGCTGATCTATGCCCCTCATTATTTCGTAGACCTCGATAAGATTGCCCCTCAGCCTCCTACGCTCCAGGGAAAAAAGTCCCGGTTTATCCAGCCTCTCCTTAAAACTCAAACCATCAAGTCCCGCCCTAAATGTCGCACTAATAAATAAACTTAAACTTAAAAAAAGAGAGACATGTTGCCGAAACTTTTCACCTTGCACTCATCAGGACAAACACAAGAATGCCAAATTTCAAACAATCACAACAATTTACACTTCTGGAGAAAAGGATGCTGATTGGTCGACAAGCGGACTCTGATTGTCTGTGCTGTTGCCATGGAGAAATCAATGGGGAACTATAGGCTCCTGGTAATTCAAAAAAGGTGCAAGGTTTGAACATATTTGCAGGGATTCTACCGCCCCGCCCGCCGCAGAATCGGAGCGGGCGAGGGGCAGAGAATGGAAATGTCCGTTGACCCTCCAGTGGGATTTTCCAGTCTCACTCGAGCGAGGGTGTAAAATCCCATCCGTAATTTTTTTTTTGCAGTGAATGGTTAGGGCAGAATTCTCCATGCCCCCACTCCTACCCAAGCATTTAGTGGGGCAACACTGTGGCACAGTGGTTAGCACTGCTGCCTCAAAGTGCCAGGGATCCGGAACATCGGAATTAGGAGCAGAAGTCGGCACATTCAGCCCTTTGAGCCAGCTCCACCATTCAATCAAAGCATGGCTGATCTCAAATCCACCTCCCTACCTGTTCCCTATATCCCTCTTTTCCTTTTTTTTATTAGAAATATATCTATCTGCCTCTTGAAACCACTCAATGATTCAGACTCCCCTGCGCTATGGGGCAGCGAGTTCCACAAATTCACCCCCCTCTGCGAGAAGTAGTTCCTCCTCATCTCAATTTTAAATCTACCGCCTCTCGACCTATACCTGTGGCCTGTTGTTCTAGATTGTCCCACAAGAGGAAACATTTGGTCTATATTTACTTTATCAATCCCTTTTAAAATTTTATATACCTCGATCAGATCCCCTCTCATCTTTCTAAACTCCAGCGAGTACAAGCCCAAACTGTTTAATCTCTCCTCATTCGTCAACCCTTTCATCCTCTGTCTGAGTGGAGTCTGCACATTCTCCCCGTGTCTACGTGGGTTTCCTCTGGGTGCTCCGGTTTCCTCCCACAGTCCAAAAGCCGTGCTGGTTAGGGTGCATTGGCCGTGCTCAATTCTCCCTCAGTGTCCCCGAACAGGCGCCGGAGTGTGGCGACTCGGGGATTTTCACAGTAACTTCATTGCAGTGCTAATGTAAGTCGACTTAGCATTGCTGCCTCACAGTGCCAGGGACCCGGGATCGATTCCCAGCTTGGGTCACTGTCTGTGCGGAGTCTGCACGTTCTCCCCGTGTCTGCGTGGATTTCCTCCGAGTGCTCCGGTTTCTTCCCACAGTCCGAAAGACGTGCTGGTTAGGGTGCATTGGCCGTGCTAAATTCTCCCTCAGTGTACCCGAACAGGCGCCGGAGTGTGGCGACTGGGGGATTTTCACAGTAACTTCATTGCAGTGTTAATGTAAGCTGACTTAGAAACCCTACAGTGCAGAAAGAGGCCATCGAGTCTGCACCGACCACAATCCCACCCAGGCCCTATCCCCCACATCCCTACACATTTACCCGCTAATCCCTCTAACCTACGCATCTCAGGACACTAAGGGGCAATTTTAGCATGGCCAATCAACCTAACCCGCACATTTTTGGACTGTGGGAGGAAACCGGAGCACCCGGAGGAAACCCACGCAGACACGAGGAGAATGTGCAAACTCCACACAGACAGTGACCCAAGCCGGGAATCGAACCCAGGTCCCTGGAGCTGTGAAGCAGCAACGCTAACCACTGTGCCACCGTGCCGCCCTTGTGACACTAATAAATAAACTTGTGACACTAATGAATAATCTTTAAACTTTAAATTCTCCCTCAGTGTACCCGAACAGGCGCCGGAGTGTGGCGATTAGGGGATTTTCACAGTGACTTCATGACAATGTTAATGTAAGTCAACTTGTGACATGAATAAATAAACTTTAAACTCTGTTTAGCTCACACGATCAGCCTTTGGAAGCTCTTACCTTTTTGAGTTTGGTCTTTGTCGCGGTGAGTTCTCTGGTGTAGGTCGAGGGGACATCTGGCTTCCAGTCCCCCTGCTCACACGCAAAGAGCACCTCGCCCACAAAGGTCTCTTTAAAATTGTGGAACTCCTTGATGTAGGTGGCAAAGCGAAGTGTGAAGCACCTTATCTCCTCCAAGGTGTATCCCGAGAACTGAAAGGTCTCTCGGAACTCCGGGTTCAGGCTCTTCCTGCGCACGGTTGTCAGCTGTGGCTCCGTGAATTTCGGGAGGAGGTAAACCCTCACGTACGAGTCGCAGCTGACGCCAAACTTCTTGGGCAAGTTGGAGATGCCCAGCACGGCCACCGTTAGGGTGAACTCGTAGGCCGAGTAGAAGAGGGTGAAGTGCAGCAGTGGCCTCTGCTTTGGTTTGATCCCCGTTAGGTCTTCCGGCATGGTCTGCGAATGGCCCAGGTTCTTGGACGCCGGGCTCCGAAAGGTGCCGTGCTCGGTGTAGACTGAGCAGTCGCCCGAGACGGTGCAGCGACGCTCCAAGATCCTCCTGGTTTTGCTGGCCAGGCTGGCTTTCTGGACGGGAGGGATGAACGGCAGAGACGCCCTACCGTGGGGGCCAGGCTTGTAGTGGGATTCGGGTTCAGAGTCGGGCAGGGGGCTTGCGTCGCACGCCGGGTAGTCCAGGACCAAGCCGTGGACCTCCTCGTATTGCTGCTTGATTGGCGTGCTGGTGTTCCCTGGCAAAGCTGAACTGGAGTCCATCACGATGCGCTCTGACGCCTGGTCTTTGCTCTTGGCGTAGCCCCACTGTTTTCCCTTCCGCCAACAGATGGCGCAGCCCACGATCAGGCAGAAGCAGAGAAAGGCAAGGCCAGCCCCGAGGAGGACCTGCAGATGCACTGGACCAAAACATAGATGTTAATGCACCAGCGTGAATATTCCACCCGCTCCGCCATCTTCAACATTCACAGTAATCACTCACCACCTTAAACATTCACTCCCTCCACCACCACCACAGTGGATGCCTCCTCAATGTGCACTGCTGCAACTCATCAAGGTTCCTTCGACAGCGCCTTCCAAAACCATAAGACCATAAGATATAGGAGCCTCTCCCTGGAGATCACATGGTCTGGAATGGGGGGGTGGGGGTGAGTTAATAGGTTGTAATGAACAAAGCATCGTAGCTGTGAGGGACAGCTCGGTGGATAGGATATTGGTATGTAGATAGGCTGGAAAATTGGGCGGGGATCCTGGATTCAGGATTCAATCCTGGACCGGGGAGCGGCGCGGGCTTGGAGGGCCGAAGGGCCTGTTCCTGTGCTGTATTGTTCTTTGTTCTTTGTTCTTTGAGCAGAATTAGGCCATTCAGCCCATTGAGTCTGCTCCACCATGGCTGATAAGTTTCTCAATCCCATTCTCCCGCCTTTTCCCCGTAACCTTTGATCCCCTTACCAATCAAGAACCTATCTATCTCTGTCTTAAATACACTCAATGTCCTGGCCTCCTCTGTGGCAATGAATTCCACAGATTCACCACACTCTGGCTGAAGAAATTCCTCCTCATCTCGGTTCTAAAGGGTCGTCCCTTTACTCAGAGGCTGTGCCCTCGGATCCGAGTCTCTCCGACTAATGGAAAAATCTTCCCCCCCGACCGCTATCATCTAGAAGGACAAGGGTAGACGCATGGGAACGCCACCACTTGCTAGTTCCCTCCGAATCACTCACCATCCTGACTCGGAAATATATCGGCTGTTCCTTCGCTGTCACTGGGTCAAAATCCTGGAACCCCTCTATTTGTAATATTGTGAGCAGTACTGTGGGTGTACCGACACTACAGGGACTGCAGCGGCTCAAGAAGGCAGCTCACCACCACCTTCTCAAGGGGCAATTAGGAACGGGTAATAAATGCTGGCCTAGCCAGCGATGCCCATGTCCCATAACACCATAAGACCATAAGAGATTGGAGCAGAATTAGGCCACTCAGCCCATTGAGTCTGCTCCGCCATTCAATCATGGCTGATATTTTTCTCATCCCCATTCGCCTGTCTTTTCCCCATAACCCCTGATCCCCTTATTAATCAAGAACCTATCGATCTCTGTCTTAAAGACACTCAATGACCTGGCCTCCACAGCCTTCTGTGGCAAAGAGTTCCACAGATTCACCACTCTCTGGCTGAAGAAATTCCTTCTCATCTCTGTTTTAAAGGATCGCCCCTTTGGCCTGAGGTTGTGCCCTCTGGTTCCAGTTTTTCCTACTAGTGGAAACATCCTCTCCACATCCACTCTATCCAGGCCTCGCAGTAGGCTGTAAGTTTCAATAAGATTCCCCCCTCATCCTTCTAAACTCCAACGAGTACAGACCCAGAGTCCTCAACCGTTCCTCAGACGACAAGCTCTTCATTCCAGGGATCATTCTTGTGAGCTTCCTCTGGACCCTTCCCAAGGCCAGCACATCCTTCAGGACCCAAAACCGCTCACAATACTCCAAATAGGGTCTGACCAGAGCCTTATACAGCCTCAGAGGTACATCCCTGCTCTTGTATTCTAGCCCTCTCGACATGAATGCTAACATTGCATTCGCCTTCCTAACTGCCGACTGCATGTTAACCATGAATGAATATTAAACAGAATGTAGCACCTATCACAGGAGCCCCCATCACTCAACCATTTGGAAATGCCAACGGATTTCTATGTTAAAGATATTCAAAAGCATCCTTTCTTCAAAGGCAAATCAACTCAGTGATGCGCTATCAATTAGGCAAAAGACTACTTGTGTGCCAATACAACTGTAGGCTTTTATTCATTACAGAACTAGGAGCATATCCCAACAGATAACCGACCCAAACTGAACAAGGGGGAGGAAACAGCCACCTTTATACTAGGTGACAAGGGGAGGAGCCGGCAGGGGATGTGTCCAGGCATAACAAACACAACAACGGTGGTCCAGGCAGGACAAAGGCGCAACTGAAGTCCACCACAAGCAGGGACACTGAAAAACATTTGCCTTCAACTTTTAACTCATTTTACATCAACTGAATTGGTGCCATTAATGTACATTAACACCATAAGATATAGGAGCAGAATTAGGCCATTCAGCCCATCGAGTCTGCTCCGCCCATTCGATCATGGCTGATACCTTTCTCAACCCCATTCTCCCGTCTTTATAAGAATGCACCACAGGAGCATGACCAAGCAGCATTTTGATAAAGGCAAAATACTGCGGACACTGGAATCTGAAACAAAAACAGAAGATGCTGGAAAATCTCAGCAGGTCTGGCAGCATCTGTGGAAAGATAATAGAGCCAACGTTTTGAGTTGGCGGCACGGTAGCACAGTGGTTAGCACTGCTGCTTCACAGCTCCAGGGACCTGGGTTCGATTCCCGGCTTGGGTCACTGTCTGTGTGGAGTTTGCACATTCTCCTCGTGTCTGCGTGGGTTTCCTCCGGGTACTCCGGTTTCCTCCCACAGTCCAAAGATGTGCGGGTTAGGTTGATTTGCCATGCTAAAGAATTGTCCTTAGTGTCCTGAGATGCGTAGGTTAGAGGGATTATTGGGTAAATATGTAAGGATATGGGGAGAGGGCCTGGGTGGGATTGTGGTCGGTGCAGACTCGATGGGCCGAATGGCCTCTTTCTGTGCTGTAGGGATTCTAAGATTCTAAGAGTCTGGATGACCCTTCGTCAGAGCTTTTGACACCGAGTCATGTAAAGAGATTTTAGGACAGGCGGCCAAAGAGAAATAGATTTGAAGGATCGATTAAAGAAGGAGCGAAGATTCAAGAGGGGCTGGGTACAGTACTGCCCACACAGTGATACAAGATGGCACATAACCCAGATCTTGGTTCAGTGCGGTGTTGAGCAGCGAAGTGTTAAGACCCTTATCTGCAACCTTTACTGTGTGCATGTCTCTCATTACAAGTAGTTAATAAAGACTTGAGGCGGGATTTTCCGACCGCGCTCGCCCCAAGACTGGAAAATCCCTCCCGAGGTCAATGGACCTTTGCATGGTCCTGTCCCACCCGCTACAATTCCCATGGATGGGAATAATCTGCCCTTGATGTTAACTACCGTAGAGACTTCTGTGACCAGCACCCTCCCAACACATTCAACAGGGACATGGACGGACTCCTACTTTGCTTGGACGTTAAGGAGTGAGTGCGAGGCAGGAAGCAAGGAGAAAAAGCTTTTTGCTGGCCCTAAGCCCTATACGCAAGAAAGCATTGGGAAATTCTGAGGTTGCGGAAGGTGCTATATAAATGCAAGTTCTATATTTGGATGAGGGCCTAAATGACTAGATTGGCCGGGCCCCATTTTATGTTCCGACATATTGTATGGTTTCAAGAACACAAAGAACAACAAAGAACAAACAATGCAGCACAGGAACAGGCCCTTCGGCCCACCAATCCTACGCCAATTTCTATCCCTCTGTTCGCCTCCACCACCTGCTTCCACCACCCCCACTGGCAGTGCGTTCCAGGCACCCACCACCCTCTGAAAAACTTTCCCCGCACATCTCCCCTAAACTTACCACCTCTCATCTTAAACCTGTGCTCTCTGGTGGTCGACCCTTCCCCCCTGGGAAAAAGCCTCTGACTATCCTCTTATAGTTATTCTATGCCTCTTATAATTTTGTAAACTTCTATCAGGTCTCCCCTCAGCCTCCATCTTTCCAGTGAAAACAATCCAACTTTATCCAACATCTCCTCAAAACTAAAACCCTCCAGAACAGGCAGCATCCTGGTAAACCTTCTTTGCACCCTCTCCGAAGCTTCCACATCCTTCTGGTAGCGTGGCGACCAGAACTGCACGCAATATTCCAAATGCGGCCTCACTAAAGTTTTACACAGCTGTAACATGACTTGCCAACTTTTATACTCGATGTCCCGACCGATGAAGGCAAGCATGCTGTATGCCTTCTTGAACACCTTATCCACGTGTGTTGCCATTTTCAGGGATCTGTGGAACTGAACGCCCAGATTCACCAAAGAGCAATTCACCAAAGATCATTAGACTGTGCCTTCCAAACCCACGACCACTTCCATCTAGAAGGACAAGGGCAGCAGATACATGGGAACACCACCACCTGCAAGTTCCCCTCCAAGACACTCACCGTCCTGACTTGGAAATATATCGGCTGTTCCTTTGCAGTCGCTGGGCCAAAATCCTGGAATTCCCTCCCTAACGGCATTGTGGGTCAACCCACAGCACGTGGACTGCAGCGATTCAAGAAGGCAGCTCACCACCACCTTCTCAAGGGGCAACTAGGGATGGGCAATAAATGCTGGTCTAGCCAGCGACACCCATGTCCCACGAATGAATAAGAAAAATAGATCTCTCTGTATGTCCCTGTGTGTCAATGCCAAAGGGTTCTGCCATTACATTTCTAACTATAAAATATGCTTTATTTTGCTTTGCATTCAAATTTTAGAATCAATAGACCGTAGAATTGTATAGCTCATGAAGGCCATTCAGCCCACTGTTCTTCGATAAAAGCAAATTACTGCGGATGCTGGAATCTGAAACACAAAAAGTGCGAAGTGTCGATCTGGAGGTCCCACTTGTCTGCATTGCACCATCCTCACACATCCACAGCATCTCGTCTGCAGGGTGACGTCCATCATTCAATTACACGTAGGTTGACCCCTATGTCCGCCACCCTCTACTTTCCCCCGGGAAGAGATCTCTGCACCTTTTCCGTTCCAATCAAATAGCTAAAATACTTTTCCGGCTGACGCTTTTTGAGATTTTTTTTTCCTCTCGATATTTGAAGCACTTTTGAAAGGGGGCACAATGGTTAGCACTGCTGCCTCACAGCGCCAGGGATCCAGGTTCGATTTCCAGCTTTGGAGTGACTGTCTGTGTGGAGTTTGCACATTCTCCCCGTGTCTGCATGGGTTTCCTCCGGGTGCTCCCGTTTCCCCCCACAGTCCGAATGATGTGCGGGTTAGGTTGATTGGCCATGCTAAATTGCCCCTTAGTGTCCAAAGATGTGTTGGTTAGGTTGATTGGCCATGCTAAATTGTCCCTTAGTGTCCAAAGATGTGTAGGTTAGGTTGATTGGCCATGCTAAATTGCCCCTTAGTGTCCAAAAATGTGAAGGTTAGGTGGATTGGCACTGCTAAATTGCCCCTTAGTGTCCAAAGATGTGTGGGTTAGGTTAATTGGCCATGCTAAATTGCCCCTTAGTGTCCAAAGATGTGCAGGTTAGGTGGATTGGCCATGCTAATTTTCCCTTTAGTGCCCAAAGATGTACAGGTTAGGTGGATTGGCCATGCTAAATTTCCCCTTAGTGTCCAAAGATGTGTGGGTTAGGTTGATTGGCCATGCTAAATTGCCCCTTAGTGTCCAAAGATGTGTGGGTTAGGTTGATTGGCCATGCTAAATTGCCCCTTAGTGTCCAAAGATGTGCAGGTTAGGTGGATTGGCCATGCTAAGTTTCCCTTGAGTGTCCAAAGATGTACAGGTTAGGTGGATTGGCCATGCTAAATCGCCCCTTAGTGTCCAAAGATGTGCAGGTTAGGTGGATTGGCCATGTTAAATTGCCTCTTAGTTTCCAAAGATGTGCAGGTTAGGTTGATTGGCCATGCTAAATTGCCCCTTAGTGTCAAGGAGACTATCAGGGTAAATGTGTGGGGTTCCAGGGATAAAGCCTGGGTGGGATTGTTGTCGGTGCAGGCTTGATGGGCTGAATGGCCTCCTTCTGCACTGTAGGGATTCTATGATTCTATGATTCCTCCATGGCGGGTTCCCGAGTAGTGGGATGGGCTGGCTACGCAAAACGCCGTGGACATTGGCGGGACCACCAGATCCCACCACTGGCCAATGGCAAGCCACTTCCACTGCTGGAAGAGCCCAAGTAGAGGACGGAAACCTCCAGCCTCACCCCCGCTGGGATTCTCCAGTCCCGCTGCTGTGAATGAAGTTTCGGCTGAGCGCCAAGTTCTCCCTTCTTACTGGCAGCGGTTGCTGGGCGTGGGGGAACCAAGAACTCTGGCCTTGGTGTACTGTTGGTGGAATGAATAGGTTGATTGTCTGAAACTAAACATCTGAAATATCGAGTAGATACATGACCCAATTCCTATCTCCACCAACTAAATGGGGACGATTTCAAATACGTATTCCCTTACTGTTCGCAGTTCCTCAAATTTTTCAGACAATTCTCAATGACGTCAATGAAAATAATATAAGTTTGAATTTTAAACGCAACACAGATACATGAATAGATCAAACTTCACTCGTTAAAGTAACATCCGTTTTATGTTGCCATTTCCAGTTCACTTATTAAATTTTAAGTATGTAACAGTGGTTTCATTTTCACATCTACATCCATTCATAACACAAGAAACTACAAAGGGTCACAAATGTAGCCCAGTCCACCACTCAAACCAGTCTCCCATCCATTGACTCTGTCTACACTTCCCGCTGCCTCGTGAAAAGCAGCCAGCATAATCAAGGCCCCCACCCACCCCGGACGTTTGGCATGTCAGGTACAACTCTTACCAACTTTTACAGATGCACCTTAGAAAGCATTCTTTCTGGTTGCATCACAGCTCCTGCTCTGCCCAAGACCGCAAGGAACTACAAAAGGTTGTAAACATTGCCCAATCCATCACGCAAACCAACCTCCCGTCCATTGACTCTGTCTACACTTCCCGCTGCCTCGGCAAAGCAGCCAGCATAATTAAGGACCCCATGCACCCCAGACATTACCTCTTCCACCTTCTTCTAACGGGAAAAAGATACAAAAGTCTGAGATCACGTACCAACCGACTCAAGAACAGCTTCTTCCTTGTTGCCATCAGACTTTTGAATGGACCTACCTCGTATTAAGTTGATCTTTCTCTACACCCTAGCTATGACTGTAACACGACACTCTGCACTCTCTCCTTTCCATCTCCTCTATGTACCCTATGAACGGTATGCTTTGTCTGTATAGCGCGCAAGAAACAATACTTTTCACTGTATCCCAATACATTTGACAATAATAAATCAAATCAAGAGGAAAAGGTTTTTTTCCCGATTTGATGGGTCAGGTCCCTCTAACCAACTTTTCATCCGATCCCTTAATGCACTTGATCCCCAGAGACCTGTTGAAGAGAACATTAACCATGTGAGGGCATCCAGCTGTGAGACCCGCACTTCTGATGTGCAGCCTTGCTCATAAGGAGACGGGTGGCACAGTGGTTAGCACTGCTGCCTCACAGCGCCAGGGACCCGGGTTCGATTCCGGCTTGGGTCACCGTGTGGAGTCTGCACGTTCTCCCCGTGTCTGCGTGGGCTTCCTCCGGGTGCTCCAGTTTCCTCCCACACTCCAAAGATATGTGGGTCAGGTTGGAGCATTGAGCATAGAATCCCTACAGTGCAGAAGGGGGCCATTCGGCCCATCGAATCTGCCATTGACCACAATCCCACCCAGGCCCTATCCCCATAGAACATAGAACAGTACAGCACAGAACAGGCCCTTCGGCCCACGATGTTGTGCCGAGCTTTATCTGAAACCAAGATCAAGCTATCCCACTCCCTATCATCCTGGTGTGCTCCATGTGCCTATCCAATAACCGCTTAAATGTTCCTAAAGTGTCTGACTCCACTATCACTGCAGGCAGTCCATTCCACACCCCAACCACTCTCTGCGTAAAGAACCTACCTCTGATATCCTTCCTATATCTCCCACCACGAACCCTATAGTTATGCCCCCTTGTAATAGCTCCATCCACCCGAGAAAATAGTCTTTGAATGTTCACTCTATCTATCCCCTTCATCATTTTATAAACCTCTATCAAGTCTCCCCTCAGCCTCCTCCGCTCCAGAGAGAACAGCCCTAGCTCCCTCAACCTTTCCTCATAAGACCTACCCTCCAAACCAGGCAGCATCCTGGTAAATCTCCTCTGCACTCTTTCCAGCGCTTCCACATCCTTCTTATAGTGAGGTGACCAGGACTGCACACAATATTCCAAATGTGGTCTCACCAAGGTCCTGTACAGTTGCAGCATAACCCCACGGCTCTTAAACTCCAACCCCCTGTTAATAAAAGCTAACACACTATAGGCCTTCTTCACAGCTCTATCCACTTGAGTGGCAACCTTTAGAGATCTGTGGATATGGACCCCAAGATCTCTCTGTTCCTCCACAGTCTTCAGAACCCTACCTTTGACCCTGTAATCCACATTTAAATTAGTCCTACCAAAATGAATCACCTCACATTTATCAGGGTTAAACTCCATTTGCCATTTTTCAGCCCAGCTTTGCATCCTATCTATATCTCTTTGCAGCCTACGACAGCCCTCCACCTCATCCACTACTCCACCAATCTTGGTGTCATCAGCAAATTTACTGATCCACCCTTCAGCCCCCTCCTCTAAGTCATTAATAAAAATCACAAAGAGCAGAAGACCAAGCACTGATCCGCTAGCAATCTGCCTCCAATCCGAAAAACCCATGAATTTACCCTAGCTAGTCCCCCTGACTCTAAGGGGCAATTTAGCATGGGCAATCCACCTAACCCACACATCTTTGGACATCTTTGGGAGGAAACCGGAGCACCCGGAACAAAACCACACAGACATGGGGAGAATGTTCAAACTCAGCGCAGACAGTGACCCCGGGTCCCTGGTGAGGCAGCAGTGCTAACCACTGTGCCACCGAGCAGCCCTCTGGTATGTCCAGGTTGGTTGGAGATACTAAGTTGCCCCTTAGTGTCCCAAGATGTGTAGGTTAGGTGGGTAGGCCATGCTAAATTGTGGTTTAGTGTCCAAAGATATACAGGTTAGGGGGATTGGTCATGCTAAATTGCTCCTTAGTGTCCAAAGATGTGTAGGTTAGGGAGATTGGTCATGTTAAATTGCCCCTTAGTGTCCCAAGATGTGTAGGTTAGGCGGATTGGCCATGCTAAATGTGCAGGTTTCAGGGATAGAGCATAGGGGAGTGCTTGGGTAGGATGCTCTTTTGGAGAGCCGGTGCAGACCCGACGGGCCAAATGGCCTCCTACTGCACTGCATGGATTCTATGGTTCTACGGGTTCTGAATCAATCTTCAACCCTGCTTGTCATTGTCTAACCTGAGTAAATTTTAACTCTCTTGTACCCAAGTCCACTCATCCTCAGTGACCTACGAGATAAAATTCTCAGCCTTGCATTCAATTCCCTCCTGATCCCAATCCTTCCACTTTCCGTAAGCTCGCCCAGACCTACAATCCCCCCTCCCCACAATCTCTCTTTAACTTATTTACCCTGCTGTGGGTGGCCGAGGCTTTTAGCTGCCTCGGCGCCGATACTAAAGGAATTTCTAAAAGTAAAAGTTAATTTATTAGTCACAAGTAAGGCTTGCATTAACACTGCAATGAAGTTACTGTGAAATTCCCCGAGTCGCCAAGCTAAGGCATCTGTTCAATGCACCTAACCAGCACGCCTTTCAGAATGTGGGAGGAAACTGGAGCACCCGGAGGAAACCCATGCAGACACGGGGAGAAAGTGCAAACTCCACACAGACAGTGACCCGAGGCCGGGAATTGAACCCGGGTCCCTGGCGCTGTGAAGCAGCAGTGCTGACCACCGTGCCACCCCTAAATTTCTCCCTAATTTCTCCCGAAACATCTCCAGGGAACAGGCTGTCCCGAAACCACCACCTTTATCTCTGACCTTTAACTGAACCTCATCTCCTCCTTTGCACTTGGCACATGTTTTACTGACTACATCTCTGCCAGGCACCTTGAGGCATTTTTTTCCGTGTCAAAGACATTAAAGGTGTAATAAAAAATGTTTCGCTTCTCTTCACTTACCCTGAAAAATCAACATTTATATAGCACCTTTCCTGACCACTGGACAGCCAATGATGTACTTCTAATGTGCGGTCACTGTTGCAATGTGGAAAATCTGGCAGCCAATTTGTGCACAGCAAGATCCCAGTAAAGATTACTAGCCTGGTAGTTTTTCTTTGTGTGACATTGATTGAGGGATGAATGTTGGTCAGGCCACTGAAGGTTCGGCGGGGGGGGGGGGGGGGCGGGGTTGTTTTGGAGGGGAGATCTAGCACCCTTGATTCCTCTTACTTTGAAATGGCACCGTGGAATCTTTAACATCCACATGGGCAGATAGATGAAGCCTCGGTTTAATGTCTCATCTGAAGGATGGCACTTTTGCCAGTGTAGCTCTCCCTCGGTACTCCCTGTGCTGCCCCGGAGTCTCAGGCTCGATTTTTGCCTGAGAATCATAGAGTGCCTACAGTGGAGAAGGAGGCCATTCGGCCCATCGAGTCTGCACTGACAACAATCTCACCCAGGCCTATCACTGTAACTCTATGTATTTACCTTGCTAATAATCACCCTGACACTAAGAGGCAATTTAGCATGGCCAATCCACCTAACCTGCACATCTTTGGACATTAAGGGGCAATTTACCATGGTCAATCCACCTAACCTGCACATCTTTGGACATTAAGGGGCAATTTACCATGGCCAATCCCACCTAACCCGCTCTTCTTTGGACACTAAGGGGCAATTTAACTAGGCCAATCCACCTAACCCACACATCTTTGTACACGAGGGGGCAATTTACCATGGCCAATCCCACCTAACCCGCTCTTCTTTGGACACTAAGGGGCAATTTAACTAGGCCAATCCACCTAACCCACACATCTTTGTACACGAGGGGGCAATTTACCATGGCCAATCCACGTAACCCGCACATCTTTGCCTTGGGATTGGATCGGCACTCAGCGCCTTTTGATTAACTTGGGGTGGCACGGTGGCACAGTGGTTAGCACTGCTGGCTCACTGCGCCAGGGACACAGGTTCGATTCCTGGCTTGGGTCACCGTCTGTGCGGAGTCTGCACGTTCTCCCAGTGTCTGCATGAAATTCCACCGGGTGCTCCGGTTTCCTCCCACAGTCCAAAGATGTGCTGGTTGGGTGCACTGGCCGTGCTAAATTCTCCCTCATTGTACCCGAATAGGTGCCGGAGTGTGGCGACTAGGGGATTTTCACAGTAACTTCATTGCAGTGTTAATGTAAGCCTACTTGTGGCACTAATAAATAAACTATAACACAGAAAACAAAGTCACATCTTTGACTGACTAAACCATCGAAACCACAACCTTCAAAGGGCGCGAGCGTCCCGGAGACCAGTCTCCTACCTGCGGCGTCTAGGTGTGTCGTGGTTTCCATCCAGCTCAGGTTAAAGCAGCGCCGGTGAGCAGGTACATGTTACGGGGGGTCAGGGCCAGCGAGATGGAAGAAAACTAAGCCAAGGGCACTTGAAGCGTTCAGGAAGCTCAAACAGTGGTATCTGGCTATTGTTACGTCACCAATCCCTGGGAAATCCCTCAGCTGTTGCTCCACATATGGTCATATCAGCACAACTAATAGAAGCGTGCTTCACTGACTTTGAAAAAGAATCCAAGAGAAACTATGTTCAAAACCAACTCTGGTTAGAATTAACTTGTATCGCTATCCGAAACGATTAGTTCTTCTTGTTGCTTCGAAAGAGAAAGGAAAGGTGGTTCTAAAAAGGCTTTGACCTTCTTGCGACATCCGCGTGATAAGTATGGCTATCGTTTTAATACATAATCTCATCCATAAAAAAACACTGAGTGTTAATATTGACAGATCAAATCTCGGGCAAACTCATTTCACATGCTTCAACTTATTAGCTACGTTGATGGTTCAGTGTGTAAGAGTTCCAGTCCCTGTTTTAAAATTCTCTCCCTTCTTTCCAAAGCCTTCCGTGACCCCCCCTTTGCCCCCCCCCCCCGCCCTTGCCCCCCCCCCCCTCCCCTCCCCATTCTCTACAATCACCTACTGCCCTTTGGGAAGACTGCGCTCCTTTAATCCTGGACTCTCCCGCAGCCCCAGTTTTTGACCGCTCCGCTGTTGGCCATCAGAGCCTCTGCGGATGAGGCTCCGAGCTCTGGAATTCTCTTCCTGCTCCTTTTGGCCAGTAACCCAAAACCGGCACCCTCTGCGCAGGTGAATTGGCCATGCTAAATTGCCCCCTTGTGCCCAAATATGTGTAGGTTAGGTGGATTGGCCATGCTAAATCGTCCCTTCGTGTCCAAAGATGTGCAGGTTAGGTGAATTGGCCAGACTAAATTGCCCTTTGTGTCCAAATATGTGTAGGTTAGGCGGATTGGCCATGCTAAATTGCCCCTTAATCTCTAAAAATATGTAGGTTAGAGGGATTGGCAATGTTAAATTGCCCCTTAATCTCCAAATATGTGTAGGTTAGGTGGATTGGCCATGCTAAATTGCCCCTTAGTGTCCCAAGATGTGTAGGTTAGATGGATTAGCCATGGTAAATGTGTGGGGTCATGATGTGGAGATGCCGGCTTTGGACTGGGGTAAACACAGTAAGAAGTTTAACAACACCAGGTTAAAGTCCAACAGGTTTATTTGGTAGCAAAAGCCACACAAGCTTTCGGAGCTCTAAGCCCCTTCTTCAGGTGAGTGGGAATTCTGTTCACAAACAGAGCTTATAAAGACACAGACTCAATTTACATGAATATTGGTTGGAATGCGAATACTTACAACTAATCAAGTCTTTAAGAAACAAAACAATGTGAGTGGAGAGAGCATCAAGACAGGCTAAAAAGATGTGTATTGTCTCCAGACAAGACAGCCAGTGAAACTCTGCAGGTCCAGGCAACTGTGGGAGTTACAAATAGTGTGACATGGACCCAATATCCCGGTTGAGGCCGTCCTCGTGTGTGCGGAACTTGGCTATCAGTTTCTGCTCAGCGACTCTGCGCTGTCGTGTGTCGCGAAGGCCGCCCTGTGTGGGGTCACAGAGATAGGGCTGGGGAGAGGGCCTAGGTGAGATTGTCGGTCAGAGAGTCGATGCAGATTCAATGGGCTGAATGGCCTCTTCTGCGCCATAGGGATTCTATGATTGGCCCAGATTTTCCCATCAGAATCAGAAAGCCCTAATTCCCACCCTGATCAGATGATGAGTGGGATTTTCCATCCTCTTCTCCCTAACCTCCCCCCTCCCCTCCCCCCACCCCACCCACCCCACTGTGTTTTGCACTGGCCCACAAGATGGCCCACAATTGTCCAGCGGTGGGAACTTGGGGGATGTGTAATATAATGAGTTAATTCTAACTGTGTGATATGCTAATCACAGGAAGTGATGCAATGTCTTATAATCTCGCTCTGTCTTGTGGAACCTCATGACAGACTGGAGCCTCAGCAAAATATTTCTTCATAAATCTAGTGCTTTCCTTATCTTAGCGAATTGTGCAAATATTCTGCATTAGCACACCTAGACGAAGAATATTATAAAAGCCTCACCATCTCTAGGTCACCTATAGATTGCGCTAACCTAGGTCCTACTATCTCGGTCATCACCTCACGAGCCTGCAATCTCCATGCCAGGCGAGAGAAGGGCATCAGATGGGTGAAAATATCCAGATTCTCATAGAATCCCTACAGTGCAGAAAGAGGCCATTCAGCCCATTGAGTCTGCACCGACTCCCCGAAAGAGCATCCCACCTTGGCCCTCCCCTTGCCCTATCCCTGTAACCCCCTGCATTTACCATGGTTAATCCACCCGACCTGCACATCTTTGGACATTGAGAGGCAATTTAGCATGGCCAATCCACCTAACCTTCACATCTTTGGACACTAAGGGGCAATTTAGCATGGCCAATCCACCTAACCTTCACATCTTTGGACACTAAGGGGCAATTTAGCATGGCCAATCCACCTAACCTTCACATCTTTGGACACTAAGGGGCAATTTAGCATGGCCAATCCACCTAACCTTCACATCTTTGGCCACTAAGGGGCAATTTAGCATAGCCAATCCACCAGGGCAACTTAGCATGGTCAATCCACCCGACCTAGATACCTTTGGACACTAAGGGGCAATTTAGCATGGCCAATCCACCTAACCATCACACCTTTGGACAATAAGGGACAATTTAGCATGGCCAATCCACCTAACCTTCACATCTTTGGACACTAAGGGGCAATTTAGCATAGCCAATCCACCTAACCATCACGCCTTTGGACAATAAGGGGCAATTTGGCATGGCCAATCCACCTAACCTTCACATCTTTGGACACTAAGGGGCAATTTAGCATGGCCAATCCACCTGACCTTCACATCTTTGGACACTAAGGGGCAATTTAGCATAGCCAATCCACCTAACCTTCACATCTTTGGACACTAAGGGGCAATTTAGCATGGCCAATCCACCTAACCTTCACGTCTTTGGACACTGAGGGGCAATTTAGCATGGCCAATCCACCTAACCTTCACACCATTGGACATTAAGGAGCAATTTAGCATGGCCAATCCCCCTAACCTTCACATCTTTGGACACTAAGGGTCAATTTAGCATGGCCAATCCCCCTAACCTGCACATCTGTGGTCACTAAGGGGCAATTTAGCATGGCCAATCCACCTGACCTATGGACATGGATAGGATATTTCCACTAGTAGGAGAGACTAGAACCCGAGGGCACAACCTCAGAGTGAAGGGACGCTCCTTTAAAACTGAGACGAGGAGAAATTTCTTCAGCCAGAGTTTAAAAGTTTATTAGTTTATTTAATAATTAGTCACAAGTAAGGCTTACATTAACACTGCAATGAAGTTACTGTGAAATTCCCCTAGTCGCCACACTCTGGCGCCTGTTCGGGTCAATGCACCTAACCAGCACATCTTTCAGACTGTGGGAGGAAACCGGTGCACCCGGAGGAATCCCACAGAGAGTGTTGAATCTGTGGAACTCATTGCCACAGAGGGCTGTGGAGGCCAGGTCATTGAGTGTCTTTAAGTCAGAGATAGATAGGTTCTTGAGCAATAAGGGGATCAAGGGTTACGGGCAGAAGGCAGGAGAATGTGGAGGAGAATCATATCAGCCATGATCGAATGGCGGAGCAGACTCGATGGGCAGAATGGCCCAATTCAGCTCCTATATCTTATGGTCTTATGGTTCTTGTGGTCTTATGGATGGGCCAGCCAGCGACGCACATGTCCCATGAAGGAATTTTTTAAAAATCCATTCAGATTTTTCTTAAAAGTTGAGAGTGGCTTCTCTTTTGTGTTGGGTTTTAATGCAGGTCAGATTCAAGCAGTGGTGACTTGTATCAGTAAGTCATCAAGGCATGTTCCGATTCCATCCATGTTTGATTTACTTGTCAATCCTTTTTCTTTTTGCGAAGTTTATTGTTTCCCACAATCTTCGAGGGGATGGACCTTCACTAAAACTGAGACGGGGATCCGTCACCTTACATCTACGAGAAAGAAAGACTTGAAATGACATAAGATCTTTCGCAAGATCTCGAGGACATTTCCAAGCATATTACAATCAAGGAAGTACTTTTGAGTGGGATGAAATTAGTACACGCAGCCAGGTCCCACAAGGAGAAATGTGACAATGATCAGATTATCTCTATCCGTAATGATCATTGCAAGATAAATATTGCCTCAGGACACCTGCTTAACTCCCCTCATCTTAAAAATAGTGCAACTTGACTCAGAACAAAAGGCAGGGTTCACTGTCCCATCTAAAACACACCACCTCTGACACTGAAAGACTCCCTCAATATTACACCCGAGTGTCAGCCTAAGTTCTAGAATCATAGAATCCCTACAGTGCAGAAGGAGGCCATTCGACCCATCGAGCCTGCGCCGACAACAGGGCAGCACAGTGGGACAGACCATAAGACATAGGAGCAAAATTAGGCCACTCGACCCATTGAGTCTGCCCCGTCATTCAATCATGATTCTAATCGTGGTTAGCACTGCTGCCTCACAGCGCCAGGGACCCGGCTTCGATTCCTGGCTTGGGTCGCTGTCTGTGTGGAGTCTGCACGTTCTCCCCGTGTCTGCGTGGGTTTCCTCCGGGCGCTCCAGTTTCCTCCCACAGTCCCGAATGTTGTGCTGGTGAGGTGCATTGGCCGTGCTAAATTCTCCCTCAGTGTACCCGAACAGGTGCTGGAGTGCGGCGACTGGGGGATTTTCACAGTAACTTCATTGCAGTGTTAATGTAAGCCGACTTGTGACACTAATAAATAAACTTTAAACTTAACAATCCCACCCAGGCCCTCTCCCCGTAACCCCACATATTTGCACTGCTTAGCCTTCCGACACAAAGGGGCAATTTATCATGGCCATTCCCTCTAACCTACACATCTTGGGACACTAAGGGGCAATTTAGCATGACCAATCCACATAACCTGCACATCTTGGGACACTAAGGGCAATTTACCATGTCCAATCTACCTAACCCGCACATCTCTGAACTGTGGGAGGAAACCGGAGCACCCGGAGGAAACCCACGCAGATACGGGGAGAACATGCAAACTCCACGCAGTCAGTCACCCCAAGGCCAGAATTGAACCTGGGTCCCTGCCGGTGTGAGGCAGCAGTGCTAACCACCGTGCCACCGTGCAGGGAAATAGGGGATGAATACACATGGTCCTAACTCAGAAACAAAAGTGCTACCACTGAGGCACAGATGACACCTTGCGAGCATCAGCGAGAGATGTTAACTCAAGGGAAATGCCCAGTAACGTGACATTAGCATCTCAACGGGATCCTTCCTGGACTCAACCTGTAGTTATGACATTGTGTTTGGATGAGAATGCATCTCGCACGCTCATCTATTCCTCCTCACCGCACTTTATAGTCATAATAGAATTTAATTGGTGACACATGGCTTTGACACAGTTCTAAAATAAACTCATAAACAGATGGGCAATGAGAAATTCATCTATCTCATTCCAATCTGCCACATGACAAAGACCATATCAGTTGTTTGACAGTTGTTTGTTTACTAAAGCAGACAATTAAATACACCTTCAGCTCACAATTGGCGGAAAAACCAAAAATAGTTTAACCTTTACAGACACTATGGTCACATAATCCATTTCTGCCATTCAAGATAAGATATGCATTGCAACTATTAGCAACAGGGCCAGCAGACTTCCCAATGCAGTTCAGCTGTTCACTAAACAGAGCTAAAGGTTTAGGCTGTGGAATTTCGTCACTGCTCATATGAACCTCCGCCCCTACTTCCTCAGGAGGCTAAAGAAATTCAGCATGTCCGCCACGACTCTCACCAACTTTTACAGATGCACCATAGAAAAAGCATCCTTTCCGGATGTATCACAGCTTGGTATGGCTCCTGCTCTGTCCAAGACCGCAAGAAACTACAAAGGGCTGTGAACGTAGCCCAGTCCATCATGCAAACCAGCCTCCCATCCATTGGCTCCGTCTACACTTCCCGCTGCCTCGGAAAAGCAGCCAGCATAATCAAGGACCCCGGGCATTCTCTCTTCCACCTTCTTCCGACGGGGTAAAGGTACAAAAGTCTGAGGTCACGTACCAACCGACTCAAGAACAGCTTCTTCCCTGCTGCTGTCAGACTTTTGAATGGACCTACCTTGCTTTAAGTTGATCTTTCTCTACACCCTAGCTATGACTGTAACACTACATTCTGCACTCTCTCATTTCCTTCTCGATGAACGGTATGCTTTGTCTGTATAGCACGCAAGAAACAACACTTTTTACTGTATCCCAATACATATGACAGTAATAAATCAAACCAAATCAATATTTGTTGGGTTCATCCATTTATCTTGGAGCATAAGGTTACATGAGGACAGTGACTCATAACAAAGCAATGTTGGCTTTTGAAGCAGGCTAGGATTCCAAGAGTGTTTGGAAAGTATGACTGAACCATCATTGAACAAAGAACAAAGAACAAAGAACAATACAGCACAGGAACAGGCCCTTCGGCCCTCCAAGCCCACGCCGCTCCCCGGTCCAGGATTGAATCCTGAATCCAGGATCCCCGCCCAATTTTCCAGCCTATCTACATACCAATATCCTATCCACCGAGCTGTCCCTCACAGCTACGATGCTTTGTTCATTACAACCTATTAACTTACCCCCACCCCCCCATTCCAGACCATGTGATCTCCAGGGAGAGGCGAAAACCCAGAGTGAAAAACCCCAGGGCCAATATGGGGAAAAAAAAATCTGGGAAATTCCTCTCCGACCCCCTGAGGCGATCAAAACGAGTCCAGGAGATCACAATGGCCCCGATCGGAAAATGCTTCCCAAGCATAATATTCATAATATCAAAGAAAAGAACAACTTCTAATTATATAGCACCATTAGGATGGGATGTTCTGGTCATTCCTGTCCTTGGGATCTTCCAGTCCCCTGACGGCAATCACCCCACCCCCACATCCATGGGTTCTCTGGTGGCAGTGGGTGCGGGCAATGAGAAACCATGCTGACAGCGGCGGGACTGGAAGATCCCACCGGCAACAAAACACGACGTGGGGGTGGGGTGAGGTGGAAAGTTCTGCCCGTAATGTAATAAAAGTTCCTAAAGAGTATAAGCATGGCCAATCCACCTAACCTGCACGTCTTTGGGCATTAAGGGGCAGTTTAGCATGGCCAATCCACCTAACCAGTACATCTTTGGGCACTAAGGGGCAATTTAGCATGGCCAATCCAGCTAACCTGCACATCTTTGGGCACTAAGGGGCAATTTAGCACGGCCAATCCAGCTAACCTGCACATCTTTGGGCACTAAGGGGCAATTTACCACGGTCAATCCACCTAACCTGCACATCTTTGGGCACTAAGGAACAATTTAGCATGGCCAATCCACCTAACCTGCACATCTTTCGGACTGTGAGAGGAAACCGGAGCACCCGGAGGAAACCCACGCAGACATGGGGGAGAACGTGCAAACTCCATACAGACAGTGACCCAAGCCGGGAATCGAACCCGGGTCCTTGGCGCTGTGAGGCAGCAGTGCTAACTCACTGTGCCACCGTGCCACCCCCACTTAGGAACTGGGAGCTGCAGCGTATGAGAGAGAGAATGTGACTGAAAGTGACGGAGAAAGTAGCCATAAGCTTTCTCTTGTTGTTTTCCACCGTGAATTGAGAAACAAGAGATCTGAGAATCTTTTTTAAAAACCAAACTCGTTTTGAATGCTAAAGGAAACCGATTGGTTCTCGAGTGAGTATTGTCCCGCGGTGCTGGAACGTTGGTGTTAGGTCTTAGTAACGGTGATGGTTTCTGCTATAGTTCCCACACCGCTTGGCAGGTTGTCAGGGAGTGACACCTATCACCAGCCATTCAACCCAAACCTCTGCCCCCTCCCGCCCCCCCCCCCCCCCCCTCCCTCCCCCAGGCTCCCCCCACCCACAACTGGCACAGCTGTGACCTGGGCAACCCTCTTACAGCACAGGCGCCAAATATCTTTTTATTAAAAGGGAAACAGCAACGGAGAGAAGAGGTAAAAAGGAATAGGAAAAGTCCAAACTTACTGCCGGCAGCCCGGGTGGGTTGTACGTTTTGTCTCTGGATCAGAAGGCCATGTCCAACTCCAAGGAAGTACACACAGGGAGAGGTTAATCCAACTGGCTCCGGTCCGCCCGCACAGGGTTGGATGTCAAAGAAGATTTGACCAATATATGCCCCCTCAACCCACTCTTAAGGACAGATTCTCTGTTGCCGCGAACTTGCTGTGGCCACAGTGACTGAATTCGAAAAATACTTTGCTGGTTCTAAAGTGCTTGGGTCCATGAAGGCGCTATCTAAAGGCAGGCCTTGTTCTGCTGTTAGCTGAATCCTTCACATTTTCTATTTTTTTAAGGAGGACGATCCTAGTTCTTAAAGGGTTAAGTGCAGGGCTGTGCGCTCACCTGAACCCATGGCAGAATGTTCAAACGATTCTGATGCGCAATGATACAATGGACAAATGTTACACCTGCGCGTCACGTGACAGGACACGTAATCAGCTGCCACAACTGTCCTTTATGTCCAACTCTGATTCATCTCTGAAGTGCCTTTATCTCCTCGTTTCGAAATCAAAGCTTGCTCTTACTTTCTGTGAATGCTTCACTGGCCAGCTATTCCGAAGCGATTAGCAATTCTGGCCAGCATTCGAGAGAAATGTCATCGCAGGGTTATTAACTAGTGCATAGGACGTTGAGTCAACACTTGCAGTCTCTGCGCTCGCTGTCAAAAGCAAACGTTAGGGCTTTACGTGCCTGGGTACGGTGGGGTACCCCGTTCCCCTCTCTCAAACTGGTCCTTTGCAGACTCTGAAGATAAAGGCTCTTTCATTTACATAGGAATTAGGAGCAGAAGTTGGCAAATCCAGCCCTTCGAGCCTGTTCCGCTATTCAATCAGATCATGGCTGATCTTTTTTAAAATAAAGTTTATTTATTAGTCACAAGTAGGCTTACATTCACACCGCAATGAAGTTACTGTGAAAATCCCCCAGTCGCCACACTCCGGCGTCTGTTCGGGTACACCGGGGGAGAATTTAGCACGGCCAATGCACACCTAACCTACACATCTTTGGACTGTGGGAGGAAACCGGAGCACACCGAGGAAACCCATGCAGACACGGGGAGAATGTGCAAACTCCACACAGACAGTGACCCAAGCCGGGAATTGAACCCGGGTCCCTGGCATTGTGAGGCAGCAGTGCTAACCACTGTGCCACCGTGCCACCCAGGCCTCTCCCTAGTCTTAAATCCACCTCCCCACCCTGTTCCCCATATCGCAGGATCACAGAATACTACAGTGTAGAAGAGGCCCTTCGGCCCATCGAGTCTGCACCGCCACGTTAAATGCCCTAACCTGCCCACCTAACCCAACTTACCAGCACTTGGCCCATAGCCTTGAATGTTATGATGTACCAAGTACCCATCCAGGTACTTTTTAAAGGATGTGAGGCATCCCGCCTCCACTACCCTCCCAGGCAGCGCATTCCAGACCCTCACCACCCTCTGGGTAAAAGAAGTTTTCCCCAAATCCCCCCTAAACTTCCCACCCCTCACTTTTAACTTGTGTCCCCTCGTAACTGACCCTTCGACTAAGGGGAACAGCTGCTCCTCATCCTGTCCATGCCCCTCATAATCTTATACGCCTCGATCAGGTCGCCCCTCAGTCTTCTCTGCTCCACAGAAAACAACCCAAGCCTATCCAACCTCTCTCCATAACTTAAATGTTTCATCCCAGCCAGCATCCTGGTGAATCTCCTCTGCACCCCCTCCAGTGAGTTCACGTCCTTATCATTTATCCATTTAAAATTAGAAATGTATCTATCTCCCTCTTGAAACCATTCAATGATTCAGAGTCCACTGCGCTCTGGGGCGGCGAGTTCCACGAATTCACCACCCTCTGCGAGTAGTCGTTCCTCCTCATCTCAGTTTTAAATCTACCGCCTCTCAACCTCCCACAATCCCACCCAGGCCCTATTCCCGTAACCCCCACACGCGGTAACCTGCCAATCCCCCTGACACGAAGGGGCAATTTAGCATGGCCAATCAACCTAACCAGCACATCTCTGGACTGTGGAGGAGATTGGATGGAGCATGCGGAGGAAACCCACGCAGACACGGGGAGAATCATAGAAATCATAGAATCCTACAGTGCAGAAGGAGGCCATTCGGCCCATCGAGTCTGCACCGACCACAATCCCACCCAGGCCCTATCCCCACATATTTACCCGCTAATCCCTCTAACCTACACATCTCAGGACTCTAAGGGGCAATTTTTAACCTGGCCAATCAACCTAACCCGCACATCTTTGGACTGTGGGAGGAAACCGGAGCACCCGGAGGAAACCCACGCAGACACGAGGAGAATGTGCAAACTCCACACAGGCAGTGACCCGAGCCGGGAATTGAACCCGGGACCCTGGAGCTGTGAGGCAGCAGTGCTAACCACTGTGCCACCGTGCCACGCCTAGGGAAAGTTACATAGGAATTTCCCATCCGTTTATTATTAGCTGTAAGTAAATACTGTATATTGGAAATATTAGGGGTGATTCTCCCATTCCGACCCGCCGGTGCGCCGATTCGCGGGATTCGCTCCCAAATTGCGCTCATCTCCCAGCGATGGGAATCTGGCGCGGTTGGGACCACGCAGGAAACACCAGGTAAGTGATTTTAATCTTATTTTAATGTGATTTAAATGTAATTATCGGGCCCGGGACTGAATTCTTCCGGCTCGAGAGCGTCTCCCACTCCGCCAGGAGTATTTCACTCCGGCAGGGTTTAGAGTAGCTCTCACTTTCAGGGAACTAGCGGGAGACCCTGCCGGAGTGTAAGGGGGCATTTTGGGCCCCCCAGGGGTGGGGCAGTGGAGGGTGGTACCCCCTGGGCATGGGCACACTGGCAGTGCCAGCCTGTGCCCCTGGCACTGCCCAAGGGACAAAGTGCCCATGCCCAGGAGGCACCTTGGCACTGCCCACCGGGCATGTGGCAGTGCCAAAGGGTGGGGCCAAGGGGGTGGGGCCTAGGGGGCGATCAGTGGGGATTGGGGAGGGGTCCTGCTGGCACTCTGCAGGCAGGATTGGTCGGGGCTGGAGGGAGGCCAGTGATTGGGGAGGGCTTTGGGGGGGGGTTGGATTTGCCGGGAGGGTTCTGCCTCCTGTAGGGGGAGGGGTTGGGTTTGCTGGGTGGGGGAGTTCTTCTTCCCGGGGGGGCGGTGGGGGTCTGCCGGGGTTGGGGGAGGGATCGTCACTGCTGGGGGGGGAGGTGGCCTGGAGATCGGGGGGCTCCGGGACCGGAGGGGGTTCAGGGCTGGCCCGGGAATTGTTGTGGGGGCCATGATCGGGCCATGGGGTAGGGGGCTGGAGGGGCAGCACTGCGAGGGTCCTGGGCTGGCCAGCAAAGTGCAGGCTGACAGACCGGGGCCACTGCGCATGCGTAGAGTTCCAGAACATCAAACTCTGACCCGAATAGGCCCCATCCCCCCGAGCTTTTACTGATATTCACGATTGTGACCTCTGCATTGCACAGAGTGCAGAGATTCAGGTCTGAAGCTGCACTGAAAAAAGCAGCGTGATTGACACCATTTTCCCCGCAAACTTGACACTTATAACTTTTTTGGGAGAATCGTTGCCATTGTGACTGAGGGAAACATTAATGCTCATTGTTGAGTTTCTATTTATATTCCTTTTGCTTTTGTCACACTCGTAGAATCATCGAATCCCTACAGGACAGAAGGAGGCCTATCGGCCCATCGGGTCTGTACCCACCGCAATCCCACCCAGGCCCTATCCCCGTAACCCCACACATTTACCCTGCTGGGCCCCCTGACACTAAGGGTCAATTTAGCATGGCCAATCCACCTAATGGCACATCTTTGGAGTGCGGGAGGAAACCGGAGCACTCGGGGGAAGCCCACGCAGACGCGGGGAGAACGTGCAAACTCCACACAGACAGCGACCCAAGCCAGGAATTGAACCCGGGTCCCTGGCGCTGTGAGGCAGCAGTGCTAACCACTGTGCCACCGTGCCGCCCACATTGGGGTATGCCAACACAGATTAAATGTGTGGTATTAGGACATGCTACATGTTCTGAAAGCTGCTGATTAGAAATCATCACAGAATCATTATCACCGAATCCCTGCAGTGCAGAAGGAGGCCATTTGGCCCATTGATGTTGCACCGATTCTCCAACAGAGCATCCCTCCAAGGCCCATCCCCATATTCCCAACTATTTGCCCCACCAATCCCCCTCACCTACCCATTTTTGGACGCTAATGGGCAATTTAGCTTAGCATTGTCATCCAGATATTTTTTAATTCATAAAATTACTGACAAAGCCAGCATTTGTTGCCTATCCCTAATTGTTAAAAAGTAAAAGTTTATTTATTAGTGTCACAAGGTTTAAATCATAGATTCCCTACAGTGCAGAAGGAGGCCATTCGGCCCATCGAGTCTGCACCAACCACAATCCCACCCAGGCCCTACCCCCATAGGGGATAGTGGCCCATAATCCCTATCCCCATAAGGGTTATGGGGATAGGGCCTGGGTGGGATTGTAGTTGGTGCAGACTCGATGGGCCAAATGGCCTCCTCTGCACTGTAGGGATTCTATGCATTTACCCTAGCTAGTCCCCCTGACACTAAGGGGCAATTTAGCACGGCCAATCCACCTAACCTGCACATCTTTAGACTGTGGGAGGAAACCGGAGCACCCGGAGGAAACCCACGCAGACACGGGGGAGAACGTGCAAACTCCACACAGACAGTGACCCAAGCCGGGAATCGAACCCGGGTCCCTGGCGCTGTGAGGCAGCAGTGCTAACCACTGTGCCACCGAGAAGATGGCGGTTAGCCACCTTCTTGAATTGGTCATTTCTTTCCTTGTAGGTGCCCAGACTGCTGTCAAGAATGTTGACCCGCCAATAATGAAGAAACATAGATCATAGATCATAGAATCCCGGCAATACAGATGGAGCCCATTCGGCCCATCGAGCCTGCACTGACAACAATCCAACCCAGGCCCCATCCCTGTAATCCCACAGATTTACCCTGCTAATCTCCTTGACACTAAGGAGCAGTTTAGCATGGCTAACCCAGCCAACCCACACATCTTTGGAGTGTGGGACGAAAGTTGTTTTTTCAATTTATTTGTTAGTGTCACAAGTAGGCTTACATTAACACTGCAATGAAGCTTCTGTGAAAATCCCTTAGTCGCCACACTCTGGTGCCTGTTTGGGTACTGATGCGCGATTAAATCACTCGGGAGGCTGGATCGTACCCGGGAAATAAAGGCTTTTATTAGTAACAAGAATGGAGCATACTGCTTAACAATACAATCCCAGACTAAAGGGTCACTAGGCAGTGCAGTAACCTTTATACTCCTACAGGTAGGCGGAGCCAACCAGAGTGTACCACAGAACAATATCAACAGGTAGAACACCCCCAACCCTAACCCCAACAGTGACAACAGTAACATATGTACAAGTACCCATAGTGGTAACCATCTGTGGTTCACCACAGGTACATTGAGGGGGAATTTAGCATGGCCAATGCACCTAACTAGCATGGCTTTGGAGTGTGGGAGGAAACCGGAGCACCCGAAGGAAACCCACGCAGACACAGGGAGAACGTGCAAACTCCACACAGACAGTGACCCAAGCCGGGAATCGAACCCAGGTCCCTGGTGCTGTGAGGCGCTGATTCTCCACTATCCCAATGGGAATGGAGCCTGGGTGGGATTGTGGTTGGTGCAGACTTGATGGGCCGAATGGCCTGCTTCTGCACAATAGGGATTCTATGATTTAATACTTGTGACACTAATAAATATACTTTCACTTTTTAACAATTAGGGATAGGCAACAAATGCTGGCTTTGTCAGTGATTTTATGAATTAAAAAATATCTAGATGACAATGCTATGTTAACCACTGTGTCGCCATGCCACTGGTAATATATTCTTTATTGTGTCAGGTGCCTATGCCATTGCTAAGTCAAACTTTGATTCTTTTCATCGTGGTTCGGTGACGAGATTTGAATGTTAAAGAGGCAGCCATTCTTAAAGGTGACTGGGACACGGAGTTAACACCTCCAAGTGGACGTTGAGTGGTTGGTTAGATGATGGTGTCTGGATAGACAAGGTTGTTGGACCGGATCGTCTTTCCCTGGCCTTTGCTGTTAAAGCCGTGGGATTGTCTACTTTGGAATTCTTGAGTTAGAGCAGAAAATGATGTCAGGAGTGTCGATTTCAATCTGTGAATGGACGGGGGAAGGAGCTATTTTGTTGTAACTTTTATAAAGGTCTAATTGTCTTTTATATGGGTGGTTTACCTTTGAGCACATTCAGTTATTCAATGACCCTTTTATATCCGCGCAACATAATGGACAAAGCTAAAATTACTTTCTTGCTTATAATAAGACATCAGGGAAGCGATGGCCTAGTGGTATGGCTAGACTATTAATCCAGAAACTTAGCTAATATTCTGGGGTCCCGGGTTCGAATCCCGCCACGGCAGATGATAGAATTTGAATTCGATGAAAGAAATATCTGGAATTAAGGATCTACTGATGACTGTGAAACCATTGTCAATTGTCGGAAAAACCCATCTGGTTCACTAATGTCCTTTAGGGAAGGAAATCTGCCGTCCTTACCTGGTCTGGCCTACATGTGACTCCAGAGCCACAGCAATGTGGTTGACTCTCAACTGTCCCTTTGAAATAGCCACTCAGTTCAATAGCAACTAGGGATGGGCAATAAATGGGTTCGAATCCCAGCATTGCAGCTGGTGGAATTTGAATTCAATAAAAAATATCTGGAATTAAGAATCTACTGATGACCATGAAACCATTGTCGATTGTCGGAAAAACCCATCTGGTTCACTAATGTCCTTTAGGGAAGGAAATCTGCTGTCCTTACCTGGCCTGGCCTACCTGTGACTCCAGAGCCACAGCAATGTGGTTGACTCTCAACTGCCCTCTGAACAAGGACAACTAAGGGATAGGCAATAAATGCTGGCCCAGCCAGCGATGCCCATGTCCCATGAATGAATAAAAAAAAAAATTCAACCAATTCAAGAAAGCAACACATTTTATTGGATTTGATCTAGAGGGATATAACCGGTTGGTTTAGGTGGGTAAATGTGATCGGCACAGGCTTGGAGGGCCGAAGAGCCTGTTCCTGTGCTGTATTGTCCTTTGTTCTTTGATTCTTGAGATGTTGGCTGAGGGATGAATGTTGGCCAGGATAATTTCTCGTCTTCAGAATAGTGCCACGGGGTCTTTTTCACCCACCTGCAAGGGTAGGCAGGCCTCATGCGGATAATGTTTCACCCGAAAGATAGCATTCCCTCATTCGAATGTCAACTGACATTTTGTGCTCAAGTTCCTGGCCTGGGACTTGAACCCAAACCCTTCTGACTCGTGGTGATAATGCAACCAACTGATACTCTGGTAACCAACTGCTAGGACAGTGGAGGCAAAGAGAAAGTGGGAGCATTCAAGAGTTTGAAGACACGATGTCCTGCCCATGGATCTCTTTGTAAACATGAAGTAGATAGGCCAAACGGCCCCCTACAGTACTTTGTAATCCCCTTTCATTTCTCCTAAAGCAGACTCCATATCAATAAGGCACATAAGAAGCAGAATTAGGCCATTTGGCCCATTGAACCTGTTCTACCATTCAGTGAGATCATAGAATCCTTACAGTGCAGAAGGAAGCCATTCGGTCCGTCAGGTCTGCACTGACTCTTTCTGAAAGAGTGCCTTACCCAGGCCCTTTCCCTCACTTTATCCCCATATGCCCACACATTTACTATGGCCAATCCACCTAACCTCCACATCTTGGGACGCTAAGGGACAATTTAGCATGGCCAATCCACCTAACCTCCACGTCCTGGGACACTAAGGGAATTTTTGCATGGCCAATCCACCGAACCTCCATATCTTGGGACGCTAAGGGACAATTTAGCATGGCCAATCCACCTAACCTCCATGTCCTGGGACACTAAGGGAATTTTGCATGGCCAATCCACCTAACCTCCATATCTTGGGAAGCTAAGGGACAATTTAGCATGGCCAATCCACCTAACCTGCACATCTTTGGACACTAAGGGGTAATTTAGCATGGCCAATCCACCTAACCTGTACATCTTTAGACACTAAGGGGCAATTTAACATGGTCAATCCACGTAACCTGCACATCTTTGGACTGTGGGAGGAAACCGGAGCACCCGGAGGAAACCCACGCAAACACAGGGAGAACATACAGACTCCGCACAGATAGTGACCCAACCCGGGAATTGAACCTGGGTCCCTCGCGCTGTGAGGCAGCAGTGCTAACCACTGTACCACCGTGCCGCCAGGTGAAGTGAGAGCTCTGCGACTGAGATTTAACCCTCTCTTGAACTCCTTGCAATATTAAATATGCTGCAAAAGGATTATTGGTCTGTGATTACAGCACTGCCTACAAGTCAATTCTTCATAATGCACTGTGAAATTCAGGTCAGCATTGTGGGTTTAAATACAAGTGTGATGCACTGAAATATTGAGTTCATTGAAAGATTTAAGCCATGCCCTGCTTATCATCTGCATAGTTCTCAAAGTCTCCGATAGTCCACCAGCTACCAGGTATTTATAACTTGATCACATTTGTATGGTCTGTAGTTGTAACCACCCCATGCTTCATCAATATCACACACACACACTGAAGACTGTGCTGAGAGAGTGGGTGGCACCTGTACATTCGAGGGGTACTCTTTTCACTTGGAGGGTGGCGGCGGGTGGGGGGGAGGGGGGTCTGGAACTCACTGCCTGTAAGGGTAGTAGAGGAAGAGACCCTCACCACATTTAAGAAGTACTTGGAAATGCACACTTGGGTCAAAAGTGGTGGGCCAGATGTTGCAAAGTGGGATTAGGCTGGATGCGCTACTTGTGGGCTGGTTCAGAGATAATGGGCCGAATGGCCCCCTTCCCCCCACCACCCCACCCCCATGCTGTAAGCTTCTCTTATGCTAGGAAGGGGGAAGGCGATGGATGAGTGGTATTATCGCTAGGCTATTAATCCAGGCGGCACGGTGGTTAGCACTGCTGTCTCACAGCGTCAGAGACCCGGGTTCGATTCCCGGCTTGGGTCACCATCTGTGCGGAGTCTGCACCTTAACCTTGTGTCTGCGTGGGTTTCCTTCAGGTGCTTCAGTTTCCTCCCACAGTCCAAAAGACATGCTGGTCAGGTGCATTGGCCGTGCTAATTTCTCCCTCAGTGTACCCGAACAGGAGTGTGGCGACGATGGGATTTTCACGGTAACTTCATTGCAGTGTTAATGTAAGCCTACTTGTGCCGCTAATGGGCCAAAAGTTGGAAAGTGGGATTAGGCTGGATGAGCTACTTGTGGGCTGGCGCAGGGATAATGGGCCGAATGGCTGCTCGCGCCGCTCTCCCCACCGTGCCCTCATGCTGTAAGTTTCTCCAATGCTACAAAGGGGGCCTAGTGGTATTATCGCTAGATTTTTTAAATCCAGAAACTCAGTTCTGGGTACCTGTGTTCGAATCCCGCCATGGCAGATGGTGGAGTTTGATTTCAATAAAAAATATCTGGAATTAATATTGTTGGAAAAACCCATCTGGTTCACTAATGTCCTTTAGGGAAGGAAATCTGTCGCCCTTACCTGGTCTGGCCCACATGTGACTCCAGAGCCACAGCAATGTAGTTGACTCTCAACTGCCATTGGGCAGCTCAGGATGGGCAATAAATGCTGGCCCAGCCAGCGATGCCCATGTCCCATGACTGAATAAAAACAAATACAAGCCTATCACAAATATAACGCCAAGTGTTGGCCTGGAGGAGGAAATTTGGCATGTCAGCTACAACTCTCACCAACTTTTACAGATGCATAGAACATAGAAACATAGAAAACTACAGCACAAAACAGGCCCTTCGGCCCCACTAGTTGTGCCGAACATATCCCTACCTTTTAGGCCTACCTATAACCCTCCATCCTATTAAGTCCCATGTACTCATCCAGGAGTCTCTTAAAAGACCCTATTGAGCTTGCCTCCACCACCACTGATGGCAGCCGATTCCACTCGCCCACCACCCTCTGTGTGAAAAACTTCCCCCCAGCATTTCCCCTGTACCTACCCCCCAGCACCTTAAACCTGTGTCCTCTCGTAGCTGCACCGTAGAAAGCATTCTTTCTGGTTGTATCACAGCTTGGTATGGCTCCTGCTCTGACCAAGACCCCAAGGAACTACAAAAGGTCGTGAATGTAGTCCAACCCATCACGCAAACCAGCCTCCCATCCATTGACTCTGTCTACACTTCCCGCTGCCTCGGCAAAACAGCCAGCGTAATTAAGGACCCCACGCATCCCGGACATTGTCTCTTCCACCTTCTTCCATCGGGAAAAAGATACAAAAGTCTGAGGTCACGTGTCAACCGACTCAAGAACAGCTGCCATCAGACTTTTGAACGGACCTACCTCGCACTAAGTTGATCTTTCTCTACACCCTAGCTATGACTGTAACAATACATTCTGCACTCTCTCCTTTCCTTCTCTATGAACGGTATGCTTTGTCTGTACAGCGCGCAAGAGAAACAATACTTTTCACTGTATGTTAATACATGTGACAATAATAAAGCAAATCAAATCAAATCCAATCAAAAAGGAGTACGAGATTAAAAACGAAAGAGAGACTTACTGCTGCATACATAACGTGGCGATTCTACATCTGAAAGCAGCCGTAGACATGGAGGGAGCAGAATTGGTTCTGGTCGAACACGGGCAGGATGCACGAAGTTACAGAAATGTTACACCAGGGGAAGTATGTACCAAACTAGCCCGGATTTGCATTAGAACAAGCGGACCTCTGTATGACGTATTTACAGAAACTTGATAGATGAAACTTTGGCATGATTGTTGCTGCACTGGCAGGTAATTTAATAACTGGTTGAAGAGAGTGTTCACCTCAGCCCTGCTGGATGTCGTGACTAATGAAAAGGATCATCTCAGTTTCTCCCTCAGGAACAGATAATGACAAAGCAACATCTTTTGAGGTAAGGAGAGTGCGGGCAACACAACCGGGCGAGCAAACATTTGATCCCTTAGGGGTGGCACGGTGGCACAGTGGTTAGCACTGCTGCCTCACAGCGCCAGGGACCCGGGTTCAATTCCGGCCTCGGGTCACTGTCTATGTGGAGTCTGCACATTCTCCCCGTGTCTGCGTGGGTTTCCTCCGGGGGCTCCGGTTTCCTCCCACAGTCCAAAGATGTGCAAGTTAGGTTGATTGGCCATGCTAAATTGCACCTTAGTGTTGGAAGGATGTCAAAGTATAAAGTAAAGTTTATTCATTAATCACAAGTAGGCTTACATTAACACTACAATGAAGTTACTGTGAAAATCCCCCAGTTGCCACACGCCGGCAACTGTTCGGGTACACTGAGGGAGAATTTAACATGGCCAATGCACCCTAACCCGCACCAGTCTTTTGGACTGTGGGAGGAAACCGGAGCACCCAGAGGAAACCCACGCAGACATGGGGAGAATGTGCAACCTCCACACAGACAGTGACCCAAGCCGGGAATCGAACCCGGGTCCCTGGTGCTGTGAGGCAACAGTGCTAACCACTGTTTTACTGTGCGGAATTAGCAATGCAAATACGTGGGGTTATGGGGATAGGACCTGGGTGGGATTGTGGTCGGTGCAGACTCGATGGGCTGAATGGCCTTCTTCTGCACTGTAGGGATTCTATGATTCCCCCCCTACGACTGAGCCTGGGTAAGGCTGATATTAAGATTGGAGAAGGATTCAAAGTCCTGATCACTGAATAATTGCATTTGTATTATAAAACTTTGGTTAGGCCGCAACTTAGAGTATTGCCTTCAATTCTGGTCGCCACATTACAGGAAGGATGTGGAAGCTTTGGAGAGGGTGCAGAAGAGGCTTACCGGGATGCTGCCTGGATTAGAGGGAATGAGCTATAAGGAGAGGCTGGACAAACTAGGCCCGTTTTCTCTGGAGCGGCGGAGGCTGAAGGGAGACCTGATAGGAGTCTAAAAGATTATGAGAGGCATAGATAGGGTTGACAATTAGAATCTTCTTCCAGAGTTGAAATGTCTAATACTAGGGGGCACGCACTTAAGGTGGGAGAAGGGAAAGTTCAAAGGAAATGCGTGGGGCAAGTTTTTTACACAGGGAGTGGTGGGTGCCTGGAACGCGCTGCCAGGGGTGGTGGTGGAGGCAGATACGATAGGGGTATTTAAGGAGCTTTTAGATAAGCACATGAATATGCAAGGAATACAGGGATATGGATCAAGGTAGGCAGAAGGGATTAGTTTCATTTGACGTCATGTTCGTCAAAACATTGTGGGCCGAAGGGCCTGTTCCTCTGCTGTACTGTTCTATGTTCTATATATACCAAGAACAGCCAATTTAACACTGTACCAGGATGCTCAGGGCGAGGGAGAAAGCTGGAGATACGTGAATAAGCAGGGAGTAGAGAGATACAGACTGCGCAGAGGCAAAAGGTCTTTTAGTTTAGAAATGCTTCATGGGTCGGTGCAGGCTTGGTTGGCCAAAGGGCCTGTTCCTGTGCTGTACTGCTCTCGGTACAGAGAAGTACATCTCTTTTTGATTACATCTAAATCAATTAGTTTGAGTATCGATCTTCAGAACAGACTGACAGCTGATGATGATTCATGATGATCTCCTGTAAAGGTATGTAAAACACCGACCACAGGTTGCACGGTGGCACAGTGGGTTAGCACTGCTGCCTCACAGTGCCGGGGACCCGGGTTCAATACCAGTCTCAGGTCACTGTCTGCGTGGAGTTTGCACATTCTCCCCGTGTCTGCATGGGTTTCCTCCGGGTGCTCCGGTTTCCTCCCACAGTCCAAGTATGTGCATGTTCGGTGGGTTGGCCGTGCTAAATTGCCCCTTAGTGTCCGACGATGTCTAGGTTAGGTGGATTAGCTATGATAAATGTGTGGGGTTACAGGGATAGGGCAGGGAGGGAGAAATTGGGTGATATACTGGGTCAGAGAGGGAATGGCCTCTTCCTGCACTGTAGGGATTCTATGATTCTATGATACACCGGCGTAAAAGTCAATCCCATGTCACAGTTGACCCGTGACTAGTTTGGTACAAGGGTTTGTAGATTTTTATACACTTCATGAAAGAGTCGACCTGAGGATACAAGAGCCCCCAAAACATTTCAGAACCATGGTTCATTCCCGGCTTGGGTCCCTGTCTGTGTGGAGTTTGCACGTTCTCCCCGTGTCTGCGTGGGTTTCCTCCGGGTGCTCCGGTTTCCTCCCACAGTCTGAATGACGTGCTGGTTAGGTGCATTGGCCGTGCTAAATTCTCCCTCAGTGTACCCGAACAGACGCTGGAGTGTGGCGACGAGGGGATTTTCACAGTAACTTCATTGCAGTGTTAATGTAAGCCTACTTGGGACAATAATAAATAAACTTAAACTGTGCTAAAAGCCAAAGGCGACTCGTTGTGACTTCAACAATGAACGTGCTATTCACGAATGTAATATAGATATATATATAAAAGATCTGACAGAACTAGTTCACAAGTCCTCCTCCCTGGATCCAACTGAGGTTCCTCCCCATGCCAGATCACATACCCTTGCATCTGATTGCCTCTGTTTCCTGTGCAGTCTCTCCATAGGGTCTGGCACAATCACATGACCCTCAAATGATCATGCCCATAGCGGTGGCCTAGTGGTATTATCACTGGACGATTAATCGAGAAACTCAGCTAATGTTCTGGGGACCCAGGTTCGAATCCCACCAAGGCAGATGGTGGAATTTGAACTCCATAAAAAATATCAGGAATTAAATCATTGTTGATTATCGGAAAAACCCATCTCGTTCATTAAAGTTTATTTATTAGTTACAAGTAGGCTTACATTAACACTGCAATGAAGTTACTGTGAAAATCCCCTAGTCGCCACACTCCGGCGACTGTTTGGTTACACTGAAGGAGAATTTAGCATGGCCAATGCATCTAACCAGCATTTCAGACTGTGAAGGGAAACTGGAGCACCCGGAGGAAACCCACACAGACATGGGGAATCCGCACAGACAGTCATCCAAGTCGGGAATTGAACATGAGTCCCGGGTGCTTTGAGGCAGCAGTGCAAACCACTGTGCAACCGTACTGCCCTAATATCCTTTAGGGAAGGAGATCTGCTGTCCTTACCTGGTCTGGCCTATACGTGTCTCCAGAGCCACAGCAATGTGGTTGACTCTCAACTGCCCTCTGAAATGTCAACACTATAGTTAAGAAAGCCCACCAACGCTTCTACTTTCTCAGAAGACTAAGGAAATTTGGCATGTCAACTACGACTCTCATCAACCTTTACAGATGCACCATAGAAAGCATTCTTTCTGGTTGTATCACAGCTTGGTGTGGCTCCTGCTCTGCCCAAGACTGCAAGGAACTGCAAAAGGTCGTGAATGTAGCCCAATCCATCACGCAAACCAGCCTCCCATCCATTGGCTCTGTCTACACTTCCCGCTGCCTCGGAAAAGCAGCCAGCATAATTAAGGACTCCACGCACCCCGGACATTCTCTCTTCCACCTTCTTCTGTCAAGAAAAAGATACAAAAGTCTGAGGTCACGTACCAACCGACTCAAGAACAGCTTTTTCCCTGCTGCCATCAGACTTTTGAATGGACCTACCTTGCATTAAGTTGATCTTTCTCTACACCCTAGCTATGACTGTAACACTACATTCTGCACCCTCTCCTTTCCTTCTCCCCTCTGCACTCTATGAACGGTATGCTTTGTCTGTATAGCATGCAAGAAACAATACTTTTCGCTGTATGCTAATACATGTGACAATAATAAATCAAGTCAAATCAAATCAAATGGTCCAGCAAGCCACTCAGTTCATGGGCAACAAGCGATGGGCAATGAATGCTGGCCAGCCAGCGATGCCCATGTCCCACGAATAAATTAACAAAACCTTGCACCTTTCTGAATTACCCAGGAGCTTGGCGAGCCGATCGTTCCCTATTGCCTTCTCCATGCACATGGAGCGACTCACTGCAAACAAGAGGAATATGTTCCAGGAGAGGCGCTGGCCTAGTGGTATTATCACCGCACTATTAATCCAGAAAGTCAATTCATGCTCTGGGGACCCGGGTTCGAATCCCGCCACGGCAGCTGGTGGAATTTGAATTCAATAAAAAAATAACTGGAATTAAGAATCTACTGATGATCGTGAAACCATTGTCGATTGTTGGAAAAACCCATCTGGTTCACTAATGTCCTTTACGGAAGGAAATCTGCCGTCCTTACCTGGTCTGGCTTACATATGACTCCAGAGTCACAGCAATGTGGTTGACTCTCAACTGCCCTTCAAGGGCAACTAGGGATGGGCAATAAATACTGGCCAGTCAGCCATGCTCATTTATCATAGAATCCCTACAGTACAGAAAGAGGCCATTCGGCCCATCGAGTCTGCACCGACCACAATCCCACCCATATCCCTATATATTTACCCACTAATCCCTCTATCTTACGCATCTCAGGACACTAAGGGCAATTTTTAGCATGGCCAATCAACCTAACCCGCACATCTTTGGACTGTGGGAGGAAACCGGAGCACCCGGAGGAAACCCACGCAGACACGAGGAGAATGTGCAAACTCCACACAGACAGCGACCCAAGCTGGGAATTGAACCCAGGTCCCTGGAGCTGTGAAGCAGCAGTGCTAACCACTGTGCTACCGTGCCGCCCTACGAATTTCCTACGAATTAATTTTAAAAATCATTATCACGTTATCCACCTTGACTTTATTCTGGAAAACTCTTTGACCAAACTAACCCAACAGGGCGGCACGGTGGCACAGTGGTTAGCACTGCTGCCTCACAGCAGCAGGGATCCGGGTTCGATTCCCGGCTTGGGTCACTGTCTGTGTGGAGTTTGTGCATTCTACCCGTGTTTGCATGGGTTTCCTCCGAGTGCTCCGGTTTCCTCTCAGACTCCAAAGATGTACGGGTTAAGTGGATTGGCCATGCTAAATTGCCCCTTGGTGTCAAGGGGATTAGCAGGGGAAATACATGGGGATAGGGCTTGAGTGGGATTGTCGGCCGAATGGCCTCCTTCTGCACTGTAGGGATTCTATGATTCTATGAACATCTTGTTTCATTGCTCAGCATCACACTTTGTTTGATAATGCTTACATCAAGCACGGGCCACTTTTATTATAATGCATTAATGGCGCTATATAAGTATAAGCTGCTGTTGTAAGTTGTAATAACTCCACGGAGGCAAAAGTCCCGTCACCAAGTTACTTTATTTACACCATACATCTGTACACAGCCAGCTCTCCAACTGCTCCCTGCTGAATGCAGCTGGGAGTCTAGGACTCATCAGGTAGTTCATTCTCTAGCAAACCAACCTCACTAGCCTGGCTGAAGTCATCACATAAGTGATGATGTATCAGTCATGGAAACTCACCCCTCCCCTTGAGAATTAGAACAAAAAAAGCTGGAGTAACTCAGCAGGACCGGCAGTATCTCTGAAAAGAAACAGAGCCAACGGGCAGGATTTTCCAGCCTCGCCTGCAACAGGCACCCCTGTGGCGGATGCGGCGAGCCGTTGGAACCTCTGTTGACTTCGGTGGGACTGGAAGATCCCACCGGTGGTAGGAGCCAGAATGGCCTGCCCAACGTTCCAGCTTGATGGACCTCCCATCCAGGAGTTCCCTATCAGGCAGGGAAGTGTCCACGTAGCAAAAGAGGCTGACATACTTCTGATAGGGCTAGAGTGGTCTTTCCGACCAATCAGCATTCGTTTCCCCGATACTATAAGTTGTTGCGATTTTTTGAAATTTTGCATTCTTGCATTTGTCCTGATGAGTGCAAGATGAAAAACTTCGGCAGCATGTCTCGCTTTTGAAAAATATTCAAAACGTTACTCGCCAAAGAATTCCCAGCCTCTGACCTGCTCTTGTAGCCACAGTATTTATGTGGCTGGTCTGGTTCCGTTTCTGTTCAATGGTAACCCTCCTTAGGATGTTGATGGTGGGCAACTTTTTTTATGGCTGGCCAGCATTTATTGCCCATGCCTGTTTGCCCGAGGGCAGTTGAGAGTCAACCACAATGCTGTGGGTCTGGAGTCACATGTAGGCCAGATCAGGTAAGGACGGCAGATTTCCTTCCCTGAAGGACATTAGTGAACCAGATCGGTTTTTTTTTCCGACAATGGTTTCATGGTCATCAGTAGATTCTTAATTCCAGATGTTTTTTTATTGAATTCAAATTCCACCATCTGCCGTGGCGGGATTCGAACCTGGGATTCAACAATGGTAGTGCCATTGAACGTCAAGGAGCGATGGTTAGGTGCACCCTTGTTGGAGGTGGTCATTGCCTGGCACTTGCGTATGGCAAGAACATTACTTGCCACTTGCAAGCTCAGACGTAATGGCCAGGATTTTACCGCCCCGAGCGCCGCGGGAATCGGAGTGGGCGAGGGGTGGAACACAGAAAGATCTGCTGACTTCAGGTGGGGTTTTATGGGACGAGTGAGGCCATAAAATTCTCCAGGTCTTGCTGCATATGGACATGGATTAATTCAGCATCTGAGGAGCTGTGAATGATGCTGAACATTGTATAGTCATCAGCGAACTTATGATTTCAAAAGAGATGTGAGGTTTTCAAAAGAGGCAAATGTGAGGTTATCCACTTTGGAAGAAATAATAGTAAATTGGAATATTATTTAAATGGAGAAAAATTACATCATGCTACTGTGCAGAGGGACCTGGGGGTCCTTGTGCACGAATCGCAAAAACTCAGTCTGCAGGTGCAGCAGGTGACCAAGAAGGCGAATGGAATGTTGGCCTTTATCGCGAGGGGGATAGAATATAAAAGCAGGGAGGTCTTGCTGCAACTGTACAAGGTACTGGTGAGGCCGCAACTGGAGTACTGTGTGCAGTTTTGGTCCCCTTATTTGCGAAAGGATATATTGGCCTTGGAGGGAGTGCAGAGAAGGTTCACCAGGTTGATACCGGAGATGAGGGGGTTAGCTTATGAGGAGAGATTGAACAGATTGGGTCTGTACTCGTTGGAGTTTAGAAGGCTGAGGGGTGATCTTATAGAGACATATAAGATAATGAAGGGGCTGGATAGGGTAGAGGTAGAGAGGTTCTTTCCACTTAGAAGGGAAACCAGAACTAGAGGGCACAGCCTCAAAATAAGTGGGGGCCGGTTCAGAACAGAGTTGAGGGGGAACTTCTTCTCTCAGAGGGTAGTGAATCTCTGGAATTCTCTTCCCATTCCTCGTTAAATATGTTTAAATCACGGGTAGATAGATTTCTGATCGCTAAGGGAATTAAGGGATATGGGGAGCAGGCGGGTAAGTGGAACTGATTCGTTTCAGATCAGCCATGATCTTATTGAATGGTGGGGCAGGCTCGAGGGGCTAGATGGCCTACTCCTGCTCCTATTTCTTATGTTCTTATGTTCTTATTAAAGCAAAAGAGGGTGGTGCACATTCCAAAAAGGGAAGGAGAAGTGCATTCGTCAGCATACTGTGCGACATGTTAAGATAGCAATCGATTAGTTGACTTAGGAAAGGGCAGAGTGAGCCAAGAAGGCATTTGCGAGCATTGATTGATCAAGGGCATTACTCTTAATGTGGATGTTCTAATGTTCCACGATTATGTACAGAGCTTCTGGGCACAGTTTTGAAAAAAGAAAATCACAGGTCATAAATATTGGGCAGCAAACTGCCGCACTGAATTGCAAACACAAAAAAATGGGGGGAGGTCAGGCAGCACTGTGGAATTCAACCATCTGCAGCAGGGCAAGAAATAATTTGTAATCAGATTTAGAAAGATCAGGCGCAATTACAGAGTCAGAAATGAATTAGCTTTGATGTGCGTTCTGCTTTAATGGGTTCAAATGGTGTCACTGCGATCACTGCGTATCTCAGTGCTCATGTATCTGCAGCAGTAATGCTATTATTTTGTACTAGTTTCAGGGGTTTTTGTAACGGGATTGAACATTGACGAAATGATGACTTCACTGAGATTTAACTAAGGAGAGGCTGAATAGACTGGGACTTTTTTCCCCTGGAGCGTAGGAGGCTTAGGGGTGATCTTATAGGGGTCTATAAAATAATGAGGGGCACAGATCAGCTAGATAGTCAACATCTTTTCCCAAAGGTAGGGGAGACTAATACTAGAGGGCATAGGTTTAAGGGGAGAGGGGAGAGATACAAAAGGGTCCAGAGCGGCATATTTTCCGCACAGAAGGTGGTGAGTGAGGCGGCACGGTAGCACAGTGGTTAACACGCTGCCTCACAGCGCCAGGGACCCGGGTTCGATTCCGAACTTGAGTGACTGTGCAGATTTTGCATGTTCTCCCGGTGTCTGCGTGAGTTTCCTCCGGTTTCCTCCCACAGTCTGAAAGGTGTGTAGGTTAAGTGGATTGGCCATGCTAAATTGCCCCTTAGTGTCCCAAGATGTGTCAGTTAGGTGGATTGGCCATGCTAAATTTCCCCTTAGTGACCCAAGATGTGTAGGTTAGGTGGATTGGCCATGCTAAATTGCCCCTTAGTGTCCAAAGATGTACAGGTTAGGTGGATTGGCTATGCTAAATTGACCTTAGTGTCCAAAGATGTGTAGGTTAGGTGGATTGGCTGTGCTAAATTGCCCATTAGTGTCCAAAGATGTACAGGTTAGGTGGATTGGCTATGCTAAATTGCCCATTAGTGTCCAAAGATGTGCGGTTTAGGTGGATTGGCCATGCTAAGTTGCCTCTTAGTGTCCAAAGATATGTGGGTTAGATGGATTAGCCATGCTAAATTGCCCCTTAGTGTCCCAAGATGTGTAGGTTAAGTGGATTGGCCATGCTAAATTGTCCCTTAGTGTCCCAAGATGTGTAGGTTAGGTGGATTGGCCATGCTAAATTGCCCCTTAGTGTCCAAAGATATGTGGGTTAGGTGGATTGGCCATGCTAAATTGTCCCTTAGTGTCCCAAGATGTGTAGATTAGGTGGATTGGCCATGCTAAATTGCCTCTTAGTGACCCAAGATGTGTAGGTTAGGTGGATTGGCCACACTAAATTACCCCTTAGTATCAGGGGGATTAACAGGGTAAATACATGGAGTTATGGGGATAGGGCCTGGGTGGGGTTGCAGTCGGTGCAGACTCGATGGGCCGAACGGTCTCCTTCTGCACTGTCGGGTTTGTATGATTTTATGAGGACGAAACACTGTTCAGTGTTTAGGAACCGTTCTCGAACTTGGTGCCCTTGCTTTCGCAGCTTGTCGTTAAGTGAGGTTCTTGCAATTAAATTAACGGGGTTTATACACACTCCACACGTGAGTTCTGAGGAACAGGATGCGTTTCATTGAAATGAATGGAAGGAAATGTCAGGCGATAATTAGCAATTAGTTACAGAAAGCATACACCTTAACAAGATCAAAATATCAAGCATCGAGGGACTTGAGAATGGCTTTCTAAAAATAGGCCTCATTCAGAGAAACATGCCTTCCCCAATTGGTCCCCCAGATATTACGACGAACACAAAGGGGATTATTAGGGGTGTCAGAATCCATGTCCCAAGGAAATCTCTACAAAGGCTGCGGTCTCTTTGCTTTTGGAGAGAGTTTCTTCTTATTCATTCGTGGGATCTGGGTGTCGCTGGCTGGGCCAGCATTTATTGCCCATTCCTAGTTCCCTGAGGACAGTTGAGAGTCAACCACATTGCTGTGGCTCTGGAGTCACATATAGACCAGACCAGGTAAGAAAGGCAGATTTCCTTCCCTAAAGGACATTAGTGAATCCAGATGGGTTTTTCCCCGACAATCGGCAATGGTTTCACGGTCATCAGTAGATTCTTAATTCCAGATATTTTTTATTGAATTCAAATTCCAACATCTGCCGTGGCGGGATTCGAACCCGGGTCCCCGGAACTTTAGCTGGGTTTCTGGATTAATGGTCTAGCCACTAGGTCATCGCCTCCCCATGAGTTGAATTGTCGAAAACCTATGAAGAGGATTGGCAAATCCAGGTGGATGGTTCATTGTCCCGAAGGGTTGACATAGCAGGGTTGAGGGTAGGGGTCAGGGGTTGGGGGGGGGGTGCGCGTGCGACCTGGGGGTTCGTCGGTGGAGGGCAGGTTCATGGTTAGGAGTTAAAGGGGAATTGGGCTGAATTTCTTTTCAAGCGATGGACTTCAGCGGTTCAAGATGGCTGCCTCGTCACCACCTTCTCAAGAGGCAAGCTGTCTAACCAACAATGCCCAAATCCGGTAAAAGGACAAATAAAAAAACCCCAGAGTAGCAGAACTGTAGGCAGTCGACAATATGAATGGATTCTAAAGTTTATTTATTGGTGTCACAAGTCGGCTTACATTAACGCCGCAATGAAGTTACTGTGAAAATCCCCTACTTTCCACAGCCCGGCGCTTGTACGGGTACACTGAGGGCCAATGCACCTAACCAGCACGTCTTTGGACTGTGGGAGGAAACCGGAGCACTCGGAGGAAACCCACGCAGACACGGGGAGAATGTGCAGACTCCGCACAGTGACCCGAGGCCGGAATTGAAGAATTGAACTTGGGTCCTTGGCGCTGTGAGGCAGCAGTGCTAACCACTGTGCCACCGTGCTGTCCAATGGGAGATGGGAGACCCCCTTATTTTTAAAGCATGCCCCCTAAGTTCTAGATTACCCCGTGATGGAAAAGGACCTCGCCACATCCATTTTTTAAATTCCATTTCACTCTTCATGACACATTACCATGTTTGACATTTGAAGCAATGAGATGCATAGCTGACTCAAATGTCATCATGTTCTGGCTCTGATTGAGGGAGTTCGGCAATAGGGACCCATTTCACACTTTGCAGTTTATAACTTGGTGATAACCAAACAGGATTTGAGCCATGCGCAGTCCTCCATCTCAGTTCCAGACTCTCCGATCTGAGGGGCATTTTATGGGCTCAATGGAGAAGTCAAACGAAGCTTTGGCATGTCGTAAGAGTGTATGTGTGAGGGCTATGTGCCCACACCTGACTGCGTCCTCTGGCATGGGGGGGCAGTGGCACAGTGGAATTATCATTGGGTCAGAGATCCAGGATAATGCTCTGGTGGACCCAGGTTCAAATCCCAGATGGTGAAATTTGAATTCAATAAATATTTGGAAATAAAGTCTAATGGTGACCGTGAATCGGTTGTCGGAAAAACCCATCTGGTTCACTAATGTCCCTTTAGGGAAGGAAATCTGCCGTCCTTACCTGGTCTGGCCTACATGTGACTCCAGAGCCACAGCAATGGGGATGACTCTCAACTGCCCTCGGGCAACTAGGGATGGGCAATAAATGCTAGCACTTTCTGATAACCCATTCCATTATTTTCAACATTGTTATTTATTTGGAAATAACAGGCCAGGAGGACAGGACATAAAGGGTTTGTGGCTCGAATCTCTGGGCGTCTCATGCCTGATCCTTAAAGAACTTCCGGATCTATAACTCTGTGTAACATTGCTGGTCTTTTCAGGGAGTGGCAGTACTTTCGGAGGGCCAGCATGATATAATGGGCAGAGCAGCCTCTATTTCTATCACTATGGGAGCTCTGACAAAGGGCTATCCAGACTCTGTTAGCTCTGTTCTCGCTCCGCAGACTGCTGAGATTTTCCAGCATTTTCTATTTTTCTTGCTAATTTAGAGCAGGAGTAGGCCATTCGGCCCCTCAAACCTGCTCCGCCATTCTATAAGGTCTCATTGTGGCCTCAAATCTAACTTCCTGTCCACCTGCCTGACCCGCAACCCCACCTTCCTGTCTGCCCCCATCCCTCAACCCCACCTTCCTGTCCACCTGCCTGACCCTCAACCCCACCTTCCTGTCCTCCTTCCCTGACCCTCGACTCCATCTTCCTGTCTGCCCCCATCCCTCGACCCCACCTTCCTTTCCAACTGCCTGACCCTCGACCCCACCTACCTGTCCGCCCGCCTGACCCTCGACCCCACCTTCCTGTCTGCCCCCCATCCCTCGACCCCACCTTCCTGTCCACCTGCCTGACCCTCGACCCCACCTCCCTGTCCGCCCGCCTGACCCTCGACCCCACCTTCCTGTCTGCCCCCCATCCCTCGACCCCACCTTCCTGTCCTCTCTCCCTAACCCTCGATCCCACCTTCCTGTCCACCCGTCTGACCCTCGACCCCACCTTCCTGTCCACCTTCCCTAACCCTCGACCTCACCTTCCTGTCCTCTCTCCCTAACCCTCGACCCCACCTCCCTGTCTGCCCCCATCCCTCGATCCCACCTTCCTGCCCTCCCTCCCCATCCCTCGACTACACCTTCTTGACCTTCCTCCCTAACCCTCGACCCCCACCTTCCTGTCTGCCCCCCCATCCCTCGACCCCACCTTCCTGAATCAAGAATCCAACTCAACCTTGAATATATTCAGCACCCACTGAACTCTGGGGGAGAGAATTCCACAGCTTAATGACCCACTGAGAGAAAGCAATTGCCCCCTATCGCTGTCTTAAATGGGAGATTGTTTATTTTTAAACTGTGTCCCTGAGTTCCCCCATGAGGAGAAATGTCCTCTCAGTGTCCATCCTGTTGAATCTCCTCAGAATCTCAAACAAGAACAGAGGATGTTGTAAAACCTCAGCGGGTCCTGGCAGCAGGGAGAGATAACCAGAGCTTACGTTTCGAGTCTGTGTGGCTCTTCCTCAGAATCTTCTAAGTTTCAATAAGATCACCTCTCTTTCCAAATTCCAATGTGTATCCATCCAACCTACTCAATCTGTCCCCGTAAGATAGCCCCCTCCTCCCAGGAATCAGTCAAATGAATCAAAAGAACTTTCGCAGAATTATTTCAGGTGCAATCTTTAAAAATCTTTATGGGGTGTGGGTGTTGCTGGCTGTCCAGCATTTATTGCCCACCCCGAAGTGCCCTTGAACTGAGTGGCTTGCTCGACCATTTCAGAGTCGACCAGATTGCTGTGACACTGGAGTCACGTGTCGACTGTAAGAGAATACAAAGGGTTGTGAATATAGCCCAGTCCATCACTCAAACCAGCCTCCCATCCATTGACTCCGTCTACACTTCCCACTGCCTCGGAAAAGCAGCCAGCATAATCAAGGACCCCACACACCCCGGACATTCTCTCTTCCACCTTCTTCCAAGATACAAAAGTCTGGGGACACGTACCAACCGAGCTTCTTCCCGACTGCCATCAGACTTTTGAATGGACCTACCTTGTATTAAGCTGATATTTCTCTACACCCTAGCTGTGACTGTAACACTACATTCTGCACCCTCTCCTTTCCTTCTCCCCTATGTACTCTATGAACGGTATGCTTTGTCTGTATAGCGCGCAAGAAACATCACATTTCACTGTATACTAATACACGGGACAATAATAAATCGAATCATATGTAGGCCAGACCAGGTAAGGATGGCAGATTTCATTCCCTAAAGGTCGGTAGTGAACCAGATGGGCTTTTATGACAATTGACAATGGTTTCATGGAGGGATACAAACGATTGGTCTAGTTGGACCAGGGAGCGGCACAGGCTTGGAGGGCCGAAGGGCCTGTTTCCTGTGCTGTACTGTTCTTTGTTCTTTGTTCTTTGTCACCTTCAGATCCAGGTTTTTATTGAATTCAAATTCCACCAGCTGCTGTGGTGGGATTCAAACCCGGGTCCCCAGAACATTAGTTGAGTTTCTAGTGATAATATCACAAGACTATTGCCTCCCCTTGATTCTATCCTTTCATAAGTAAGGAGACCAAAACGGGAGACCGTATTCAGGATGCAGGCTCTGTATTCTGTTCATCTGTAGCATCACCTTCCTACTTCGATACTCAGTTTTCCTTACAATAAATACCAACTTCCCATTGCCTTCCTAATCACTTATACCTGCATATTATATAATATATATGCCAATATATACACCCTCCTCTTTTGATTCATGAACTCGGACACCCAGGTACATTAACTTTTTAATTGATAATTAACCATTCTTTAAAGGCTCCTAAACCACTTCCTGTAAAATACAATTCATGTACTGGAGGTTGCATACCTGTTGAAAAACATGTAGGATAGACTTCCCACCCACCGCCCCCTCCCACCCCACTCCCCCACACATCTCCCGGCAGAACTACTTGCTCAGTTGGCTCCTGCGGGCATGGGGTTGATAGAATGAAAGAATCCCTACGGTGCAGAAGGAAGCCATTCGGCCCATCAAGCCTGCATCGACAACAATCCCACACCGGCTCCATCCCCTAACCCTATGTATTTACCCTGATAATCCCCCTAACATTCAGAGCCAATTTAGCATGGCCAATCCACCTAACCTACACACCTTTGGACACCAAGGGCCAATTTAGCATGGCCAATCCACCCTAACCTGCACATCTTTGGACACTAAGGGGTAATTTAGCACGGCCAATCCACCTAACCTACATAACTTTGGACACTAAGGGGCAATTTAGCATGGTCTGTTCACCTTACCTACACCTATCTGGACACTAAGGGGCAATTTAGCATGGCCAATCCACCTAACCTACACCTCTTGGGACACTAAGGGACAATTTAACATGGCCAATCCACCCTAACCTGCACATCTTCGGACACTGTGAGGCAATTTAGCATGGCCAATCCACCTAACCTACACACCTTTGGAGTGTGGGAGGAAACCGGAGCACCCGGAGGAAACCCACGCAGACACGGGGAGAACGTGCAAACTCCACACAGACAGTGACCCGAGGCTGGAATCGAACCTGGATCCCCAGCGCTGTGAGGCAGCAGTGCCACCGTGCTGCCCTGTAAGTCTGCCCTACCTCCTCAAGCCCTCCTTTCCCTTGCTAGCTGTTACCTCTTAAACGATCTATTTACCTTTTATCCAGAAACTGTCGCCTTGCTGTCTAGATGCTGTCGTTCGCACAGGAAAGTACGTACTAAAGTATTGCACTAAATGCCAACTACAGAGACTCTCAAGGGAGGTCAGTGAAAGGGTTAAGCACTGCTCCTCTCACAGTGATACAAAGGACAGCCACACAATGATGAGTGCTTGCCTCAAGGATATGCTAGAAAACACAATGCAACTTTATGTCACCAATTCTTGCAACACTGCTTATTTATCTCAAAAACCAGGCAATGTTAACTGCAAACTATTCACTACAGATCGAAAAGCAGCAGCAAGATTCTTTGGTGGGGTGATCAGGACTCAGCAGGCAAGAGGTTAATCATCTTGTTTGCATATGTTCCATCAGAAAGCGATACCCCTGTACATATTAACAGCACGCTTAATATGTAGTTAAGCTAAAATAGGTCTTATAAATTCTGCAAACCCATAACAAATTCCTATTACATCTCTTACACACCCGTCAGTTTTAAAACAGGACATTTACATCGCAGCTGTGCCAGCTAAGACACATATAGGAAAATTAAGTTCAGAAATACTTACTCATTGTGCTTCACAGTTCCTGCAGTTAACTCAATTTTTAAATCTTCCAGCTCTCAACTCACAAGAAGTTAATGCAACAAAAAAATAGACACAGCTTGTCAAACACTTGTGTGGGGAGGGGGACGGTGGGGGGGGGGGGCGGGGTGACCAGTCCACGGGATCGCCCACCACTGTCTCTCTGAGTGAGCGTATCTTTGATATTTCAGAGGCAAGGCAAGCTAATGCCTCCGATCACCATGGAGTTGAGGCCTGACTACATCCAATTGATTTTCATTCAGTAGCTTTACAGCAGCGATTTGGACAAACCTGTGGGAGGTTTAGACAAACAGTAAAGTATGATTCATCCTCTCCCCTGATCCATTCTCTCCTTCAGGGAAAACGTGCTGGCAGCAAAGATTAGAGGGGCCAGAAACTAGAGGACGAAACAGTTCTCTCTCCACGTTCATTTATCCCACCCCAGAATTGAAGCTTTACAACGTTCAAAGTTTATTTATTCATGTCACAAGTAGGCTTATATTAACACTGCAATTGTGAAAATTCCCTAGTCCTCAGGGATTAGCAGGGTAAACACCAAGGTTATGGGGTACCTGGGCGGGATTGTTGTCAGTGCAGACTTGATGGGCTGAATGGCCTCCTTCTGCACTGTAGGGATTCTATGATGACTCCGGCGCCTGTTTGGGCACACTGAGGGAGTATTTAGCACCTAACCACGTCTTTCGGACTGTGTTGAGGAAACTGGAGCACCCGGAGGAAACCCACGCAGACACGGGGAGAACGTGCAGACTCCACGCAGACAGTGGACCCAAGCCAGGAATCGAACCTGGGTCCCTGGCGCTGTGAGGCAGCAGTGCTAACCACTGCGCCACCGTTTAACCATTGAAGCTCGGTCGATCGTTCATTTAATATCTCTTGCCTTCCGCAAAAGGGTTGAGTTTAAAGGGTTACGGTAGTCACGAGTCTACAAGGTACGGATTTAGACTTAGACTTAGAATTAGGATTTAATCAGGCATCCTTGGAATCATTAAAAAAAAGGCTGTCAGACTTTGCAATATAAAAGAACACAATCAAACTGTTCAACAGGAGTAAGGGCGTCTGAAAAGAGATGGGTTCGGGTTACAGGTCAGGGTTCAGATAAAAGGCTGCGCTGAAAATGAGAATTTCCCTTTCATTGCCTCCAATGCTGCACATTTCCAACATTCCTGTTTTTATTTGAATCTCCTCGGGCTATATTTGCAGTTAAGGGGAAGCTAACAGCTAGGCACCCCCATGCCGACACTATGGTTAAGAAAGCCCACCAACGCCTCTACTTTCTCAGGAGGCTAAGGAAATTCGACATGTCAGCTACGACTCTCACCAACTTTTACAGATGCACCGTAGAAAGCATTCTTTCTAGATGTACCCGTGGAACTCTTTGCCACAGAAGGCTGTGGAGGCCAGGTCATTGAGTGTCTTTAAGACAGAGATAGGTAGGTTCTTGATTAATAAGGGGATCAGGGGTTATGGGGAAAAGACAGGGGAATGGGGATGAGAAAAATATCACCCATGATTGAATGGCGGAACAGACTCGATGGGCCGAGTGGCTTAGTTCTGCTCCTATGTCTTATGGTCTTATGTATCACAACTTGGTATGGCTCCTGCTCTGACCAAGACCGCAAGAAACTACAAAGGGTTGTGAACGCAGCCCAATCCATCACGCAAACCAGCCTCCCATCCATTGACTCCGTCTGCACTTCCCACTGCCTCAGAAAAGCAGCCAGCATAACCAAGGATCCCACGCATCCCGAACATTCTCTCTTCCACCTTCTTCCATTGGGAAAAACATACAAAAGTCTGAGGTCATGTACCAACCGACTCAAGAGCAGCTTCTTCCCTGCTGCCATCAGACTTTTGAATGGACCTTCCTCGCATTAAGTTGATCTTTCTCTACACCCTAGCAATGACTGTAACACTACATTCTGCACCCTCTCCTTTCCTTCTCCCTTATGTACTCTATGAACAGTATGCTTTGTCTGTACAGCGCGCAAGAAACAATACTTTTCACTGTACGTTAATACATGTGACAATAATAAATCAAATCAAATCAGAAAGAAGGGGACAACTAACTCTTGAAAGAGATCCCACCAAATATCACAGAAATTGATGGACACAGCTGCTCACTCCCTGCTTCCCACAAGATGTTCATTCATTCAACAAACACACACATATATACACATATCCCCATGTACACACATGCATGTGCACACACTTTGCACATATGCATCTGCAAGCAAACATGCACCAATACACATACACACATACAAACAAACACGCATATGCACACAGACGCACACATGTTCACAAGCAGCTTATTAGCCCATAGGTTCATAGAATCAGATCAACCATGATCTTATTGAATGGCGGGGCAGGTTCGAGGGGCTAGATGGCCTATCCCTGCTCCTATTTCTTATGTTCTTATGTTCTTAATCCCTACAGTGCAGAAGGAGGCCATTCGGCCCATTCAGGTCCGCACCAACTCTTCCAAAAGAACATCCTCCATGGTTCTTCTAAAGCCCGCTATGCCAACTGCCTCAAGTACAATCATACCATCGCTACAGTGCAGAAAGAGGCTATTCAGCCCATCGAGTCTGCACTGACAACAATCCCATCCAGGCCCTCTCCCTGAAACCCCATGTATTTACCCTGCTAATCCCTCTAACGTACACACCCCAGGACACTAAGGGGCAACTTAGCATGGCCAAGTTTTGGTTTAGTTGCAGTGAGAAGCTAGTGGAAGAAGGCAGGGTGCTTCTCTCTCTCTCTCTCTCTCCCCAGGGGTGTGCTTAAAGTTCCAGGGCTGGGACGCCTCAGAGATTTAATCCCCATTCAAAGGACCAATTCACGGCAGGAGTTAAAATGCTGCAAAAAACCGGCATCACGTGAACATACTTACTTCTTGTGCCAAGTCTAGAAAGAGGTCCATGTTTGTGGGGTGTTATTTAACGTGGAACAGCTTCGATAGCTAGCTGTTAAGGTTTATACTGTATCCTGATTGATTCTTGTAATTGGAAAAAGTTGTGCTAAATCTTTTTATTATAGTTCAACTGCGCTCTTAAATAAACTTTGTTAAACTTTATTTATTAGTGTCACAAGTAGGCTTGCATTAACACTGCAATGAAGTTACTGTGAAAATCCCTGAGTTGTCACACTCCGGTGCCTGTTTGGGTACACTGAGGGAGAATTTAGCATGGCCAATGCACCTAACCAGCATGTCTTCGGACTGTGGGAGGAAACCAGAGCACCCAGATGAAACCCATGCAGACATAGGGCGAATGTACAAACTCTGCACAGACAGTGACCCAAGCCGGGAGTCGAACCCAGGACCCTGGCGCTGTGAGGCAGCAGTGCTAACCACTATGCCACCGTGCCGCCTTTTGATAAAAGCTTCCTAGTGGGTCACTTGGATCATTCCTGGGGTGAAACATTTTTTGCTCACCCTAGTGCCAAAATCAAAAGTAAAATTTAGGGTCCAGGCTAACTTCTTAAAAGGTTTCAGGCCTGAATGATTTTTCTTTTATTCATTTGTGGGACATGGGCGTCGCCGGCTGGGCCAACATTTGTTGCCCATCCCTAGTTGCCCTTGAGAAGGTGGTGGTGAGCTGCCTTCTTGAACTCTTGCAGTCCATGTTCTGTGGGTTGACCCACAATGCCAAGAACAATATATATATCCATATAAATACATAGTGATGCGCGATTAATTCACACGGGAGGCTAGGACGTACCCGGGAATAAAGGCTTTTATTCACAACAAGAATAGAGCATACTGCTTAACAATACTATCCCAGACTAAGGGCTACTAGGAAGTAGCAGTGACCTTTATGCTCCTGTAAGAAGGCGGAGCCAAACAGAGTGTACCACAGAACAATGCTAACAGGTGAAACACCCAAACCCTAACCCCAACAGTAACAAGAGTAACATATGTACAAGTACCCATAGTGATAACCATCTATGGTTCAGTACCCATAGTGGTAACCATCTATGGTTCGCCACACATAGTCAATTATAAGGCTTGTAAATACTAATATGATAAATTAAGGAAGTTTCCCTTTATTGAATGACTTCTGAATGGAATTAGGAAACCAAGAATTGACCTGTTTATTGTGGGATGTGCTCCAAATGCTTCCTCACTCTTGCTCTTTCTGTATTACTGAAGGGTAGGCGTGATGTGGGGATGCCGGCGTTGGACTGGGGTGAACACAGTAAGAAGCCTCACAACACCAGGTTAAAGTCCAACAGGTTTATTTGGTAGCAAATACCATTTGCTACCAAATAAACCTGTTGGACTTTAACCTGGTGTTGTGAGACTTCTTACTGAAGGGTAGGCAGCTGAGAGACAAACACGGCAAGCTCTGAAATAACTAATGAATTCGAGCCACACAGACAGACCACTGACAGCTCAATCAAGGGTTCTGCTGCACCGATGGAGAAGCGTTGTGAATCTTGCCCTCCCCGCTAATGCAGCGACAAGGGTTCATTAATTCCAATCAGTTGATGACAACTTTCCCCAGCATGATCCTTAAGCATTGATGTCATTCAGAGTGGTCTCCATGGCAGTCCCAGTCTATTAATGTCCCTGGTTGTTTTGTGGAATAGTTATGAATGTGTGCAGGATGACAGCTCCCTGGGGGACAGCAGCAAGGTTCATCCTAGGGCTCAAACTGAAGCTAGAACTATGTGCCGTTGGCAAGTGAAGTGGCTTTCTAACGTAAGCCTTACTTCTGACAAATAAATAAACTTTAAGTTGGCTTAACACTGCAATGAAGTTACTGTGAAAATCCCCTAGTTGCCACACTCTATGCTGTGGCAAGCATGGCATCGTCGCAAGCTGACCTCCTATTGCTATCTTTGTGCATTATATCCAAGCCCGTGTTTCTGTCAAGTCTCACGTACGGCTGTTTGCGCCACGCTGTTAAAAAGGGGTGGCTCCGATCCCAGTAAGTTGGACTTCACCTAGAATCAGGATCGCGAATGATGCCAGGACCTTTCGAGCTCCAGACTAGCCGTTGTTGCCGGACTCCCCGACGGGCATGAGACTCAAAGAACAAAGAAACATACAGCATGGGGACAGGCCCTTCGGCCCTCCAAGCCTGTGCTGATCATGATGCCCTAACTAAACTAAAAAATACCTTCTGCCCTTCCCCGGTCCATATCCCTCTGTAACCTTCCCTATTCATTTACCGTAAGAAGTTTCAAAACACCAGGTTAAAGTTCAACAGGTTTATTTAGTATCACGAGCTTTCGGAGCGCTGCTCCTTCATCAGGTGAGTAGAGAGTTGGGTTCACAAACAGGGCATGTATAGACACAGACTCAACTGCAAGATAATGGTTGGATTGCGAGTCTTTACAGGTAATCAAGTCTTTACAGGTACAGACAATTCGAGTGGAGAGAGGGATAATCACAGGTTAAAGAGGTGTGAATTTTCTCAATCCTAGTTCGTAGGATTTTGCGAGACTAGGCCAAATGGTGGGGGTTACAGATAATGTGTATTGAACCCAAGATCCCGGTTGAGGCCATCCTCATGTGTGCGGAACTTGGCTATCAGTTTCTGCTCGGCGATTCTGCGTCGTGTGTCTTGTTGGCCGCCTTGGAGAAAGCTTACCCAATCTTACCTGATCTGTAAAGACTTGCATTATCAACAATCCCAAAGATGTGCGGGTTAGGTTGATTGGCCATGCTAAAATTGCCCCTTAGTGTCCTGAGATGCGTAGATTAGAGGGATTAGCGCGTAAAATATGTAGGGGATATGGGGGTGGGGCCTGGGTGGGATTGTGGTCGGTGCAGACTCGATGGGCCAAATGGCCTCTTTCTGCAATGCAGGGTTTCTATGATTTCTATGATTATCTTGCAATTGAGTCTCTGTCTATATATACCGTGCTTATGAACCATCTCTCCACTCACCTGATGAAGGAGCAGCGCTCCGAAAGCTCGTGATTCCAAATAAACCTGTTGGACTTTAACCTGGTGTTGTGAGACTTCTCACTGTGCCCACCCCAGTCCAACGCCGGCATCTCTACATCACATTCATTTACCAATCCAATTACTCGTTGCTTCTATCTCTCTTGTATCGTTTACTCTTTTGCAGTAAAACATATAATAAAGTAAAGTATATTTATTAGTCACAAGTAGGCTTACATTAACACTGCAACGAAGTTACTGTGAAAATCCCCTAGTCGCCACACTCCGGCGCCTGTTCGGGTACACTGAGGGAGAATTCAGCACGGCCAATGCACACCAACCAGCAAGTCTTTTCGGGACTGTGCAAGGAAACCGGAGCACCCGGAGGAAAACCACGCAGAGAGCGTGCAGACTCCACACAGACAGTGACCCAAGCCAGGAATCGAACCCAGGTCCCTGGCGCTGTGAGGCAGCAGTGCTAACCACTGCGCCGCCCCATATATTTAGAACTTTCGATTCTAGCCTGTCTCTTATTTAACACTCTCCCCGATTATTACAAGAACAAAACAGAACACCAACCGAGGATAGTATTGTTGCTCGCTCTGTCTAAACACATTGACCACCATCCCAATCGCACAGGGGAAGATACACGGCCACAAAGGAAAATGACACAATAGGAACATTGATAATATAAATCTTGCCCTTTACCTGGCTCATTGAACCCTGAACCAGTGCTGGGGTCGGAGAAACAGACGGTTGCGTTTGGCTTTCCGGGCACTGGCATTTAGCAAACTCGATCTTCCTGACGTGGGAAGGTGTGAAATGGAGACAAAGTCACCTGTAGATCATTGCGGCTCAAGGCAGGTACTGAGGGAACTGGTCTCCGCGAGGGAGAGACATCCCAATGTGCCATTGAACGAGATATTAGTCAAAATGAAAACAATTATCGTACATTCGACAAACAAACCGCCCGCGCTCTGATATTTGTTCTGCTTCCCTCACGTGTCTTCAGGGAGGATGTCACTGACAGCAGCTGGTTACAGAGAAACAAATATGCATTGGAAGGCTAGTGTAACCGGATCTGCTGCCTACCCTCAATCCACCTTCCTCACAGCCGGAACCAAGTGGCTCCGCATGCAATAAAGCAGAAAGACACAGCTCAGTGCTTGCCCATCCCTCAGATCCCCAGAACTGCCTACACCCTCCATCTTCCCCTCCGTCACCCTCCATCTCCCCCTCCGACACCATCCATCTCCCCCTCCGCCACTCTTCATCTGCCCCTCCGTCACCCTCCATCTCCCCCTCTGTCACCCTCCAACTGCCCCTCCTTCACCCTCCATCTCCCCCTCCTCCACTCTTCATCTGCCCCTCCTTCACCCTCCATCTGCCCCTCCTTGGCCCTCCATCTCCCCCTCTGTCGTCACCCTCCATCTCCCCCTCCGTCACCCACCATCGCCCCCTCCGTCACCCTCCATCTCTCCCTCCGTCACCCTCCATCTCCCCCTCCGTCACCCTCCATCTTCCCCTCCTTCACCCTCCATCTGCCCCTCCATCACCCTCCATCTCCCCCTCTGTTGTCACCCTCCATCTCCTCCTTCGTCACCCACCATCGCCCCCTCCTTCACCCTCCATCTCTCCCTCCGTCACCCTCCATCTGCCCCTCCGTCACCCTCCATCTCCCCCTCCGTCACCCTCCATCACCCCTTCCGTCACCCTCCATCTGCCCCTCCATCACCCTCCATCTCCCCCTCTGTCAGCTCCCATCTGCCCCTCCGTCGCCCTCCATCTCCCTCTCCTTCACCCTCCATCTCCCTCTCCGTCACCCTCTATCTCCCCCTCCGTCACCCTCCATCTGCCCCTCCGTCACCCTCCATCTGCCCCTCCGTCACCCTCCATCTGCCCCTCCGTCACCCTCCATCTCCCCCACATTCACCCCCATCTGCCCCTCCGTCACCCTCCATCTCCCCCTCCGTCACCTTCCATCTGCCCCTCCGTCACCCTCCATCTGCCCCTCCGTCACCCTCCATCTGCCCCTCCGTCACCCTCCATCTGCCCCTCCGTCACCCTCCATCTCCCCCACATTCACCCCCATCTGCCCCTCCGTCACCCTCCATCTCCCCCTCTGTCACCTTCCATCTGCCCCTCCATCACCCTCCACCTTCCCCTCTGTCAGCTCCCATTTGCCCCTCCGTCACCCTCCATCTCCCCCTCCATCACCCTCCATCTCCCCCTCCATCACCCTCCATCTGCCCCTCCGTCACCCTCCATCTCCCCCACATTCACCCCCATCTGCCCCTCCGTCGCCCTCCATCTCCCCCTCCGTCCCCTTCCATCTGCCCCTCCATCACCCTCCACCTCCCCCTCTGTCAGCTCCCATTTGCCCCTCCGTCACCCTCCATCTCCCCCTCCATCACCCTCCATCTGCTCCTCCGTCACCCTCCATCTCCCCCTCCATCACCCTCCATCTGCTCCTCCGTCACCCTCCATCTCCCTCTCCGTCACCCTCCATCGCCCCATAATCCATGCCGCCCACCACCCCCCTCCCCCCGGCAAAAGAAATCCAAAATCTTACCACCTTCTGAGAGAAGAAATTCCTCCTCATTTCCCTCTGAAATGGGAGGCCTCTTATGTTGAAAGCATGTCCTCTTGATTGCCCTGTGAGGGGAAACATCCTCTCAGCATCTACCCTGTCGAGCCCCCACAGAATCTTACCTGTTTCAATGTGATCACCTCAACTGCTCCAAGTGGTAGCACATCCTACATTCAGAGCATCCCTTGGGTAAAGAGGTTTCACCTGAATTCCCTACTGACCTTCTTAGTGACTATCACATGGAGAAATCTTATCATTATGGTCTGTCTGGCAAGCGTAACCATTCTCTCCATCTACCCCATCTAACTTGTTCCTTGAGAAAGAAGTGCTAAGTTACCTTCTCGAACTGCTGCAGTCCCTCAACAACTTCTCCAGGGCCGTTAGGGATTGGTAATGATATCGTTGTCCTAGTCAGTGATACCCACACCCCATAAATGAATAAAAAAAGTCTATGTGCTGTAGGTACATCCACAGTGCTGTTAGGGAGGGAGTTCGAGAATTTTGACCCAGCAACTGTGAAGGAACGGCCGATATGTTTCCAAGTCAAGATGGTGAGTGGCTTGGAGGGGAACTTGCAGGTGGTGGTGTTCCCATGTATCTGCTGCCCTTGTCCTTCTAGATGGAAGTGGTCGTGGGTTTGGACTTGATTTTGATTTGATTTGATTTATTATTGTCACATGTATTAACATACAGTGAAAAGTATTGTTTCTTGCACGCTATACAGACAAAGCATACCGTTCATAGAGAAGGAAACGAGAGAGTGCAGAATGTAGTGTTACAGTCATAGCTAAGGTGTAGAGAAAGATCAACTTAATGCGAGGTAGGTCCATTCAAAAGCCTGACAGCAGCAGGGAAGAAGCTGTTCTTGAGTCGGTTGGTACGTGACCTCAGACTTTTGTATCTTTTTCCCGAAGGAAGAAGGTGGAAGAGTCGATGTCCGGGATGCATGGAGTCCTTAATTATGCTGGCTGCTTTGCCGAGGCAGCGGGAAGTGTAGACAGAGTCAATGGATGGGAGGCTGGTTTGCGTGATGGATTGGGCTACATTCACGACCGTTTGTAGTTCCTTGCAGTCTTGGTCAGAGCAGGAGTCATTCCAAGCTGTGATTAAACCAGAAAGAATGCTTTCTATGGTGCATCTGTAAAAGTTGGTGCGAGTCGTAGCTGACATGCCAAATTTCCTTAGTCTTCTGAGAAAGTAGATTGTTCTGGTGAAGGAGTCTTGGTGAGTTCCTGCAGTGCATTTTGTAGATGGTACATACGGTGCATTAGTGCTGAAGAGAATGAATGTTCAGCTGATGGATGTGGGACCAATCAAGCGGCTGCTTTGCCCTGGATGGTGTTGAGCTTGTTGAGTGTTGTTGGAGCTGCACCCATCCAGGCAAGTGGAGAGTATTCCATCACACTCCTGGCTTCTGCCTTGTAGATGGTGGGACAGACTTGGGTTGGGGAGCAGGGGGTCAGGAGATGAGTTGCTCACTGCAGTATTCCTAGCCTCTGGCCTGCTCCTGTAGCCAGAGCTGGTATTGGGAAGTTTCTGATCAATAATAACCCCCAGGATACTAATAAGGATTCAGCGACGGTCATTGAATGTCAAGGGGAGGTGATTTGATTCTCTCTTGGTGCGGATGTTACTGCCTTGTACCAGGCAGCACAGTGATACAGTGGTTAGCACTGCTACCTCACAGTGTCAGGGACCCGGGTTCAATTCCGGCCTTGGGTCACTGTCTGTGTGAAGTTTACATGGGTTTCCTCTGAGTGCTCCAGTTTCCTCTCACACTCCAAAGATGGAGGTTAGGTAGATTGGCCATACTAAATTCTCCTTCAGTGTCCAAAGATGTGCGGTTTAGGTTGATTGGCCATGCTAAATTGCCCCTTAGTGTCCAAAGATGTGTTGGTTAAGTGGATTGGCCATGCTAAATTGCCCCTTAGTGTCCAAAAGTGTGCAGGTTAGGTGGCTTGGCCATGCTAAATTGCCCCTTAGTGTCCAAAGATGTGTAGGTTAGGTGGATTGGCCATGCTAAATTGCCCCTTAGTGTCCAAAGATGTGCAGGTTAAGTGGATTGGCCATGCTAAATTGCCCCTTAGTGTCCAAAAGTGTGCAGGTTAGGTGGCTTGGCCATGCTAAATTGCCCCTTAGTGTCCAAAGATGTGTAGGTTAGGTGGATTGGCCATGCTAAATTGTCCCTTAGTGTCCAAAGATGTGCAGGTTAGGTGGATTGGCCATGCTAAATTGACCCTTAGTGTTCAAAGATGTGCAGGTTAGTTGGATTGACCATGCTAAAAAATTGTGGAGTTTCTGACCTGAACCATAACACTGGACAGCCATGAGATGGAAAAGCATTGGAACCTCTATTATCCCTACCCATAGCTCCAGACTACAACATGCTTGTAAAAGTACATGCTGCCATAGTGACCCACACTCCGAGAGGGAGGCGATTGCCTCGTGGTATTATCGCTAGACTATTCACCCAGAAACTTAGCTAATGTTCTGGGGACCCGGGTTCGAATCCCGCCACGGCAGATGGTGGAATTTGAATTCAATAAAAAAAAACAAGATCTGGAATTAAGAATCTACTGATGACCATGAAACCATTGTCGATTGTGGGAAAAACCCATCTGGTTCACTAATGTCCTTCAGGGAAGAAAATCTGCCGTCCTTACCTGGCCTGGCCTACATGTGACTCCAGAACCACAGCAATGTGGTTGACTCTCAATTGCCCTCCAAGGGCAACTAGGGATGGGCAATAAATGTTGGCCAGCCAGCGATGCATGTCTCACATGTTGCAGACACGATGGACCGAATGGCCTACTTCTGCACTGTATGATTCTATGATCCTTCACACTTCCTGTTGGACTTGATGTGAATGTTTGGCAGAGAGGAATTTCTAACAATCTGGAACAGAAGACACGACACTTCAGTCCTGATGACTCAATTTTTAGTTTCCTTGCCTCTCATAGAATCCCTACAGTGCAGAAGGAGGCCATTCGGCCCATCAAGTTTGTACCGAATACAATCCCACCCAGCACCTATCCCTGCAGCCCACGTATTTACCCTGCTAGCTCCCTTGACACTAAGGGGCAATTTAGCATGGCCAATCAACCTAACCCACACATCTTTGGACCGTGGGAGGAAACCGGAGCACCCGGAGGAAACCCACGCAGACACGGGGAGAACGTGCAAACTCCATACAGACAGTGACCTGAGCCAGGAATCGAAACTGGGTCCCTGGCGCTGTGAGGCAGCAGTGCTAACCACCGTGCCGCCCCAATTGATGTGAATTGAGAACAAGCTTGTTTTGTAGTGGTTGCCATGGGAGACACACTAGGCCAAGCTCAGGTTTCTTTGAATGAAAAGGTTTGTCGGGACGTGGGCTTGAGTGCTTGATGTTTGTGTTCATGCCTACACACCCACACCACAGCAAATAGTGCCCCCAAGTGTCAGTTCGCAAACCCTGCGAGAAATATTACAGAACACACTCGATGTTGTAACTTGGCTGATTTGAAAGGCTGCTTCAGTTCAGCTAGCCCACCCTCGTTGTCCTTTTCTCATGGAGATTCTTTCTTGGCGAGAGAAGTTGCGGGGAGGGGGAGGGTGGGGTTTCGGGGGGGGCGGGGCGGTCAGAGGGAGGATGGGGGGCTAATGTTTCCCTCATCTATGACAGTTACAGCAGGCACATGATATGTTGGCCTTCATAGTGAGAGCATTTGAGTATAGGAATAGGGATGTTTTACTGCAATGGTGCAGCTTGGGCAGCACAGTGGTTAGCACGGCTGCCTCACAGCATCAGAGACCCGGATACGATTCCGGCCTCAGGTCACTGTCTGTGCGGAGTTTGCACATTCTCCCCGTGTCTGCGTGGGTTTCCTCCGGGTGCTCCGGTTTCCTCCCACACTCCAAAGATGTGCGGCTTAGGTTGATTGGCCATGCTAAATTGCCCCTTAGTGTCAGGGGGATTAGCAGGGTAAATATGGGGGGGTTTGGGGCCTGGGTGGGATTGTGGTTAGTGCAGACTCAATGGGCCGAGTGGCCTCCTTCTGCGCTGTAGGGATTCTATGATTCTACAGGCCATTGGTGAGGCCACACCTGGAGTATTGTGTGCAGTTTTGATGGCCTTACCTGAGGAAGGATGTCCTTGCTATAGAGGGAGTACAGTGAAGGTTTACCAGGCTGATTCCTGGGATGGCAGGTCTGTCATATGAGGAGAGACTAAGTCGGTTAGGATTGTATTCACTGGAGTTTAGAAGAGTGAGAGGAGATCTCATAGAAACTTATAAAATTCTAACAGGGTGAGACAGGGGAGATTCAGAAAGAATGTTCCCAACGGTGGGGGGGTCCAGAACTAGGGGTCATAGTTTGAGGATAAGGGGTGAACATTTAAGGACAGAGGGGAGGAGAAATTTCTTCACCCAGAGGGTGGTGAATTTGTGGAATTCACTCCCACAGAAAGTAGTTGAGGTCAAAATGTTGTGATTTCAAGAAGAAATTAGGCAGAGCTTGTGGGGTTAAAGGGATATTAAATTTAAAGTTTATTTATTAGTGTCACGAGTCGGCTTACATTAACACTGCAATGAAATTACTGTGAAAATCCCCCAGTCACCACACTCTGGTGCCTGTTTGGGTACACTGAGGGAGAATTTAGCACGGCCGATGCACCCTAACCAGCACGTCTTTCGGACTGTGGGAGAAAACTGGAGCACCCGGAGGAAACCCACGCAGACACAGGGAGAACGTGCAAACTCCACCCAGACAGTGACCTGAGGCCGGAATTGAACCCAGGTCCCTGGCGCTGTGAGGCAGCAGTGCTAACCCACTGTGCCATGGTGGATATGGGGGGGAATGGAAGGGTCAGGATATTGAATTTGATGATCAGCCATGATCATAATGAATGACAGAGCAGGCTTTTGAAGGGCTGAATGGCCTCCTCCTGCCCCCAATGTCTATGTTTCTATTAGATTGCAATGATTTCCTCGCCCCCGTTTGCTTTTACCAAATTGTTGAATTGCTGACAGTGGCCGTGCTCGCCTGGGGTGACAGCGAGGCTCCCCCCACCCCCTCCAACCTTCTCCAAGCGGCTGCCATTCAGCTGTGAATTCTCAGCATGAAGGGTGATGGCCTATTGAACTGTGGGAGGCGTCATCGCAGCCAAGAACAACATTGTCCTCACCCGTCAACCCCCTCAAGTGACCTCTTGGAGGGGGGAACCGGACGCCATGCGGTGGGTTGAATTCCAACACAACCTTGGCTCCCCCAGCTGAGGTCATAGTGCATCACAGGCTAGGTGCTAAATCTTGTCTTCCTCACCTCAATGCATGACTGGAAAATGACCTCTCTGTTTCTTTGCCCTTTCCTTTGAACAAGGGCTAAATTGGACAGCTGCTATGGACAGTCAACACAGGCAAGGTGGGGGGGGACGGGGGGGGGGGGGGGGGGGCGAGGAGAAGGAATAGCCTTTCTGCACTTCATTGTCTCTCTGGATCTATTTACCTGACATGTCTGCATTTTAAGGAGCAGTCTTGTTGCTGCTCCTATAGTCAACCACCAGGAGGCACCAGGAGCACAAGTTATACTCTGAGCTTTGCAACCTCCAACCCCGACAGTGCAGAAGAGGCCATTCAGCCCATCAGGTCCGCAGTGAACCTCTTGACAGAGTATCTTATCCAGCACCTCTCCCCTGCCCTATCCCCACCCATTTACCAAAGTTTAAAGTTTATTTTATTCGTGTCACAAGTCGGCTTTAACATTAACACTGCAATGAAGTTACAGCAAAAATCCCCCAGTCACCACACTCCAGCGCCTGTCCGGGCACGCTGAGGGAGAATTTAAAGTTTATTTATTACTGTCAAAAGTAGACTGCCATTAACACGGCAATGAAGTTACTGTGAAAATCCACCAGTCGCCACACTCCGGCGTCTGTTCGGGTACACTGAGGGAGAATTTAAAGTTTATTTATTAGTGTCACAGGTAGGCTTACATTAACACTGCAATGAAGTTATTGTGACAATCCCGCAGTCGTCACATTCCAGCGCCTGTTCGGGTACACTGAGGGAGAATTTAAAGTTTAAAGCTTATTTATTAGTGTCACAAGTAGGCTTACATTAACACTGCAATGAAGTAACTGTGAAAATCCCCTAGTTGCCACACTCCAGCGCCTGTTCGAGTTACACTGAGGGAGAAAATAAGCATGGCCAATCCACCTAACCAGCACGTCTTTTGGACTGTGGGAGGAAACCCACGCAGACACGGGGAGAACGTGCAGACTCCACACAGACAGTGACCCAAGGCCGGAATTGAACATGGGTCCCTGCGCGCTGTGAGGCAGCAGTGCTAACCCACTGTGCCACCGCCATCTGCTTAACTGGAACTGTATTGACACAGCATGTGTTACAAAAACCGGCACGTTTTATTTGAGTTTGTTCTCAGGACACGTGCGATTTCTTTTAGCCTGTGAAGGTTGACCGAGAGATGGTGGCTGAATCTTACAAACAGCAATCGCGGAAAAGCAATGTCAGGTGATTGAAATTGGCCTAAGGGATACTGGAAGTGAGTATCAGGAAGAACTTTGTTTCCCCAAATAGAGTGATAAACTCTTGGGATGGCCTTCCCCGCAGGCCGGTGTATTAAAAATAGATGACGCTTTCAATCGGGATTTGAGGGATGTGAATGGAGAAATAGCTCTGAAAGATGTCCCAATCAATATAGTCTCTGAGACTCATATGGTGTAGATGGAGGCCATTCAGCCCGTAGGGTCTGCACCAACCCTCCAAAAAAGCATCTTACCCTGCACCCCTCCCTCTACCACCCGCTATTCCCATAACCCCGAGCATTTACTAATCCACCTAACCTGCACAGCTTTGGATAGTAAGATGCAATTTAGCATGGCCAATCCACCTAACCTGCACATCTTTGGACACTAAGGGACAATTTAGCATGACCAATCCACCTAACCTACACATCTTTGGACACTAAGGGACAACTTAGCACGGCCAATCCACCTAGCCTGCACATCTTTGGACACTAAGGGACAATTTAGCATGGCCAATCCACCTAACCTACACATCTTTGGACACTAAGGGACAACTTAGCACGGCCAATCCACCTAGCCTGCACATCTTTGGACACCAAGGAGCAATTTAGCATGGCCAATCCACCTAACCTACACATCTTTGGACACTAAGGGGCAATTTAGCACGGCCAATCCACCTAACCTACACATCTTTGGATACTAAGGGCAATTCTCCTCTTTCCTCCACTCACCTGATGAAGGGGCAGCGCTCCGAAAGCTCATGATTCCAAATAAACCTGTCAGACTTTAACCTGGCGTTGTGAGACTTCTTACTGTACTCACCATCCTGACTTGGAAATATATCGGCCATTCCTTCGCAGTCACTGGGTCAAAATCCTGGAATTCCCTCCCTCAGGGCATTGCGGGTCAACCCACAGCACGTGGACTGCAGCGATTCAAGAAGGCAGCTCACCACCACCTTCTCAAGGGGCAACTGGGGATGGGCAATAAATGCTGGTCTAGCCAGCGACGCCCATGTCCCATGAATGAATAATAAAAGACACACACACACACGCACACACATTGGGAGCAGTAAAAGTTTATTTGGATAAAAAACATTCACGCGAATGTCAAAGAGAGACAACCAAAATATACAGAAATATCATAAAAGTAGCATAATTTGAGGTATTGATGTTATCTAGTCTATTCGCCAGTCCATACGTAATACAGACACAAAAGTCAACACACACAAAGGATAAAAATTAATAAAAAGACTCTCAGTATGTTACTGTGCAGCCAGACTACATTCCAAACTTTTGTAGGTGAATCTTAGGTCCGATATTGCTTTCATGTTAGCTTACATTTTGTACACAATGTCGTGGCAACAACCAAAAGAAGTATTTTGGCTTACATTTATTTTGCCCTTTTGTCAAGTTCCACTCTTTTTTTTAAATTAAAAAATATTTTAAAATCTCTGAACATTATGATAAAGAGTTGTAAGAGGTAGCTATAAAACTTCTTTTTCGTCTTCGTAAAGTTAACAGTGAAACACAGTAAATCGTAACACTTTTAAAAAAAAGAACCCCCGTAAATCCTAACCCGAGGGTCACTCACTATCGCTTTGCTTTACTTTGCTCTCCGCCCCCTGAGTACCACAAGATAACCTTTGAACTTTGACCGGGCTTAAGCAGGAACCTGGCACCAAGTCGGTTGATACGCGTTTTCGAAATGCTCCCTGAATAATGGCGCTTTTGTCGACGTCACCTCAATGATGCACTGTACACCGAGTGGTTTTGCTGTCAGCAAGTGGAATCGTAGAAGCCTCACGGTGCAGAGGAGGCCGTTCGGCCCATCGAGCCTGCACCCACAACGATCCCACCCTTATCCCCGCATAATTACCCCGCTAATCCCCCTGGCACTGAGGGACACTTTAGCACGGCCAATCCACCTAACCCACACATTTCGGACTGTGGGAGGAAACCGGAGCACCCGGAGGAAACCCACTCAGACACGGGGAGAATGTACAATCTTCACAAAGGGCAGTGACCCGGGGCCGGAATCGAACCCGGGTCCCTGGCGCTGTGAGGCAGCAGTGCTAACCACTGTGCCACCGTGACGCCCCATTGGTGCAACCTGACATGAAGCAGCCATAATTTTGAACAGTTAATCTGATCAGATGCAATATAACACAGGAAGAGGTTATTCAGCCCATCGTGCTGTGCTGGCCCTTGGTAAGCTAAACAGTTGGTCCCACTACCCACTGTTCTTTCCCTACAGCTTTTATTTGGGGGGAGGGGGTGGTGTCAAATGAATTATATTTAAATTGTTAAAACATCCACCTGACATAGAAAACAAGTCTGCTGGAATCACAGAATCCCTACAGTGCAGAAGGAGGCCATTCGGCCCATCGAGTCTGCACCGACCACAATCCCACCCAGGCCCTACCCCCACATCCCTACATATTTTACCCACTAATCCCTGTAATCTACGCATCCCAGGACACTAAGGGGCAATTTTAGCATGGCCAATCAGCCTAACCCGCACATCTTTGGACTGTGGGAGGAAACCGGAGCACCCGGGGAAAAGCCACGCAGACACGAGGAGAATGTGCAAACTCCACACAGACAGTGACCCAAGCCGGGAATCGAACCCAGGTCCCTGGAGCTGTGAAGCAGCAGTGCTAACCACTGTGCTACCGTGCCGCCCAGATATGTACCTTGCTAGTCCTCCCTGACACTAATGGACAACTTATCGTGGCCAATCCAGCTAACCTGCACATCTTTGGACCGTGGGAGGAAACCGGAGCACCCGGAGGCAACCCACGCAGACACGGGGGAAGAACGTGCAAACTCCACACAGACCGTGACCCGGGAATCGAACCCGGGTCCCTGGCGCTGTGAGGCAGCAGTGCTAACCGCTGTGTCGCCCCAGTGGAAACAGCCACGTACTCATTGCAGCTGTGAGGTTCGACACCCCAGTCCTGGCCTCTTTGCTCCATCGCAGACTAACTTGCTGATAAGATCGATGAATTGGGGGGGGGGGGGGGGGGCAGTTCAGTAGGTTTCCCCTTCTCTGTGCTCATCCTTGCTGCTGATAAAGGGCTGAATGTTTAAGCTTAACAAGGCCCCGCTAGGCCTACACTGTGAAACGTGCTGCAGGCGTCCTGTGTGAGAGCTGGAATGGGCAATGCCGCAGTTGTCTAGTGAGTTGCAGTACGCTGCCATCCCCCTCCCCCCCCCCCCCCCCCCTCCCCACCCTTGCCGAGGCTTACAAGAGGCTGTGGTCCTTGGGGGAAGCCGTGTCACCCAGGGCAAGTTCCACCATGGGCCGGCCGGCACTGTCCGCACATTTCATATTTGCTATTGAAATGGGAGAGTCATCCGCGCCCATCCCTGAGCTTACACAGCACCAGACCTTGACAGAGCAAGTCAGCAGAAGATAACAAGTGGTGCACTCATCGAATGAAGGCCAATCTATCAAAGCTGGACGTTACTACACTTACATCATAAGCAATGACTTCTAAAGCTTGCCGGACTTGTCTGGGGTGGGGGGGAGGGGCGGGGGGGTGGGGATGGAAGGCCACACATCAGATTAACCGTTCAAAATGATAGCTGTTTAGTCTCCGATTGCACAAGCGCCGTTAAATTGGACCTCAGATACCAGCCAGTTCCCATGCACTCGCTGGGTCCTCCACCCAGGCCTTCTATATGACTTTAGCCTTGGAGATAATGAGCCGAATTAAGCTTAAAAAGAGCGAATGGGTGGGTGGGTGGGTTGCTCTTATGAAAAACTGTATCGTAAAGATTTGTATCTCGTTTTTGCCCCCGCTGACATGAAGGATTTGGTTGCGATTAATGAGCGGGCAGGTTTTCGACCAGCTCAAGGCTAAGGGGCTACTGAATTCTGGGAGCTCAGTTGAAAGGTCACGAGCGGCTCTGGGGCATTCCAGAGTTCAGTAATTCCTCCATATCAACGGCATTGTATATTCCTCATTATCACAGCAGAATTTAACATTCTTTCATGGGGATGTGGGTGCCACTCGCAAGGCCCACATTCGCGGTCGACCCACTAATCGCCCTCGAGTGTCTCGCCGGGACATTACTGAGGGGTATTTAAGAGTTGAGCACGTTGCTGTGGGTCTGGAGTCACGTGTAGGCCAGACCGGGTAAGGTCGGCAGATTTCCTTCCCGAATGGACATGAGTGAACCAGATGGGTTTCTACGACAGGTGGACAGTTGTCATGGAGACTGCCACATTTCCGACAGTTCCTGCTGAGAGAACGGGTCAAATTAACCCGCTCCCTCTTTAAAAGTGAGGCAGCTAAAAAGTGTGGAAAATAAAACGACACGATTTGAAACCTATTTGAAACCCCTTCCCGCTAACACCTGCACTAAGAGCAAGCAGATCCACCCAGCTGCCTACATAACAACTCACATTAGACCCATTCCTTTGTGCTTACCCGCCAACAGGGAGTGGGCGTGACATTGGTAAAGAGAAAAGGAAGGATGTGCAAGGCTTTATGGGTTAGGGCAGAGTGTTGCTCATTCGGAGAGCCGATGCAGACACGACGGGCCGAATGGCCTCCTTCAGCACCGTCTGTGATTCTGTCAGCGATTCAAAGTCGGCGTGTAGCGGCATGGATGCACAGTGGTCAGCATTGCTGCCTCACAGCGCCTGGGATCCGGGTTCAATTCCGGCCGCGAGCGCGTGTGGACTTTGCACGTTCTCCCCGTGTCTGCGTGGGTTTCCTCCGGGTACTCCGGTTTCCTCCCACAGTCCAAAGATGTGCCAGTTAGATTAATTGGCCATGCTAAACTGCCTCTTAGTGTCCCAAGATGTACGGGTTAGGTGGATTGGCCAGGCTAAATTGCCCCTGAGTGTCAGGGAGACTCGCAGGGTAAATACATGGGGGTTAAGGGCCTGGGTGAGATTTGTTGTCGGTGCAGGCTCGATGGGCCGAATGGTCTCCTTCTGCACTGTAGGGTTTCTATGATTCTATGTAGCACGCCCAGGCCAATGATATGGTGCAGAGTGACACTTGCTCCCTTGACTCTCAAGTCTAAATCATACGGTACATAAGGCATGAATCCAGTTGGGAAAGTATTGATTGAAAGGCGGGAGGGTCCTCAGCGATGGCCCCCTCACTCTGTGGCCCTGAAGCCTAAGGCCTACATTTTTTCCTCAGTCTATTAGTCTTGAACTGAGAGCAAAACAATGGTGTACAGCGCAGTCAGTAACAGTCACATGCAATATATAATCAAATCTCTTTGGTGCTCACCGCCCCCCCCCCACCCCCCTGTACAAAGAGGACCCAAACAGCAGGACTTTAGTGGCCCACGCACCTCCTGACTTTTCATTTTTTTTGGCAGTTTCTACACAAATACGCAAGAATCTTGATATCGATTGACGACGGAACCTTCCCGACGGCAACACTACATGAAACAGAGGGGTGGGGTGGGGGGAAACACACAGGTTGGGATCCTACGATCTCATCCGTGCTCCCGCGCTCCCCCCGCCCGCACCGCGCAAGCCAGAATGAAGAATTTGGCCTTCCGACCAAAACTCCGGAGAATCCCAGCCAGGAACGAGGACGGAGATTTTTGGGCGGCTATCTCAGGATCTTTGGAGGCTTTTCATAACGGTTCCATTTTTTTTTGAAGGGGGGAGGCGGTGGTGGGGTGGTTTAATGAGCATGGAATATTCCGGAGAGTTCTTCGTAAAATCTCTTCTTTGGTGCTACCAGTTTGGAAAATGGTAAATTGTCTCAACAAACTTGCCGACGTTTAAAAAGTTCAACAGTGATAGATGGCTGAGGTATATGTGTGTGTGTGAAGGGAATAGAATCTGAGGTATTTCAGTTTTCTTAGTCTAAGCACAGGGGCCTGGATATAATTGCATCACCGCACAGCCCTGACGATTATTTCATTCCCCTTTTCGAATCGAAAGAGCGCACGTTCCCAGTTGGTGACCATCTGGCTTATGGATCAGCACGCCCCAAGTTGTCAAGATAACATGGCGAGGTCAAAGGTTAAAAGTCGGGTGAACTAAAACCGGCATTGTGCCAGCCCATGTACAGGGGCGGCACAGTAGCACAGTGGTTAGCACTGCTGCTTCACAGCTCCAGGGTCCCGGGTTCGATTCCCGGCTCAGGTCACTGTCTGTGTGGAGTTTGCACATTCTCCTCGTGTCTGCGTGGGTTTCCTCCGGGTGCTCCGGTTTCCTCCCACAGTCCAAAGATGTGTGGGTTAGGTTGATTGGCCAGGTTAAAAATTGCCCCTTAGAGTCCTGAGATGCGTAGATTAGAGGGATTAGCGGGTAAAATATGTGGGAGTAGGGCCTGGGTGGGATTGTGGTCGGTGCAGACTCGATGGGCCGAATGGCCTCCTTCTGCACTGTAGGGATTCTGTGATTCTGTGAAATGGCCTCCCTCTGTGCTGTATGTAACTTTCCTATGGCTGATGGCAAGCCGCTATAGTGCTCCTCTTCTCCAACTCTCGAATAACAATAAGGAGGGGGGTGGTTGGTGGCACAGTGGTTAGCACTGCTGCCTCACAGCGCCAGGGACCAGGGTTCGACTCCTGGCCTCGGGTCACCATCTGCGCGGAGTTTGCACAGTCTCTGCGTGTGTTTTCCTCCGGGTGCTCCGGTTTCCTCCCACGGTCCAAAGATCTGCGGGTTAGGTGGATTGGCCGTGCTAAATTGCCTCGTAGTATCAGGGGGATTAGCAGGGTAAATATGAGGGGTTATGGGGATAGGATCTGGGTGGGATTGCGTTCGGTGCAGACTCGATGGGCCGAATGGCCTCCTTCTGCACTGTTCGGGATTCTGTGATTCTATTCTATGAACATCACAACCTTACGAATGTGGTCGTACAAGAGGATATCTAAGTAGTGTCGTGGTTATGGAAATTTAATTGTGGTCTTCTGTCGATTTAGTGGCAGTTGACCTTCTCCGACTTGGGAAAGGGGATGGTGGTGGGGATTAGGGGGCATTGTTGGATAATCAGGGCTCCCTGATCCACCGCGTTAACAGGGTGCTCTAGAACATTCCTTCTGAGTGGAATATTCTACCTGTGCTCGCCCCCAAATTGGAAAATCCGACCCGAGATCAAAGGGCCTTTATGTGGTCCGCTCCCCCCTGCCCCGCCCGCTACCATTCCCGTGGTGGGCGGAACGGGAAAATTCAACCCTCTTTCTCAATCGCATTTTTGCCTTCCTCCCTGAACAATCACCCCCATTATTTATTCCGCGGCTTTACCGCATGCCTTACTCCGCTGACGCACATTCCATTGGGGAGCAGATGTGAACTTGCTGAGGAAGCCCAGGGTGGCACAGTGGTTAGCACTGCTGCCTCGCAGCTCCAGAAACCCGGGTTCGATTCCCAGTTTGGGTCACTGTCTGTGCGGAGTCTGCACATTCTCCCCGTGTCTGCATGGGTTTCCTCCGGGCGCTCCAGTTTCCTCCCACAGTCCGAAAGATGTGCTAGTTAGGTGGATTGGCCTTGCTAAATTCTCCCTTAGTGTCCTGGGATGTGTAGGTTAGAGGGATTATATTCATGTGTGGGACATGGGCGTCGCTGGCTGGACAACATTTGTTGCCCATCCATAGTTGCCCTTGAAACTGAGTGTCTCGCTAGGCCATTTCAGAGGGCAGTTGAGAGTCAACCACATTGCTGTGGCTCTGGAGTCACATGTAGGTCAGACCAGGTAAGGATGGCAGATTTCCTTCCCTCAAGGACATTCGTGAACGAGATGGGTTTTTCCGACAATGGTTTCATGACCATCAGTAGATTCTTAATTGCAGATTTTAAAAATTGAATTCAAATTCCACCATCTGCCGTGGCGGGATTCGAACCCAGGGTCCCCAGAACATTCTCTGAGTTAATAGTCTAGCGACAATACCACTTGGCCATCGCCTCCCGCTACGTTTGAAGGGCTGGCGGTGTACAAGACAGGCTGAGAGGTGAGGGTTCGGCAAAACTAGAAGGAGGGCCAATAAAAATGCAACAGTCACTCTTAGATCATGATGGGGAATCTGGGAAGAAGCTTCTTTCGTCAGAGAGTGGGGAGAATGTGGAACTCGCTCCCACGAGGGGGAGTTGAGGCGAACCGGGTAGTTGCATTTGATTGGAGGCTGGACAAACACAGGAAGGGTTTGATGGGGTAGGAGGAGGCTTGGACAGAGGCATGGAGTCAGGCATGTTCCTTGACTATCAGGTGTTATGAAAGAGGGAGATGGAGAGGGATAGACAATGGGCTACAGTTTGTGTTTTATACAGACTTGAGCCGAGTCCCTTACTCCAGCAAAAGCCAATTCCAGCTAGAATTGGAATTTACCCATCTGATATTGTAGAGTAGACACTTCGGAGTTTAGGTTACGGATGTGGGCATTAACTGAGCATTCATGTGAGGGCACCCCCCCCTCTATAAATCAAGAGAGATTTTTGGGGTGGGACAGAGGGAGGACATGTCCCCTTTTCTTTGCTCTGTCACTTTTCTTTCAACCCTTGTTGCTCCTCGCCCTTATCTGGTGGCTTGCTGTCTTGGTTGTAGGGTTAGGAGATGCATGTTTGCAATATGCACCTTTGTAAATAAATATCAAACTGAATAAAGATTGACTCCAGTTTAGCATTTTGGAGTGACAGACCCCTCAGCTCCCTGAGATAGAGTATTTATTTTATATTCATTCATGGGACATGGGCATCGCTGGCTGGTCAACATTTATCCCCTAGCTCCCCTTGAGAAGGGAGCTGTCTTCTTGGACTGCTGCAGCACCTGTGGTGTAGGTACACCCACCGTGTTGTTAGGCAGGGATTTTGACCCCGTGACAGGGAAGGAATTTTGATATAATTCCAAGTTAGGGTGGTCAGTGGCTTGGAGGGCAACCTCCAGGTGATGGAGTTCCCATGTGCCTGCTGCCTTTGTCCTTCTCGACGGTTGCGTTCATGAAAAGGGTTTGAAAGGTGCTGTCTAAGGAGCCTTGGTGTCCTGCAGTGCATCTTGTAGATAGTACACATGGCTGCTACTGTGCATCGGTGATGGAGGGAGCGAATGTTTGTCTTTGCGGTGTCAACAAGGTGAGTCGTTTTCTCCTGGATGGTTCTCGAGTGTTTGGGAGCTGCACCCATCCAGGTGAGTATTCCATCACACTCCTGTCTTGTGCCTTGAAGATGGTGGACAGGCATGGGGGAGCTCAGGGGTGAGATATTCTCTGCAGAATTCTGAGCTAGAATTCCAATATTCAGTTGTCTCCGAATGGACACCTCTTCCCATCAAGGACTGGCATATAAAAGTATTGCATCCTTTCATAGAATCATCATACAGTGCAGAAGGAGGCCATTCAGCCCATCGGGTCTGCATCGACCACAATCCCACCCAGGCTCTACCCCCATAACCCCATGCATTTACCCTAGCTAGTACCCCTGAAACTATGGGGCGATTTAACATGGCCAATCGACCTAACCCGCACATCTTTTGGACTGTGGGAGGAAACCGGAGCACCCGGAGGAAACCCACGCAGACACGGGGTAGAACATGCAGCCTCCACACAGACAGTGACCCAAGCCGGGACTCGAACCCAGGTCCCTGGCGCTGTGAGGCAGCAGTGCTAACCACTGTGCCACCATGTCGCCTTTTCCTTTGAACCCTTCAGCATGTAGGTTATGTAAAATACCAGAGAGGCGAGGAAACAGCTGTCTGTTGACTGATGGTGAAGGACCAACCAATCAGGCCATCAGTCTGGGTTCCAATTGGTCGAAAAGGCGGGGCTTTGTGTGAATGGTCAGCAGTGGGAGCTGTGATTGGCAGAAGGAAGTCACGTGGTTAAAGCCTCCAGAAATACATCTGGCCAGAGTTGGCAATGCAAACACACACACACTTGCAGACACGTACACACACGGACACACACACACACACACGGACACACACACACACACACACACACGGACACACACGGACACACACACACGGACACACACACACACGGACACACACACACGGACACACACACGGACACACACACGGACACGCATGCACACACACACGGACACACACACGGACACACACACACACGGACACACACACACACGGACACACACACACACGGACACACACACACACGGACACACACGGATACAAGCACGTGCACACACACACGCATAAAGATTGTGGGTAACCATGGGCACTTCTCCAGGCGTTAACCAACTGTCTCACTTGCATTTGACTTAGACAGGTCCAACGAATGGAGATTGGAGTAATCCCTTTTGTGTGACGGTCTCCCTTCTGTTGACAACTTGGAGGGTTCACATAATCCAACCCGCCGTCAAATTGGGTCTATAGGGTCCCCCAGGTGGGCTTGGGGGCGGGTGTGATGTGAGGGGGGGGTGGGGTAGTCATGGATGACTACTCCAAGACTTGGGTCACCCTCATTTGGAATCCAATGCCTCCCTTGACATTTTCTACTCCGTCCACATAGCTGATCCCCTGATGGGGTCCTTCAGGCAAATGGTGTCTGGGGTGAGGAAGGAGGTCGGGTGGAAGGATGTGAGGTAACATTAGGTCAGAGTTCATCCCAACAGCCGCAGTTGGTCAAAACAAAATGGACGTGTCCCTTCACAGAGGCCTACCCACTTGAGGCTTCTCAACTCAGAAGGAAATTTAATTTACTGATTGGAATGGATTTTTTTTGGTTTCCGTACTGGATTCGATTGGCGACAGTTTCCTCAGGCCTTTGCCCAGCGTGTCAATCAAGCCGTCTTCGGAAACTGAGGCACAGGGCGGGACTTTCTGGCCACGCTTGCCCCAAGACCGGAAAATCCCATCCGAGGTCAACGGATCTTTGTGTGGTCTGTGTCCCGCCCACTACGATTCCCGCAGCGGGAGGGATGGGAAAATTCCGCCCAAAGTGTCTTTCAGAAGTCCTCCCAACATTGGCTGTCTGACAATCTGCCTCAAAGAGCGTCAGAACATCTGTGTTATCAAATTGCTGCCCTCAGTCTCTTGATCAAAGGCCTGGATGGTCAGAGGGAAATCCGCCCTCCTGAATGATTAAGGCGAACCAACTGACTGCAAAACATGATATTTTTTCTTCATATAAATGTTGTGTCCCCGTCCGCAATATAAGTGCCATGTCAGGACAAGGGGAAGGGGCTTGTATCATTAGTGCTTCCCCACAGTACACTCTCTGTACACGGGCACTGTGTACTCATTTGTGTACATTCAGCACCCACGTGGGAGTGCTGCGCACACACACAATCCCCAATCTCATCCCCAAGCCCCCCACCCCCACCCCCCAAAACAAAATCTTTGGCTCCCTTGTCTGAGCAGAGGTTAGGAACCACCTCATCCACATGGTCAATCTAGGTCCTGCAGTAAACACACTATTCTTAGCTCCAGCATCCACCAGCCCAATACCCAGGGCTAGCAGGGAGGAGAAGGGAAATCAGCCAGAGTGGCCTCCTCCCACTCGCTCTCTTGTGACCCGTGGTGGACATATATGGCAAGGTCTCGCTGTAGTTTATGCCGGTGGGGGTCTTACGGTCCCGCCAACAGGGCGCCCCCACCGCGGCTTTCACGGCGGCGAGGGGCGCGTTGGATGGGAAACCCCGTAAGATGCCACCACCAGGGCGCGCCAAGCCAGTTCCCGCCACTGCGAAACACGGGGTAGAGGGTGAGGAAGGTCCCGCCCATTGGGTGAGAAAGAAAGACTTGGATTTATATATTAGGGATTCTCAACCAATGGGAGTCCTTGAAATATTGGAGCCAATTTGCGGAGAGGGAGATCCCACAACCAGCATTGAGTTAGTCAACAGATTATCCATCTGACGGTGGTTGTGGGATAAAAATTAGCCAGGATGTTGAGGGGGGGAAGACCCCCTCGCAGTGGTGGTCACGGAATCTGCCGCATCCACCCGAGAGGGCGGACGGGGTTTTACGTCCCATCCAAGCAAAGGCACCTCCGGCAGTGCAGCACTCCCTCAGCGCGGCGCTGGGAGGGTCAGCCCAGAATTGGCACTCGGATGAACGGAACTTGAATCCTCAACCTGTGGGCCCAGGAAGGAAAGGAGTTACACACTGAGCTAAGGCTGGCACCCAAAGGGTAGATTAGGTCCTGGTGCGATGGCTAGCGCAGGGGCAGTCCAGAGGTGTGTGGGTTAGGTTGATTGGCCATGCTAAATTGCCCCTCAGGGGGATTAGCAGGGTAAATACAGCGGGGGTTACGGGGATGGGATCTGGGTGGGATTGTTGTCAGTGCAGGTTCGATGGGCCGAATGGCCTCTTTCTGCACTGTAGGGATTCTATCTGCTGTCACTCAGTGTCTGGGCAAACATGGCTGGAGGGAAGCGATGCCCATGGACTCCTAGACCAGAGAAAGATAGACACAAGGACCCCAACGCAAGGGCCTCACCATTTGTACTTCATTGTCACTCTATAAATTGAGTAATCAAATTGCGATGAAATGTTCTCAATTTTGGAGTTATTCCTGATTAGATTGTTAGAGAAATTGCTGATTGTTTGGACTGCAGTGAAAAAAAACCACAATCTTACCCTGCACCTCTTCCTTTGTGACCTTTGGACAGTTGCCAGAAGGCAACTAAAGGGACGCTGTCACTTGAAGGTAATGTCAAATTAAAATCACACATATAATTGGCTGCATATTTATAATATATTAAAAAACAAATCTTGCGCTAGCATGCACTTCCTGACAGCTGTTCCCATTATGAATGCCGGTGGCCAGCTTTATAATGGGAATCATCCATGTAAAAGTGTCACGCTGCGATTACGCCCTCCCACCAATGGTGGCACCGCAGCCCCACTACTGGCAGGAGGGCGTAACCACAAGAGTGGCAAGCTGACACAGGGCCAATTCCCATTATAAATGTAGATGTATAAATGTATAATGGATATATAAAAATAAGAACTGTACATAAAATGGGGGAGGGATTTACGTTGGCAAATCCAGGTCTTATTAACCTTCTGCCCCCTTTTTAACCTGAAGACAACACTCGGTTTTGAATTCTCCCTGTGCAACACCGTACGAAATCGGCCAAAATGAATTGTCACCTAGGTTCCTTGAGTTGAAGCGATCTGTGCAATCCTTTTCTGTAATCTTTTTTCCTGCATTTCTTTTTTTTTTCTCCCCCGCTTTCTTCCTTTCCCTGTCCTTACTCTAGAAAAATACAATCAGGACAAGTCCATCTGCTGACGCGGTGGCGGAGGGCCACCATCAGGGGGAGCCGCTGGTGGAGGGCTCGGCGGAGGTGGGGCCCTTGACGGAGGTAGGACTGGAGGTGCTCTGCGAGCCAGAGGTGGTGCTGCTGGGTCCCGCGATCACGTGCACGGCCGGTCTCTGAGCGAACAGCACTCCTGTGCGGGGATAAAGAATCAGGTTTGCCTTCTGTTTACCCTGTCCGCTTCAAACAACCCGACAGGGAGAAAGAACAAAGAGAAGACTCTTGCATTGACGTAGCGCCTGTCACTGCCTCAAGATGTCCCAATGAGGTACTTTACGAAACCCCTGGTCACTGTTCATGGTCACGGTGGCACAGTGGTTAGCACTGCTGCCTCACAGCGCCAGGGACCCGGGTTCCATTCCCAGCCTTGGGTTACTGTCTGTGTGCAGTCGGCACATTCTCCCCGTGTCTGCATGGGTTTCCTCCGGGTGCTCTGGTCCCCTCCCACAGATGTACAGGTTAGGTGGATTGGACATGCTAAATTGCCCCTTAGTATCCAAAGATGTGCAGGTTAGGTGGATTGGCCATGCTAAATTGCCCCTTAGTGTCCAAAGATGCGTAGATTAAGTGGATTGGCCATGCTAAATTGCCCCTTAATGTCCAAAGATGTGTAGGTTAGGTGGATTGGCCATGCTAAATTGCCCCTTAGTGTCCAAAGATGTGTAGGTTAGGTGGATTGGCCATGCTAAATTGCCCCTTAGCGTCCAAAGATGTGCAGGTTAGGTGGATTGGCCATGCTAAATTGCCCCTTAGTGTCCAAAGATGTGTAGGTTAGGTGGATTGGCCATGCTAAATTGCCCCTTAGTGTCCAAAGATGCGTAGATTAAGTGGATTGGCCATGCTAAATTGCCCCTTAATGTCCAAAGATGTGTAGGTTAGGTGGATTGGCCATGCTAAATTGCCCCTTAGCGTCCAAAGATGTGCAGGTTAGGTGGATTGGCCATGCTAAATTGCCCCTTAATGTCCAAAGATGTGCAGGTTAGGTGGATTGGCCATGTTAAATTGCCCCTTAGTGTCCAAAGATGTGCAGTTAGGTGGATTGGCCATGCTAAATTGCCTCTTAAGTGTCCAAAGATGCGTAGATTAAGTGGATTGGCCACACTACATTGCCCCTTAGTGTCCAAAGACGGGTGGATTAGCCATGGTAAATTCACAGTTTACAAGGATAGGGCGGAATGGAGGTCCTGGGTGGAATGCTCTTTCAGAGAGTTGTAGGGATTTTATGGAATGTCTCTAAATGGCACATTCAAGCCACCACGTGGGTGACCCTGGAGTACGAACTGGTCAATATTTTTCCACCGACCAACGTCAAATAACCCCCGGGTTATCTGGTCATTATCACATTGCCGTCCCTGGGAGCCGGCTGGGCACAAATTGGTTGCCATTTAAGTTAGAACAGTGACCAGTTTTCACAGGGCACCTCATCGGTATCTAGGTGTCCATCCGGCCTACCCACCAGCTTTATTAACTTGGTACCGACGCGTTTGACCAGCCGGGTCGGGGGAGAGAATGGCCATGGTTCCTTCTGGGCAAAACCGCCAAGAAACTTCAGCAAAGTGGCCGCGTTGTAAATCAGGATTGAGGGTTTATTTTCAGTCAGTGATTTTTTTCCCAGGGCTCAGGGAGAGTCAGAGGAGGGCATTGACCAATACGGGGTTGGCATGGCCAGAACTTCCTGGCAGCGACGGGCAAAGGGATCAGCTTCGATGATAAGATGATAAAAGGTCTGGATAAAGTAGACGTGGAGCGGATGCTTCCTCTTGTGGGACATTCCGGGATGAGAGGTCATTGTCTTGGGATAAGGGGTAACAAATTTAAAACAGAGTTGAGGAGAAACTACTTCTCCCAAAGGGTTGTGAATCTGTGGAATTCGCTGCCCCAAAGCGCAGTGGATGCTGGGACAGTGAGTAAGGGGAGTTAGACAGATTTTTAATTGGTAATGGGTTGAAGGGTTATGGGGAGAAGGCAGGAAAATGGGGATGAGGAGCATATCAGCCATGATCGAATGGCGGAGCGGACTTGATGGGCCGAATGGCCTAATTCTGCTCCTGTGTCTTATGAACTTTGAGCTTTGTATTCCCACCCGACTGGCCGGCACTCAGTTGGATGAATTTAAGGCAAAGATAGATAGGTTTTTGAACAGTGAAGGAATTAAGGGTTATGGTGAGCGGGTGGGTAAGTGGAGCCGAGTCCACAAAAAGATCAGCCATGATCTTATTGAATGGCGGAGCAGGCTCGAGGGGCCAGATGGCCTACTCCTGCTCCTAGTCCTTATGTTCTTACTCTACTCGCTCCTTGTTGCTGACCCCAATGCTGACGTAAGAATCATACTTTTAAAAATCAAGTTTCTGGCTTGATCCTGTTTTCCTTCAAATAAAAGCAACACTTGCCCGTTTGAAGGGCGCTTTCTGAAGCAAAAGGGCCCTGGGTACGGCATGGACAATGAAAAGACCAGCAGAATTGCGTGAGGGCAGAGTGTGCACAGGGAGATCCCAGCACGCGCACCCACAAATGCTTGGGCGCGGGGACTAGCAAAACCATTGACCACTCCCCCACCCTTGATATAAAGTACGGACGGATGATCTGGGATCGGGGAGGTGGGATTCCGCCAAGAGATATGGGAAATCCGTCAAGTATAAAACATGGAAACTCTCTGACAATGCGCTTCAGGGTTGGGAAGATACTAAACGGGAGAGTTGCGTTGGGAACACTGAATGCCACAGATCCGCATGGGTGGCCAAGCCTGTCCCTTCTTAGCTAGGGTCAGGTTCATCTTTATCACCTCTGACCTTTGACCCGAAGCCCACGGATTGAAAGGGCGTTTGCGCCTTACCTGTGTAGAGAGTGCCGTTAATCTCAATGGACATATTAATGCTGCTGATTCCGTTCGTGGACAAGTTCAACGCGAGCTCCTGACGATCATCTGGAGAAGGAAAAGGGAAAGGGAAGCGGAGGGAAAGGGTGGGGGGAGAGGGGGAGGGATAAAGCAGAGACATGAGCGGCCATGTTTTATGAGCGGCCATGTTTTATGAGCGGCCATGTTTTATGAGCGCCGTCCATCGTGGAATGGTAAATATTCGCAAACGCTTACCTGCTGGAGTGTAGCTAGTGTAAAGATAAAAGGACCAATTGGAAAGGAACTGTACACTATTCTTAATCTGCGGGAATTTCAGACTCAAAAACAGAAGTCTTTTCATTTGGGTAAAATTCGATTTGACTTATTATTGTCACATGCATTAGTATACAGTGAAAAGTATTGTTTCTTGCGCGCTATACAAAGCATACCGTTCATAGAGAAGGAAAGGAGAAAGTGCCGAATGTAGTGTTACAGTCATAGCTAAGGTGTAGAGAAAGATTAACTTAATGCGAGGTAGGTCCATTCAAAAGTCTGATGGCAGCAGGGAAGAAGCTGTTCTTGAGTCAATTAGTACGTGACCTCAGATTTTTGTATCTTTTTCCCCAACAGAAGAAGGTGGAAGAGAGAATGTCTGGGGTGCATGGGGTCCTTAATTTATGCTGGCTGCTTTTCCAAGGCAGCGGGAAGTGTAGACAGAGTCAATGGATGGGAGGTTTAGTAACAGTGTCAAGGAATCCACCTTAAACCTTCACCCCACCTCCACCAACGATGCACGGCGGCAGCCGTGTGTACCACCTACACTGCAACAACTCACCAAGGCTCTTTCGATAGCACCTTCCAATCTCATGACCATTGCCGTCCAGGAGGACAAGGGGCAGCAGACACATGGGGAAACACCACCACCTGCAAGTTGCCCTCCAAGCCACTCAACTATCCATTCTTGGAACTATATCGGCCGCTCCTTCACTGTCGCTGGGTCAAAATCCTGGAACTCCCTCCCTAACAGCACTGTGGGTGTAGCTACACCGAATGGACCCGAATGGTTCCAGGAGGTGGACCACCCACTACCTTCTCAAGGGGACAATCTATGAATAAAGGTTGTATGAATTGATGGGAGATGGGCAAATGAAATGTTGCTCTGACCGACAATGCTTAAATCTCATGAACAAATTAACCATTTGGAGTACGGGAGCTCCTGTTCTGACCCAACCTCTGAAACCAATCTCCACTGCACCAATGGGACATGTTGCCATTCCACACACTACATATTCCGTGTCTGAAATAGGGCTATTACAGACGCAGCTTTAGATCATCTGCAGTCGAATCACAGCAGCCTCTGGGTAAAGGAACATCTCAGACATTCTTCAAGGGTCAGCATCACCGGGTTATTCGACTGCAACACGCATCACAGTTGAGCTTGGTCTTCCTTCTCGCTCAATGTACACGCGAACATATGCACATGGATAGATGCACATGTTTACACGCATGAAACCCGCACATACACCACACGCATCCAACAGGTGCTGCTGGTGAACTAAAGGAGATAGTTATCACCTTCAGGAGGTGTAGTGGAGAACATGCCCCTGTCTACATCAAAAGGGGATGAAGTGCAAATGGTCGAGAGCTTCAGGTCTTTAGGTGTCCAGATCACCAACAACGTGTCCTGGTCTCCCCCATGCTGACGCTATTGTTAAGAAAGCCCCACCAACGCCTCTACTTTCTCAGAACACTAAAGAAATTCAGCATGTCCACTACGACTCTCACCAATTTTTACAGAGGCTCCATAGAAAGCATTCTTTCTGGGTTGTATCACAGCTTGATATGGCTCCTGCTCTGCCCAAGACCGCAAGGAACTACAAAGAGTCGTGAACGTAGCCCAATCCATCACGCAAACCAGCCTCCCATCCATTGACTCCGTCTACACTTCCCGCTGCCTCGGCAAAGCAGCCAGCATAATTAAGGACCCCACACACCCCGGACATTCTCTCTTCCACCTTCTTCCGTTGGGAAAAAGATACAAAAGTCTGAGGTCACGTACCAACCGACTCAAGAACAGCTTCTTCCCTGCTGCCGTCAGACTTTTGAATGGACCTACCTCGGATTAAGTTGATCTTTCTCTGCACCCTAGCTATGACTGTAACACTACATTCTGCACTCTCTCCTTTCCTTCTCTATGAACGGTATGCTTTGTCTGTAAAGCGTGCAAGAAACAATACTTTTCACTTTATCCCGATACATGTGACAATGATAAATCAAATCAAATTAAATCATAGAAATCATAGAAACCCTACAGTGCAGAATGGCCTCTTTCTGCACTGTAGGGTTTCTATTCCACATCTGCCATTCTTACCCAGTCTGGCCTCCATGTTGACTCTGAGACACCTGGCAAAGTTCAAGGGCAATTAGGGATCAGAGAATCCCTACAGTGCAGAAGGAGGCCATTCAGCCCATTGAGTCTGCACCGACCACAATCCCACCCAGGCCCTATCCCCACATATTTACCCGCTAATCCCTCTAACCTACGCATCCCAGGACTCTAAGGGGCAATTTTTAACCTGGCCAATCAACCTAACCTGCACATCTTTGGACTGTGGGAGGAAACCGGAGCACCCGGAGGAAACCCACGCAGACACGAGGAGAATGTGCAAACTCCACACAGACAGTGACCCAAGCCGGGAATCGAACCCGGGACCCTGGAGCTGTGAAGCAGCAGTGCTAACCACTGTGCTACCGTGCCGCCCTAAAGAGTGCAATCCAAAGTGGGAGCTTTGATTTCTTCCTGGTTAACTCAGAGAGACTGGCAGCGATCAAACTGCCCCATTGCCTGCCCACTCACAAAGCAGGGAGTGGAACTTGAACCTTTCAGTGTTCTTGGTTCAGCTCACTTCCAACAGGGGATGGCGCCCTTTGCAAGTGAAGCAGCCGTGGGAAAAAGAACGGCGATCGAAAGTGAGTCAAATCGTCGCGCGACGCTGGCCAGCAGACGAAAAGTAAGATCTACTGATGGCCTTGCCTCTGGCAAAGTCCCCTCTGAACGGGACAGACACTCTGACTGATTGGGATGGTCAATACATGAGAGTTTGATGAACTTCCCTGACTAACCACAGGGTGGCACCAAACCCTCACTCCAGCCGCAGCAGCTCGAGGCTGTCACTCAGGAGTCGGGTCCTTTGTCATAGAATGCCCCCCCACCCCCACCAAAAACACCACAACAACAACTTGCATTAATGTTGCGCCTTTAACCGCCCTCAAAACGTCCCAAGGCGCTTCATGGGACAGCCGTCACAGAAACCTGACCCCCCCCCCCAACGCACCCCCCAAACCTTCCGAGTCACATCGGGAGCTGTTAGGATCATAGAATCTACAGTGCAGAAGGAGACCATTCAGCCCATCGAGACAGCACCGACAACAATCCCACCCAGGCCCCATCCCCAAAACCCCATGCATTTACCCTAGCTAATCCCCCTGACACTAAGGGGCAATTTAGCATGGCCAATCCACCTAACCCGCACAGCTTTGGACACTAAAGGACAATTTTAGATGTGCGGGTTAGGTGGATTAGCCATGCTAATTTCGCAGGGTTACAGGAATAGGTCAGCGAGTCGGTGCAGGCTCGATGGGCCGAATGGCCTCTTTCTGCACTGTAGGGTTTCTATTCCACATCTGCCATTCTTACCCAGTTTGGCCTCCATGTTGACTCTGAGACACCTGGCAAAGTTCAAGGGCAATTAGGGATCAGAGAATCCCTACAGTGCAGAAGGAGGCCATTCGGCCCATCGAGTCTGCACTGCCCACAATCCCACCCAGGCCCCATTCCCCGTAACTCCACACATTTACCCTGCCAATTCCCCTGACACTAGGGGTCAATTTAGTATGGTCAATCAAATCTAACCAGCACGTCTTTCGGAGTGTGGGAGGAAACCGGAGCAAACCCACGCAGACACGGGGAGAACATGCAAACTCCACACAGACCAATGACCCGAGGCCGGGAATCGAACCCGGGTCCCTGGCGCTGTGAGGCAGCGGTGCTAACCCACTGTGCCGCCCACCTCCGGATGGGAACCCAATCTCTGCTTTGCCTACGTTCCACGATGGAATTTTTTAAAAAAACGTATCCCTCAACCCCTTTTGCTCCAAGGAGAACAACTCCCACCTTCCCCAACCCAAATCAAATCCCTCACCCCAAGAGGTTATCTGGTGAATCCCCTCGGCACCCACTGGACACACTCCCCCCACCCCCGCCCGTGCCCCCCCAGGAAGGTGCTGACCCGAAGTATGCGCAGTAGTCTGAGCCAGTTAGGTTTTTATAAACAATCTCACAGATTCCGCGCCTGTTTTGTTCTGAGCTATGTTGTGTTTTTTGCCTTCCAAATGACTCCTCAGCTGAATTCAAATTCTCAAACCGCCACAGCGAGAGTCAAAGAGATCCTCCCTAGATTAGTACTTCCAACCTCTCCGGTGTAAGACAGCGGTAACGTAACCAGCCATACTACCATAGTGGAGCCATATCTACACTTCCCGCTGCCTCGGAAAAGCAGCCAGCATAATCAAGGACCCCACGCACCCCGGACATTCTCTCTTCCACCTTCCACCTTCGGGAAAATTATACAAAAGTCTGAGGTCACGTACCAACCGACTCAAGAACAGCTTCTTCCCTGCCGCTGTCAGACTTTTGAATGGACTTACCATATATTAATTGAACACACATGCCCGCGATGACTCTCACCAACTTTTACAGATGCACCACAGAAAGCATCCTTTCTGGATGTATCACAGCTTGGTATGGCTCCTGCTCTGACCAAGACCGCCAGAGACTACAAAGGGACGTGAATGTAGCCCAGTCCATCACGCAAACCAGCCTCCCATCCATTGACTCTGTCTACACTTCCCGCTGCCTCGGCAAAGCAGCCAACATAATCAAGGACCCCACGCACCCCGGAGATTCTCTCTTCCACCTTCTTCCGTCGGGAAAAAGATACAAAAGTCTGAGGTCACGCACCAACCGACTCAAGAACAGCTTCTTCCCTGCTGCCCACCAGACTTTTGAATGAATGGACTTACCTCGCATTAAGTTGATCTTTCTCTACACCCTAGCTATGACTGTAACACTACATTCTGCGCTCTCTCCTTTCCTTCTCTATGAACAGTATGCTTTGTCTGTATAGCGCGTAAGAAACAATACTTTTCACTGTATGTTAATACAGGTGACAATAACAAATCAAATCAAATAAAAATCAGTGCTAACCACTGTGCCACCCAAGATAAAGGAGCAGTCATGATCACATTGAATGGCAGAATAGGCTCAAAGGGCTGAATGGCCCTTTGAGTGGAATCGGCTGCCGTCAGTGGTGGTGGAGGCAAACTCAATAGGGTCTTTTAAGAGACTCCTGGATGAGTACATGGGACTTAATAGGATGGAGGGTTATAGGTAGGTCTAGAAGGTAGGGATATGTTCGGCACAACTTGTGGGGCCGAAGGGCCTGTTTTGTGCCGTAGTTTTTCTATGTTTCTATTTCCTGCTTCTAGTTATGATGAAACGATGGGGGGGAATTCTCCCGTCCCGTCCAAAGATTCGGCCCATCGAGTCTGCACCAACTCCCCGACAGAGCATCTTACCCAGGCCCGATCCCCGTTACCCCACGTATTTACCCCGCTAATCCAACAGTGGGGCCAATGCCCGTACAACGCACTTTCAAGAGACACAGCTTAAAAAACAAGGGGGGTGTTCAGATGGAGATGAGGAGGAATTTCTTCGCTCAGAGGGCCGTTGGTCTGCGGAGTTCTCTCCCCCTGCGAGCTGTGGGTGTTTGGATGTATTCTCGGCCGAGTGAGATAGATGTCTGATCGAGAAGGGGGCCGAGGGTTACGGAGGGTGGGGTTGAGGCCACAGTCACAGCAGCACCATCTTACTGAATGGCGGAGCAGGCCCGAGGGGCTGAATGGCCGACTCCTCCTCCTAATTCTCATGAGAATCACTCAGGAAATCTTTGTGCTCCTTCAGTAGATGTGCCCGTCGCAGTCAGTCTGGCAAACATCACCAACTACCCGCTGGGCCGATAACAGGTTATTAAATTACAGCTGTAATAAAGGCAATTAAAAGAAAACCTTTGGACCCGGTCCAATAACATCACAAGGTCACAATTCTCCCATTCCGTGACTTGCACAACAACAAAATAACGCATTTACATAGCCCCTTTGGCCTTGTGCAACCTCTCACGTTGTCTTTTTTTTCGGGTCACCAACCCATCAGTGACCATGTTTATCGAGTCCAATTTCACAACAGAATTGCAAGGCAGAAGCCGAACGAATCGTGTAATCCCTACAGTGCAGAAGGAGGCCATTCGGCCATCAGAGCTGCACCAACTCTCCGACAGAGCACCCTATCCCCATTACCCCATGTATTTACCCTGCTAATAAGACCATTACACATAGAATTAGGCCATTTGGCCCATCGAGTCTGCTCCACCTATCATGGCTGATAGGATTCCGATCCCCATTCTCCTGCCTCCTTCCCATAACCCTTGATTAACTCTTATTAATCAAGAACCTATCTATCTCTGTCTTAAAGACACTCAGTGACCTGGCCTCCACGCCCTCTGTGGCAAAGAGTTCCACAGATTCATCACCCCCTGGCTGAAGAAATTCCTCCTCATCTCAGTTTTAAAGAAACGTCCCTTCACTCTGAGGTTGTGCCCTCCAGTTCTAGTCTCTCCCACTTGTGGAAACATCCTCTTCACGTCCACTCTATTCAGGCCTCTCAGTATCCTGCAAGTGAGGAAAGGATATTTCACCTCAGGAATAATTCTGAGCACAAATTAGGGATCTTTATATCAAAATCCACCTAACCTGCACATCTTGGGACACTAAGGGGCAATTTAGCATGGCCAATCCACCTAACCTGCACATCTTGGGACACTAAGGGGCAATTTAGCATGGCCAATCCACCTAACCTGCACATCTTGGGACACTAAGGGGCAATTTAGCGTGGCCAATCCACCTAACCTGCACATCTTTGGACTGTGGGAGGAAACCGGAACACCCGGAGGAAACCCACGCAGACACGGGGAGAACGTGCAGACTCCGCACAGACAGTGACCCAAGCTGGGAATTGAACCCGGGTCCCTGGCGCTGTGAGGCAGCGGTGCTAACCACTGTGCCACCAGGTGAGTCAATTCGAGTCAGGAGTCTGCTAATGTACAAACGAGATAAGTGGAATTTTAACCCGGCTGCTGTTGCGGACACTCCGGTTTAGATTTAGGCTTCTCTTACTAACAGCGCTCAGGGTGTACCTACACCACATGGAACTGCAGCGGTTCAAGAAGGCAGCTCACCGCCACCTTCTCAAGGGGCAACTTGGGATGGACAATAAATGCCAGCGGCGCCCACATCCCATGAACGAATGAAAAAAAAGATAGACTAGACCAAGAAAAGGCGTTCCCATCAACTGATGGGTTAAGGGACAAATGAGGTAAGGTTTTGGGGGAAGAGACGTAGGGGTGGGAGAGGGGGGGATGGAGATGTGGCAAAGAACGTTTTTGCACATTGTGCGTGGTAATGATCTGGAACCCGCTACCCACGAGGGTTGTGAGCAATGGAGACAATCAAAGATCTCCAAAAGGGAAATTGGTTGGGGGTACTTGAGGGAATTAAACCTTTTGATTTGATTTATTATTGTCACATGTATTAGTATACAGTGAAAAGTATTGTTTCTTGCGCACTATATAGACGAAGCATACCATTCATAGAGAAGTAGAGTGCAGAATGTAGTGTTACAGTCATAGCTTGAGTGTAGAGAAAGATCAACTCGATGCCCCAAGGTAGGTCCATTCGAAAGTCTGATGGCAGCAGGGAGGAAGCTGTTCTTGAGTCGGTTGGTACGTGACCTTCCCGACGGAAGAAGGTGGAAGGGAGAATGTTCGGGGTGCGTGGGGTCCTTGATTATGCCGGCTGCTTAACCTACAGGGCCATGAGGGATAGAGTTTGGGGGGAGGAGGGGGGTGCGGTTTGAAAATGTGCCTGAAGGGATTGCTGTACATGCACACGGTGACCCACCTGTACTGTATTGGCTCAATCACCTCGCTAGCTGATCCCATCAGTGAGGCTGCTGAGGTAAGCTGAGGACAGCTTCGCTGGAGTGCATCTAAGTTTCTAACGTTAATATACTCAAACTCCAACCCCCCCACCCCCACCCCCAAGGCACTTCATGGGAATATTATCAAACAAAATTTGACACCCAACCAGATAAAAGATATTGGGACATGTTGATTTTAAGGAAATTGGGCTAAGGAAGTTTGGCATGTCCACTCAGCTCTCACCAACTTTTACAGATGCACCGCATTCTTTCTGGATGTATCACAGCTTGGTGTGGCCCCTGCTCTGCCCAAGACCGCAAGGAACTACAAAGGGTTGTGAATGTAGCCCAATCCATCACGCAAACCAGCCTCCCATCCATTGACTCCGTCTACACTTCCCGCTGCCTCGGCAAAAGCAGCCAGCATAATTAAGGACCCCACGTACCCCGGACATTCCACCTTCTTCCGTCGGGAAAAAGATACAAAAGTCTGAGGTCACGTACCAACCGTCTCAAGAACAGCTTCTTCCCTGCTGCTGTCAGACCTTTGAATGGACCTACCTTGCATTAAGGTGATCTTTCTCTGCACCCTAGCTATGACTGTAACACTACATTCTGCACTCTCTACTTTCCTTCTCCCCACTGTACTCTATGAACGGTATGTTTTGTCTGTATAGCACGCAAGAAACAATACTTTTCACTGTATCCCAATACATGGGACATTCTCTCTCCCACCTTCTTCCGTCGGGAGAAAGATACAAAAGTCTGAGGTCGCGTACCAACCGACTCAAGAACAGCTTCTTCCCTGCTGCTGTCAGACCTTTGAATGGACCTACCATATATTAATTGAACACACACGCCCTGGGAAAGCTATCTGTCCTCACTGGGTATTTATTTTCTCATTCATCATAGCAACGGCACTGCGCCCAAGGAGGCCACTCTGTCCATTGAGCCCTCTGCCAGCTCTCTGGGACAATTGGGGATGGGTTCCCAGAGCCAAACAAGACTTGGATTTGAAACTTACCATGGTCGCTGGCTGTCACCATCTTGCCGAGAGGCGGACAGCGCTGAGGCTGTGAGCACTTTGCTGGTGAGGGGACTCGGAATAACTGCCTGTTTTAATCCACTTAATGCTACATCATACAACTAACTGCCACCGAGATTGTATCAAATATTATCTCAGGGGCCCAAATCCTTTATCTTCTGAATTCCGCATGTTAGTAAAGATGACTTTGTCTTCCTCACCAGTGTCTTTCCTTCCCTCCCATTTCCTGTGACCAGGTCTGGAAGGTTCTATTCACCCAAAGTTTCACTGATAATCTCTACTGGAGACCATCTCTATTTACCCAGTTAGTGTGTGCTGTGGTTCAACTAACCCTCGCTCCATTTCCTGTAACCGTTTCTTCCCCACTCGCGCTCTGCTTTGTCCCTGTCTCTGACGAGCACTCTCTGAGTCTTCATTCCCCACCACACACCTTCCATTATATTTCCTTTCCCTATCCTCGATGTGCTCCGTGCCTCTGTCCCCCCCTCCTGTTTCCGCCTGTGTTTCTCACCATGTCTCTCTTGCTTGCTCTGTTTCTCTCCCCCTCCTCCTCTCAATGTCTCTCTCTTCCCTTTTCGTTGTCTTTGTCACCCCTTCAATATTTCTCTATCACCCCCAATTTCCCTCTCTCCCCCCTTCTTGAACTCTCACTCACAAGATGTCTCTCTCCCTCTCCCGTGCTCTCTCTTCCCTCTCCATGTCTCTCTCTCTCCCCTCTCCACGTCTCTCTCTCTCTCCCCTCTCCATGTCTCTCTCTCTCTCCCCTCTCCATGTCTCTCTCTCTCTCCCCTCTCCACGTCTCTCTCTCTCCCCTCTCCACGTCTCTCTCTCTCGCCCCTCTCCATGTCTCTCTCTCTCTCCCCTCTCCATGTCTCTCTCTCTCTCCCCTCTCCATGTCTCTCTCTCCCACTCCCTCGTTTCTCACACACACTCCACCACCACACGCACACACTCACACTCATAACTCACACACACACAACACCAGATAGTTGTCCTGATCGCCTCGTTCTGAGATTACCTTTGAATTCCGGAGCTATTAATTGAATTGAAATGAGAAATGGAATTTAAATCTCACCAGCTGCTGTTGTGGGATTTGAACCTGTATCCCCAGAGCAGTAAGACAAAAGCAAAATACTGCAGATGCCGGAATATGAAACAAAAACAGAAAATGCTGGAAAATTCTCAGCAGGTCTGACAACATTTGTGGAGATGCTGGCGTTGGACTGGGGTGGGCACAGTAAGAAGTCTCACAACACCAGGTCAAAGTCCAACAGGTTTATTTGGAATCTGGAGCTTTCGGAGCACTGCTCCTTCATCAGGTGAAGGAAAGCGCAAACCGTCGGCTCGAAGTGGAGAGGATCTCCAAGAAGATTACGCACATTGACACTCACCTGATGAAGGAGCAGTGCTCCGAAAGCTCGTGATTCCAAATAAACCTGTTGGACTTTAACCTGGTGTTGTGAGACTTCTTACTGTATCTGTGGGGAGGGAATAGAGCCAATGATTCGAGCTCTGATGAAGGGTCATCCAGACTCGAAACGTTGGCTCTATTCTCTCTCCACAGATGTTGTCAGACCCACTGAGATTTTCCAGCATTTTCTTGTTTCTCCAGAGCCTGGCTCTGCCAATTGCTAACCCAATGACATCCCCTACTCCACCACCGTCGCCCACTAGGGGCCAGGGAGGGGAGTGCGGAATGCGGCTGGATCCAGGGCCTCACCTTTGCCGTTGATTTTGATGCTCATAGGCACGTGGGCTGTCATGGCGAAGAGGTTCTGCTGCAGGGCCTGCTGCATCAGCCGCTGCTGCCCCTCGGCGAATCTGGCCATCCGCTTCTCGGGTGGCTCCCCGCTCTCCAGCTTCTCCCTCAGCTGCTCCAGGGTCACAGCCTGGGCGGCGGCCGAATGGTGGCCCCCCTGGGCCAGCGGGATGTGGATCCGGCTTGCCGTCAAGGAGCAGGCCCCGGCTGCATCCTCTGGAAGAGAAACACCGACGTGGGTAAGAGCCAGGACCGTATGGCACTCAGGGTCACTGGCGACCCCTTATCATTCACACAGCAGCAAAGGAGACCTGAGCAAATTGAACACAAGTGGTTAGGATCTGGAATGCGCTGACAATCCACTTATCCTGCACATCTTTGGACACTAAGGGACAATTTAACATGGCCAATCCACCTAACCTGCACATCTTTGGGACACTAAGGAGCAATTTAGCATGGCCAATCCACCTAACCTGCACATCTTTGGGACACTAAGGAGCAATTTAGCATGGCCAATCAACCTAACCTGCACATCTTTGGACACCAAGGGGCAATCTAGCATGGCCAATCCACCCAGAGGCAGGTTTAATCGAGACTTTCAAAAGAGAACTGGATCATTATCTGAAGATAAATAAAATTCAAAGTTACGGGGAGAAGGCAGGGGAGTGGGACTGGGTGAGATGCTCTATGGATAACACAGACTGAACGGCCAGTTTCTGTGTGTAACCATCTGTGCGGATGACTGTGTGGAGTTTGCATATTCTTGTCGTGTCTGCGTGGGTTTCCTCTGAGTGCTCCGGTTTCCTCCCACAGTCCAAAGATGTGTGGATTAGGTGGATTGGCCGTGCCAGATTGGCCCTTAGTGTCCAAAGATGAGCAGGTTAGGTGGATTGGCCATGCTAAATGTGTGGGGTTACGGGGCTCGGCGGGAAGTGGGTCTCGGTAGAGTGCTCTTTCGGAGGTTCGGTGCAGTCTCGGTGGGCGGAATGGCCTCCCTCTGCACTGCAGGGAGTCTAATGCGTAATCCGAACTCTTTACAGAACAGGAATTGATGGGACATTCAAGGTTGGAGTTGGTGGAGATTCAATGGTGGTTTTCAAAATCCTGCAGGGTTTAGGTGGAGAAAAGGAGGTGTTTTTCTACCGGCTGGTGAGTTGCTGACCAGCGATGCAGATCGAAAGTAAAAGCAAAATACTGCAGATGTTGGAGACCTGAAATAAAAACATGAACTGATAGAAAAGGCAAGAGTCATATAGACTCTATTCCTCTCTCCATGGGTTTAAAAAAACATCCTTTACTCCATTCTTAAAGTTACAAAGCCAATGTGCAGAGTGGGCTGGGTAAGCCCTTAAAATATCCTCTTGTGTGTTCCACAAACCAACTCCAATTGAATCCAGTTCAAGGTCCCCACAAGAGAGACTCACAAGATCCAAGCTGACAGGATTGCACCAGATCACGAGCTCATACTGACGCCTGATCTTAGCCAAAAGCCCAACGCAAACTGCAGAGACAGCACCTCACCGGTGGCACAGTGGTTAGCGCTGCTGCCTCACAGCGCCAGGGACCCGGGTTCGATTCCCGGCTTGGGTCACCGTCTGGGCGGAGTCTGCACATTCTCCCCATGTCGGCGTGGGTTTCCTCCGGGTGCTCCGGTTTCCTCCCACAGTCTGGAAGGTGTGCTGGTTCGGTGCATTGGCCGTGCTAAATTCTCCCTCAGTGTACCCGAACAGGCGCCGGAGTGTGGCGACGAGGGGATTTTCACAGTAACTTCATTGCAGTGTTAATGTAAGCACTTGTGACACTTATAAATAAACTTTAAAAAAAAACTTGATGGGCCAAATGGTCTCCTCCTGCCCGCTACCATTTACATAAACAGGCTTAATGGACCAATTCCTGTTCTGTTGCACACTTTTATCTGCTATGTTAGCAGGGTGAAAAGGGCCAATGTATTTGATCAGATAAAAAGGTTCTAAAAGAGCGGAAGATAAATAGGAAACAAAGGGGGAGATTAAGGGGATTATCAGAGAGATCAAAGGGGAGTACAGCTGTAATTGATCTGAAAACGCTTGCAAAACCCACTCGGTCCACGTATGAAAGATACGCCAGCAGCTGAGGCGGTTAGCAAGCAAAGCAGAGAAAAGGACTGAGGGGGATTTGAACCTTCACTGTTGAGTGGGGGATAGACGGGGGTCGCTGGATTTAGACTGCGCAGGGTCAGTAGTACGCGCCACTTTGAGTAAGCAGTGTGAGGATCTGGTGGGCAATGTGTGAGACAGTGGATTGTGGGACACCCCCCCCTCCCCCGCCGTGAACAGCTGTCCAGCGAATCCCAGGCTCCTCACCAGCTGCACACACTCCTCCCTTACCCAGCCCGTTCTGTTCCCTGCATCAGGCAATCCCCAAAACCCCCGACGCCGTCTCCCAACTCAACTGTGCTCAGTACACCTGGGACACTCAAGTCTGATTGGCTCACGGTCACCTGGAATCCACCAGTCTGATTGGCTTATTTTGACTTCAAATCCTCCAGTCTGATTGGCTTATTTAACCTTGAATCCTCCAGTCTGATTGGCTTACTTAACCTTGAATCCTCCAGTCTGATTGGCTTACTTAACCTTGAATCCTCCAGTCTGATTGGCTTACTTAACCTGGAATCCTCCAGTCTGATTGGCTCATATTCACCTGGTATCCACCAGTCCAATTGGCTTATTTTTACTTCAAATCGTCCAGTCTGATTGGCTTATTGTTAATTCAAATCCTCCAATCTGATTGGCTCATTTCACCTGGAAGTTTCCAATAGGGCGGCACGGTAGCGCAGTAGTTAGCACTGCTGCTTCACAGCTCCAGGGTCCCGGGTTCGATTCCCGGCTCGGGTCACTGTCTGTGTGGAGTTTGCACATTCTCCTCGTGTCTGCGTGGGTTTCCTCCGGGTGCTCCGGTTTCCTCCCATAGTCCAAAAATGTGCGGGTTAGGTTGATTGGCCAGGTTAAAAATTGCCCCTTAGAATCCTAAAATGCGTAGGTTAGAGGGATTAGCGGGTAAATATGTGGGGGTAGGGCCTGGGTGGGATTGTGGTCGGTGTAGACTCGATGGGCCGAATGGCCTCCTTCTGCACTGTAGGGTTTCTATGATTCTATGAATCCGAATGGCTTCATTTTCATCTGGAATCCCCCAATATGATTGGCTCATTTTCATCTGGAGGTGGTCATGGCCTCGTGGTATTATCGCTGGACTATCAATCTAGAAACTTAGCTAATGTTCTGGGGACCCGGGTTCGAATCCCGCCACGGCAGATGGTGGAATTTGAATTCAATTTTAAAAATCTGGAATTAAGAATCTACTGATGACCATGAAACCATTGTCGATTGCTGGAAAAACCCATCTGGTTCACTAATGTCCTTTGGGGAAGGAAATCTGCCGTCCTTACCCGGTCTGGCCTACATGTGACTCCAGAGCCACAGCAATGTGGTTGACTCTCAACTCCCCTCCAACGGCAACTATGGATGGGCAATAAATGCTGGGGCAACCAGCGACGCCCATGCCCCACGAATTAATAAAATAAAAATCTAAAATATTCCAGTCAGTTTGGCCCATTCTCAACTTGAATCCTCCAGTCTGATTGGCACATTTTCACCTCGAATATTCCAGTCTGATTGGCTCACCTTCACTTGGGATGCACTACTCTGATTGGCCTATTTTCATTTGGAATTTGCCAGTCTGATTGGCTCAGTATCATACAGAACCCTCTGGCCTGATTGGCTCAGTCAGTACGGCCTTGAAAGCACCTGATAGGTCCATTGGAGCTCTGACGAAGGATCATCCAGACTCGAAACGTTGGCTCTATTCTCTCTCCAGAGATGCTGTCAGACCCGCTGAGATTTTCCAGCATTTGCTATTTCTTTGTGAGATATGTTCAGTGTTACCCGTGACCCTATCTCCCTCGAAACCAGCCTCCCATCCATTGACTCTGTCTACACTTCCCGCTGCCTCGGGGAAAAGCAGCCAGCATAAATTAAGGACCCCACGCACCCCGGACATTCTCTCTTCCACCTTCTTCCGTCGGGAAAAAGGCACAAAAGTCTGAGGTCACGTACCAACCGACTCAAGAACAGCTTCTTCCCTGCTGACTTTTGAATGGACCTACCTTGCATTAAGTTGATCTTTCTCTACACCCTGGCTATGACTGTAACACTACATTCTGCACCCTTTCCTTCTCTATGAACAGTATGCTTTGTCTGTATAGCGCGCAAGAAACAATACTTTTCACTGTATACTAATACATGTAACAATAATAAATCAAATCAAATCTTATTCATCTTAGTGTTATTGCGCCAACCCCTAGAACCACTCAATGACAATATACCAGCACCTACACTCAAAGGGTACATTCTTAACATTTCAACAAAACAGCATACATTCCTTCATGCCCTTTTCTTTAAAAAAATGCACTTTATTCCGATGTAGATAAATGCTCCGCAGATTGCTGAGGGCAGTGAACCAAGACTGGAATAACACACACAAATGCAATAGCAGACAATAATGATTAGATGTGAGTGATTGGGAAATGTTACAATACTGCGTTTAGGGGACTGGACGGCTTGGCACTAATATTATCCCAACAATCAGAAAGATAGGAACTACATTCCTTGTGGCACCTGCTGTGAAGTCTACAGTTCAGCGCTGTCAACGTACACGCTTTGAGTCAGAGGTGATATGTTCAGGATCCACTCACATTCAGGGCTGTGCTGAAGGAGTGCTACACTATCAGAGTGCGACCACGATTACAAGAGAGCTGTTAAACAGAGGCTTGAGATCCCGTAGTGTTCAATTCAAAGAAGTGTTCTCCCCTATCGCCCTACATCTATTGGGGGCGGCACGGTGGTTAGCACTGCTGCCTCAGTGCCAGGGACCCAGGTTCAATCCCAGCCTCGGGTGACTGTCTGTGTAGAGTTTGCACGTTCTCCTCCGGGTGCTCCAGTTTCCTCCCACAATCCAAAGATGTGCAGGTTAGGTGGTTTGGCTGTGATAAATTACTCCTTAGTGTCCAAATATGTATAGATTAGGGAGATTGGCCATGCTAAATTGCCTCTTAGTGTCCAAAGACGCGCAGGTTAGGGGGATTGGCCATGCTAAATTGCCCCTTAGTGTCCAATGACGCGCAGGTTAGGGGGATTGGCCATGCTAAATTGTCCCTTAGTGTCAGGGGGGTTAGCAGGGTAAAAGTAAAGTAAAGTTGATTTATTCGTCACAAGTAAAGCTTACATTAACACTGCAGTGAAGTTATTGTGAAATCCCCCAGTCGCCACACTCCGGCGCCTGTTCAGGTCAATGCACTTAACCAGCACGTCTTTCAGACTGTGGGAGGAAACCGGAGCACCCGGAGGAAACGCACGCAGACACGGGGAGAACGTGCAGACTCCACACAGACAGTGACCCAAGCCGGGAATCGAACCCGGGTCCCTGGCGCTGTGAGGCAGCAGTGCTAAACACGGTGCCGCCCTCGGGGTTATAGGGATAGGGCCTGGATGGGATTGTTATCGGTGCAGGTTTGATGGGCCAAGTCGCCTGCTTCTGTACTGGAGGGATTCTATGATTCTAACCCAAATCCTCAACTCCAAATGACCAATTCATGGACAACTGTGTAAGTGAGGCAGTTGGACTTTAAGATTGTCCACAACATAGAATCATAGAATGTAATCATAGAATCCCTACAGCCCAAGGCTGAGGGGAGACCTGATAAAGGTCTACAAGATTGTGAGAGGCATCGACAGGGTGGATAGTCAGAGGCTTTTCCCAGGGTGGAAGTGTCAATTACAAAGGGGGCACAGGTTCAAGGTGAGAGGGGGGGAAAGTTTAAGGGAGATGTGCGGGGCAAGTTTTTCATGCAGAGAGTGGCGAGTGCTGCCAGAGGAGGTGGTGGAAGGAGGCACATTAGCAACATTTAAGCGGCATCTGGATGGGTACATGAATAGGGAGGGAATTGAGGGATACAGACCGAGTAAGGGCAGAAGGTTTTTTTTTAGTTCAGTTAGGGCATCATGATCGGCACAGGCTTGGAGGGCCGAAGGGCCTGTTCCTGTGCTGTACTGTTCTTTGTCTTTGTTCGTTGACTGAATGGCCTACTCTCCCAAAGGTGGGATGTACCTTTCTTTGTTCTCTTTGCACAGTGCAGAAGGAGGCCATTCGGTCCATCGAGTCTGCACCAACAACAATCCCACCCAGGCCCTACCCTATAATCCCACGTATTTACCCTGCAAATTCCCCCTGACACTAAGGGGCAATTTAGCATGGCTAATCCACCTAACTCACGCATCTTTGGAGTGTGGGAGGAAACCGGAGCACCCGGAGGAAACCCACGCAGGCACGGGGAGGACATGCAAACTCCACTCAGACAGTGACCCAAGTCCAGAGTTGAACGTCTGAGGATCGTGGGATTATATTGAACGTCTGAGGATCGTGGGATTATATTCATTGGAGTTTAGGAGGTTAAGGGGAGATCTGATAGAAACTTACAAGATAATGAACGGCTTAGATAGGATGGACGTAGGGAAGTTGTTTCCATTAACAGGGGAGACTAGGACGCGGGGGCACAGCCTTAGAATAAAAGGGAGTCACTTTAGAACAGAGATGAGGAGAGATTTCTTCAGCCAGAGAGTGGTGGGTCTGTGGAATTCATTGCCACAGAGGGCTGTGGAGGCCGAGACGTTGAGCGTCTTCAAGACAGAAATTGATAAATTCTTGATTTCTCGAGGAATTAAGGGCTATGGGGAGAGAGCGGGTAAATGGAGTTGAAATCAACCATGATTGAATGGTGGAGTGGACTCGATGGGCCGAATGGCCTTACTTCCACTCCTATGTCTTATGGTCTTATGGTCTTAACCTGGCGCTGTGAGGCAGCAGTCCTAACCACCATGCCTTACAAAGGTTACACTTTTGTGGCGGTCCAGTGTCGCAGTGGGGTTAGTGTCCCGGTCTCTGAGCCAGAAGTTCCGGGTTTGAGTCCTACCCCAGGACTTGACGGGCAAGGAAGGTGCGTACATAACGCGGCCAAACGGGTTGAGCGTCAACCTGTAAAATTCATCCAAACAGGTCAATGGCTGGCAGTAAGAGCGGGAGAGACTCCTGACCAGCCACACTTGACGTGGAACATAAGAACATAAGAATTAGGAGCAGGAGTAGGCCATCTAGCCCCTCGAGCCTGCCCCGCCATTCAATAAGATCATGGCTGATCTGAAGTGGATCAGTTCCACTTTCCCGCCTGATCCCTATAACCCCTAATTCCCTTACCGATCAGGAATCCATCTATCCGTGATTTAAACATATTCAACGAGGTAGCCTCCACCAATTCAGTGGACAGAGAATTCCAGAGATTCACCACCCTCTGAGAGAAGAAGTTCCTCCTCAACTCTGTCCTAAACTGACCCCCCTTTATTTTGAGGCTGTGCCCTCTAGTTCTAGTTTCCTTTCTAAGTGGAAAGAATCTCTCCACCTCTACCCTATCCAGCCCCTTCATTATCTTATAGGTCTCTATAAGATCCCCCCTCAGCCTTCTAAATTCCAACGAGTACAAACCCAATCTGCTCAGTCTCTCCTCATAATCAACACCCCTCATCTCTGGTATCAACTGGTGAACCTTCTCTGCACTCCCTCCAAGGCCGCGCCCCTCAAGCTATAAGCCTCCTGGAGACAGACTAGCGAGCTGTTCCTGGAATTACTGGCTATGGAGACAGATGAAAAGCTGGCATTGGAATTGCACTTTTGTAGCATTTTTAACATCACAAAATACTTCGAAATGTTTCACCGGAGCAGAATCAGACATTTGTCACCAAGGAAATATTAGGACAGGGGTCCAAAGGCTTGGTAGGTTTTATAAAGAGTCTCAAAGAAGATGGGCGGGGTGGAGAAACAGACAGGTTGAGGGAGAGAATTCCACGGCTTAGACCCCAGGGAGCTGGAGGTACAGTGCAGCAATGAAATTTGCAGAGTTGCAAGACCCCAGAATTGGAGGTTGTGGAGCTGGGGGAAGTTTGATTTTGATTTGATTTATTATTGTCACATGTATTAACATACAGTGAAAAGTATTGTTTCTTGCGCGCCATACAGACAAAGCATACCGTTCATAGAGAAGGAAAGGAAAGAGTGCAGAGTGTAGTAAAACAGTCACATCAAGGGTGTAGAGAAAGATCAACTTAATGCAAGGTAAGTCCATTCAAAAATCTGATGGCAACAGGGAAGAAGCTGTTCTTGAGTCGGTTGGTACGTGACCTCAGACTTTTGTATCTTTTTCCCGAAGAAAGAAGGTGGAAGAGAGAATGTCCGGGGCGCGTGGGGTCCTTAATTATGCTGGCTGCTTTCCCGAGGCAGCGGGAAGTGTAGATGGAGTCAATGGATGGGAGGCTGGTTTGCGTGATGGATTGGGCTACATTCACGATCTTTTGTAGTTAAAGGGATATGGGTGTTATGAAGTTGCATATGTAAGGTTGGAACCGTGGTGCTTGATGGGTGTGGATGTTGAGGTGGGATGCTGGGACCGAGAGAGGTCATACAGCGTTGCCTCTTTAAAAGCTGATTGTATCAACGCCTGGAAAAAAATGAGCTGTTTTGGGTTCAAAGCTGAACTGTTTAAATTGCAGGCAGCAGAAGCAGATCTTTGCAACATTGCATCAAAGCCAGAAGTCAGTATTCCAACCTAGCAAAACAGGCTTTTGAATTGGACCAATGAGTTTAAAGCAAGTACGCAGAGGTACAGGACCAATGGGGTTCAAAGGTGAGTGTTGTTGACAGCCTCAAGCCACTCAGATCACAGGAATACTGTGAGGCAATTCCAGGTATGTAAACCCAGACAAGGGGGAATAACGGTTAAAATAAGCTTGCCACCTATTTAGTCGGAAGGTGGGAGAGGCGAGGCTCTCATCTAGAATTCTGCAGTAACATACATCTTCCGAAAATCACCATCTAAAGAGGAAGACACCAACTCAGCAAGTGTTCCAGATGGAAGCATCAGAAGAAAGTTCATACTTCCAACAGACGCCCGGTATTACATTATTTGAGAGTGACTATATCCCATAAGGATTTATTTTATTGGATAGTCAGAAGCTTTTTCCCAGGGTGGAAGAGTCAATTACTAGGGAGCACAGGTTTAAGGTGCGAGGGGCAAGGTTTAAAGGAGATGTACGAGGCAGATTTTTTACACAGAGGGTAGTGGGTGCCTGGAACTCGCTGCTGGGGGAGGTAGTGGAAGCGGATACATAGAAAATCATAGAAATCATAGAAACACTACAGTACAGAAAGAGGCCATTCGGCCCATCGAGTCTGCACCGACCACAATCCCACCCAGGCCCTACCCCCACATCCCTATATATTTACCCACTAATCCCTCTAACCTACACATCTCAGGACACTAAGGGCAATTTTTAGCATAGCCAATCAACCTAACTCACACATCTTTGGACATATGGTAGTGACTTTTAAGGGACGTCTTGACAAATACATGAATAGGATGGGAATAGAGGGATATGGTCCCCGGAAGGGTAGGGGGTTTTAGTTCAGACGGGCAGCATGGTCGGTGCAGGCTTGGAGGGCCGAAGGGCCTGTTCCTGTGCTGTAATTTTCTTTGTTCTATGATTCCTGAATGAGTCTTGTGATATTCGAACAGCATTCGATTGGGATTTTATTCAGTTTGTTAATTGTTTTGTAAGGTTGTCACCAGTTTTAAGATAAAGACCTGTTAACTGTTCATGATAGAGAGTATCCGAACTTGCTTGAATTTACCAAGACTAGTTTCCTACTACCTCACACACTTTTGTATAAGATTACGAGGGGAAGTATCCCTTTGGGGAGGTTCCAAGATCGCTCTGAGGGAAACATTACCTCCGCATCATAACAGGGGCCAAGACTCTCAAGTGCTGGTTTTGGTTCCAACCGATCCCTCACCGGGATGATCCAAAACTTAGGGGGGTTAGATCATCCGATTGGGAAACCTCACTTACCTTTTTTGATGGACAGGCCCGGAGAGAGGTGGGTACCGTTGGAGGTGGCAACATTCACGGACGACAGGTGGACCTTGGCGGGGGACAGGAGGGTGGTGGTAGAGCTTGGAGAGTAGCCAAAGAGCGCCGTGCTGTAACTGGGTCTCCTGCCTTCCCGCCGATTGCTGTCGATGGCTGCCTGGAGCTCCGTGGGCGAGCTGAGTGATTGCTTTTCACATTCATACGGGTAGAGGTATTTCATGTATCTGCAGAGTGGAAAAGAGGGAGACGTGTCACAAGGGCATCCAGCCTCCGATCCTCGGGCAAGCGTTCTCCAAGGCGGCCCTCAAGACACACAAACGCAGAATCTCCGGGCAGAAACTGATAGCCAAGTTCCGTACGGCCTCAACCGGGATCTTGGGTTCATGTCACACTGCATCCTGTGCACTGAACTCACTTTGTAATAAATAATAGATAGCTGCCTCCTTGGCCAATGCAGGCGATAGAGACAGGATACAAAGGGAATGCTTCCATTGGCTCTTAACTGCCCTCTGATATGAGGCTATGAACCAGTTAATTCAGGATAATTCTGGGTAGGTAGTAAATGCCAACCTTGTCATCAATGCCAAGGGATAATCAAGTAAAACTGGACCTATAGTGGAATTCAGGCAGGGAACATACAAGAGCGCTGAAGCTCATTCAGAATGCCACCAATTTTACTTAAGGCTTAAGGCTTTACTAAAGACCCATGAGAATCAGAACAGGAGCAGGCCATTCAGCCCTTCGAGCCTGCTCCGCCATTTAATAAGATCATGGCTGATCGTATAGAATCCCTACAGTGCAGAAGGAGGCCATTCGGCCCATTGAGCCTGCACCGACCACAATCCCATCCAACTCCTTTCCTTGTTTACACTGCAATGAAGTTACTGTGAAAATCCCCTAGTCGGGTACACTGAGGGAGAATTTAGCATGGCCAATGCACCCTAACCAACATGTCTTTCGTGTTGGAGGAAACCCATACAGACACGGGGAGAACGTGCAGACTCCGCACAGACAGTGATCCGAGCCCGGGAATTGAACCCGGGTCCCTGGCGCCGTGAGGCAGCGGTGCTAACCACCGCTCCACCCATTTTGACCCAGTTTTGATGGAAGGCCAATGTACTTGCAAGTTGGGTGGTGTGCGAATTGACAAGAGGGACTTGGAGCTGATGGTGCTGCCTTGTGCCTGCTACTCTTGTGTTAACCACCCCAACCCCACCATCTTGCGATGGACACAGCTGGTTACTGTGTCCTCTGTTAAAGGGAACCCCATTCAACATGGAGCAAGAGCGAAAGTCCCAGAACAGCCGGATGGTCAAACAGAGCACTCGCTACTTACTGAGTCCTGAGTGTAAAGGCCGCGCTGGTAATTGAGGTAGGTAAGTTGAGGCCTTTTGTGATTTCTCTCCAAATCTTCTTGTTGATGACTTCCACCAGTCCACCCTTCTCCGTGACGAGCTTATACAACATGTACAAGTCTAATACCTGCTTCGCCATGATGGGGATCCGGTTCACTGGCGTCCCTGCAACACACAAGGGGCAGAAGGGTTTCCATAACATCTCCTCAAACTCTACCAGCCCAAACACAGGGCATGTTCCTCTCTCTCTCTCTCTCACATGATACAAGAAGTCTCACAACACCAGGTTAAAGTCTAACAGGTTTATTTGGAATCACGAGCTTTCTGAGCGCTGCTCCTTCATCAGGTGATTGGAGAGGTAGGTTCACAAACACGGCATGTATAGGCAAAGACACAATCGCAAGTTAATTACAGCTTGGAATGTGAATTCCAGGTAATCGAGTCTTTACAGGTACAAACAGTGTGCGTGGAGAGAGGGATAATCACAGGTTAAAGAAGTATGAATTGTCTCAAGCCAGGATATTTAGTAGGATTTTGCACACCCAGGCGGTTACATGTAGTGTGATATGAACCCCAAGATCCCAGCAGAGGCCGCCCTCATGCGTGTGGAACTTGGCTATCAGTTTCTGCTCGGCGATTCTGCATGGCCTCCTTGGAGAACACTTACCCGAAGATCGGAGGCTGAATGCCCTTGACTGCTAAAGTGTTCCCTGACAGGAAGGGAGCTCTCCTGCCTGGCGATTGTCGAGCAGTGTCCGTTCATGAGAGAAACAAAAATCGAAGGAGCGAAAGGACTTGCATAGTTTTCAGAGACTGGTCTCCTCTCACGCACTCATTTATTCAAATTCAAATCCCTGAAGCCAAGCTAAGGCATCCCCATTTGCTGGGTTTAAGGTGGTTGGTCCATCGCTTCGGCCAGAATTGATTGGGTGGGTGCGGAACCTTCCTGGGAGCATGTGACACTGTGGGGTGTGTGTCTTGATTCATCATCACGCACTCGCGCAAGAGGCGTGGCGGTGGTGCACTGGTATTATCGCTGAACTAGTAATCCAGAGACCCAGGGTAATACTCTGGGAGACACAGTTTCGAACCCCACCTCGGCAGATGGTGAAATTTGAATTCAATAAAAATCTGGAATTGGTGGGACGTCACGGTGGCACAGTGGTTAGCATTGCTGCCTCACAGCGCCAGGGACCAGGGTTCGATTCCGGCCTTGGGTGAATGTGTGTGTGGAGTCTGCACGTTCTCCCTGTGTCTGCGTGGGTTTCCTCCAGATGCTCAGATTTCTTTTCATTGTCCCAAGAGGTGTAGGTTAGGTTGATTGGCCATGCTAAATTGTCCCTTAATTTCAGGGGGATTAGCAGGGTAAATAGATGGGGTTATGGGGATAGGGCCTGGGTGAGATTGTGGTCGGTGCAGACTCGATGGGCTGAATGGCCTCCTTCTGCACTGTAGGGATTCTATGAATGTCATTAAACAAATGAGATTGTCATCGACTTCAGGAAGCATAGTGGAGGACATGTCCCTGTCTACATCAACGGGGACGAAGTTGAAATGCTCGAAAGCTTAAAGTTTCTAGGTGTTTTGATCATGAACAACCTGTCCTGGTCCCCCCATGCCGACACTATAGTTAAGAAAGCCCACCAACGCCTCACATTTCTCAGGCGGCTAAGGAAATTCAGCATGTCCACTACGACTCTCACCAGCTTTAACAGATACACCATGGAAAGCATTGTTTCTGTTTGTATCACAGCTTGGTGTGGCTCCTGCTCTGCCCAAGACCGCAAGGAACTACAAAGGGTCGTGAATGTAGCCCAATCCATCACGCAAACCAGCCTCCCATCCATTGACTCTGTCTACACTTCCCGCTGCCTCGGAAAAGCAGCCGGCATAATCAAGGACCCCACGCACCCCGGACATTCTCTCGTCCACCTTCTTCCATCGGGGAAAAGATACAAAAGTCTGAGGTCACGTACCAACCGACTCAAGAACAGCTTCTTCCCTGCTGCTGTCAGACTTTTGAATCAACCTACCTTGCATTAAGTTGATCTTTCTCTACACCCTAGCTATGACTGTAACACTATATTCTGCACTCTCTCCGATGTATCTATGAACGGTATGCTTTGTCTGTTTAACACGCAAGAAATAGTGCTTTATGCTGTATCCCAATACATGTGACAATATCGAAAATGTGCCTTTAAGAAATGTATTTTGATCATGTTTCTCTGCAGGGTATTTTGTCGGCGCTGTGTTGTCTGCAACCGGTGTCTTCCAATTGTTACTGAAGCAATATAATGGGCATCTTGTTTATTTTTAATCTGGCCTAATGCAGTGTCCTGGGGTTTCATGACCCTTTTGGACTTGCTGGGTGGAGCCTGATTGACAGGTCTGGTGCTGTCTGGGGACAGTATTTTTTCCACAGAGAAGTCCAGGGTTTTTGTTTCGATTTAGATGATAAATCGCTCCTTAGTGTCCCAAGATGTGTTGGGACTTAGCAGGGTAAATGTGTGGAGTTACGGGGATAGGGTATGGGAAAGGGCTATGTCAAAGAGTTGGTGCAGGCCCGATGGGTCGAATGGCCCCCTTCTGTACTGTAGGGATTCTATGATTTGACATTGAGTTATGTAAGGAGATATTAAGTCAGGTGGTCAAAGGTTTTGCCTGAGCAAAGGGTTTTAAGGAGTGTCTAAAAGGAGGGGAGAGAGAGAGGGATGAAGAGAGAAGTAGAGAGCTGGAGGGAGAGAGGGGGAGGGAGGGAGGGAGGGAGAGAGAGGGGGAGAGAGAGAGAGGGGCGGGGAGAGAGAGAGAGGGGGAGAGAGAGGGACGGGGAGAGAGAGGGGCGGGGAGAGAGAGGGGCGGGGAGAGAGAGGGAGGGAGAGAGAGGAGGGGAGAGGGAGGAGGGAGAGGGAGGAGGGAGAGGGAGGAGGGAGAGGGAGGAGGGAGAGGGAGGAGGGGTCAGGGAGCACGCATGAGGGGGAGGGGTCAAGGAGCGGGCGTGAGGGCGAGGGGTTAGGGAATGGGGGTGTGGGCGAGGGGTCAGGGAGAGGGCGTGTGGGCGAGGGGTTAGGGAGAGGGCGTGTGGGCGAGGGGTTAGGGAGCAGGTGTGTGGGGGAGGGGTGAGGGGGAGGGGTTAGGGAGCGGGGGTGAGGGGTTAGGGAGCGGGTGAGAGGTTATGGAGCAGGGGTGAGGGGTTAGGGAGCGGGGGTGAGGGGGAGGGGTAAGGGAGCGGGGGTGAGGGGGAGGGGTTAGGGAGCAGGGGTGAGGGGGAGGGGTTAGGGAGTGGGGTGAGGGGGAGGGATTAGGGAACGGGCGTGGGGGTGGGGGTGGGGTTAGGGAGCGGGGGTGAGGGGGAGGGGTTAGGGAGTGGGCGTGTGGGGGAGGTGTTCGGGAGTGGGGGTGTGGGGGAGGGGTTAGGGAGCGGGCGTGTGGGGGAGGGGTTAGAGAGCGGGGGTGAGGGGGAGGGGTTAGGGAGCGGGGGTGAGGGGTTAGGGAGCGGGGGTGTGGGGGAGGGGTTAGGGAGTGGGGGTGAGGGGTTAGGGAGCGGGGGTGAGGGGGAGGGGTTAGAGAGCGGGGGTGTGGGGGAGGGGTTAGGTAGCGGGCGTGTGGGTGAGGGGTTAGGGAGTGGGCGTGTGGGGGAGGTGTTTGGGAGTGGGGTGTGGGCAAGGGGTTAGGGGGCGGGCGTGTGCGGGAGGGGTTAGAGAGTGGGCGTGTGGCGGAGGGGTTAGGGAGCGGGAGTGTGGGGGAGGGGTTAGGGAGCGGGAGTGTGGGGGAGGGGTTAGGGAGCGGGGGTGAGGGGGAGGGGTTAGGGAGCGGGCGTGTGGGGGAGGGGTTAGGGAGCGGGAGTGTGGGGGAGGGGTTAGGGAGCGGGGGTGAGGGGGAGGGGTTAGGGAGCGGGGTGTGGGGGAGGGGTTAGGGAGCGTGGTGAGGGGGAGGGGTTAGGGTGAGGGGGAGGGGTTAGGGAGTGGGGGTGAGGGGGAGGGGATCGGGGGTGTGGGTGAGGGGTTAGGGAGCGGGCGTGTGGGCGAGGGGTTAGGGAGCGGGGTGTGGGCGAGGGGTCAGGGAGCGGCCGTGTGGGGGAGGGGTCAGGGAGCGGGGGGTGGGGGGGAGGGGGCGAGGGGAAGCCACAGGATGATATAAAACATGGTTGTGAATATCAGACTTCCCTCAGCTGGCTGATGGGTGATAACTCGCAGCGATGTGGGCTGCGCACTGGCTGATGATTATCCTCGGACACCACGAGCTGCTGCCAGCGAATGGATGGTGTGGGGTTGTCTAACCAGGAGTCGACACATCCTCCCCTGTACCACCCCCCCTCCCGCCCAGCCCTGACTCTTCAGTTTAAAGTTTCAGAAGGTTTGATCTGCCAGTAAGCTGCAAACACAGGTTGAATTTGAGCACAGAACCATTACTGACCTCAGGAGAAAGCCTTTAAGAAAATGATAATTACCAGGCAATTAATTGCAGCAAATTTGTAGAGAGTTCCTCACTGGTCTTTAGCCGGAAGCCCGTGTTTGATACAATGCCTCATCTCACAGACTATTGGACATCTAAGTCCAATCCACATTAACCAGGGTCAGACCCATATATTTCTCTGTATATCCACACATATCTCTCTCTCTTTCTTTTCAAGAACACAGTAGAACATACCTGGGACTGGAGTTATTTAAGAACCTGTACTAGTGGTGACAGTTTTACATTAAAACCACACATAACTAGCACCCCAAACCAGGTTCCCTATTAAAACCACACATAACTAGCACCCCAAACCAGGTTCCCTATTAAAACCACACATAACTAGCATCCTAAAACAGGCACTCAATTAAAACCACACGTAATTGGCACCCCAAACTAGATTCCCTATTAAAACCACACATAACTAACAACCCAAACTAAGTTCCTTATTAAAACCACCCATAACCAGCATCCCCAAACTAGATTCCCTATTAAAACCGCACATTGATAAGGTTTGATAAGGTCCCCCATGGTCGGCTTATGATGAAAGTGAGGAGGTGTGGGATAGAGGGAAAGTTGGCCGATTGGATAGGTAACTGGCTGTCTGATCGAATTCATGATGTGGAGATGCCGGCGTTGGACTGGGGTAAACACAGTAAGAAGTTTAACAACACCAGGTTAAAGTCCAACAGGTTTATTTGGTAGCAAAAGCCACACAAGCTTTCGGAGCTCTAAGCCCCTTCTTCCTGGAAAGAGTGCAGAGGAGATTTACCAGGATGCTGCCTGGTTTGGAGGGTAGGTCTTATGAGGAAAGGTTGAGGGAGCTAGGGCTGTTCTCTCTGGAGCGGAGGAGGCTGAGGGGAGACTTAATAGAGGTTTATAAAATGATGAAGGGGATAGATAGAGTGAACGTTCAAAGACTATTTCCTCGGGTGGATGGAGCTATTACAAGGGGGCATAACTATAGGGTTCGTGGTGGGAGATACAGGAAGGATATCAGAGGTAGGTTCTTTACGCAGAGAGTGGTTGGGGTGTGGAATGGACTGCCTGCAGTGATAGTGGAGTCAGACACTTTAGGAACATTTAAGCGGTTATTGGATAGGCACATGGAGCACACCAGGATGATAGGGATAGTGGGATAGCTTGATCTTGGTTTCAGATAAAGCTCGGCACAACATCGTGGGCCGAAGGGCCTGTTCTGTGCTGTACTGTTCTATGTTCTATAACTAGCACCCCAAATTATGCTCTCAGTTAAAACCACACATAACTAGCATCCCAAACTAGGACCTCTAATATAACTACACATAACTGGTACCCCAAGAGTTGTGGTTCAGGCTGGCTCCACGGACTCAGACAGGTGGCGCCAGTTTTCATGCGTGGGTCTGGACAGTGAGCAACCAACACCTCCCCCCGCCCCCCGCCCCCCCGCTCCCTCCACCACGATTCACCTGCAGAAGGCTTCACAGCTAAGCCTGTCCTTATGCGCAAGCTCTCTAGGAAGTGGGTGAGGGATGGGGGTATGTGGTTGCCATGAAAGCGAGACCAATTATAGAAACTAAGCTTCCAGTACAGACTCTATGAGGACATACTCCTGGGCATTCTGAACTAGATAGATCCATAACAGACCGAGACAAGTGTACAGGTGCCTTTCAAAATCTTAATTACTTTGATTTGATTTACTATTGTCAAATGTATTGGGATACAGTGAAAAGTATTGTTTCTTGCGCGCTAAACAGACAAAGCATACCGTTCATAGAGAAGGAAAGGAGAGAGTACAGAATGTAGTTTTACAGTCATAGCTAGGGTGTAGAGAAAGATCAACTTAATATAACGTAAGTCCATTCAAAAATCTGACAGCAGCAGGGAAGAGGCTGTTCTTGAGTCGGTTGGTGCGTGACCTCAGACTTTTGTATCTTTTTCCCGACAGAAGAAGGTGGAAGAGAGAATATCCGGGGTGCGTGGGGTCCTTGATTATACTGGCTGCTTTTCCGAGGCAGCGGGCAGTGTAGACAGAGTCAATGGATGGGAGGCTGGTTTGAGTGATGAATTGGGCTACGTTTAGAACACTTTGTAGTTTTTTGTGTTCTTGGAATGAAGTTTTAGTATAAAACACCAGGTGGGCCTCAACTGGAGTGCTGTGTCCAGTTCTGGGTGTTCCACTTCAGGAACCATGTGAAGTCATTAAGCAGAGAGAGTGCGGAAAAGATTCACAAGAATACTTCCAGGGATGAGGAACTACACTTGCGTAGATGAATTGGTGAAGTTGGGACTGTTCCCCTTGAAGAAGAGAGAAGGTTTGAGAGGAGATCTGATTGAGGTATCCAAAACCGTGAGGGTCTGGACAGAGTGGATAGGGAGAAACTCTTCCCACAGGTGGAGGGATTGAGAACGAGAGAGCACAGATTTAAGTTAATTGACAAATGTGGAGTCTGCACGTTCTCCCCGTGTCTGTGTGGGTTTCCTCCGGGTGCTCCGGTTCCCTCCCACAGTACAAAGATGTGTGAGTTAAATGGATTGGCCATGCTAAATTGCCCCTCAGTGCCCCATGACATGGAGGTTAGGTGTATTGACCATGCTAAATTGCCCCTTAGAGTCAGGGGGACGAGCAGGGTGGATGTGTGGGGTTACAGGGATAGGGCCTGGGTGGGATTGTGGTCGGTACAGACACGATGGGCCGAATGGCCTCCTTCTGCACAGTAGGGATTCGATAATCCCATGACAGTCGAGCCTCTATCTGCTGAGGTCTAGAGCTCTTGAACATCCTCCCTGAATCTCTCCTCCCTGTTTTCAATGGGGTGGCACGGTGGCACAGTGGTTAGCACTGCTGCCTCACAGCTCCAGGGACCCGGGTTCAATTCCGGCCTTGGGTCACTGTCTGTGTGGAGTTTGCATGTTCTCCCTGTGTTTGCGTGGGTTTCCTCCGGGTGCTCTGGTTTCCTCCCACAGTCCGAAAGATGTACTGGTTAGGTGCATTGGCTGTGCTAAATTCTCCCTCGGTGTACCCGAAAAGGTGCCAGAGTGTGGCAACTAGGGGAATTTCACAGTAACTTCATTGCAGTGTTAATGTAAGCCGACTTGTGACACTCATCAATAAACTAATAATAAACACTGTATAGGGGTGGGCTCTTGGGCATGTTGGGGTCTGGGGTCTGCCCCTGTACAGAGAAATCCTGTCCCACCTAATGTTCCAATACATGAACTTGACCTCCGACCACGAACCTGGGATGACCTCCCGGTCTTGAGGGTCACCAGTTTGGCAGGGTCCCATGGCCTTGGATTCTTGCTGCCCATCTTTTGGGTGAGTGGAGGTGCCCGGGACGTGATGGCACAGAGTAGTATGCAACATAGAACCACAGAATCCCTACAGTGCCATTCGGCCCATCGAGTCTGCACCGACTCTCTGAAAAAGCATCTTTACCAGGGTCCAACCACCCGCCCCCCGCCCCACCCCCTCCCAATGCCCTATTCCCGTAACACCATGCATTTAGCATGGCCAATCCACCTAACTTACACATCTTTGAACTGTGGGAGAAAATCAGAGCACCCGAAAGAAACCCACGCAGACACGGGGAGAATGTGCAAACTCCACACAGACAGTGACCCAAGACCAGAATCGAACCAAGGTCCCTGGCGCTGTGAGGCTGCAGTGCGAACCACCTTGCCACCCCTGTCGTGCCGAGTCGGTTGGTACGTGACCTCAGACTTTTGTATCTTTTTCCCGACGGAAGAAGGTGGAAGAGAGAATGTCCGGGGTGCGTGGGGTCCTTGATTATGCTGGCTGCTTTTCCGAGGCAGTGGGGAGTGTATGGATGGGAGGCTGGTTTGTGTGATGGACTGGGTTACGTTCAGGAGCCTTTGAATTTACTTGCGATCTTGGTCAGAGCAAGCTGTGCTACATCCGGAAATGTGACACTGAACCAGGATAGGAGGCAGGCAGACAGGTGGCCGGAGGTTTTGCTGAGATATATTCCAGGCTTTTCTCGATTGACATGAGAGTCAAAGGTCACGGGAGGCAGGCAGGGAGGCGGAGTTAAGGGCACAGTCAGATTAGACACATCTCATTGAATGTCAGAGTGGGCTCGATGGGCCGAGTGGCCTACTCCTGCTCCTGTGTGTTGTGATTTTAACACAAATGTTGAAAGAGGAGAGAGGGGCAAGAATGGAATTGCAGAGCTCAGAACATCACCACCAGCAAGTTCCCCTCCAAGCCACCGGCCATCCTGACTTGGAAATATATCACCGTTCCTTCACAGTCGCTGGGTCAAAATCCTGGAACTTCCTCCCAAACACCATGTAGCTACACACTGAGGTTCACCAGGATGTTGCGTGGGATGGATCATTTGAGATATATGGGGAGACTAGATAGGCTTGGAATGTTTTCTTTAGAACTAGATTTACCCTTGGTGTCCCAAGATGTACGGGTTAGGTGGATTGGCCATGCTAAATTGCCCCTTAGTGTCCCAAGATGTACGGGTTAGGTGGATTGGCCATGCTAAATTGCCCCTTGGTGTACAAAGATGTGTGGGTTAGGTTTGGTCATGCTAATTGCCCCCTAGAGTCAGAGATGATTAGCCGGGTAAATATGTCGGGTTACAGAGTTAGGGCCTGGATGGGATTGTTGTCGGTGCAGGCACAATGGGCTGAATGGCCTCCTTATGCACTGTAGGGATTCTATGATTCAGGGCAGCACAGTGGTTAGCACTGCTGCCTCACAGCGCCAGGGACCCGGGTTCAATTCCGGCCTCGGGTCACTGTCTCAGTGGGGTTTGCACATTCTCCCCGTGTCTGCGTGGGTTTCCTCCAGGTGCTCCGGTTTCCTCCCACAGTCCAAAAATGTGAGGGTTAGGTGCATTGGCCGTGCTCAATTGCCCCTTAGTGTCGGAGGGATTAACGGGGTAAAAATTATGGGGATGGGTGGGATTGTGGTTGGCGGAGACTTGATGGGCTGAATGGCCTCCTTCTGCACTGTAGGGATTCTATGACAGCTGAGGATTGGCTGCTTAGCCAGTCGGGTTTTGGAACCAGGAGTCGGGAGTCTGTTAAAGCCAGACAGTGATTAGGATCGCTAAGTTGTGAGGCCATGTGAGCTCTGTTGCAACATCTCTGCAGTCAATGAGGAAAGTGATCATTACGGTCACATCAGATACACTTTGCGATTAAATGGGAAGTCCTGATGTACCCTCATGGCTATAAATCAGGACATTCTATAAGGTTGGGAGCCCCAGTTTAAGTTGCAGTGTTGGGCTCACTGTGATCCGAGGTCACCGCATATTGATTCAGTGAATTGAGTGGGAGTAATGTTAATAGGCCGGAAATCAAGCTTTCTCCTCTCTATATTTTTCTGCCCTCCCTTCCCACGCTTTCAACACGGTGATGTCCCTAAACCACAGAGCCAATGTCATGTGCGGCCAAGTCCCTTTGGGGTGGAACTGTGCCGAATAACCGGGCAGCGGTCTCCATTCTGTGGGGCAGCACGGCTGGCGAGGCTTCCACTGCCAGCCCAGTACAGCCTCGTGGCGCGCGACGGCCCCTCCACCTTGTCCTTGGACAAGTTTCAATCGACCCCGCATCTAGGTCGCACCATCAGCACAAAGCACCCCAAGGAGCGTTTATCAAGTAAAATGGAACACCAAGCCACAGGAGGAGGAGTTGGTCCAGGCAACACAAAGCTTCATAAGACCATAAAACCATAAGACATAGGAGCAGAATTAGGCCACTCGGCCCATCGAGTCTGCCCTGCCATTCAATCACAGCTGATATTTTCCTCATCTCCATTCCCTAGCCTTGATCAAAGGGGGTAACCTTGAAGGGACGTTTTATGGGGTTAAGTTTGGTTATTAGTGTCACAAGTCGGCTTACATCAACACTGCAATGAAGTTACTGTGAAAATACTCACTCAGGCACCTGTTCGGGTACACGAAGGGGCAATTTAGCACGGCCAATCCATCTAACCCGCACATCTTTGGACAGTGGGAGGAAACGGGAGCACCCGGAGGAAACCCACGCAGACACGGGGAGAACGTGCAGACTCCACACAGACAGTGACCCGAGGCTGGAATTGAACTCGGGTCCCTGGCACTGTGAGGCAGCAGTGCTAACCACTGTGCCACCGCGCCGCCCCATTTGGAAACAATGCAACCAAAAAGGATTCCGGGGCACATGCCCCATTTGCCACAAGATAATAAAAAGTTTTTAAAATGAATACCTCGGTGGAAAACATCTGTCATCGGATTTGTGGGTTAAATGGACTGAAAAGCAGGAAATGTATTTATTCTAGTTCTTGAAGCAGAACTCAAACGGTTCCTATTAGCCCGGCTGCTGTGTCGCATTGTAAATGTTGATTGAATTCACAGAGATTGAATGGAAATGAATAGGCCTGTCAGCCAGAGCTGTTGCAAATGTTGAAGTTGGACCAGTCCCCCTGGCCTTTCACAGCTGATAAACATCTGTGCTGCCACACATGTGCGGGGCAGGAAGTGACTGAACACTCTGAACAGTGACCTACCGCAGGGACGGTGAAAGAAAACCTTCTTGTTAAAGGGGGCTGGCCCCGGCATGGACAGGCCCGTCTCAGTGGCCAACCCTTGCCCGCGCAGCAACGGGGATCCGAACAAAGAACAACAAAGAACAATACAGCACAGGAACAGGCCCTTCGGCCCTCCAAGCCTGTGCCGCTCCCTGGTCCAAACTAGACCATTCTTTTGTATCCCTCCATTCCCACTCCGTTCATATGGCTATCTAGATAAGTCTTAAACGTTCTCAGTGTGTCCGCCTCCACCACCTTGCCTGGCAGCGCATTCCAGCCCCCCACGAAACGTGGGCACAGGGCAATCCCAGCCAAAATGAAACCCAGAAACTCACTCAATCGTCACAGAGCGTGGCCTATTCAGCCCCCCAGTCAGTCAGAGGCCCCTTCCATATTTCCTAAGTTAAGATACTTTAAAAAATTAGCAAAAGGCACATTTTGGGTTGAAAATTGGAACCAGGTAAGAACTAATAAGAGCTAATTTCATAAGCACTAATTCCCATCAGCATTCTCCTGTCCTATTTAACCCACGCCGTCCACAATAACCCATTGTGGTTAGCACTGCTGCTTCACAGCGCCAGGGGCCCGGGTTCAATTCCGGCCTCGAGTCACTGTCTGTGTGGAGTTTGCACATTCTCCCCGTGTCTGCGTGGGTTTCCTCCGGGTGCTCCGGTTTCCTCCCACAGTCCAAAGATGTGCAGGTTAGGTGGATTGGCCGTGCTAAATTGCCCCCTTAGCGTCCAAAGATGTGCAGGTTAGGGAATTGAAAACTAGAGGGCATGGGTTTAAGGTGAGAGAGGAAGAATTTAAAGGGGACCCGAGGGGCAGCATCTTCACGCAGAGGGTGGTGTGTGTATGGAATGAGCTGCCAGAGGAAGTGGTTGAGGCGGGTACAATAGCAACATTTAGAAAGCATTTAGATAAGTGTGTGGATGGGAAAAGATTTGAGGGACAAGGGACAAACCGGGCAATTGGGACGAGCTGGGAGGGCACCATGGCCGACATGGACTGGTTGGGCCGAAGGGCCTGTTTCTGTGCTATTTTACTCTATGACTGGATACAGTCTTGTACATCTCAGCACTACACACAACGTTCTACTTCTGCTTTCCACCAGATCTCCGTGACTGAACCATGTGACATTGCATCAGTTGTGACATCCGTATTATGCGCTCATGATGTTAACCCTTTACTCGACAATGCAGTTCACTGCAACTGGAGAACAGCAGTCCAATTTCGGGAGCAGTCCAGAGCGCGATTTACGCTTGGGCATTTAGTGGCCCGATTGAAAAATCGCACCAGGAGCGGGCCTTTGATGCCAATGAGGTGGGCGCTTGAGCTTTCAACAGTTGGCCACCCCATCAACCTGTGTCCCAGAATTACCCATGATCCACCAACAACAACAACTCAGGAGGTCCACCATGGGAGGACGCAAGGAAAGGGGGTCATGGAGGTAGGCCTCAAACCTGGTCCATCATTAAACCAGATCATGGCAGATCTCCTCCAACTCCACTGGCCCTCAATGTCCCTTGATTTCCCCGAGGGATTAAAAATCTGTCTATCCCTGTCTCAAATACCTCAGCCCTCCTCACATAATCATCGTAGGAACATGAACACATTCAATGTGTACCTTGCTGACAAATCACAGAATCCCTACAGTGCAGAAGAAGGCCATTCGGCCCATCGAGTCTGCACCAACCACAATCCCACCCAGGACCTATTCCTGTAACCCCACATATTTACCCTGCTAATCCTCCTGACACTAAGGGGCAATTTAGCATGGCCAATCAACCTAACTCACAAATCTTTGGATACTAAAGGGGCAATTTACCTTGGCTAATTCACCTAACCCGCACATCTTTGGACTGTGGGAGGAAACCGGAGCACCTGGAGGAAACCCAGGCAGACACAGGGAGAACGTGCAAACTCCGCACAGAGAGTGACCAGGGGCCGGAATTGAACCTGGGTCCCTGGCATGGTGAGGCAGCAGTGCTAACCACTGTGCCACCGTGTCATAAATAATAATTATCTTGCTGGGAGGGATCTAATCTTTTCTTGAGTAGGGGGGGTCAATGTGCGAGGGTTAAATAGGAGAGGAGAGTAAGTTAACGACAGAACTGTTGTGATAAATCTCACTCAATCTGATAAGCCTCACACGAATATATATATTTAAAAGGCTTGCAGGTTGCCTGAAGGGCTGATCACACGATTTGATGGCAACGTCATTAGGGTGTTGCCACAGGCTGCTGCTTTAATTTCAGTTTGTACTCTGTGCAGTGAACATTTCTTTCAATAAATCTATTGTTGTTAGTTTGAATCTACACGTGCAAACCCGTATCTTTTCTATTTTGTTTAAAACCCACAACCCCGAACATAGTTTGGACATTACACACGGATTCTTTAAAGTAAACACATAATTACACATGTTCCTTTACATGGAGCTGTTTTTGAGAGTGGAGACGGGATGGTGCGTTGGTGCCTTCGGGACCCGCTGCGTATTTACATAATGCTTTTCATATCGATGGCTATCACTGTGCCTCAGTGGAAAGATGAAAATTCCTCTACAGCCTCACCCCTCCCTATCTCCGGAATCTCTTCCAACCCAACAACCCTCTGAGATATCCGCGCTCCCTCGCATCCTGTCCTCTTGTGCACGTCCGATTAGAATCACTCTGCTTTTGATCAACGTGCAAGAACAACAACAACTTATATTTATA